>NC_045427.1:469449914-470084497 GCF_902635505.1 Sarcophilus harrisii | reverse complement strand
CCTTTGTGGATTACCTACAAGTATTTGGATGTTGCGATTACAGTTAAGTTATTTTTTGAAAAGCCTATTTTTGATTATTTCAGATGGACTATATATAAATTCAACTTTCCTAATTTACTATCCTTCTCAATTCTATGCAAAAATTAAAAAGTTTTTTTGGGATAGAAAACAGATAATTCTACGAAGCTTGATTCTTTTATACAGTATGAATAATTATTAGATCTCAAATCCCATATCCTGTTTTTGAATTTTCAGCCTCAAGCCTCACAAAAAAAAAAAAAGGAGACTACAGAGAGTTTTGTTAAGAAGCTATTATAAGAAATCAATTATAAGATAATAAATGGTCTAAAATAGAAGGCAATGAAAATGAAACGAGATGAATGTGAATGACAATATGGAATTGATAGGATTTGGTCAATCATAAGACATGATGATTAAAACAAAGGTTTTGAGACTTGGTGACTGAATTACGAAATAAGGAAAGAATTACGAAAGTTAGGGTAGGGAACCAGGTGATGTTTAGAGCAAAAAGAACAAGGATTAAGGAAAGATTATTGGTATCTTTTAAAAATAAAGTTTCAGTACAATGGTGAGGACAGAAACTGACAGAAAGAAAGCCAGAAATTTATGGTTAATAAAGAGATAGAAATAAATGAGTGTGTAAAATACAGTTTGGGTATTTGGTCTTGGAGGGAAGTCAGATATATGTGAAGAATCACAAAATCTGATAGCAAATAGCATCATTTATCTTTCAGATGTGTGGTAGTACTTTTGTTGAGGCTCACATTTCAATTTTTATTAGATTTTTTTCTTTATAAACTGAGTTCAGTTTCATTGAGATTATCAGTTCTGTATTGATAAGAGAAATTTAGTATAGGTTCCAAGTACCTATATTTTAAGTTTAGCTAGTGACACAACATTTTATTGGATATATTTATTTCCCCAAAATTCTTTTTCTTTCTGAGTCCTTTAATTTTTTTTTTGCTCACTAAGAAGCAATACTCAAAATGCAATCCTATCTTTGTATCTTCTAAAATGAATTTATACACTGCTATATTAAATATTAATATAGATGTTCTCATCATACCTCTGCTGTTTTTCAATTTTGGCTGCTATTTTAGGGTTAAGAGCAGTTTCTTCATAAAGAGGCTGCATCACGTTGGCCTGTACTGAGAATGCTGGCTGGATTTGTTGGGCTTGTCTATTTTTACTAGTCCGTTGATATGCAGTTATGAGGCGGCGCAAGCGTGTGGTTAAAGCAGACTGAGTAGGCCAATAAATCTTGTCTCCTTCCATCATTTGGCCATCTGAATTAAAAAAATTATAAAACACAAAATAAATGATGGGAATAATTAGTGTAATACTAGAATACAAGGCAGCAATACTTTAGTAAACTTTAACCCATAAGTCAAAGAAAAAGTAATTGTTTTGTACTATTCAAGTTCAAATCACTAATTTTCATATTGTGGCAAATTCCATTTCATAAACAGAGATTCACATTCATTACAATGAAATTCAATAAGGTATCCAAATCATCTTATCATTGTGGAATTATAGTATTTGAATATATTCAAAGAAAAGTAGGCAAGTGGCTAGTTTTGCACTTTTGTATAAAATATGTGAACATATAGAGATATATAAACATATTTTTTTACTTGGATGTAATTTCAACAATGTAGGGATTACTTGGTATGGAAACTCTTTCCACTGATGCAGGTCAGCAACTTGTCTGTAACTTTTAGCTGCATTTTAGCTTCTTAACTGCCTGGGTACTCAGAGATTAGGTGATTTGTCAAGGTCACAAAGCTAGTTTGTGTCAATGGCAAGACATAAACGCAACTCAAAGCAACTTCAAACATAGTCTTCCCTTTATTCATTATGCTACACCTTTAATGGCATACTGAAATATCTATTCTAATAATGTTCTAATAGCTTATTCTAATAATATTCTAATATTCTCTGATCCACAGAGGATAAAAAAGATAATGGTATTTAAAGGTTTTCAAAACATTTAACATGCAATCTCATTTAGTTCTTACAACAATACCGTGAATTAGATGTTGAATCCCTTTTTATGGACTGAGAAAATTGAGGCTTAGGATCATATAGCTAGAAAATGTCTGAGGCAATTAAATTCAGGTCTTCCTGATTCCAGGTCCAACATTCTATTCACACCTAGCTGCTTCTATATCTTTAGCCCTCAGGTATATAATATTATTCTTATTATTTTTCTATTTCCCATTTAAACAAAAAAACAAATCAGAACCCCATGAAAAACTGGGACACATTAAACTAAAGGCTTCTCTTACAAGTTTATCTCAATAAATTAAAACAGGAACCAGTTGTAATACTATTTTAGCTAATTAATGTCAATGCTTTTAAAAAACATTTGCTTGGGAGGCACTATGAGATAATGTGATATCATAGATCAGAAAAATGTATGACAATAAAATAATGGACCATAATGTGTGAATGAGGAACCTTATAAAGTACATCCTGAGTACTTCATCAGGTATCTATGCATTATCAAGATTTTTAGAAGGGGAGTCTTTCAAGAACACTTTTTGCAGGATAATGAAAAGTAATGGACAAAGGACAAATGAATAGGAAGACACTAATGGGTTGCAATCTTTACCACAGAAGAGAAATAACCACACTATTACATCCCAGATGCACTGAAGTATTCATGTATAAACTTTAAGGCTCTAAATATAAAATACAACAAATAACTTGCTTTTCAAGAGCAAAATATTCTAGTATTATAAATCAAAATGTAATTATGCAAGTCAATGAAGAATACTGGCATTGTTCATCTATCTATGGAATTGGGGCTCTGATTATTAATCAGTCACTAAGTGACTGATGGGGAACTGTGATTCAGTAAGCATGTATCCATGAAGACTTCCTTCTGACCAGCTGTCTGAAGATTTTATTTTCCATTCCCCATTCTCTGTAGCAGTAAACTGGGCCATGGCAATGTCCAAAAAAGGTACTGTAGAAATTGGGTGATGGAGCATGGGACTTAAATATGAAGAATAGAGAACAAAATTGATTTGGTGTTAAAGTAACAACCAAAGTGTGCTTTAAACTATAATATCTCAAAATGTAGGTTTGATTTAAAAAAGTATGAAAAAAGTTAAGCTCTTAATACTATGAAAATATTTGATTCAGTGATCAATAACAAATTTTAAAATTCCATTAATCTGTCAATAAGATCTCTACATTCAGTGGAAGATATGAAATGTAAAATTAAAAAAGACCCAAAGAATCATAGATTTCAGAATTAGAAGCCTTCTAAGCTTGACCCAAACTGAATAAGAAAATCATTTGAGATAATATTTGTAACCGTTTCGCACTCTGCCTGGCGCATAGTAAGCACTATACTGGCATATAGTAAGCACTATATAAATGTTTATTCCCTTTCCCTTCCCTTCTCCTACTTAAAAATATTACCAGTTCTGCACCTTTAAGACTACCCCTTAAATGTTAAAGCAATTATCTTGTACCATCCCTGTCTCTCCTTCAAAGTGGCTCCCCAAAATGTTTTTTTTTTCATGCTAAATGTTTCCAAACACTTTATCAAATCAACCACCCTTGTAACTCTTCAATTTACTACATTTTTCTTAAAATATGGTGGCTAAAGTGAAATGAGCAGAACCAGGAGATCACTGTACACAACAAGAAGATTATACAAAGATCAATTTTGATGGATTTGGCTCTTTTCAACAATGAGATGATTGAGACCAGTTCCAATGATTTTATGATAAAGAGAGACATCTACATGCAAAGAGAAGACTGTGGGAATTGAGTGTGGATTACAACATAGCATTTTCACTTTTTGTTGTTTGCTTGCATTTTACTTTTTCTCATTTTAAAAAAATTTTGATCTAATTTTTCTTGTGCAGCATGATAATTATATAAATATGTATGCATATATTGGATTTAACACACACACACACACAAAACCATGTTTAATGCATATTGGATTATTTGCCATTTAGGGGAGGGAGAAAATTTGGAACACAACATTTTGCAAGGGATCAATTTTGAAAGATTATCTATGCATATGTTTTGAAAATAAAAAAATGTAATAAAAAGAATTTAAAAAATAAAATATGGTTGCTAAAATCTAACCTCTGAACAGGACAGCTGAATAAAGCTAAAGAGATGCAAAGTTTATTTCATCAATGAATGTAACAACTCTATATAAAACTCTAACATGATTTATGCCTTTCAAAATTCTGTTAAGGGTACACAAGTTATCAGCTGATTCAACAATTACAAGCTGGTTTATGGTTTATCAATCTAATAACATGATATTAAGAATTTACAAAAAAAATCATCAGATAAATAATGTTTTACCTCCATCTGCTATTACAAGGTCTCCTGGTGATGAAATATCATCCTTTAAAAAAATAAAGAAATTTTAAGTTAGGGTTATCAGATGATGAAAAATTATATCAGGTCAGAACAATCAAGTACACATCAAAAAAGAAAAGATTATATTTTTTAAAATTGAAAGCTCTTTGCTTTGTTAACTTAGCATAAAATTTCAATTTTATTATCTCCTTTTTGCCAAATTCATTTTCCTTTTCTTAAACCTCCTATTAACTGGGTTTCCTGAGTGAGATTATGTACTTCCATCTATTTAATTATTTCAATTAGATTACTCCCCAAATCTTTTTGCTCAGGGCTTGAAACTATATCTGTGTTTTAGGTCTATATTTCAATTTTCCATAAAACATTTCCACTTGTATGTATTACCATTAACTTAAATTCAGCACATCCAAAACTAAACTTATCAGCTAACTAACAGAAATCATACTCATTAGGTTGGAACTTTCAAAAAATAATGAAAAAATAAATCTGGAAGAGTCTTAAATATCTATTTTTCCCTAGAGATAAAGTCAATGATTAATGAAGACTAACTTTAAAACAATTGTTTATCAGTTTTTTGGACTATCAGTCAAAACAGACATTTGAAAAGGAAATCTTGTGATTCCTTTGGAAAAAAGTGCAGAAGTAACTGAGCTTTCACAATCTACACCAGTGAAATATAAGCTTTAGTGGATCTGATAAAGCTGAGAAGTCATCAGTATGGGTCCAATGACAAATTAATTGTCTGTCACCTAAGTATCACCTTACTGAAGTCAGGAGAGTTTTTTTTTTTATTAAAAGGACATTTATTAATAAAATGACCACAACTTTTGATTCTTAAAAATTTTTTTACCCACAGCAACTTCCAAAGATAATCTAGTAAGGCATAAAGTAGGGTTGCAATTTCCTTGTGTAGACTTAGTACCCACACTAAAGAAATCTCAAAATCTCCAAATACTGAAGAATGAAAAGGAATCATCTTTATACCTTTGTCTACAATTATAAGTTTGTATATTTAATACTAGTCACAAATGATGGTTACACATTACTATGCAAAAGTGAATACAATGGCAAATAAATGTGAAGCTGTTTTTATGCTATTTACATTATTTGTAATTGACTAATGTGCCCCAGCTTTAAATTAAGCAAATAAAAATATTACTTTGTAATTTGATTATCTATAATAATCTTGCCTGTCTAACTATTTTGAAATATAAGTGTTACATACAATGGAAACCTATAGAATTACATGCAAAAGAAGCCATACATAAAATGGAAATGGAAACCAAGATATCAATGATTTTAAATATACCTCCAAGTCATCTTTGAATAAAGCTGGAGCTGGTTTATATTCTGGGTCTTCCACATCCCTGTTAATATACCAATATGCATTGCAATTACTTCCATGCACTTATCACTTTGATAAGACAAATGGTAAAAGTCTAGATGAAAGAGTTATTTGTTTGGTTCATTTTCTGTAACAGAAATAGATCCCATAACTAGAAAAGGCAAAAGATAGGAAATTTGAAATCATCTTCAACTAAAATAGATTAAGAGTGCTACAGTAGGGAGGAAGACACTTAAAAGAAAAAAAAGATGGGCTCAGATCACCACCTATTCCTTAGGACAATTTTTTCAAACTTTTGCTGTAAACTCCTTCCCTTGAAACAAAACGATTTTTCCCCAATAAAAAGATCAACACAAATGATTTTCTTACTAGCATTTTAATAAAATCAATAGTTAAACAATTTTATAAAACAGAAACATCTTAAACATAAAATATTCTTAAATTCATTAGAAATCCTTTATAGTTCATATTTATAATATAAAAATAATGATCACCATCATTATGCAATGAATGGGCCCGTTTTTTAATCAAGACATTTCTCAAAACATAGATGATATTTGTATTTGTTTTTCAGTCACTAATAATTTGCATCACTTTGGTAAAACCAGGGAATTCCTTTATTTAGCCACAGTTAAAATATAGGAAGACTGTTTAGGTTCAAAATTTTGCTTCAAAACACTAACATAAAACAAAGTCTATTCAATATTCTTGTTCAAATGGAAAAAAGATTAAATGTATCTAAGTCCATGGAGATTGAATTTCTCATCTATTTGTATTTATGAACATCTAGGTCTTTAAAATAAAATAAGATCTAATTTTGTAGACTGATGAGGTGATAACTAAGTCTTTAATTTCTTACATATAATTTGCAAAGCAGGTATTTTTTACACTGAGAAACATCAAAAATATTACTTTGTAATTTGATTATCTATAGCTGTAACTTCTTCATAAATTACCTTATTTTTCTCAATCATAGTACAAATTTGAAAATTTTACCATTAATTAGGTAAGTGAGCTCCAGCTTTTAAAAAAAATAGCCAGTCAAATTAAAGGACTCTATTTTTGTTACTTGAATGAATTTGCTTAAAATTTATTGCTATGACTAAGAAAAATGGCAATTTCAAAGTAGTACACAGATACAATGTCATATTAAATTGCTGTGTGTTTCTATAATATATAAGTATCCTATGCTTTGCATCTATACTGTCATGCAATATTGCAAAGAAAAGCAACTTTTTAATGTATTCACATAAAGTGATTACAGCTTGAAAAACTACTTAGTTTCACCTTCATATTTCTACTATTACAAATAATTGTGAAACATGAATTGTCCAAATTGTATGAGGAAGTCACATTTTAAATTAGTACTTGGAATCTTGTGTTTCCTCCTGGAAGCCAAAGAGTTTCATGAGTAGAGGGGTTGAAATAAATTTTCCTACTTATCAATTTTATGAAAAAATTCAGCAACGCAACTGAAAATTCCTGATGCAGCACTGCAAGAAACAGATTTGCACAGTAACAAACCATTCCTAACACCAGTCTTATTAACATACCATTTATATGTAACTAAATGCAAACATTTAACTATATTTCTTGTTCAACTATATGCAATGCAAAGTGAAAAGATTTTTTGTTTCCCAAGTGAATTTTTTTTTTTTGGGGGGGGGGGGGGGAATATACAGAATCACATAGCTATTGTTTAAGTATCTGAGGTTGGATTTGAACATGGATCCTCATGACTCCAGGGCTATTGCGCTATTCACTATGCCATGGAGCTATTCCTTCCTAGCCGACTTGAAAGGTCTCCAAATTGAACCATTCAAAGCTGTTTTTCAAATAATTCACCAAACATCATTGAACTTTTTCAGTAGCAGATGTTTGTATCATAGTGTCTTATGGAATAAGATTTTTTACACTTAAGAATTCTGTAAGCAACTTTAAACAATGAAAGCAATCCTTCTGGTGTTATAGACAGGTTTTTCTTTTTTTTTGGACAACGTGTGTTTTACCTTATTAAAGGCATCAAATTTTCTCTAAAAAATTATCTTATCTTGCTAATATATTCTGTATGTATACTTTCAAGACAGTTTCAATTTATTAGGTTTCATGTTATCTTTAATTAAAACATTCATACAAAAACCCCCACACAGTTGGCTGTCCTCTCTACTAATTACAGTTCTTGTAAATCTTAATGATAAATATAATGGACTACAGTTCTTGGATTTGAGCTTTTGATTGTGTGTTCTATATTTTTATTATTTACGCTATTTCTATTGACTTTGCTTCAATTAATATTCTTCTTCAAAATAGCTACATATTTATCTATTATAAAGAAATAATATTTTGCTTTTAAAATGAGATGATAAAAATTTAAGAAAGTTAAACTGAAATTTAATTGCTAAAAATGTCAAATGCTTACTTATACTTATTCTCCAGTCATTTTAATAATTTTGAAGGGGAGGGGGAAATCAAGTTATTATACTTGCCAAGATGAATAATGTTGAGAAATATAATAGATACTGTACTTTAACCTCCAGAAAGACTGTTAAGTTTTGAATCTATATTCTTCATGTTCAAATATAGCAAGCACCATAATGGCATAATTCATCTGTGCCATAAGTTTAGGTTGATTAATACAGAAGGTGACAGATTATGTTTAGTGCTGAAAATTGAGCTACTCTGACTCAAAACTGACATCATTTGCTTATGATTACATAATCACTAATAGCATTCATTATTGGAAGAAATTTCCTGTTTTATTTTCACTTTTGTTGAATCTAATTTTAACTTTTTTTTCATTAAATAAAGATGTATTTCTGCAATAGTTGTATTAGAAAATATCAAATAGGTTAGACTATCTTTTTGCTTTCTCTGTAATTCAAAAGAGATTGTGGCAGTGTGAAAAAACTCTCAGTTGTTGTATCGCTGATTTCAAAAAAGTCATCTGCTTATTTCCACCTAGTGAGATGAGGATGATTTTAAAGCAAATGAACAGATTATCTTACAATTCTCTAAGTCTCATAATCCTATTCTTTCTTCTTCTTTCTCATATACTTGTCATCTTATAATACTTCTCCTATGGTCTCAAACTACTTGTTCATTTAAAGAATGTGTCTAAGTCACTAGGGCTACATTTACTTGCTTATCACACATGGTTGTTATATTTGCTTCACCACCGTAGCACAATAAGTGTCTTCTGGATGATAGAAGATAACAATTACTATTACTCAAACATAATAAAAGGAAACTGTAGTTAAAAACATTTTATATAATCATTTCTTTTAATCCTAACAAGAATCCTGTGAGGTAGATAGTGGAGTTCTCAATTATACAAATAAGGAAAACAAAGCTCAAAGTTTAAATAGCCTACCTGAGATTTCATATCTAGTGAGAAGTCTACTCAGGACACCAATTGTGTGTCAATAATCTTTTTCTTTTCTTCTTCTTCTTCTTCTTTTTTTTTTTTTTTAAAACTTTGCTCACTTAAAAAGTAAATGAAGTCCTTTGCTTTAAAAACAGCTAGATAAATGTTTTTAAGGGTTTCAGTTCTCTATTGTTCATTATTTAATATCACCACTTCAAATTTATGTAATATTGCTAAACAGATCATAGATTCTGCTTTTTAAAATAGTTTACAACTGGTACAATTAAGAATTGCACATACCCATCCATGTAATCATTTGCTCTTTGCTCAGCAGCAACTGCTTTCTCATCAGGTTTTCCTACTCGATCCAAGAAACACAATGCTGGGTCTGCTCTGATTGTGTTGTACTTTTCATAACCTGAAAATACCAATGCTTATATTATTCTTATTTTTCTTTATTAAAGATACAGTAAACCAAAATGGTTTGTTGAATCTGATTATTACAAACTCCCTGAGGGTAGAGACCATAGTGTTTTAATCTTTATATATCAAGTATATTTCAGAGCAGTTTGTACACAGAAGATAATTAATTAATGCTGAAATGAATAAAAAGATATAGTGGTTTTAATGATCTGCAAGTTCAATGAGTTGACAATGTGACAAGAAAGCCAAAAAACTTAATGTTATTCTACACTGCAATGTAAGGTAAAAGTGATCAAAATGAGGGAGATAATGGTCTTAACTCCATTTTGTCCTGGTCAGAATACATTTTGAGGTATAATAGTCAATTATGGATGCCCCATTTTAGGAAGGACATTTGGGAGGGAGGGGAAGTTGAGCCAAGATGGCAGAGAGTAAGCAGAACTTTTGCTGAGCTCTTCTTGGATTCCCTCCAAATCAACACCAGATCAAGCCTCTGAATAGATTTTGGAGTGACAGAACTCACAAATATGCGAAATATAACAAATTTCCATCAGAAGACATCTTGGAAGGACTTCAGGAAAGATCTGTCTCAACTGGCCAGAGGAAAGACAAGGACCAGCACAGGGAAGTCCACAGAGGAGAGTTCCCTTGTGGAAAATCTAGTAGGAGGTTTTTAGTTTACAACAGCATTGGCTACACTGTCCTGGTTCAGAAGCGAATAGCTGACTATATTCCAGACTAACTGACACAAATAACATTAGTCAAATAATAAGCCCTTGAACCCCAGCATAACAAACAGGACTTGACTATGCCCACCCAGCACAGGAAGGAAGGCAGCAGCACTGGCTCCAGAGCAACATAAAACCCCTATGGCCCTGTAGAGGAAACTCAGGACAATCATGTTCCCTTCCCTTTTGACCTAGGACAGACCTCAATCTTTAAAAAATGAGCAAAAAAGCAAAAGGAGTTCTAACCATAGATAGCTATTATGGAGACAAAGAACGACTTCAAACTCTGAAGACATTAAAGGCAAAATGCTTCCAGCTAAAGCCTTAAAGGGTGATAGAGGTTGGTCTTCAAAGCAAAAGGCTCTCTTGGAAGAATTAAAAAAGGATATTAAAAGAGAGAGGAAAAATGGGGAGAGAAAATAAGAACTTTGGAAAAGGAAACAGAAATTGTCTTAAAAAACAACTTTAAAAAATACAATGGGTGAAATGGAAAAAAAATATACTGAAGAAAACTACTTCTTAAAAAATAGATTTGCAAAATGGAAAAAGAAAACAACTCCTTGAAAAACAGAATTGGTGAAATGGAAAAAAAATCCAATGAATGAAACAACTCATTTAAAAATTCAACTGGCCAAATGCAAAAGGAGGTAAATAAGTTAACTGAAGAAAATAATTCACCAAAAATAGAATTGAACAAATGGTAGTGAATGACTCAATAAGACAACAAGAATGAGTAAAACAAAATAAAAAAACAGAAGAAAATGTAAAACACGTCATTGGAAAAACAACTAACCTGGAAAATAGAACCAGGAGAGATAGTCTAAGAATTACTGACTACCTGAAAACCATGATTAAAAAAAAAAAAAAAAAAAAAAAGAGCCTAGACAGCATCTTTGAGGAAATCATCAAAGAAAACTGCCCTGTTATCATAAAACCAGAGGATAAAATAGTAATAGAAAAAATCTACCAATCACCTCCTGAAAGAGACCACAAAATGGAAATTCTAAGGAATATTGCATTTATGTCTAGGCAAATAAGTCAGATCTAAATATACAGACCCAATCTTTTCCATGAGAGAATAACCAATTCCCTACTAAACTTTTCAAACAGGATTCAGAGGCAACTCAAACTCAACATGTCCCAAATCTACCTCATTAATCTTTTCCCCTATAGCCTCCCTCTTTCCCTATTTCTGTCAAAGGCACAAACATCTGTGTAGTTTCTCATGTTCATAATCTATTATTTTTGACATTTCATTCTCCTTCATCCCACATATTCCATCAGCTGTCAGATTTTGCTATTTCTATTTCCATTTCCTTTTTATTTATTTAATTGTCACCTTAGTTCAGGACCTCATTACCTCTTGTTTAGATTATTCCAAAAGTCTCTTAACCGGAATTTCATTCTCAAATCTCTCACCACTTCAATCTACCCTACACAAATTAGCAAAGCTAATGTTCTTTAAAGGCATATCTTTAAATGCATGTGGCTGTCTCCTCAACTCCAGTGGCTTCCTTTTGTATTTAGGATAAAATATAAATTTTTCTGCATAGCTTCTAAAGCACTTTATCACTTGGCTCCATCCAATCTTTTCAGCCTACTTGGCCATTATTTCCCTTTACACACCCTATGATCCAGTTAAGCCTGCCTTTTCAGTTCCCATCATATAACAGTGCATTTCACGTCTCTTGCCTTTGCTTTAGCCTCTCTCTCCTCATAGAATACCTCTTCCTTTAAAATTTAGATCAAGCATCATCTACTACATGAAACTTTTATTCATTCTCAAGCTACCAGTGCTCTCCTTCCCTCTAAAATTACCTTGTGTTTTCATTAATTTTTATTTATTCCCTGTATGTTCATTCTACACATAAATGAGCATAATGAGCATAAATGTATATAAAAATATATGTATATGTGTACATATATCTTCCCCAATAGAATATAAGCATCAATATTTAATTATATTTCTAACCTCAGCATGTAGAACATAGTAAATACTTGTTGAAGGTAAAAGTTTAACATAGAGAATAATAAAGGATTGAAAATGATGGTCTAGAAAATATTGAGAGCAAGGAATACTTTGCCTATGTTCAAAATGTAGGCTAGTCCCATTCCTTAAATAGAAGTAAAAAAAATAAAACAAAACTTGAACACTTCATGCTCTAGATTAATCAAGGAGAATGTCTTTTAAAAATAAGGAGGGAAAAAGAGGCTTAGTACAAAAATAAAGAAAATTATCTGCAAGTGCAGAAGAGATTCTTGATCAGTCAGGAAGTTAAATGGTGAATGGATGTGACACAGAAGAGAAAAGAAAGTATTACAACAGAGCATGAGAGTCTACCCCCCAAAAATGTGCTGTTACTTCTCAGGAAATAAGTGCTTCAACATGACAAATTTGGAAATATATTTAAAAGAATTTCACATATTTAACATATAACAAATTGCTTGCTATATTGGGGAAGGAAGAGGGAAGGGAGAAATTTGGAATACAAAGTTTTATAAAAATAAGTGTCAACATCTTTACATGTATTTGGAAAAATAAAACACCACTAAAAGGTGGAGAGGGGGAAGGAAATAAGCACATGTTGAGCAAAGAACAATTCTACAGATCCTTATAAAGGCAGGCTGAAATAGCAAGGGTCAAAGGAAGAAAAGATGAATATGGTTACTGATTATTCTACTGAGGGAAGACTAAAGCAGGTATTTGTCTCATTTATGACAACAGAAGAGAGTTCTCCAATTGTCCTAGACTGATAAAAAATTTCTTGATGACTGCTACTCAAGGCAATTTTGGTAGGTACTACTAATAATTTGAGAAGAAATCAAAAAAGTTCTGTTTAAAGATTAAGTCTTGGTGTTTTCATCATTGTTGCTGACCAGAGAGAAGCACTTAGGAAATAAAAGTAGATATATACCTCTCAGATTGGTTAAGATGATAGGAAAAAATAATAATGAATGTTGAAAGGGATGTGGGAAAACTGGGACACTAAAACATTGTTGGTGGAGTTGTGAATTGAGCTAACCATTCTGGAGAACAATTTGGAACTATGCCCAAAAAGCTATTAAATTGTGCATACCCATCGGCTCAACAGTGTTTCTACTGGGCCTGTATCTCAAAGAGATCATAAAGAAGGAAAAGGGACCCACATGTGCAAAAAAAAATGTTTGTGACAGCCCTTTTTGTAGTGGCAAGGAACTGGAAACTCAGTGGATGCCTATCAGTTGGAGAATGGCTGAATAAATTGTGGTATATGAATGTTATGGAATATTACTGTTCTATAAGAAACAATCAGCAGGATGATTTCAGAGAGACCTGGAAAGAGTTAGATGAACTGATGCTAAGTGAAATGAGCAGAACCAGGAGATCATCGTACATGGCAACAGCAAGATTATATGATGATCAATTTTGATTTATATGGCTCTGCTCAACAATGAGATGACTCAGGCCATTTCCCAAAGATTTTGTGATAAAGAGAGCCATCTATACCCAGAGAGAGAACTGTAGGAACTGAGTGTGGATCACAACATAGCATTTTCCACTTCTTTTGCTGTTGTATGCTTGAATTTTATTTTCTCTCATTTTTTTTCCTTTTTGATTTGATTCTTCTTGTGCAGCAAGATAATTGTAAAAATATATATGCCTACATTGGATTTACATATATTTTTACCATATTTAACATATATTGGATTACTTTCCATCTAGGAGATGGGGCTGGGGAATTGGAATCCAAGGTTTTGCAAGGGTCAATGGTGAAAAATTATCTTTGCATATGTTTTGAAAATAAAAAGCTTTAATAAAAAAAATGAAAGTAGATGAAGAAAATAAATAGTTCAAGAAAAGAATATGTGTGAATAAGATTTGGATTTTTGTACCCTGGTTTCAACATAAGAGTTGATGAGCTCCTCCCCAGAGAAATTCATTTGCCTAAGTTATATTCCTATATTCAAAAATATTTATTGCATCTACTTTTATGATAAGGAAGAACTTTAAATTAAGGAGGAGATCCAACAACTGGAGAATGACTTAACAAATTATGATATCTGAATGTAATGAAACATGAGTGCATTGTAAGAAATGGTGAAAGTAAGTATTTTAGAGAAACTTGGGGAGACTTGTAAGAACTGATGCAAAGTAAAGTGACCAGAACCAAAACAATTTACATAATAACAACAATATTACAAAGACAAGCAATTTTGAAAAATTTAAGAACTCTGATCAAATACAATGATAAACTATGGTTTCAGAAGACTGATGAAACATTTTATATGCATCTTGACAAAGACATGATAGACTCAAGATACAGAATAAAACATATCTTCAAGTTTGGGCAATGTGGGAATTGTTTTGCTTGTATATATACATATTTGTTAGAAAGGTTTTTTTTTTTTTCTTTTTTTTCTTTGCAATTTGTAGGAGGAGATTCTAAGGTAAGAGGGAAGTAGGGATAAAGTTGCCAAAAAAACAAACAAACAAGCAACTCAACACAAAAACAAACCAGGTTCACTGAAGCATTTTTAAAAAATATATAGGAGAGTCAGAAGACCAGCAGACAAGCAAAATGGCTTTGAATGTCACAAGCTGTATGTAATAGAAACATGCAATTTCATGTATAATCTATTATGTGTATATATATACTATATACATGGAAATGCTCATTTTATTTAGTGGTTTTTAAGTTCAAAATAAAAAAAAAAAGAATTCATTTGCCTATTAAAATATAAGCAAAAGGGCTTTAAATTGAAAAGGAAGAAGGAAGAAGAAAACTATATATATATATATATTCCCTAAGCTAGATACCAACAGGAATAAACTATAAAAAACACAGCATAAATACCCAGAAATTTACAGGGAACATATAAGCAAGGAAAAAAGTCAGTAATAAAAAATTTGTCCTCAGATGGTTCTACAACTTTTACTAAATATGAATAACAATTAAGTGAATGACTTTAGGGAAATCATTTAATATCCCCTGGACCTTGGTTTTCATCTCAGCTGTAAAATGCAAGAGTTAATTTAAGTAGTCATTAATGTTCTGTCCAGTCCCGGACGTATGATCCTGCAAACTAGAATTCTTAAAGCAAAGATGCAAACTTAACATGAAATATTACTGAGATTTGGAGAAATGAAATTAACAAAGCCCTAGAATATATATAGCCCTAGAAATATATATTTGATTCAAAAGGAACAGGACAAAAAAAAAAAAAAAAAAGACCATGTCACTACAGTTCCAAAACCTTCCACCACTGAAGATTTTGTTTCCCTTTTGTCTCAAAGATAAAATATAGATTTCCTTGACATTTAAAGTCCTTTACAATCTGACTCCAGCCTGCTTTCTTGGTTTATTTTATGTAATTCTTATTTTTGAACTCTATGTTCAGCTACATTTTCTTATTTGCTATTGCCTAAACTAAAGGAATTAAACTAAACTATTCTAGTTCCAATTTCCATGCCTTTCCATTATACTCTCTGGCTCACTTTTGTGTCTTGGCGTCTCTGGTTTCCTTTAAGCTTCAGCTCATATACTAACTCACAAGTAGAGCCTTTCCTGATTCTTAGTGTTTTTGTCTCTAACTTCAAATAATTACAGATATACTTAGGTTTACATGTCTTAACTCTCTCCTCATTATCCTCCCTCTGCAAATAAAAATAAGCTCCTTGAAAGCTGGAGATGCTTTCTGTTTTTGTTTTTGTTTGTTTTTTTTTTCTTAATTCACTATGCCTAGTGAAACAGTGAAAATTCTTGCTGGGTTCAATCCAATAAGAATTTATTGACCATTGACTATATGCCACAAACTAGGCTAGGCTTGGGAGCTTCAAAGACAAAAATGATAACTATCCTTGTTCCCAAGGAAATTCCATTCTAATAGAAGAATCTATACTCTAGGTGACTTAGATCTCTATAAGGATGCTAGGGAGCAAGTGGTAAAGCTCAATGAAAGCAGAGACAGAAGACATGAATTATTATTGACACACATCCTAAGCAGGACATATAGAGTTTCTTCGTTGCCAAAAGCAAAGCAGCCAATAACTTCCTGAATTATCTTAGTGATCTAATATTAAAAGGTAGAGTACATAATAAAAGGAATAATGGTGTTTAGCTTGGGCACCACATTTTCAGAAGGATAATAAATTGGAGCCTTCCATGAGCCGGGCATCTGGAAA
Organism: Sarcophilus harrisii; assembly: GCF_902635505.1. Taxonomy (NCBI): domain Eukaryota; kingdom Metazoa; phylum Chordata; class Mammalia; order Dasyuromorphia; family Dasyuridae; genus Sarcophilus; species Sarcophilus harrisii. The sequence goes on along the minus strand of NC_045427.1, from coordinate 470,068,094 downwards.
AGTCAAAGACTTCAATATTATCTTAATTGATAGCTGAAGAGACTATCTTAATAATCTGAATTAGCTGAAAAGACTGAGAATCTCTAGAGAAGATTCTTTAGCATGAAAAAGAAAAGACTATTGAGAAATATAACTATATTAAAATATGTATAGGGCTGTTATATTGAATTTGGCCTACTTTATCTAGATCCAGAAGGTAGAACTGGGTAAAAGCTACAAATATGATAATTTAGGTTTGATGTAAGGAAAATCTTCCTAGAAATTACAGCTATTTAACAGTGGAATAAATTACTTCATAAAGTAGTATAATCTTCCTTGTTAGAGGTTATTGAGCAATGGTTCAATGACTACTTTAAGGGTTTACTATAGAGTATTCTCATTCAAGTCAGAGTTGGTTAAGATGGCTTAAGGTCCCTTACACCTAAGATCCTGTGATTTTATGAATTTTATATCATGGAACACAATTAAAATTCATAAGAAATTCTTAAATGCAAGTATTTTAATGGGACAGTTAAGCAGTGCAATGGATAAAATACTGGGCCTGGAGTCAGAAAGATTCATCTTCCTGAATTCAAATCTGGCCTTAGACACTTATTACTTCTGTGACCCTGGACAAATCACTGAACCCTGGGTGCTTCAGTTACTCATCTGAAAATGGAACTGAAGAAGGAAGTGGCAATCCACTCCATTATCTTTGCTAGAAAATCCCAAGTGGAGTTATGAAGCTAGCAAGTTCTGACTGAAATGAAAGAACAACAAAATTCAGATAGATGGGGACAAAAAGACAAACAGTCCCTAACCTCAAACAACTTAATAAGGCAAATAACTTAATAAGACAAATATAAGAATATTTATACTAAAAATTAGAATATAAGAATGGGAGAAGTATGGAGTGCTATGAGATTTAAGAGGGGTGAAGTAATTTGCTGCTGAGATGGACCAGGAAAGACTTAATGGAAGAGAAAACATCTGAGTTCATTCTAGAAGGTGTTCTTGGTGTTCAAGGAATGGAGTTGAGGAGAAGGAAACTTTAGGTATTAAGCATAAATAAAAATACGAATGCAAAAATAGAACAGCATGACTTGGAATATACATCACATTTCTTATCAGAAATGAATTCGAAGACTGGAAAGGTTGGGATCAAGTTGTGAGGGGTTTTGAGTGGCAGTCTATTTAGTAGGTAGAGGAGAAGTAAATAATTAGGAAGATAATTTTGAAAGGAGAGGTAAAATTAGAGAAGTAAACAACCAAAGACATGTAACTCATTGAAATATTCTGCAGAAGGGTAATAATAAGAATAGAAGTAATAATTTGTTTTTTTGTAATGCTTTAAAAGTGACAAACTATGTTGGTGGCAGTGACGAAAAAAAAGAAATCAAGAGATGGAGAAGAATCAATAAAACTTAAAATCTGATTGGATGTGAGGGATGAGAAAGAGGCTGAAGTTTTAAACCTGGAGACCTTGGAGAATGAGGGTACCATCTAAGGAAACAGGGAATAGTTCAAGCTTAAAGCCTTTAGATTTTACAAAGCTCTTTCCTCACACCGTTATGAGATATGGAGTGTAAGTATTATTCTATTTTGCATATGAGAAAAATGAAGTTCAGGGCAGTAACTTTTCCTAGATCATACAATTATGAAGTTATAGAGAAGGGAATTAAACAGGTCTCCTGACTTCAATCCAATGTTCTTTCAATGTTTTTACAACATAGACTCTACTATATAAGTAGAGAAACCAGATTTTGCTTGAAAATAGTTACATTCTGTTTTATATATGCTGATTTTTAATTAAGGAAGAAACCTATGGTAAACAATTAGAAATGTGGGACTATACATCAAGTAAGGGATAAGGGCTGAGAATATGTAAATGACTCAGTAATTTGCATGGAAGTTAATTAAAGCTAGCAGAGAGGATGAGATCATCAAAGGAGATAGTACAGTGAAAAGGAATACAAATTTAATAAAAGGCTACATCCCTGATCTTGCCCAATACAGATTCCTAAAGCTTTAGAAATATGGTTGTTTTTCAATGTGAACTGTTCATGTTTTTATAGAAGTGACATAGAAATTTTTTTATAGAAATCATCTTAATCAAACACAAATTATAAACCCATAAACTCTTAAAGTTTTATTAAATGTAGATACATAATAAGCAGAACTCTAGCATAAACCAGTCACAATATTTAGGACATCTATAGGAGAAAGGCAGCACCTAAGGCCTAGAGCCCTACAGGTTCCCCCAGGAGATTAGGAGAAGAGCATAAGAGTGGAGGAGAAAGTGTTATGTATTCGAATGTAAGACTAATGAATTGGTTGAGGAGCAAAGTTTGTTCACTGTTTTCTATAAGTATCTCTAACTACAAAGCTATAATCAATAAAATGCACTAAATGAGCTAAGTTATATTAATGACTGTATTTCATCATATAAAGAAAATGCCCACATCACTTTGCCCTTTTACTTACCATGTTTAAAAACTCCAATAAGAAGAGATTTATCTGCATCAAGATCCCACCACGCAGCAGGGACTTCAGAATGGTCTGGCTCAGGGACCCAAACATCAATGTCACTAAAATATAATCATCAACAGAGTAATAGACTTGATTACAAGTCAGAGGAAAAAAGTAGCAACTAGAGGGTAATTAGAGTTAATACTATTATAAGACTTTACTACTAAGAAAAGTAATTCCCGATAAAATATTTTTTCAATAGTGATCTAAAATGGTGAAGTCCTTAGGCCATATGTGTTATATGATTTCAATATGTTTTTTGATTTGTGTATTTATTTTTCAACCTATCATTATTCAAGAGTATAACACATCTGGAAATTAATAATAATAGCTAACTCTTATGCAGTGTTTTAATGTGTGCAAAAATCTTTGCATATATATGTAAATATATATATATTTAACACTATGAATAGGTACATTATCAGGCCTACTTTATAAATTAGAAAACTGGGGAGATAGAGTTTAAATGATTTGCCAAGAACTCCCATTCATAAGTATTAAATGCAGACTTGGATTTGGGTCTTCCTGACTGAATCCAGCACTCTATCCATTGTGCATCTAGATGCTTCATTTAACATAATATAAAAGTATCCCTTTTCTCCTTGATCCAAAAAGTACAAATGTCTTTGTACAAGAAAACTTATGGTAAAGTAAATTTATCTTAAGTGAATCTGATCTCACTTCCAAACATAACAACAGGGATATGCTCCTCTGGAAAACAAAAACATCACTTTAAAGCAGAAGAGACCTTTGAAATTATCTAGTCCAACATCTTAATTTAATAGATAAGGAGAATGAGGCTCAGTTTTTAAGTGACTTGGTTCAAGGCTACATAATCAAGATGAATTAATCATTGGATAGAATAAAGACTGAAGATAAGACAGCAGCAAAACTTAAAAAAAAACATACAAAGGGAATTTTATTCCATTTAATTCAGCAAATATTTATCAAGTTTCTACTATATATACAGCACTGAGACAGAGGGACACATGGTAGGATCATGTTTTCCCATTGTTGATTAGCAAAGGGAATCCTGTTGATGAGATAGAAAAATCGAGAGAGAAGAAAAGAGGATGAGGAGAGAAAGAGATATGTAAACCACAGTTTGTATATAAGAGAAGGTCATAATCTAGGTGTTCTTTTATGGGAGACAATAAGCTTATATGATTGTACCTATCTTAATTAATAACAATCAAATGATTTGCTATGTAACTAATGACATTATGATCTATTTTTATATTAATTCAACTCTTTGTTGAAACCTGCTATTATTCCATAACTTAAAAGGCAAAATAAGAAAAAAATTCTGTAAATATGGTGAATTTTGCTTATTAGGACTAATTTGTGATTTAATAGAATCTAAATTTATGCAATACATTTCAGCAAGAGACACTTATTTTTATGTCATCTATTTTCAAAAAATGAAAAACTTCAAAAGTCACATCTATCCATATATATGAAAAATATGAATGATTAATTTAATTCACCTTGCTTCAACTCCATCAAACACTTTCTGGAATTCATTACCAATGACTTCTTGTTTCAAATAATACAGCATCCTCACTCGAAGCAAAACCCTAAAAACAAAACGTATAGAAAGATCAAGACTATCTAGCTTCCCATTTGATATATTACTAAGAACTTCTATTGTAATTAAAAGAACATTTATCTGTGCAAAAATTAAGGATGCCTCTGAGCCTTTTCCACTATAAGGTTAAGAATAAAATAACTAGTAATAACTGTTTTTAATTAAATGACTTTCCATACCATATCATATCACTAGGATGTTAAGGTATATAATTGCTTTACCTTTAAGATTATAAAACAAATTAGGGGTACTTGTTCAAAAACGAGGAAACAGAGATATACAGAAGTACAGTGACTTGCCTGATAACACTTGCTAAGTTGAGAAAAGAACCTTCGATTCAAGCCCTATGTATTCACTAAGCCATGCTTCTTCTTCACTATGGAATATTAATTTATGGAATATTTCATTTGTGAAGAAAGAAAAAGTAGATTTTCAAAAAAAGGTGTTTAAAAAAAGAATGCTACCTACTTATTACAATGATGTTTTATGTGTTTTTTATAGCCTTCATCTTGTAGTAGATGCTCAGGATTATACTTTCGAAGCCATTCTGCTTTATGGATATCAAATGTGCTTGTTTGAGTTTTCACTTTCTTCCCTTTTCTGCCCCTGGGGACAGGAGCTGACAGACCTACAAAAAATGAGAAAAAAATGTGGAGTGAATGATAGTTTATACAAATGTTATAATCTGAAATTTTTTTTCAGCTTAAAAATTTCAAGAAAATATTTGAAATCTTTGTTCAAGAATTTAAGAGACAGTTCTTAAGACTTTAATCTAATACTTCCCTAGACTAGTACAAATTTAGAATTAAAGGTCATATATCTTTCAAGTTGTACACTACCAAGTGTAGGTAAAAAACCTACGGTACTTATTAATTTTTTGGATTTCAACGTAAATGTCAAATATAAATAAAGCTCTTCATATCCTCAAAAGCCATCAGCAATTTTATTTGGTTTATTAAAGGACTTTTTTTCCCCCCTTCTCAGTTAACATTTGTTTTGAAACATAAAATTTTCTAAGTCCCTTCACATACTCACACCTACCTAAGACCACTGGCTACTAACTGCAGTGAGCTTCACAAGAAGCACTGCTACGTTCCAAGGTGCTTATTTCTAAAATTGAATATTTTAAGGATCCACAGTTTTAACAATATGGGTACTCTTTCCACGCAAAAAGAGGGCAACCTCTTGTATACCTGTACTGATGATCTATAAGAGTTGCTGTAAATAAAATAAACATTTTGGTGATATGTTTTCTGACCACTGTTAGGCAGGTAGTTGTATAGACAAAACCATAATAAATGGAATCAATGTAATCTTGGATAAATAATGTACAGATATCTTGGTAGAGATACTAAGTAAGGTATTAAAGAAATACCACAGACAACTGAATAGATAAGAAAAGAAAGCTGGCATAGTATTCAGATTGTAATTAGCTACTGAATAATTAAATTAATTTTACTTTAGTAAGCTTTTTCCTGAATGTTATTCTTTATATTTTTAAATAGATTAAATTGAAAGCTTTCAATTTTATCAACAACTATGGCTTGTTAGATTGCAAGAGATTCATTTACTCTGCAAATTCATTCAATCAATCTTATTAATTTACAGCAAAGCAAAACATGAAACAGTATCAGGCATGCTGCAGATTGCTTATTTGAAAAGGTCATTCTAAACTAAAGCTCATTAGTTACTTAATATGACAGCATTATGAACTATGAAAATACTTTACATATACTATGAATACAAAATTAAAAAAAAATCACATCTCTGTACTCAAAATACTTCCTATTATGGGCAAAAATTAGTATGAAATAGACATGGAACCATTCTTAAGTCTTTATATATGGTAACTATAGGAGAAAATAATAATATTTGACAATTTGAAGGAAGTTCTTCATAAACAAGTTTGAAATATATCACTGTTTTTCAAGGCAGCACAGAAACTCTATTGTTTCTGAAATAATGTTTCAAGAAACTGAATGTTTTGTTTTTACTATGTATTTGAAGAACTTAAAAGTATCACAAAACTTCTTTTCACTACATTTGCCCAAAATAAGAAGAAATTATGATTACTGAGGTAAAACTATAAAGTTTAATTTTTCTTTAAGAGTTTATAAACAAAGTTTAAGTGCATAGAACACTGCTTTTTTAAATAAAACTTACAAAATCATTTCATAACTCAATACTAATATTCTGTGATCAGAAAGTCAAATTTCTAATTATTTTATTTGAAGACAAAAGTATTTACCTTATTTATATAATCAATTATTTACAATAACTTGTAGACTGGTTGAAAGATGAACAATAATTCTCAAAATATACAGAAATTGAAGCACAAAGATACTAAGATTGCAGTAAGTAAATGGTATATAAAAAAAGACTTCAGTAACTCCTACATATTTTTGGGGGGGTGAGGGGTATTAAGCCACATGTAGAAGAATTCTATTTTTAAAACTGCTTTGGTTTTAATTTGTCATATTAAAAAGGTATTATTTTTACCCAGATGATTTTGCAATTCTCTTGTTTGCCCATCCTCCGTAGGAGTAATGAGATCCCATATGAAACCCTTAATCTTCTCATCTCCTCTGTAGTGAACAAGGCAATATGCTAAAAGGGCTCGGCAAATGATCTCCACATCTTGTTCATTTAGTTGTCTTTTAAACCGACCATGAGCTAGAATCTCTCTCCATCGACCCCACCTGGTCCAAAAGTTAATATATTGTTAAAGTATATTAAAAAACAAATTGAAATGGTCCTAAACCATATAAACAAATAATTATAAACAAATGCAAATATGTGTTCGTTGTATTAAAATTTAGTTACAATGTGCCAGAAAAAAACTTTCTCCTCTTGACATGAGTTTATGACATAATTTCTTTTACCATTTAAAACTGTGAATAATAAATTTTCTACTTTGAATTACTGAATAAATATCAGGGCCAACCTGAATTAGATAGCTGTACTTTATGGATATAGCTTGTATATACTCAAATAATATTAAGGATATTCACTATTCAGATATTAATACCTTAAGCCTGGATGCTTAAACAAATTTTATTGACTGCATCCAAAAGAGAGTATACTAGTGCAAATATGTAATAATCATAGACATAAAGAATAATATTTTACCCATAAACTAGTAGATTTTTCTCCACTCGAAAGCATTCTGTCCTTCCATAGCCATTGGAACGGTCACATGGTCTCCGGAGTTTGGGCTTATCATCTCCCTCACTTTCAACTTCAGACAATTCAGCCAATTCATCTTTCGTGGCACTAAAGGGTCTTGTTTGTTTTCTAATCCTTGGAGTATCAATAACTAAGCTGTTCTATAAAATTAAACAGACATTATTTGAGGTTCCCTTTATTTTTTCCTACTTTAGAAAATTTTACATGTAATTTATCAACAATAGAGTTTTTATATAAATGTTCAAATTTTAGAGATTTGTGAATTATTCACAGTGGATATTAATTATTTTGGACCAAAGGCAGTACTTACCCAGTATCTATAAGTTGGATAAGTTGGATAAAGCTCAATTAGATTCATATGAAACAGTATGAAAAATGGCTCGCAATTCTTAAGTCTCATAAGTTCAATTTTATCCTCTTCTCCTCACCCCCCATCTTTCCTCACGCTAACAGTAAAACCAAGGAGGAAAGAGAGGGAAAAAAAAACTTCTCTAGGCTAATTTTATTTCTCCTTTCATACTTGCTTGCAGTTTCATTAATGGAAGGTTTCAACAGTAGCATGGAGAACTATCTCCAAGATAATAGTAATGAGATAAGTAAGAATAGCTTCTGAATGAGATGAAAGTTTTGAGCAAATGAAAGATGGCCTGGAAGCCAGGAAAATTAGAAGTCAAGTTCTGCTTTTGACACATATAGATTGTGTAATTCTGATGCTGACCAGAGAGTTTGCAAACCTAGGAGGAACTTCCTATGGTAATAAAAATGAATTTCTAAGATGAATGTCACATTTTACATTATCCCAGGAAATACAATGCTAATCTCTAACAGAAGCAGAATCTAAACGTACAAGTCATCATTCTGAAGCCATTATTTTACTTTAGTATTTCAAGTTTAAAAGGAAAAAAATATTGGTGTGGATAATTTTTTCACTACAGAATTAGACTGAAATTCCTCTAGGCCTGAGTTACACAGAACTTTCACATTCCCCTCTTCCTACTCCATCTCTTTTCTTTGTTTTGGCTAATATGGTTACCACCCTAGTTCAAGTGCTAATCATCTATCTCACTTGTGATAGCACCCTAATTGGCTTTCTCCTCTCCAATCAACATACAGGTGCCAAAATTATCTTCCTTTAAAAGATGTCTGAAATGTCCCTAGTTCAAAACCTTCAGCAGGCTACTGCCTTTCTATTCTTATTTCATATTACTCCCCATATTCCAACATACAATACTGTTGTCTTCCCCCACACTTTATATACCTCTCTTTCTTCTGTGTATTTCCATATGCCATCGCTCATGCTTCCAATGCACTTTCTCTTCCTCCATTTCCCAGAATTCTTATCTTTTTTCAAGACTTAGATCAGGTACCCACCTCCTTTGTGAAGCTTTCCTTGGTCCTCCCAGTTGTTAGTTCTTTCCCCGCTTTATATCAGTGATAAGTAATAACACCTTGTATATTAAGGATTTTAACCGAGTGGTCTTTATGAGATGCTGTCCTGCCTCCTTGCTCTTTCAAAAATTAATACCCTAAAACATTCTTGATATGCCACACTTAACTTAGCTAAGTTATTTCTTGGATAGCATATTTATTAACAATGAAAGTCTTAACAGCTTACTTTACACTTTGCTAGTACAACCTTTGAGAAGTTAGGATTATTTCTACACTACTGTGAGGCATTAAGTTAGAACTTAATCTCCATAATATCTGTACAAACTCTTCATAATATTTATGCACAAATTCATTGAAGTAATAAAAAACATTATCTCAAGGCACTGTGCTCTAAAAAGATGAACATTTTGGATGAAAGGGAATACTTACTCTGCCACTGATGGCATCTATATCAATTTCTGCTTTCTTTGCCCATTTCTGCCAAAAGTTGGGATCATCTAAGGAAATATCAGTCCGGTTTCCAGAAGCTACAAAACTCGCCTGAAATACATAATAGTCCTTAACTATTAATACTGACACGAAACTTTTACAAGATATATTTTAACCAAAATTCTCCTTGGGTTTATTTTGCACAGCAACGTCCAACACTATTTACTTTCTTGATTCTGAAATGAATTTTTATTTAAATGTCGGAAGATACATACATATCAGTTATCTGCTAGATATTTTAAAATGTACATTTCTTTGTATTGAATACATCCCAGGGGATTTTATTTCATACTGAACTTTTCATATTGAATTTTCATTGCTATATTTCACTTAAGTCTTAGCAGTTCTTATTAATGATCATTTGAATTGAATGATTTGGGACTACTTAACATGAAGAGCCACCATGACAGTTAACACTATAGTTCAAATAAAACAATCAAAATTTTAAAACATTGCCGTCTGGTCACTCACATAAAACCTGAATCATTTATGTCACCAGAATTAATTTCTCTTATTCTGCTGCTAGATATAAGACTGTCAGATGAAACAGTAATTTCTCACGATAAACTCAATTTTTCAATTTAGATTAAATGGATTTTATATGAATTCATTTATGATGACATGTATACCATGAGAGGACCAATCAATTTATTTTTTATTTAAGCAAGTTTAAGCCTTTTAACCTACTCCAGGGAATTATCTTATTAACGGACACATATATTGATTTTAAAAATTCAAGAAATGCTCTAGGATTGTAACAATGGATAAAACCTACAGAAATTAAAATACCTGTTGTGATAAGAGGAAGATGTCATCAAGTACTGGTTTACCGACTGCTTCCAAATGTTAAATTCTAATATCCTAGCTCCCAATAAATCATATTTCTTTAAATGCATTCCTTCAATCATTAAATCCCTTTATTATTTGCAAGAGAAGACTTTTAAATGGTGAAATCCATCTTCCTACAACAGAAAGTAGCAGAAAGATAGTACGGGCCATGTGTTTTCATAGAATGGCCCTTTCAAATAAGCAATCTGCAGCATGCCCGATACTGTTTCATGTTTTGCTTTGTTTTAAATTAAGCTGGTTATAAGCTCCCCCTCCCTCCCCACCAGAGACTAAAAAGTAGGAAAATAATCTTATTTTTAAAAATTTCCTGATTGCACATCCTTAGAAAAACACTGGCTTTTACAAATTTTTAAGGGACCAAAAAAAAAAAAAAAAAAAAAATCACAACAAAGTAGGTGATATTCAGTTATAAATGAAGTTTTCAACAATAGGTTTTAGATGTCAAATATTTAGGGGATAAGGACCATGACTAAATAGTTTATTATTTTATAAAGCATTATGATTTTCATATATGCATACTTAAATTTTAGTCAGTGAAGATACAAGTATCGAAGTTGAAAATATCTTTTAAAAATTATTTCCCCATCTTCGAAAAAATAACTTCTGCTCAGAGTTAGGTATATATTCCTTCTAGAGATTAAAAAAAGCATTTAACTTCAGAGATTAATTCAGCAGGAACCACACCCAGAGGCAAAGATGATTTTAATTAGTCAATTTTTTTTCTAAGTCCCTATTATATGAATAATTCTTGGCAGGGTAGGGAGTGGGGGAAGGAGGAGATGTACAAATTACATCAGGGCAGTCAACTGAATTCTAGTTTTCCTTACTGCCAGTGAAAAGTTTATCCACAATTATTCCTAGATTCAATTCTCCTCTTATATACAGAATTTTTTTCTTTTTTCTTATATTTAAATTATTTTTTCCCTGAAGTTATTTACAAGAGAGTTGAATCTTGGAGCAAGGAGCAGAAATTACAACTCATAACCTGTGGCTTTGTATTTAAGCATTTTACCAAAAAGTTTTAAAAGAAAATAATTATTCAAATGTTTAAGTATTGACATCTACCAACCTCGTCATAGTCAGAATATTCTTTAGTATACTTGAATCATTTTGTCATTTAAGCAAGTATAATATGGAATCATGCATAGTAATAAAATCAAATGCTTTAAATACCATATATAATTTTATCTTATAATTATAATAAGAATATATTATGATTAGATGAAATTTGTGAAACCTTGAACTTTAGTTTTCTCATCTTTATATATGAAATGACCACATCTGCTGATCTCTCTTGTCCCTTCCAGCTATAAATCCTAGCATATAGGATATAATAAGATATACTTTTAATTATAATAATTAGTTTTAAGACTAAAGCTTATGTACATGTCTATCTTGTTAGAACAAAAATAATTTGAAGGCAGGGAGTATTTCAGTCACTTTTGCCTTTGTATCTCTATCATTGAGCATAATTCCTGGCACATAGCAAAAGCTTAATAAAGATGAAAATTTCAAAGAATACATAATCTTATTACAGCACACAGAGATAAAAAGGCTGACAGGGAGTCACAAAAAAATAAGTCCAAGTCCTGCTTTAAACAAATAATAATAGTGGGAGAACAAGAAAGTAATTTAACTTCTTAGTACCCCAAAAACTCACTAAGAGCACAAGTGACAGAAAAGTGGTTGATTTGTATTCAGGGAAGAGTTTCTGCAGAAGAGACATCCCCTACAACAATGAAATAACAAATTTTAAACTGCTCACCTTTTGTTCCCACCTCAAATGTGGAAAATGTGATATAGCTTTTGAATAGTGTATGTACATAGAGCTGGGGTGGGAAAAGAGAGAAATACAACAAAAATAATTTTCTGAGAGGATATTAAGAGTCAAGAAAACTTCAATAACTTGGACTAATGATACTGATATGGTACAGTAGCTGTACTTCCTCCATCATGGAGACTAGAAGGATCAAGGAGGAATCTGGGGAGGAATGAAGAGCATTGTACCCAGAGATCTTTTGAAGAGAAGGTAATGAAAATAAAGGAAGAAAGGAAAGGGAAAGGTTATAAACAATGGAACTCAATGATATAAAATAATAATGATGATGCATATTTACACAGAATTTACTTTACAAACTTTCCTCACAACTCTGTGGACAGGTTGTACTATACAAATGTTACTATTTGGCAGATGAAAACACTGAAGCTCACAGAAGGGACATAGCTTGCTCAGGTTTCACAACTCAGGATATTCAGAACCAGTTATGAGTGAAGCTGAGATTCCAATAACTAGACCAGCTATCTACAAAAGTAGGAGCCAGGTGACAACCATGCAAGGGAAATATCACTAGTTTATATATTTTTTCAGAATATGAGATTTGGAAAGCTAGTTATACTTTAAGATATTAAGCTAAGGTTTTGCAATTTAAAGAAACCATCACTACCATCACAATAATAGCTCACACTTATGTAACACATCTACTATGTGCTAGATACTGTGCTAAGTGCTTTACAATTATGATAGCATTATATCCTTATAACACATCTGGGAGATAGGTACCATTATTAACCCTCATTTTACAGATAAGCAAACTGAAGTTAAGGTCCTAGGGTTATACCGCAACTAAGTGTCTAAAGCTGGATTTGAATTTTAAGTTTTCCTGACTCCAGGCCTGGTACTCCTCCTGCTGCACTACTGAACTACAATATAAAACTACAATGTAATATATTTACTTAAGATTAATTTGCCATATTATTACCAATATTTTACTTACCCAATACAACTAATAAATATTTTAATTTCTGAATTACATCAACCTCAAAACTATTATATTTATATCAACAGGTAATCTTAACACATATAAGTAGTGATTTTATTTAAAAATTAGTTTCTAGAAATACCAAACATATCAATTTTCAAATGTCAAGTATATGAAAAAAGAAAGTTTATTACCAAATAATTCCTTTGGGCAAGTATTTAAGTGTTAAGTAGCCGATCTGAGCAACTTTTGTAGCAACAAAGATAAATGAACAAAAACTTAACAAAAAAGTTTTATTAGACAACATCTTTATAAAATAGTTTTCACCACTACCTTAGCAAATGTTGAACCTCTTCCTTCTGATTCAATTGTGATTGTTTTTGTGCGACGCTGTAAAATCTGATCAATATCCTCTTCACAGAATTTAGAACCCTCATCTTCTTCATCCATAATGGCACCATATGCACCCCTTCGAAGTAGATCTTCTATTTCCTTTTTGGACAGTTGCTGAATCTATAGATAAAACACACACAAACACACACACACACACACACATATTCCTTTTTTTCTCTGAGTGAACATAAGATTTAAAAAAAGCCACACAATTTAGATAATATCCCTGGTTGTGCCAAAATAAACAAAGGAAGGCAATCTTAAATCCCATGGGTTAGGATATAAGATGTACTTTCCAAAATGTGCAACGTATTTCTTATGAGAGAATATTTTAATGGTAAATGAACTTTTTATTTTCAAAGAACTTTCATGTTAACAGTCACTGTTATACATCTGAAATACTCTGCTTGAATAATTTAAAATTACGCTCTAACAGAGTAATTGAAAAGAAAAAAGATATTAGATAAAAGTAATTAAAGATAAAGATAACTACATAAATCACCTAATTCTTATACCATTGATCATATAGTAATGTAAAAGATTTGAAAATGTGGTACTAAATTCCTTAGTCAAGATGAGATTTTTATAGTTTATAAGCACTACAATCATGCAGAGTTTAAACATTATTAATTGAAGTGAGGTTAAAATTTTGCAATATTTTGGCAACAATGGTAGAAATTTGTTTCTTCTATTATGAAGAATTTAAATCAGTGTCTAGTATGCTATAATAGCAAATGATATTAAAAATAAGTCATTTTTATATGTTCTAACAAACTACTGAAATAAATCCACTGAAACAAGAGAAGTTGGAAATTTACATACACCGCCAACACTATTTTCTCTTCCACTCATGCTCTGTAACACAGCCTTATCTAGACCCAATTTTAGGCTTGCTCGGTCAAACATCTCTCTCTCATATGAGTTACGAGTTATTAATCTGTAGACTTTGACTGCTTTGTTTTGACCAATCCTGTGACATCGAGCTTGAGCCTTGGAGTAAAGGAAAAATAAAAAAAACTAAAGTTAGATTCAAGGAATATCTTTAACAATGAAAGATATTTTGCGCAAAGAGAAGTTTTGGATAGAAAGTTATTTCAGATAATCTGGAAAATGATTTCAATTTTAATTCATTATTTAGTCAATTAGATATCTAAAATGAGAAACATATATTATATAACAATAAACCAAATTTTAAATTGAATTATACACACTATATATAATCTTTGAAGTCCTCTTATCAGTAAAATAAATAGAAATTAGTATCTTAACAAATTACAAATTTGTATTGTGTATATAAAAAATTATGAATAAAAGATTTTTGTTGATGGCCTCTCAAAAGCTATAAAGAATCTTCCCATGATCTTAAATAATTTCTGCCTAAAATCTTTTAATTTCCTAATGGCCACTTATCAGTCATCATTTTAATGTATTTCAACTAAGCTCTATGTATATTAGGGAGGGGAAAGATCTGGTTTAATCTGAGTAAGTAACAAGTTAACTTTTGTAAAGAATGAAAAAGATTTCTAAATGATGGTAAATTTATATGTAATTTATTCACTATAAGGCTCATCCTCTGTGATTATATAGAATTCAGGAAAGAAGGCAAAAAAAAAAAAAAAAAAAAAAAAAAAAAAAAAAAAAAAAAAAAAAAAAAAAAAAAAAAAAAAAAAAGACCAGAAAAATTAAAAAAGTTTACAATATCTTCTCCAAATCACTAGTTAATTCTTCATTATTCTTGAACAAATATAGCCATACATATTGCTTTTCAGATTAAAGTTAACACTTAACTATTTAATTTATTAAAGTTTAACTTCATCTGCCTGTATTTAAAAAAGCTGTATGGAATCTTCATTTTTAGTCTCACCCCAGAGATGGTGTAAAGGTAAGCAAATTATAAACCACAGAGAGAAGATTTAATCCTATTCTTAGTGGGAATGGATAAAAATACTGAATATTTTTCCAGATCAGGTTTTCAGTGTGACTTCTTTACTTTGTTTCAACATCTAATACAATCATTTTCCAAAGTAAATAATTTGTTTTAAGTATTTTAAGTATTTAAGTATTAAGTACTCATATCAAATATGAGTAATTTTTAAATCATCTATCAACTCAGGTATTCCATAATCCTATTACCCTAAATTAAAATAATTGAGTTGATCTTATTTCTAAATTAATCTTAAATAGGGTATATTTGTAATTACATGTGCCTTAAGTTAAATTAAGTAATTTAATTACTTAAATTAAAAGTAAATTTACAATTTAAATTGTAAATAAACTATTACTATTATTATATATAATATTATAATAAATATTATATTATAGTCTCAACAAGTCTAACACAATGTAAAAAAATTTTTTTAGTGTGCTTTTTGTCTGGTATCTAGTTCTATACATGTATCTTTCAACCTTTTTTATTTTCTATACTCTAGTCTACTTCTCTTTACATTTCCAGAAAGTCTTTTTCTAATATCCTCTATAAATGTTTTCAATTTTCCATCTTTTGGCAAAAAACAGTTTGTGCACATTATATTCTGCTTTTAGTATACTCGAAACCAAATGAAGACTGGGAAGTCTTGAGCTCTCTGGAGCTCCAGATGCAAACAGAGCTAGCACCACACAATCAGCCCTCTATGAGGAGCCTGAAGGAGGAGCAGAAGCGATCCCTTACAATCTTCAACCCAAAACACTGATGGAGACAAGCTTGATGTTTAAAGTGCTAATAGTCTGCCCTGTTGAATGACCTCCAATTTTGAATAAAGAGGGTAGAAGGAAATGCTATTCCAAGATGACAAGGCTGTTCAAATAAAGTTAATTCACAGAAAACTAAGAAAGCAAGTGGGGAGCCAGAAAGCACTTATGTACACACAAGTTGAATGCTGCAAAATGTTTTGAACTCTCTGATGAAATGGGAAGTGTTCTTTGTGGTACTGGACCTTTCAGCTTGACCCAAGGCTACAAATGATGCTTCCTGATTTTGGTCTACTGCCTCAAAAAACCATATCCTATTATTAATTCACCGAGTACTTCTTTCTGGTCCCTTCCCAAAAAAGTAATTACTATCCAGTCACAATGTTTCCTGCCTTTACTCTGTCATCTTGGATCCACTCGAATGCACACAATTTTTCTTAGAAGTTCTACTTAATCTAATGTATATTTTAATATATTTAACATTTACTGGTCATCCTACTATCTGGGGGAGAGGGTAGGGGGAAGGAGAAGAAAAATTGGAACAAGAGGTTTGGCAATTGTCAATGCTGTAAAGTTATCCATACATGTAACCTGTAAATAAAAGGCTATTAAAAAAAAAAAAAAGTTCTACTAGTATTAAAGATGAGCCCTAACCCAGGAAGATCCCATCTAGAGTCAGAGAAAATAATTCGAATCAACAAAGTTTAAAGTTTTTAAGAATTTTGTACCTGTGTACCACAGAAACTAAAAAAATCAGTTAATCAGGTCACAGGACTACCTTTCAATTTTGAAAATATATTTTGATCAGATAGTCAAGTAGGAAAAATAATTTAAATGTCACCATTATTAAATACAAATAATTCAATTCTCAAAATTAAAAAAATACAGAGAAGTTTATGTGTTGAAACTAAGAGCAATAAAAGAGATAAAAATTTCACACATGTTATCTTGTGTTTTAAAATCTTTAATCATCTTCATCATGGAATTTACCTGGAGGTCATTTTGAGGATTCCAGTCAGAATCAAAAATGATGCATGTATCAGCTGCAGTTAAATTAATGCCCAGCCCACCAGCTCGAGTGCACAAAAGAAATACAAATCTGTCTGAATCAGGTTTACTAAACCGGTCTATGGCAGCCTGTCGAAGATTTCCTCGGACTCTTCCATCAATTCGCTCATATAGATACCTATCAGGTACAAGTACAACAAATTCAGGAAGAATAACATAAAGAAAATGAAAATAAGCTTAATCAATATAATTCTGTTTTCCTATTCAAACCTATGTATAATTATGTTTCCCTTTAGATTGGGAGTTCTTACATGGCTATTTCCATAGCACTTATAATAGTACCTTCTACATAAAAGCAAATTAATAAATATCTACTGAATAAAATTCAGAGAGTATACAAAATTCAATCTATGAACATCCCATCACTACCACCAATATTGAGTAATTGTTATATGAACTATTTCACTAAAGGGACATCAAACATTTTAAATCAATTGGTCTGTGCCTTCTAGAGCTTGTAACTGAGTTAGTAATTTAGATGTACAGGTGAAATGTCAAGAGTAAATACTTTTTTTGTGGTCCAGGTAACCAAACCACAGGTCTATTAATTAGCATGTGATGCACAGTAACTGCACTTTGCTGTTCTGATTCTAAGATAGTACACATTGAGAAATCCTTTTCAACACAATTTTTAAAATACCTATTATGGCTTTTTTTTTTTTTGCTGCTGAGACAATTGAAATTAAATGACTTGCCCAGGGTCACATAGCTAGGAAGTGTTAAGTATCTGAGGCCATATTTGAACTCAGGTTCTCTTGACTTCAGGGCCAGTGCTCTATCCACTGCACCAACTAGCTCTTATTGCATATTTTAATGAAAATTTAAAAATGTGACTGTATACTAGCTACATTGTAAACAAAGAAAGGAAAGATGAGTTGAATTATATTTGATTTCTGCATCAAGCATTAACTTTCTTTGAATTTCTCTTTCCTTTTCATATCAAATATTCAATTACTTAATCAAAAGTTGCAAATTTCAAAATAATAATAAAGGTTAGCATTTATAGCATTATAAGATTTGAAAAGAACTTTATAAATATTATCCTATTAATAAAAACAACATCCAAACATCCCAATAGTCTTAAGATGTATGTCTATGACATTTCTTTCTTCTACTGGGTTCAAAGTATCTTTCACTAATAATTAGGCATTAGTTCTATTTCATCTTAAAGTCTTATCCATACAATAAGAATGTCATTTCTAGAAATGTGTTTTTTAAAAAAAAAGTTGGATGTTCCAAATGATTATTTATTAATGCATCTTATTTTTATTAGAGCTCAAATACATTATATCACAAAATCTTCTTTTTAAAAAAATCCATTCAATGTCACTTAAGGGGGGGAATAGACTACCTATTTGCTTAATAAGTTGCAAGCTCAATTATTTTACTATATGAGTGCTTAATATATTAACTTAAAATTTATTGTCTTTTAAAATTTTTATGTGAGGTAAAAAGCTGGCTTCATAACATGACAGTTTCCATTTGTGTATCCTTAAGGTAGGGCACTAGTACAGTCTGGTCAGATCACACTGGAGAATAGGTCTAAAATAAGAAATCAAATGTTCTACCATTGCCCCAAAATAAAAAATCCTTCTTGGTTGTATGGAGCCACTAGAGGATTCCTATTTTCTACTACCAAAGGATATTGTGGTGTGGTATATTGAGTTTGGTCACTTTAAAGTCCCCTAAATTCTGAGGTAAGGAAAAAGGCAGCTAGGATGGTTTTGTAATCTCTTAAATGGAGAGGGAAATTTAGAGAAGGAGCATCAAGTAACATCTAAACAGATGCAGTCCGGATGTGATTAGGATTTTGAATTTGACTTTTCAATAAGATTATTTTTGTTTTAGGCTGAATTGTCAGGGTTCATCCTCTGGTTAAATGACAGACTTCAAGATGAGACAGCATGGTTCTTTTTACTTTATTACATAAGTATAGTAGTACAAGTTAAGGAGAGTACTTCAAATGGTTACACTAGATAAGCTGCAAGGTTTTAAAATCTGTGACAAGGAGCAGAGTATTTTTTAGAAACTCATTTCAAGGAAATGTCATATTAGAGTAAACCACAGGATCTTAAAACTATGATCTTTCAGCTGGTCATTCTTACACACCTGAGCCTTGATGAGGAACTGCAGACATAAGTAAGTTCTTGACCTGGTTCTGCTATAGCTGAATTATTCTCCAAAACTGATATATTCAATTATAGCACCATTGTAAGTTTTTTTTTAAATAAAAATCAATGAGGTCCCCTAGAGAATAGTAAGGGGCTTCTGGCTATTTCTCTCTTCAATTCTAAAAGCGATATAACTCTCAATCTCAGAAAGAAACTAGTATCATCCTTATGTGAAACAACAAAGGAGTTATAAGAGAGAAGGTCCTTGCTATGATTTCTTTTTCTTGGTAGAAATAGCATGAAGAAAGCATTGATGGAGAAAGAGGACAAAAGGGTTGGATGCTGCAAAGTATAGGTCTAAAACTTTTTTTTCCCCATCAATTTTTTTTATTATTATAGCTTTTTATATACAAAACATATGCATGGATAATTTTTCAACATTGACCCTTGCAAAAACTTCTGTTTCAACTTTTCCCCTCCTCTCCACCCCCTCCCCTAGATGGCAGGTAGTACACAAGAAAGATTGGATTTAGAAAAAAGATAAAAATAACTTGAGAAGAGAAAACAAAAATGCAAGCAAACAATAACAAGGTCTAAAAAACTTTAGCTGGAGGGCTTACACCTATTTTTTGTAGGGTTGGCCAGAATGGTTTTTTACATTTTAAAATATGTATGGCTCATTTATTGTAATTTGTTGACTCCTTACTCTAGAGGAAATTCTCCAGAGAAACTTAGTTACTGGGATTATAATAGAATTGTAAAATAATTCAATAGTCTATTTCTTAAGAGTAGAATAGAATATGTTGTCAACAGTCATAAGCATTTATTAAAGTGTCTACCATATGCCAGGCACTGTACTAAGCACAAAGAAAGGCAAAAGACATAGTTGCAACAACTATGTAAAAACAAGCTATATACAGGACAGTAGGAAATGATTAACAGAGGGAAGAGAGTAGAATTAAGAGGGAATGAGGAAAAAAGCTTTCTCTAGAAGTTAGTACTTTAGCAGAGACTCAAAGGAAACCAGAAGGTGAAGATGAAGATGGAGAACATTTCAGGCATGAGGAAGAGCCAGTAAACATACCTGGAGCTGAGAATGAGGAAGACTGAGAAGACCAGTTACTAGATTGAAGAATATGTTAGTGGGATATAAGAAATCAAAAGGTTGGAAAAGTAAAGATGCTTGATAGGGAACCACTGGAATTTATTAAAGCCAGGAGGGTGATATGCTCAGATGGAGTTTTTGGAAAATCACTTTGTGGCTGAACGGAGGTTTAACTCCATGGAGTGGGGAGATATTGGTAATATATAGACCAAAAAGTAAGCTATTGCAATAATCCAGATATGATGTGATAAGATCTGCCCTGGAGTGATGCTAGTTATTAGAGGGGAGAAGGGAAAGAATTTTGAGAGATGTAGCACACTGAAATTCACAGATTTTGACAAGACTGCATATGGAAGCAGAGAGATAGATAGATGTCAAGAATGACACCTGGATTGGAAGCCTAGGGAACTGGGAAGATGATGATATCTTAGATAATAAAGAAGTTTGGAATCAATAAATCAATATTTACTAAATGTCTGCTATGTGTCAGGTACTAAAGTACAGGTACTAAGATACAAAAAGAGGCAAAAGATATTCTTTTCCCTAAAGAAGCTCACAATATAATAGGGACAAAAAGCAAACAAATACAGAAAAAACAAATTACTTATAAGAAAAATAGGAAATAATTAAGAGGTAAAGTTCTAGAATGAAGAGGAGGTGAGAAAGTCATCTTATAATTCCAAGGAATCTAGTAGGTGAAGATGAGGAAGGATAGCATTGCAGGCATGTGGTACAGGCAGAAAAAATGCCTAGCGCCAAGAGATAGAGTGAATTGTCCAAAAGGCAGGAAGGAATCCAGTGCCACTGAACTGAATAATATGATTAGGGAGATAAGGTGTAAGAAGACCAGAAATGTGTGGGATACAGAGGAATTGGTTATGAAGGGTTTTAAATTCTAAACAGAGGATTTTTTTTGATCTTACTGACAATAAGGAGGCATTAGAGCTTATTGAGTAGGGAAGTGGGGGTGACATGATGAGATCCATGCTTTGGGAAAGCATGGACTAGAGTAGGGAGAGATTTGTAGCAGGCAGACCAACTAACAGGATATTTCAATATACAGGTGTGAAGTGATGTGCCCTGTACTACAGTGGACGCAGAGTCAGAGGAGAAAGAGAGGGCATACTTGAGATGTGGTGCAAAGGTAAAATGGATAAGCCTTAGCAAATATTGGATATGAGAGCTGATAGTGAGGAGAAGTCCAAGGAGGCCAGTGTTATCACTTGTGATAACACTGTGAGCTAGAGGGTCTTGGAAGAAAAGTGTTGCTCTTCACAATAATAAGTAAGTTGGGGAAGATTCTCAGTCAATGATGGTGTAAATTTTTAAAGAGTAGAGTCACAAAAGCACGAGAAGCTGATCTCTAGAGCCCCAGAGCCTTGTCCAGTTACCTCCCAAATTCTACCAAAAGAAAAAACATTTCTAGCTGAACATTTTACCCATTTTCTTTAAAGAATATGATTACATATTTGTAAGGGTGTGCAATGGGGTAAGGAGGAAGTTTATGTAGTGTATAAGTGCATAGCACTGTTTCAATACAGTTAAAGTAAAACTTATATGTCTTTTGATTCAGATTAATTCAAATGATTCAGACTTAAGATATTAAGAAAAATTTCTAAAAGAGAGATGGTGTCCGCGAAAGAACTCTGGGAGATAACTATGAACCATTACATAGAATTCCCAATCCCTATATTTTTGTCCGCTGGTATTTTTGATTTCCTTCACAGGCTAATAGTATACTATTTCAAACTCTGATTCTTTTTGTACAGCAAAATAACTGTTAGGACATGTATGCTTATATTGTACTTAATTTATGCTTTAATATACTTAACGTGTATTGGTCAACTTGCCATCAGGGGGAAGGGATGGGGGAAGGAGGGGAAAAATTGAAACAAAAGGTTTGGCAATTGTCAATGCTGTAAAATTACCCATGCATATAACTTGTAAATAAAAAAAGCTATAATAAAAAAAAAGAGAGAGAGATTATTGTGTGTAGAGATATTAGTTTGCTTCTATAGAACCACTATGCATTCAGACTCACAGGTTTATAAGCTCTGCATTATTCTTAATTTTTCCATCTTTCTCATTCTAATATTAAACAGACATTAATCAGTTGCCAAATCTTGCCACTTTTACTTTTACAACATCTCTCTCATTTCAGTTAAGACTACCGCAAAAATATCTGAATTTAGAAAATCATCATTACTTGCTTACAATATAGCAATGGTTTCCTCATTGATTTCCCTGTCTTATAGCTTTCCAAGTTCTTTTCCATTCTCTGAACAATTGCTAAAGTAATTTTACTTAATAAAGCATAGTGCCATTCTCCTATTCAATCAACTTCTAGAGCACTGGCTCCTCCAGTTTGGCTACTAAAGGACTTGACAACTTGGCTACAACCATTCCTTCTACCCTCATTATAAATGATTTCTTCTCCATTCTTCGTGGTCTAACCCAACTGGCTTTCTCTCTATTCCACAAAGTACTACATTTTCTGTTTTCATATTTTTGTATTGGTTACCTCCTACTGCTGGAAAGAATTCTGTCTTCACTTTTGTTCCACAGAATAACCTCTACTATTCAAGAAAAGTCCTCTTTTCTCTAGAAGGTCTTTTTAGTTCTCTGTAATTGCTAGTATTCTCCCTTTTTAACTATTCTGTACTTATTTTGTATTTATTCTGTATATACTTAAATGTACACATGTAATCTCTTCTGATAGATTGTAAATTCCTTGAAAGCAAAGAGTTTATTTTTATTTTTTGTTTTTGTATCCCCAGAACCAAATTCAGTGCCTTGCCTGGCACTGAGAATATATAATAAATTCTTGTTTATTGGTCACCAATATAATTGTTTCTTATCCTAGGCAAAGAACAAACCTATATGATAGTACAGTGGTGGAAAAAAACAAAATTAAAGAGCATGGAGATTATTCACAAGTTTTTTTTCTATGGAATGCAACTTCCCTTACCTCTTATGTATAAGATAGTCCTCTAAAATGTCTAGGCAGCGCACCATCTGAGAGAAGATGAGCACTTTATGCCCACCTGCTTTCATTTTTGGAAGAAGCTTATCAATGAGGACCAATTTGCCAGCAGACTGGATCATTGCTTGAAGATGAAAGTCAGGAGCAGCTGGGTTATGTGTTTCTTTAAATTCTCCAAGTATTTTTTCCTCAGCACCTGTAAAATAAATATAAGCACATATGATCAACATATAGTACATTTAACTCCTGACTATAAAAAATACACATTGTCTAGACTGATGCTTGTTTATGTAGTCAAGGAAAGGTATCATGGCCTGTGCTCTTAATCCATCTAATGAACACATAAATTGTATATGAAATTTGAATACACAGAGGGCAGAAAAATAAAGTATATGGTAAAAGACCTGACAATGTATTACAGTTTGTAATTCTATTGAAAATACCTTTGATAAGATAGGGATGATTACAGCATTTTCTGAGTTCCATCATAGTGTTAACTAAATTAGGTACATTAGCTTGTCCAGCTCCTTTGGATAAAAATGCAAAATTTTTTTCTAAAATAGCCCGGTAATATTTCTTCTGAATGTTAGTAAGTTCTACTTCAATTATGGTTTCCTCTTTAGGGGCCAACTTCTTTTCTACATCTTCTTTTAATCTTCTCAACATCATTGGTTTTAAAATGGCTTGAAGCTTTTGCACCTGCAGAAAATATTAAACTGTTGTAATGGATATTAACATAAAAATAAGAACAAAAATAAAAAGAAATTTGATGGCCTCACATAGAAATTACCTGTTCTTCTGTTTTAAGATCCCCAAATTCTTGCATAAAAGTAGTTTCAGAGGGAAATCGTAAGGGTTCAAGGAAATGAAGAAGACTGAATAGTTCTTCAACTGTATTCTGAAGTGGCGTACCAGTCAAAAGCACCTTGTGTTCCTATATCAAATCAGAATAGTTCACATATCATTTTTTTCTAAGGACCTAAATCAACTAAAGCTGTGTTCTAACCTTTTTGAAAACATATGCATATTTAAAAATACACTAAACTCATCATCTTCTTCAAAATTCAGTTGAAAATTCATCTCTGGTAAATCCTCTCAAATGACAAAACTTTTACTGTGCATTTCTTGAATGCTTCTTTAACAACACTATGTTAATTTCTACCTGTTGATATGGTATTTTATACAATAAACCTCATATTACATGTCATCAGTTTCTCAACTGGAAGACAATCTCTTTTAAGAGCTGAGGCAATGGTCATCTCTTGTGTAACTT
This sequence comes from Sarcophilus harrisii, assembly GCF_902635505.1. Lineage (NCBI taxonomy): Eukaryota > Metazoa > Chordata > Mammalia > Dasyuromorphia > Dasyuridae > Sarcophilus > Sarcophilus harrisii. The sequence goes on along the minus strand of NC_045427.1, from coordinate 470,043,705 downwards.
TGCATAATTAAAATTAACAAATAGTAACCAAGTACCTATTATGTGTGCATGGAACTTAAAAATCTAGTAGGAGAATACAACATGTAGAAATCAGTGTAATATAAATCTTTATAAGGCCAGCAAAAGAGCACAAAGTGTTATGCTATATTTGAAAAGGCAAAAGTATTTTCTGCATTTTCAAAGAAAAAATAAAATATGAGCTTATCCCTTTTAAAAAGGAGTAGAATTTTAGGAGGCTAAAGGTAAGGGGCAGTTGAAAAAAAGAAGTAAAGGCTGAACTCTAAGCTAATGTAAGTAGGGAATTAGCTATTCTTTTTTTGTACTTAAATGAAGTTAATCCTATTGCAAAAAAAGGAAAATATTCCAATTTTTAATATATATATTATATATATATACACACAAACTATAATATACGTGTTACTGATTGATTAGAATAAAATCATAAGTATTTATTAAATGCCAATCATGTGTATAGCATTCTATTAGTAGCTAGGGATATAAAAAATGTTAATACAGTTCCTGATTTCAAACAGTAAACATTCTATCTAAGGTTGATGCTACATTGTAAAATTCTACAAATGCCAAACAGAGGAGTTCATATTTAATTCCTAAAGTACTATTAATCCACTAGAGTTTATTGAATAGAGCAATGACATGGTCAGATTTGAGCTTTTGGAAAATGAACAGTCTGGTAAATCAACTAGCATTAAGTGTCTTCTATGTGTCCAGACACTACAAAGTGTTGGAGAAAAAAAGACAAAAAATCGTCCCAGTTCTCTATAAGCTCACAATTTCATAGCCCTAAGAATTTCTTACCATATTTTTAAATGCATAAAAATAAATGAAAAATATTAAAAAGAAAATAAATTTTACCTAATTATCATTTTTAAGTTCATAGATCGAGGTTAAGAATCCTCCCTTTAAAGCATATCTGATTTTCCTATGGTTTGCATAGCAAAATGCATACTGAATAATTAAAGATCTGTAGTTGAAAAAAAATTAATACCACTAGAAGAGAAATGGTCAACTTTTTTTTTTTGCATAAAAATGATGCCACCAACAAGGTATGTGTAGAGAGACCAGCATCACCCTTAGGCAATCTAAATATTTCTTTTATCCAACCAATACAATTCCTTATCCAGTTCCCAGCAAGCAAAGGATACCTATTATCAGCTGTATGCTAACTGCACATCTCTATTATCAAATCTTCTCTAACTTTTGGATATAGCATCCTCTTCAAAGAGGACCACCCTACCCTACCATTACTTCTTAACATTCTTGGGACTTCCCCATACATTGTTATTTTCCCTGTCTAACAACTATCTGGATTTTCTATCTGCCATGAACCAAACATGAAAATGACTCTTCCTTTATGTTTTGCCTCCCCTAATATGAATGTGAGCTCCTTGAGAGACTTTCTCAATTTTCTATTTGTATACTCACTGCTTAGCCCCAGTATTTTGCATACCATTTCTTTCTATTTTATTCCATTCCATTGGTGTATGTATGTATGTATGTATATATATAGTGTGTGTCAGTGTGTGTGTGTGTATATATATATATATATATGTATAATATATAAAACCATTCCCCAAATAAGTAAAGAATATGAATGAACAATTCTAAAAAAGAATTATAAACCTTTAACTAGAATATAAAATAAAGTTTCAAATCACCAATAATAAAAGTGTCAGACAATTCATCTACTAAATTAATCAAGATGACAAAAAATGAGAATAATGAATATTGGAGGAACTATAGTAAGAGGAACATTAGTACACTGTGGGAGAACCTTCAAATGGATTCATCTACTCTGAAGAGCAAATGAGAACTGTGCTAATAAAGTAACCAGGACAGCAAGGTGGTGCAGTGGATAGAGTGTCAGTTCTGGAATGAGGAAGAACTGAGTTCAAATGCGATCTCAATCACTTATTAGTTATGTGACCCTGACTGAGCAAGTCACTTAAGCTTATTTACCTTAGTTCCTCATCTGTAAAATGAGCTGAAGAGAATGGCAAAACACTCTCATCTACCAAGAAAACCCCAAATCATGAGCTGCACATGATTAAAGTGACTGAACAGCAGCAATAAAGGGTAATAAATAAATGTTAGGCATAGGTTCCAAAGACATATAAGATGTATAAAGGTTTCAGATACATCAAAATATTTACAGCTGCTCTTTAGAGGAGTAAGATTATGCCTGTAGAACACTATATGTGATGTTTGACTTGGTTGATTAGCTTTCCTGAAGTTCTTTTCCCCTTCTATTTTTCAATCTTTTTTGTTATAATTTGGGGGTGGAGTGAGGTTGGATGTGATTGGAAAGGTTGGTGATGTAAAAACAAAAGATATTAAAAATATAATTGTTCATTTGCTTTTAAATTCTAGGAAAACTTTTCAATGGTAATTATATTATTAAAAAGAAAAAGACAACAAAACTTTGCAAAAATAAAACCCCCAAGATATTTCTACTATTTGAGGGCTTTAAAATATGTGAAAAACACAAATATCTGAATTCAAAATCAAGAAATTAAAAGCAACAAAGCTTAAGATCACATTTAATAATAATAATAAAATAAACAATCTTAACATTTTTAGAAACAAGATTCGGCCTTGGCACTCCAACTTGACAAAAAAATTTAAGCATGTAAATAGGTAGCAAACTGAACCAATCTTAAAGAAAAGGAGTTTACTCACCAGATTCATGAGTTTTAGACCTTCTAGAAGCTTGCAATTTTTATTCTTTAACCTATGTGCTTCATCAATAATCACACATCGCCATTCAATTGCATTGAGCTCTCCACAGCCTCCCAGAATCATTTCAAAAGTGGTGATTATGGCCTGGAACCTGTATGCTCCTCTAATAATACGCCCCTAGAAGTTTATTAACAAATTTAACAAATTGACAAAATACCTTAGAGGCCACACCCTCAGGTTTCATTTCATTGCACTAACATAAAATGCTATTTATCTTACATATATTTTTTTCCCCCACTGACAGGTTAAAATCTAAGAAAATTACTTTTATCATGAAATACTGAAATTTGTAGTAAATTAATTAATAATTGTAGGGCTACACCTTTTCAAGAACATTATGGTACACATTTACAAATAAATTTGTGAAAATTATATAATGTAATATTCAAAGAATATACACACATATATGTATATATGCATGTACCATATACTTTTTAAGAATAATAATGTTTTATTTTATTTAAAAAATAACAACAAAATGTGGCCAATCAGAATTTTTTCAAGATGTGTTTATTATTTACAGATATATTCCGTTGCTGGTCAAATAGCTGGTCAAAGGCTAACAGTCCACTGTAAACTAAAATACCAAAAACCAGTCATTTACAGTGTGACTATTATCACTGATTTCATAATATTCCTCGTACTGACTAACCTTGGAAATTAAACCAGGAACATCTTAAAAGAGAGAGAGAGAAAAAGAGAGAGAGAGAGAGAGAGAGAGAGAGAGAGAGAGAGAGAGAGAGAGAGAGAGAGAGAGAGAGAGAGAGAGAGAGAGAGAGAGAAAGAAAGGGTCATGTGTTCTGATTTATCTTAACAAAGACAACCATCCTCAGGACAATATCATATACTAGACATGAGCCATTTTTATTAGGCAAAACAGACAGTCTAAGAAAATCACATTTTTCATTAACATCTTCTGTTAACTGTCTTATAGAATTGGAACTAGAAGACCTGGTTTTGAATCCTACATCAAATTTTATGGAAACACAAAGCAGTTAAAACTGCCAAGATTAATACATGTGTGACCAGACAAATCATTTGCTCTCTCAATCTCAGTTTCCTCCTATGTACAAGGGGCTATGATGTCAAATACTCCTTCCACTTCTAAATCTATGATACAGTATGACACTTATTTATATGATTATAAATTACTTAAATTCTCAGAACTTCAAATACTTCCTCTATAAAATGACAACACCAATACTTGCACTATCTGCTGTTCACAATGGGATTGTTATGAGGAAAACCCTTTGCTGTTGTTGCTGTACAAACTTTAAAGTGTGGTATTAATCTAAGTTGTTTTTCTTTCTAGTTGCTCTAAGTAACAAAAAGTTGAGATAAGATCCCTAAATAATTAATCATACCAATTATTTCTTAATGTTAAGTTAAGGGATTTATAACTTTACTACTAGACTACTACTTTGCTAATATCACTACAATTCTACAAACTTTCAAAAAAAAAAAAAAAAAGAGGTTTGGTTTTCACTGTTAACAGATCTTATCAAACTGGATAAATAATTTACAATGACATACCGTTATAAAGACAAAGCTTTGAAAGCATTTGTTTTTCCTAAACTTAAAATTCAGAACTGTAATAATAATAGCAGCTAACATTTACATAGCACATAACTATGTGCCAGGCACAGCGCTTAAGTGCTTTACAATATTTATTCATTTGATTCTCACAACAACCCTAGAAGATAGGTGTTAATATTATTTTCAATTTATAGATGAGGAAACTAAGGCAAGCAAAGGTTAAGTGACTTGGTCAGGGTCATACAGCTAGCAAGTGTGTAAGACTGAAATGAAACTCGGGTCTTCCTGACTCCAGGTCCACTCTCCTACCCATGGTAGCACCAAGCTGCCTAGAGCCATGTCTCAATAAATGAAACAACTTCAATCCAATTTTACTATGGAATATTTTAAGGTAAAATAATTTGGGTAATATACTTTTTAAGATAAAAGGTTTATGACATTTTTGGTTATTTAGTGAAGATACTTTTTTTTTACAGATAGCAGAAATATGAAGGTGCTTTGCTGCTATATCACAACATGAATTATATAAATTCTAAATGAATCTAATAATCTAAATGAACCATCATCTTGACATCAAGCTCCTTAGCTCCCCAGAAACTAGTTTCTTTTCCCATTCATTTGGTTGTAATAACTGTAAGACTCTGAGCAATCACATAACTCCAACTGTCCCTCCCCCCAATAATCAGAGGGTTGAATTCTATCACCTCTAAAATTCACTCCAGCTCTCAATTTTTCTGACTTTCATGGCCTATGAAAATTCATTTAACACCTAGGAGTCTCAGTTTTTTCATCTGTAAGAGGGTTTGGTTAGGTGGCCTCTGGTGTTCATTCTAATTCTAGATCTATACTCCTATTATTAAGAATAAGATACCATATATGACAATAAATAGTAAGCTATCCTGGTTGGCATGGAGGTTTAATAAAGGACTAAAATGATTAAAATTAGTTTTCAGTAAAAGTTTAGAAATGCTCAAAAGGATTACAAAATATTTATCAAAATTTGTATGCAGCCTTAAGATATAAAAATAGCTGTAACTATAGGAACAAAAGCAATCAGTTTTGCTATTTTCTATCTGTAATAGATTGATAGTAAGATGTAAATGAAAGGCAAAATAACACACTAATAATATAACCACGAATCATACCTTAATTGTAGTAACAACTCTTTAAAGTACTTTCGTGATTTTGGAGGCTCGTAGTACAAAAGAGTAAAAGAAAGTATAAAATACTATGCTAAGGTATTAATGAAGTAGACAGTTTTGTTTCTTCATTTTAATTACTTTCATTAAAAATGTAAAGATCTTTCCCTCAAGATTCAAATCTCCCTTTTTCATGTTTTCTGGCCTCTACTTACTTCCAAAGAATACTTTCTTATGTTGCTTGTTCACATTTCCATGTCCTGTGTGTTTGGGGTGGGGAAAGACGACAAATCCCCAGACTGAATGGTCAAAATAAAACAGGAAATTTGCCTCCAGGAGATAAAAGAGTAAACCATTCAAGCACTGTTTAGTAATAGTACAGTTAATTTTTTTTCTTACTAAATATCTAATTTAAAGGAGAAAAATGTTTTGGTGGTAGTTCTTAATCAGAATAGAATAGATCTTACTAAGATTTCAAATGGGTAGCTTTGAACTGAGAAATTAAAAATATTAATTGTAGAGATGTTGTCTCAGATTATCACAAGCTAAATGGATTCCAAATTCAATTTTCATTTTTAAAAATTCAGTCGTTAAAAATATTTAGTTCATTTGAAATAATTTAGTAGAAATTGACTAGTTTTTTTTTTTATCTAAGTCTGCATTGCTGGTAATCAGAACATTCTCATTTAAATAGGATACTAAAAGAAAATGCTTATAAATTGGTTAATTTGTTATTTCATGACTTTTTTGCTCATTAGTCAACTGAACAATAAAAAGAAATATAATGTGTGTAAAGTAAGATTTAGAAAGATCATTAAAATTTATCTCTAACATTTGATATCAGTAGCATTTACCCCTTTTGCAATCTATTCAAACAGTTTTGTTTTTTTTCCCCTTGAAGCAGGATACAAAAGTACCATTGTAAAATACCTGTGAGTCCCTGAAGTACATCTCATACTGCTGTATCATCTGCCTGCTAACCAGGCTCCCATGATATACCACAACATTAAGATCAGTCCATGTGCGAAATTCTCTCTCCCAGTTTGTAATTGTCGAAAGCGGTGCAATGATCAGAAAAGGCCCCCGTATACCAGTCAGAAGTATTTCGTAGAGGAATGTAATTGATTGAATTGTTTTGCCAAGACCCATTTCATCAGCTAAAATGCAGTTTCGTCTGAAACACACAGATATATTTTCTATCAAGATATTTTAGAGATAATACTTGTTATGTAGATATTTTCCCCAAGATTCAATATATTGAAATTATCAAAGTGCAAATGAAAATATCACTATTTAGAATGACTTATCAAAGCTGAAACATGGAGAGTATGAAGATTTTTAATATTAATACTATGTTAGAAATGTAAGAGCTAAGACTGTAACTTTGACTTCAGTGATAAGAAACTAATTGACTCCTAGATGAGAAACCTCTTTACCAATGCAGATTATCAGCTTTTCTGCAATTTATAATTTTAGAGTTAAATGACTTGCTCTAACTTACATAGCCAATATCAGAGATAGAACCTGAACCTAAGTCTTTTCTGAGGCAAGTCCTCTATCTACCTCTTCATAAGGGGAGAAGCAGGATTCGTTATCTAGGACATAAAACTGAATAGAATGATGTTCATCATTATTCTGAAACAAAGAGACTACTCAATTTCTAGTGTTAATGTAAAACTTTCCTTGATTTTTCTAACTTTAAGTGACTATTCCTACTACATTATTTCATGGTATTTTGCCTTTGTCTTTAATCCCTGTGAGTAGAAGTTATTTCAAAAATATTTATTGACTGAACTGAACAAGTATACTGGAACCATTTTATTTTTTGGAAAAAAAGCTATATTATCTCTACATAAAATTGTTTCAAAGGACATGATTGGAATGTCTCCATCCCTCCTTTACAGGGAATCCTTACAATAATGAACTGTGTCATAATGAGCTCTATTGCACTTCCCTCTCAAATGAAATCAGAAGAGATTATACTGAAAGCAATAATGTAAACCTATTTGCTAATTTTTTATTGGGGTTATCTTTTGGAGAAAATAAAAATTAATATTCATGAAATGTAAAGTAGTAGAATGACATTTTCTAGTTGTCAGGAACCACTGGGGACCTAGAGTGAGCCATCACTACTGACTGAATTTTGAAGAGATACTTAAGTTATCCATACCCCACTTTACTCATTATAAAATATGTATTAAATTTATCACTACTAATTATCTCTGAGAAATATCATATGGTTAAAAATTATATCTAATAATTGCTATTTTTTTATGACTGCTGCTAACACAGTAATTAAGAGATGAAACCAAGGAAACATTTTGAGTATCTTAGAAGATGTAAGATCCAAGTAGCATATAGGGACTACCTTGTATGATTATATTACTTGTAGTCCCCCAAATCTTACTAATATCCACACTGAGATGTAGAGAGACAATAAATACTGCCATGATTGAAAGGGAAGCCAATAATGGAGACAGTAAAAGCTAATAACTACATTAGTGTTAGCAGTAATAACAAAAGTATTAACAAAAATTTTACATTACATAAGCTATTAAAGATTAGATAGCATTAAGACTTTTGGGACATCCTGTATTATTTATCATGTTTCTATATTTTGTACTTTATCTCAGTCTTTAACCCAATTCTAAATATCTGTTTTAGCATCCTAAACTCTTACATCATTGAATAGAGCCTTAATCCTTCCAGGTGTAAATGCTAATTATTCACTAGATCTACTTACTGCCAAGCATAATAGAAGATAATGTACATCAGTTAAGATGATATTAGGCAGAAAGGCAGTCTCTTTACTATTCAAAGGGAATGACATTTGTTCAAATAAAGGTATAGTTACATATATTTGCAAAAAACATACATATAACATTAACAAAATTAAATACATAAGCTTTATCAATAAATATCAAAATTATACATGATATAGGATATAGATATCCTGTATGTAAATTGTATAATTATGTGAAATATAGTTATAGACATGTTATATATATTTAATATATAGATAAATATAAAAAACATTCCAATGTTTATTGCTAATATTTAGGTCTTCTTAAAATTAATTTTTTTATTTTTAAAATTTATTTAATATTTCCCTAGTTACATTCAAAACAATTTTTTTTTTACATTTGTTTTTAAGATTTTTGAATTCTAGGTTCTCTCCTTTATCCCCACCCACAATTAAGAAACCACATGTGAAGTTATACAAAACATTTTCATAAAATTCAAGTTGTGAAAGAAAATATAGATCTCCTACCCTAAAGAAAAATTAAGTTTAAAATAAAAAAAGAAATAGACAATATTTTGATCAATTCCTTCTCTGGGTGTGGATATTTTTCATCATAACTCCTTCAGAGAAGTTATGGATGACTATACTATTGAGAATAACAAAATCATTAACCTGGTCATCTGCTACTTTGCTATTATTTTGTATAAAGTATATTTCACTTTGTTCATGGAGGACTTTCCAGTTCCCGCCTTTTCTCTCCGCGCACCCCCTCCTGCCCCCCAGTATCATGCTCATCATTTCCCAGAGAACAATAGAATTCCATCAGAGAAACTTTCCTTTACTATTGCTAATTGTATTTCTCTTCCATTTAGGGAATGATATTTTTAATATATTTATCTAATCATAAATATCCATTTCTGATATGAATACATTAAGGTTAACCCTCCCCCCCCCATATAGGATATGTTAAAATGTAACCTAAATGTATTTTTGTACCTATCTCATTTTAATAACAAAGACTATGAAAATGCTACCAGCATTAAAACAGTAGTGTTTACTTTTTACTTAATATATCTATTAACATATTATGAATGCTGTGAATCTTGTGTGTGTTTGTGTGTTTTATACGCTAGAATGACAATACTTAAGAATTGACATTAAAACAAAGGACGTACCTATTGTACCAATTAAACAAGAGCCAGTTGAGTCCTTCTAGTTGATATTCCCTGAGCTGGTTGCCATTTTTGTATTCTCTGGACTGTTCTATCTTTTTCCATGTATTAGGAAGAGGGCGGTCCTTTGAGGAAGAATAAAAAACCAAATATACTTACTAGAATGCTCTATCAATATTATGTAATAGGGTTTTTAAAAAGCTAATTATTAAAATCAGAGAGGCCTATCTCCAATATATCTAATTCTCCTGAGCATTTAACAAATACTATTTTTAGTATTCAAAATATAAAACTTTTTTTCAAAACTATTAGCTGAAAAACAACATCACAGCTGAAAAGTAAATTATGTTTAAATTTAATTCACCTCCTTTGACATTTATGAAAAATTTTATTATTTTACTCTGGACGGAGCATGAATTCTCTAGGGATGGCAGGTTATGTAGAGAAATAAAGGCTTTTTGTCTTCAAGCCCAAATTAAAACTCAAAAAAAAAAAATCCTGGAAACCACGAAAAGAACAACAAAGGTCAATAGGATTTCCCAAGGACAGATAAAAAATACAGTATTGTTATTGTTCCTTTATAATTTCTGAAACTAAAACTACCAAACTAATTAATTTGATCTAGTTCTAACCAATTTTATCATAGTATCCAGTAATAAGAGAGAGAAATCCTCCTTAAATTTTAACTGCTGTTAATATTTCCTTAATAAGGGCCTTTGAATATGAATGCCTAACCTAAATCAATACTTTTGTAGAAACATGCTTCATTCCCATTCAGTGCTGTTCCCTTAAGAAATTCCTTTGTTACCAATAGTTTTATACATTTGTGTTAAAAAAAAAAATCCATGTACAGATTTTTGCTTTAAACTATTTTATACTTTAATGCTACAGCATTTATTAACAAACAGTACTATACTACATAATTTTGATATCCAAGCAATCATACATTGAATAAGAGGGGTTTGCTAACTGAAAAGTTTTTAGCAACAAATACACTGGAAAATAATTTATTTGGTAAGACATGGTACTATTTGCTGCATAAAAAACTAAAGAATACTTTCCCCAGGATAACAGAGCTTAATATACTTTTTACTCAGTTACTTGAACCCTGCATAGTGACAAGAGTAGTAAAGAAAGTTGTGTCAAACAGTGGGAATACATTTATATGCTATTTGTGAGACAAGAGAAAGAATACATAGTGAGATGAGAAATAACAATATGATAATCTCCTTTACAGAGAATTTCCTCCTTTTTTTCTTTTTTAAAATATGTACAAGAACTGTCATAACAAAATAAGAGTCAGGTGGTAACATTATCCAACCTTTTCTGGGACATAAGCTTAGGAACTTCTCTAAACTTTTATGATAGAGTTGAATGAATTTCCAGAAGTAAGTTCACTCAATCTTTTCTCTTAACTAAGGAAGATATTAAGAAGAATCTGACCCAAAAATTATATCCTGGAATACAGGGATCAAGATCATTAGTTAAAATAATGGAAAGGATATGAGATATTTTAGACTTGATTAATAATTCGATATATATCACTTTGGATGTCAGATGGTACTCTGCCCATAAAGTTTAAAGGAACTCGATGAAATTGCACAACTATTGTCAAAACAAGTAATTTTTTTCAGTGCAACTAGCCACTGTGGCAACAGAATGGGATCCTGTTAATGTCATGGGAAAGGCTCTCAATATCATTTCCATATATGACAAGTTTGTGGAATTATAATAAGTGATAGGGATCACTGGAAGCAGAAATAAAATCAATTTAGGGAAAAAAGAACAAGGAAGTTAATATGATATAGGAGTAAGAGTATTTAGGGGGTCCATGAGAAAGCTCAGGAAACCCAAATTTTAGCTGATGCTTTGTTATTAACTAACTACAAAAACAAGGGGGAAAGCACAAAATCTCTTTGGGCCTCTGTTTCTTTATTTATAAAATGAAATAGTTAGATAAAATAATTTTGAAGGTCCCTTTGCTAACTTTAAATTCTCTAAATTTATTGTTTCAAAATTTGGGTGTCAGGTTTTCAGTAATCTATTTATGTTCTTTAAAGGGACAAAAGGGAGAAAGAAAAATAAGTATACCAAATTTTTAAACAATTTAGAATGTTAGACACAAAAAGCCATTAAATTGAGCTGCTAAAGACAGCAGAGAACACTTAGTTATAGATAGAGAACAATTTTATTTAAAGTTATAGACTTAGTGATTGGGTACTTCTCTGAATGGTAAAGTAGTAATCATAGGATTTCCCTAAAAATTAATATTATTTAATATTTAATAGTCTAAAAGAGGAAGTATAAAAAGAAACCTTCAGGTTTGAAGATAATATGTTTTCCAGGTGGCACTATGCCAAAATTTCAAAAAGCTACATAAACATTTAGGCTTATTTATTTTTCTGTAAGTTTCAATATAAACCAATATAAAGTCCACAAAACAATGTTAAAACAATAAGATTTATAAAATGATAGACTCTGCTAAATCATTTAGAACCAAAAAACTTTGAACTATATGAATCTGTTTAAACCAAATGTTGATATCAGGAAACCAAACTCTGAACAAAGCATAATGGGACATGTAAATGTCAAACAGAACAGCAACTAAAAATGTTCATGGCATGGAGTACCTTCTTGTATGAGAGAAAATTAAAACTGTAATTCTAGTCAGTAAAAACAAATAATACAGGATATAGTTAAAATTTACAAATTGATCAATAGCAATTTATCAAGCATTACTTTGTGCCAACACCATGCTATATACTGAGTTTACAAATAAAAAGGTGAAACAAAAGAAATAATATTTTAATAGGAATACAAAAGATTGGAGAGTAGTGGCAAGAGAAGAAAGCTTTGCTCTAAGGATTGCTAGGATAAAATCATTTTTATAAGAAAAATGTGAACAGTGCAGAAATGCAATTTCTTAAGTTCTAGAATACCAGAACCAAAGAATCTAATAAAATCTGCAAGAGGTAATTTTGCAACAAGCAATAATTATCACTTTACATGGTGGAGACCCTTGGTATTATTTAATGTATAATGTAAAGTTTTACATGTCCATATTCTCACACATTCTCATTACACGTTACTTCACACTATGCCAATTGGCTTTGTCATGGCTAGACATCAAAACATCTTGTCATACTGGATTGGGTGAAAACCTATTGTTATCTGATGTTTCTGAATATTGAAACAAATCTACATTACTATTATATAAGCAATTACGTGACAACAATTCTACTACATGTCCTGCCTTATTTAAGGTTTCTTTGGGGATTTCTCATTTTATAAAAAGAATAGTTAAAAGCACCCTGAATTTAAAATCAGAGGATGCAGAGTGAATGGATTGTAGCAGGTGTTAACGATTCCTCCTAATGCTAAAATCCAATCTTCCTCATCATGTTAGAAATTCTGTATTAACCTTAACTTATCCCTTTAAATAATAATTTAAAAGTGAATAAATATCAATTATAGCAAAATTTTAGATACTATTAGTTATATATTGAGTGAAAAGGGAAACTAAGGACTTCTCAGAATAATAAATGCAATTAATTCAAGAATTTTTGAATTGGGGTTTGCTGTGCCACACAGTTTTGGGGGCTCATCTGGGATGAATGCTTGGAAAGGGAATGATCCTTGCTTAGCTTTGGTGACCAAAAAAGCGCCTAGGACCTTTTGTCCTCAAGTCTCTGGGGTTTGGCGGCATTCTCCTCCCTGCTAGGCAAAGGCCCGAGGCAGAGACACTCAGTGAAGAAAAAAGCAGAGTGGAACCTGGTGTTCTGTATATGTGAGCTCGCAGTCTGGAAGATCTACACATGTAACACAAGGTAAGCCTTCAGGATTCTGTGGGTCAATTGGCTGGATTGGGGTAGACCAGAGAAATTAGCTCCCACTAAATTAAAGTGTGTGTGTGTGTGTGTGTGTGTGTGTGTGTGTGGTGTAAGACTGCAGAGATCCAAAGGGAAAGGACTCACCGAAGCAGCTCTCAGTTGACCACTGATAAAGAGTGATCTTTACCAAAAAGATTGGAGCAAGAGTATCCTCTCCAATCATGGGGAACATGCAGTAGAGGTGCCCAAGCCAGGAACCAGGTCAGGGAGTACCAGCCAAAAGTCCATTAGGATATTGACTGCAGAATTGGAATAAATTGCTAAAGTAGAAGAAGCAGCAGAAAATGATAAAAGTATTGTTGTTTTGTTTGAGGCGGGCAAGATTTGGGCAGAGGAATAATTTGGCCAAAATATGGTTCCTCCAATAATTGGACATGTCAATAACTAAATGTGTATGTTAATGGAAAAAGTCCCTTCAATCCAGAAGAATCAGCTTATGGAAGCCTCTGGCTTCCAGAGACAAAAGATGGGCTGGTTTTAAGCCAGGCAAAAATAGGGTAGTCTCCCTTTATTAAACTGGAGAACCAAGGGGCAGCAGGAACCCACAAGAAACTAGCATGTAGACATTTGGAAATAGAATTAGAACAGCTAAGGAGAGAATTATTGTCTATCTTAGCCACTCTCTTCACTTCAGAAGAAAAATCAGCTATTAGAAAGGCAGGAGAGACATCATCTCCTTGCAGAAGGAGTGGTAGCTGCAGAACAAAAATATTTGCCAGTAAATGCAGGATGGGATAATAACAATCAAGCATGTAGGCAGAATATGCAAGATTTAAGGGACCAAATTATTATTAGGACCAAAAATTTTCTTTCCTGAAAGACAGAATATTAATAAGGCTTTAGAGGTTAGACAGCAAAAGGATGAATTACCTTTCAGATTGCTAGAATGTCTCAATGAGGAGACTCAAAAATATTTGGGAATAAACTTAGAAGATCCAGCAAGAGAAAGTGTGCTAAAGCAATATTTTGTTTCCAATTCATGGCCAGATATACATAAGAAATTGCAGAAATTGGAAGGATGGAATAATAAGTCAATTGGGAAATTACTGAAAGAAGCAATGAAGGTATATGTAAGGAGAAATTGGGAAAAAGAAAAGAAAGAATCAACAAATCAAAATGCTAGTTCAGACTTTATAAGCTGTCCAAGGACAGGGAAAAAGATAGAATAAGAAATCTCAGAAGCAACAGGTGACAAGATCTGCAAGGAATAGAACAAGACAAGTGAGTGGCTGAACACAGGGCCCTCTGACCTGTTGGACCTGTGGGAAAACTGGGTATGTTTCTAAAAATTGTCCCAGAAGAAAAAAACTATTAGCAAATTTGCTCTCATGGAACTAGAGAGCAGAAAATTTTAAAAGGGCTAAACTCAGGCAGGAGAATTGGTAATTCAATTTGTCTGCAACATTTAATTAAGAATTTTGGGAATTTAGTTTATTTTAAAGTTTATTTTAGTTTATTTTAAAAAAATTCTGAAATTGTAGGAAATAATTTTACTGTTGCCTTGCACATGCCAGATTTATTCTGAGTATAAGATCTTAGAATTTGTTTGAATATTGAAATCTTCAAAAAAAAAGAAAAAGAAAAAAATTTAAGTTGTATTTAATTTGGTTCATTTTAACAACGGCTTGTTCAAATAAAGTTCTGATAAACTGCCTGGAGAGGTCACATGCCTCTAAATAATAAAGTATGTTACATTCTGAAACATATTATTGGGTAATTTGCAAACATTATAAGTTATGTTTTAAATTTTATCAGCTCTGCTGGACATATGTGGGTTTTATGGAGTTATTTAGCTATTCACTGTATTGTGAATCTTAAAAAGTTTTGAAGGGAAAGGAAAGAAGATGAGAAAGGGATTGTGAAGAAATGGGATAAGAAAGACTGATTTGTAGGAACAATCGACAGTTGAGATGATTTTAGGAAGCAATCAGTTGAAAAGAGAGAAGGAACTTGTTGGGAAGGGCAGTCACAGACACACAGAAATGGGATGTGCTTTTGGGGAGAAAATATTGGTAAGAGACACAGAAGGAAAAAACATGTTGAAAGAGAGGGAGGTAAGTCTTTTTAATCTTAATAAAAGGAACTTGCTATTTGCTTGGATAAAGAAAATACACTGGCTGGCTAAGTCCTGAGAACTTAACACCCTAAAAGGTTAACGGTGGATTGGGGAAAGGGTTGCAGTGAGGAAAGGGTTGCAGTGGAAAGGGCCTTATTAGTGTTGCAGCTGCTTGCCCCTCTGCTGTAAAGAGCAAACTGTGATTTAAAGAGACAGCCCTACTTTTACTGTAGTAAGTTGACTGAGTATTTCTTTCTTTAGGAAACTGCATAACAGTTTCCTTTTTTAAGGAAAATTATCATAAATATGATCTGTAATTTGGTAGAGCCATTTCTAAAAGTTTAATAAATGTTTTTAAAGAATCTTTCAGATTGTTTTATGTGGAATTAGGATATTCTTTACAAGTTTTAATTAAGTCATCATAAAATTGAACCATTATTCAAAGGGACACTGAGAATAATCATCTTTGACTTTGTCTCTCTGAGAATGTTTCTGTGATGGATAATATGCAATTTAGAATTTTTCTATGTATTGGGTATTTTAAAGCAAAGTGATTTGTGTAATCTTCACTTATGAAAATCTATTTGGATATATAAGATAATTGTGTGAATTTACTGCGACACATTTCTTACTGTTATCAATATAAGGTAGGTCATGGTAAATGAGGTCATTTAGTACTATATAGTACTTGGGATTATAGTTTGGGATTTATGTGAAACTTTGATTAATGAGATTTGTTAATGGAGGTAAAATTTCTTGGGCTTGTAGCTACTATTATTTGAAAGTTTTAAAGCTCCACCCTCTGACAGTTAGTGGGACAATTACCTGGAATAAAACTGAGTTAAAGCTATTTTATCCTGTATGCGCTGAAGGATCAGTTTTGACTGCTTATATTATGTTATAGTCATGTCCCTGAATTTTTTTCTCCTATGATTGATCAGAACAAATGGTCAATAGAAATTATTAATGCTATTCAATTATGTCATACCTTGCTGTTTCCAATCTGATTATATGTAATTGTTATATCCTAAATACTTAGGCAAATGAATATTTAGCCTGGATATTTGTGTCTATGGATATTCAGGTTTTTAAAGGTTTCTAAATAATGAGATGACAATTAGCACAGTTGTCTGTGAGACCTAATTGCTGTTTTATTTATTGGGACTATAGCTGACAGCTGTTTGCCTATCCTGTGAGGCAAACTTGTTTATTCTTTTTTTTTTTTAAATCATTTTTTATTACAGCTTTTTATTTACAAGTTATATGCATGAGTAATTTTACAGCATTGACAATTGCCAAACCTTTTGTTTCAAATTTCCCCCTCCTTCCTCCCACCCCCTCCCCCAGATGGCAGGTTGACCAATATATGTTAAATAAACTTGTTTATTCTTATATAGGAAGAGGCTGAATTAAGTGCACAAATGACTGCAGACCACCTAGCTCACAGTGAATTGTCTATCTCAAGCTAGATTCCTTGGCTGAGATGGTGCTTCAAAATTGCAGAGGACCTGACGTGCGTACAAAAGGGAGCCTTTGTACTGCTGTTAAATTTGGGGTTGTCAGGGAGAAACTTGTACTTGCCATAAGTCCTTGCATTTTTCTAGTTCTATTTTGGTTTATTTTCTTGGTCAAAATTATAGTGCTAAGACCTTCTAGGTATCTAGGGGAAGGTAATTCAATGATTTGAATATTCAGAAAAAAAAGTGTGGAATGTTGTGCCACAAGTTCCTTAAATTGTTCTGCCTCAATCCCCCTGGTTGCAACAACTCCTCTCCCTCCTCCCCTCTCCCCCCAATTAGGATTTATATAACTTAGGGCTGGCTATTCTAAGGTTATAAACTGTAAATGTGTAATCTCAAGATAAGGGGTCGTTCAGACATTCTGGCTCCTAAGTCCTTCTAAGTTATCAAGAATTTATGATAGCATCATCCCCCCTAGCATTTTTCTGTGAGGGTTTCCTGGTTACTGACTGTCCCTAGTAACCTGTATATTAGCCCTACCTTTGTTTATTATTTCTCTTTTGCTCATATTTAATCCTTGTATTTTTAATATACTTGTAAGAGATGTCTTCTCCCAGACTCTGAGTCATAAAATTCCAGCCACTTGGTCAACCTGAAATCAAACGAGACCTGATTCTGATGCTGTTAGTGCCACCTACAACTCACTCGTCTCCCCTCTTCAGTCCAGACTCCACTGGAGAAAAGTCAGCTATATGCCCCTGGACAGCAGGAAGAAATTCCGGAAAACAAGACTTTTGCCCCTTTTCTCAAAATGAGTCTGGGTCTGGACTGTTTGAGGTGGGAGCTGATAGGACAATGGACCTGAGGCCCAGGCCTCCACAATGCTGTAGTTCTACACCTGCCAGATGCCAATCTGTACTCTGATGACTTTTTCCAAGACAAATAGTGGGAATTGCTGAAAGAGAGGGGAGGTGATTCCTGCTCATTGTTTTAAACTTGTGGGATTATGTTACAGGAATTCAAACAAAGATGAGAAGTCCTTTTATGTTAATTAAACTGGGGATTTGAGTGAACTGGGAGACTGAGGACTTCTCAGAATAATAACTGCAGGAAATTCAAGACCCAGCAGAATTTGTTAATCATTAGGCTCTGGGAAGAAGAGAAAAAACTTGCCCCTTGACCTTTACTTAACTGCTTAGAGAAGAATCTAACTATTTAATAGCTTGGGGATATTCGAGAGGTCTATAAATTGGCAAATCTCTATTTGTTGACTGAGAAAAGCCTGAGGTAAAACCAAGTCTCCTTAAACCATTTTAAGTGATCCTTTACCTTAGAAGCAGAACAAACTTTTTTTCTTTTGGAACAAGTCTTGCATAACCAAGACCCTAGTGTCACAAAAGGCTCACCTAAATTCCAGAGACAAAGGTCAGGTTTGCCAATGATTTTAGGAGGATTAGAAGATTTTTTTTTCTCACTGACCATTTAAGTCATCTTACAACTTTTGTGACTTTAGTGAGAGAACTATCTATTTCTCCCAAGATCCTAATAAAATTTCTATTCTTCACTTTGAGATATCTCTGAGTACTTTTGAATTGGGGTTTGCCATACCATACACATATTAATTTCATTTTTATGAATCCTTGATATTCCAAAGTTTTTCCTCTTCAATTGTGCAATTTTTTTTTTTTAGTGGGTGGCATTATTTTTTAAATGAAATTGTTACTGAGAGTTAGTTTTTCATAAAAATTCAGCAATGTTTCCTTATACCATTTGCTACTTTCACCTCTTTGAATAAATAGTAAACCTATTTTCAAGTTGGAACTGATTAACATTTTGCTATGGTACCTACATATTTTTTACCTACTTTACAAGGTGATAAGGAAAATGATTTATAATCCATAAATTATGATGTAAATGCTCATCACTGTAATCAAGAATATTTCAAACATCTGTTTTTTGCTGTTGTTAACTCCTTTCAACTGAAATACTCTTTTATGACTTAGGAAGGAGTCTTCAAGTGCTGTTGTGGTTCCCAAATTCTCATCTTCTTACCCAACCTGGTGATGAGCTGCTCAAACTCAAGTAGGCCATTCTCCAGACGACAGATTTATAGCACATCTCTGAACTAATTATTCAAGTCTTTTGACATTGGTAGGGCCAGAGTTTATATTTTGCAGGAACTATCTTTTGAGAATGTAGATTTACTTCCATACCATAATAAGGAACAAGATTTTAGCAAAGGATTACCAATATTAGTAATAAAGATTTCCAAGATATGCCCTTTTAAATTATTCTTAAACAAAATAGTACATTTTAAAAACAAATTTAACAATAAAGTGGTTTCCTCACAGTTCTAAGTGGCCACAAATTTCTGCTCCTCTCATCCAAATAAGTAGGGATGACTTTCACATAACTATCATTTATTAGCTACAATTATCCTTTATTTAGCTATCAAATTTGTTATGGGCCAGAACTCTGAAACAAGGATTCTTAAAAGGTGTTAAGTCAGTAGAATTGATGAGACAATGGTTATGTAGTTTAGCATGGTGCTTAATAATTTTCTAGTTCAATACATGTACTTACTACTTAATATAGTTCTACAAGATTCACACCTATGATAATGTAATTATAAGAGAGCATATAACCTGGAAGCCTCAGCCAGAGTCAGATCCAGAGAAGCCAAGCAGACTGGAGGCGGGAGCTCAAGCCCTCGGACTAAGAGAGATTTACTCCATCTTACACCACATTGGTGGAAGGCCTGGCCTCCCTCACTTCCCCTACTGAGACCAAGATCTTTCAGAGCCAGAGACAGACTCAGAAGGGCTTGGAGTGAGACTCAGAAGGGTCAGACACAGACTTGGAAGGGGCAGAGCCAGATTTGTTCACTTCATCTCACAGCACCCTGGTGGCAGGCCTGGCTTCCTACACTTCCCCCAGTGAGACCAAGGTCAAGGTGGTCTGAAAGGCTCTCCAGAAACCTGCCCAGCCCCAGGCAAGGCGACAATAAAGACTTTTAGACTTTAACACCTGACTATTCTTGTGGTGATTACTCTACTGAAAAGAAGGCTGCTCCAAGACCTCCAGAAAACCTAACAAAGAACATCACGCAAATTGATAAACCTTTTCCTTAGAACTTAGCCTGACTTAATGCTATTTATTAAGTATTAAATTATAATTTACTGAAACATTTCAAATTGTATATTTTTCTTATCAAATAAAATTTAACTTTAACAGATACTCAATATCTACTTGCTGATCAGAAAGATAACCTGAGAAAAATATGCTCATACTAATTTGCAGGTGTCTTTCCTTTGCCTTACTAGGTTAAAAGTTAAAAACAGGAGAACAAGTAGGAAGTGAGATAAACATCACCATAATTGTTGAAGTCTAAATACTGCTGACTGGGAAAACTGACAAAGGTAACAAAATCATTACTGATGCCGTTTTTAAATACAAAAGAAAATGAGAAAATATAAGAAAAGGAAACTTAAAAAACAATATAGAATGAACAAAATCAACAGGTAGAGTCAGGAAGTTATCAAGGCTTTTTGAAGATAAGTTGTTCATAATCCATAGATATCCTTACCAAATGCCTAGAGTCAGGCCTTGAGGCTTGCAATTGTTCAAATTCTTCTATTTTTGCTTGATCTACATCCTCCTTTAGTTCCCATGTACTATCTTCATATGGCAATGAGCACCATTTTACCAAATAGTAAATTACAGGCTATAAAAAAATAATTTAAAATTTTAATCAGTTAAATTTAAATTTTTTTTAAAAATTGTTAAAACAAAGAAATCCTAAAACACTTTAATAAAAATAAAATTTTATTTTTAGAACATGATTTTTAAAACAGTTTTTTATTTGGAAAGTTATATTTTTTGGCTTATTTTACTGAATACTTACCTCACCAGTGTCCTTATCTTCACAAAAAGAAACTTCTAATACTCTATCAACTTCAACATAGTCAGGGTTAAAAGGTTCTTCTTCCATCTAAAATTCAAAAGTAATTTAGTTGTCAAATGGTGTGAATAAACTCAATGGCTGAGTGAAAGATTCACTAGCAGAATTACAACTTGTTTTATTTTAATTAGGTTAAAAATAATTTCATGTGGACCTTGGAAATAATATTAACCCATTATTTTACTGATAACTACTTACATAAAAAGGTTAAGCCTTTGTTGCCTGCTTCGTTTAAATGTAGGGTTATCAAAAATAAACCTTTTTTAAAAAAAATCAATAAAAATGCCTCTCACTGTGATAGTAAACAGCTGGCCAAGAAATTGTTGGTGGGCAATCCTGCCTCCATTGAGCAGGATCCTGATATAATTCACCTATTACAATCTTTCAAAGGCTAAATGTTATGTTTGAATTCCTTTTCAATTAAATAATTCCTTTGTTCAAAAACTCTGTGATATATGTTAAGGACCATGCCTAGGTGAAGGGGCAGGTCAATTCTCTGAGTGCTTCCACAGCTGTGAATCATAACACTTGAAGGAGTTGCAAAGCAGCCTTTACTAACGCATGCTCCTTGTGGATTGGTAATGAAATAAATTGGAGGCAAGAGGGAAAAGGAGAGAGGTCAGACAATGCAATTGTCTCTCAGTCTCCTTGTATTATCATCATCCTCTGGCATGAAGAGATCTATTCTACAGGTCTGAGTTAGACCTCCAGCAGCCACTCAACAGATGGCCCCCATATCAAAACAGATATAACCACAGGAGGTCTTTATGTAGTAATTTCATCATTGTTTTTTAAACAGTGGAAATTTACATATAACACATATCCATATCTATCTATAAGCACTAAAACCAATTACAAATTATTTTTCTATACCCATTAAATTAGTACGAACATTATTCCCTCCCCTTGATGAATTTTCAAAATTAATTTAGAAGAAAAACTTAGGTTTGTCTTATATACAATAGTTACATTCAAAGAGTAAGGCTGAGAAGGCCCAAGTATAATTTCTCAAAAGTCTTGGCAAACAATACTTCAAACAGAGTTCAGCAAACAGAAATTTACATAACTTTTTTGGGGGGTGTTTATTACTTACATCTGCAAAAAAATGGGCTCGTTGTGCTTGTCTCAATTTGAATCTTTTGATTTTCTGCTGTATTCTTTTATCTTTTAAAAGTTGTTGTTCTGTGGCCCATTCACAGTGAAGATAGGAGCTGAACAATGAGATGAACCAAATCAATTCCAATGGAGCAGTAATGAATTGAACCAGCTACACCTAGCAAAAAAACTCTGGGAGATGACTAACAACCATTACATAGAATTCCCAATTCCTATATTTTTGTCTGCCTGAATTTTTGATTTCCTTCACAGGCCAATTGTACACTATTTCAGAGTCCGATTCTTTCTATACAGCAAAATAACGGTTTAGACACATACTTATTTTGTATTTCATTTATACTTTAACATATTTGACACGTATTGGTCAACCTGCCATCTAGGGGAGGGGATGGGGAGAAGGAGGGGAAAAATTGGAACAAAAGGTATGGCAATTGTCAATGCTGTAAAATTACCCATGCATATAACTTGTAAATAAAAAGCTATTAAAAAAAAAAAAAAGAAGATAGGAGCTGAAGTTGTTATAAAAATTATAATGTTATTATATCAAAGTAAGCCAATGTAGGCTCTTTTATATGGGCACAATCCATTAACAGATACTAACTTTCAGCTTTGTAATTTGATGATCTGACATTTTGCTTTATGGCTACTGTCACATAAATAACTTCTGGACTAAAAATGTGCTGCTCATTGTAACCTAAACAAGACTTAGTACATAAGTCAGTAGTCTGCTATATAGAAGCATTCTAATAAGCAAAACAGCATTATTTATCATTAAGATCTTTATTGTTAACTCTCTTGTTATTAAGAAAAAATGCTATTTTATAAAAATAAAACCATCTTAATTCCAGAATCATATAGTTATGTCTACAAATTTTGAAATAACAAAGAATGGAACTTACCAAAAAAAAAAAAAACCCAGGATAAATCAAATATATTTAACTTTGTATTTTTCTTTTAAATAAACAATTTGTAATTTTTTTGTCTTACCCCCGATCATTCATTCTTATATTCAATTAATCCATACAAGAAGTTAAATTCACTTATTAAAACAAGAATTATATGTTAAAGAAATTATTCATGAATGTTGATGCAAGCATAGAAAATAAATGTAAGCATCTCAAAAACAAGAAAATAATAAACAAATTTATTTAATTTCCTTTAAGTGACTTTGGACCATGGAATTCTACTTAATTTTTCAATTAGGCCAATGCAATAAAGTAAATAATAAAAACAGTATTGGTATTAAAATTTTTTAAAAAACCAATAAGATAAATTAGGGCGATAATAATTTCCTAATGTTCTAAAGATTGTACTTCTAAACCAGAATCTCCTTTCTTACTGTCTGAAACATATACAATACTTACTAATTCTTGTATTTTACAAAAAATTCTTCTGCATCAATCATCATTCCAGATGATATCTAAGAGGGAAAAAAAACCAATCATTATAATTCAGAAAGAACATGAAATGCACAATATAAAACAGTAAAGTACTTACTTCTTTCTTTACTATTCTAGAAGACAGTATTTTGTCCACAATTGCAGCATCTTCTTCGCTTGGATTCTCCTAAGAAAAATAGGAAATTCCAATTTTATTCAACTTAACATTTATTATAAACTTAGTATGTCCAAAATACTGTAGTAGGCATCTAGAACACAAATACAAAAATGAAATAAGACATACCTTTGGTCTCAAGAAGCTTACAACTTAATGGGTAGATGAGTCTATGTAAATAAATATAAAATAAAATAGAATGTGTGTGGGGCAAGTAAGCTATATAGATATAGTACTGTAGAAAACTTTGAAGAGAAAATGATCACTTTCAGCTAAGGCAGTTTAACAGAAGAAATATGCTTCAGAGAGGAGATGACATCTAATCTGGACCTTAAAAATAGGAAGAACTTGAATGGGTAGAGATGAGAAGGAACAGAGATATTGTATATGAATTACAGAGGCAGAATTCTGTAGGACAAGATCGGCAACACCTAATAGAGGAATTTAGGAAATAAAGCTGCAAAGGTAGAATGAAATCAAATTAAAATGAGCATTTAATGTTAGGCCAAGGAATTCAGAGAAAGGCAAGGTAGAAAGCCATAAACTAAAATTCTATGGAACAATTCAACCCAGAAGGGATGGGAAATTCGCAAAAATAAAATTCTAAAGGTATAAATGGAAACAATATTAAAGGAAATTTAAAGAAAAAGATGAGCAACAATGTTCGGTGTGGATGCAAAGGGAATTCACCAATTGAAAAACACACATATAAAAGAAAGCAAAGGCAGATAACTAAGGTAAACACAGAAAGCTAAATGTGGCCTGATACTATAAAAATGATAGCAATTGCAATAAAGCTTACAATGAACTGAGGATGGCAAGATGTGTTAAAGGTAATAAAAAAAGTTTTCTTAGTACATTGTGATGAAGAGGAAGATTAAAGAAAGAACAAAATCTGCTTTTGGGTAGATGAAATAATGGCATTAGATGACAAAAAAAGCAAACACAACTGCTTAACTAACAGCTTGTTTTTATTTCTGCCTAGAGAATTAGAAAGGACAGAATAAAAATTATTAACTGGGAGTTGAAATCCCAAGGTTATTAAGGACTGTTATCACCAAGGCAGAGCCAAGATGGAGGATAGAATCCAGGACATTGCCTGAACTCTCTATTTTCCTTCAGAATCAGCACTAGATCAAGCCTCTGAATGGATTTTGGAGTGAAAGAACCCAGAAAAATTTGGAATGAAACAATTTTCCAGCTTAAGCTATCTTGAAAGGACTTCAGGAAAAGTTTATCACTTGGACAGGGGGAAACATGGGAAATCTGGCAAGAAGCCCTTGGCCAAAGTATAAACAAGTAGCACTGGCCCCTCTATCTTGGCTCAGAGGGCCAGTGGTTCAGTAGACAAGCTATGAGACCTCTAAAAGGCAAATTGCGAGTCTCTGAACCCTGGCATAAAAGGTAGGATTAGGTCAGGCCAATCTAAACTAGCACAGCAGGAATGCTAGCAGTACCACCAGCCCCAGAGTGAAGAACAGTGAGAGGCCACTGTCCCCCTGAAAAAGCAGCTTTGGACAATCTCCTTGTGCCCTAAGAGCAGAGCTCAACTTTTTTAAAACAAGCAAAAAAGCAAAGAAGTGAGTTGCAGAAAGAAATAAGATAGTAAAACTATACTAGTGGGGGGATCTCAATCTACCTCACTCTGAAGTAGATAAGTCTAACCACAAAATAAACAAGAAAAAGTTAAGAAGATGAATAGAATTTTAGAAAAGTTGAGTATGATAAACCTCTGGAGAAAACTGAATGGAAATAGAAAGGAAAATATTTTTTTCTGAGTACCTGGCACCTTCACAAAAACTGACTATATGTTAGGGCATAAAAGGCTTATAATCAAATCAGAAATACTAAGTGCATTCTCTTCAAATCACCATGCAACAAAAATTACATGTAATATAAGGCCATGGAAAAACACCAAAATTTAATTGAAAACTAGGATTTTTATTACTAAACTTAATAATGATCTCTTAATTGCCATATCTAAATTTTTTCAATCCCTATTCTTATTAAACTCTGAATCACCTTCTTGATACTTCCTTTTCTGTAGAATTTTATTAAACTGCTCTCTATTGGATCTCCTCCTATTTGCCTGACTCTCTCCCTTTATCTTTTTCTAACTGTGGGTATCCCTCCAACTTTCTAAGCTTGTCTCTCTTCTTTTCACTCTCAGTATTATTTCACTTGGTAATCTTATCAGTTCTTATAGATTCAATCATCAGATAAATTCATGCAGTTGAATCTCAGATCTATTTGTTTAGCACTAACAACTCTCTTAATCTCTGGTTTCTCATCTCCAAATGCCTACTAAACATCTTGAATTGGATGTCTCACAGAAATCTTAAATTCATCATGTCCAAAATTGAATTCATTTTCTTTTCCCAAAACTCTTTCCTCTTTCTAATTTCCCTATTATTGTCACAGGCACTATCATCAAGCTCTTATTAATCACCTAGGCTTACAAATTAAGTATCTCTTACTCTCCATGTCTAATCAGTTACCAAGATCTACGCATTATAACATCTCTGATATGTATTTTTCTCTCCTGAACACTCTGGTGCAGCCCTTTCAATTTTCTCACACCTGGGGTTGGTCTTCCTGACTATTGGTCTCCACTGTAGCCTATCCCCAACTCAGCTATCAAATTGACCTTCATGGGGAGGGGGGTGGAATTGGCAAATTATCTTGCTATTCCAATCAATTCTAGTGGTTCTCTATTACCTTCTGAATTAAATATAAAATACCATATGGCTGGCTTTTAAAGCCTTTCATAACCTGTTCTCCTGTCCCCCTACCTCTCTAGTCTTCTTTCACTTTACTTCCACATCTACAGTCTAGAGATAACATGCCCCCTTCCTGTTCTTGGAACATAACATTTGTATCTCCTAATTCTGGACTGTCCTGATATCTACACTTTTCACAAGATGTCCCCTATGCCTGAAATTCTCTATCTCTGCCTCCTGGCTTTCCTGTTTTTCTTCAAATCTTTCCCACTTTCTGCAATAAGCTTTTCCCAGTTCTTTATCTGAAGGCTTTCCCTCTTAAAATTATCACCAATTTATTTTATATATATATATTGTTTGTACATAGTTTGTGTGTCCTTATTTCCATTAGGCTATAAGCTCCTTGAAAGCAGAAACTGTTATTACCTTTTAAAAAATTTACAATACATATAGTAAACATTTAATAAATGATTGTTGACTTGATCATGGATCATATATTCAGAACTGAAAGGGACTACAGAAATGATTTGTTTCAAAGGCTGGAAAACCATTTCTTGGGTATGTTACAATAGGGATTACTCTTCATGTATGAGATGAACTACCTAGTCACAGTAATCACTTTTCTTTTAAAAAATACTATTTTTATTAATATTGTTTGTTTTTAACAACACCCAAATTTTCCCTTGTGTGCCTCTAAGGAATAAGAAAAAATATCAGCAAAACCAATCACATTTCCAAAAACCAAACCAAACCAAATCAAAAGCCTGTGGTCTCTTCCAATCCTCAAATTTTGTGATATTTTGAAGTAAGTCTCAGAGAGTTTAAAAGGGATTTGCACATGATATTTCAAGTTACAAAATGCTAACTTTCAATTCAGGCTTAGGCCCCGATTCTACATTCACCTTTCTTTCTAACTGTACTTCTAAATGGCTACTCTTGATGAATTCAAATCATTACTGATGAAAAAAAAAAAAAAACTTAAGGAAAATGTGATTGCTGAATGATTCTAAATGACCTCTAAAAAATTGTTGAGAATGAGAGAGGCATCCCAGAACTGAAGAAGCACAACCATCTCCAATTTTCAAAGAAAGGAAAAGTTAAGTCTGAAAACTTTTTAAAGACCAGATCCCAGTGGAATTCAATACTGTATTAATGTCAATTTGGAGGAAGGTCTATGGTAATATATCCCAGGGAACTCCCCCTGCTCTGCGTTATTTCATATTTTTAACAATGACTTAGATAAAGATAGCATACTTATAAAGTTTTCAAATGACACAAAACTGAAAGGTTAAGCTAATATCAACAAAGTCAGAAGTTAAAAATATTTAAGCAGACTGGAATGTTTAGTTGAATCTTATTATTATTTTTTTAATCATTTTGTAATCATGTCTGACTTTGTGATATCATCTGGGGTTTTCTTCGCAAAGAATAGGAGTTGTTTGCCATTTCCTTCTCTAGCTCGTTTTATAGATGAGAAATTGAAGCTAACAGAGTTATGTGCTTGCCCAGGGTCACAAAATTAATAAGTGTCTGAGGGTTAGCTTTGAACTCAGAAAGATGACTCTATTTGACTCCAGGCTCCATACTGTCTCCACCACACTGCCTAACTGCCCTAATAGAATCACTTTCTCTTGTGGCAAGACAGTCTCTAGAGCAGAAATTTTTAATCTTTTTTTTATCATGTATCTCTTTGTCTATCTAGTGAAACTTAGGAACCTTTTCTCAAAATGCTATCTTACAATGCATAAAATACATAGAATTACCAAAAACCCTCCAAAACCCAAAGTTAAGAACCCTTGCTCAAGAAAGTAAGTTGAACCCATTCCTAATAAAAACATTAGAGAGCATAAGAATTAATGTAGTAGCAACTATCCCATTTAAAGTAACTACAGACAATATAAGATATTTGGGATTCTATCTGTTAAGACAAAGCCAAGAATGATATGAACACAAATTACAAAACATTTGTCACACAAATAAAGTTAGAGCTATACATCTTGAACAATATCAATTGCTCATGGGTAAGCTGAGCTAATATAATAAAAATAAAAATTCTACCTAAATTAATCTATTTATTCAGTGCCATGCCATGCCAATCAAAATGCCAAGAAATTACTTTATAAGGCCAGAATTAATTACTTCATAGGGTCATAAACATAAAAAAATGCAAAGGCAAGTGGCCTACTCACACCAGACCCCAAACTATATTATAAAGCAGTGGCCAAAAAAACCATTTGAAACTGGTTAAGAAATAGAATAGTTGATCAATGGAATAGATTGAGTTCACAAGACATACTTGGCTCTTCTCAACAAAATGGTGATTCAAGGTAATTTCAATAGAACTGGAGATGAAAAATAATATCAGCATCCAGAGAGAAAACTATGGAGATTAAATATGGATCAAAGCATGGTATTTTCACTTTTTGTTTGTTTCTCATTCTCATGTTTTTTACCTCTTGGTCTTATTTTTATTGCTCAACATGAACAAATATGGAAATATGTTTAAAAGAATTGCATATATTTAACCAATATTAGATTACTTGTTGTCTTAGGAATGGGGGAGGGGAGGGATGGAGACAAATTTGGAATATAAAGTCTGAAAAAATGTAGAAAATTATTTGGAAAATAAAATATTGAGGAGAGGGACAAAGAGAGGGAGAGGGAGAAGGAAAAGGAGAAGAGGGGGAAAGGAAGAGGAGAAGGAGGAGAAGCCAGAGACAACAGTGAAAACTGAACTCTGGTGGTTGATAAGAATCTTTATGAAGCACTCTTCAAGTTGAATAATGCTTTTTCTAGTGATACTAGTGACAATAAAGAGATTGTATTAGGATGTTGAATGAATCTGGATAAATGCTAAATGACAATTATATTGTGCAAGTAATTAACCCAGATCAAGGCTTGACAATCAGGAAGAGATCGGGTTATACGGACTTTTTTGACAACTAAATATGAATAAGTCTATATACTAAATCACCTCATTAATCCACAAATGTTTTATATGCTAATTGTAAGTCTTGGAAGCAAGTAATACTAATAATGATAACAACTGATATTTAATTTATATAGTACTTTATGATTTGCAAAAGTTTTAAATACATTATCACAATAACCCTGTAAGATATGTACTACATGTGGTTGCTATTCACCTCATTTTAGAGGTGAGAAATTGAAGTTTAAAGAAATGCATTTTTTAGAAGTGACTAAGACTTGGGGACAGAAGTTATAAGGAGATAGTTAAATTTTACTCCTCCAACCAAAAGTCAGCAGGATCAAAGAAGTCAAATTGTAAGATCCTCCTAAAATGATTCCTTTTAAACATAAAAGATTTTTTTCCCCATTACATTTCAAATCCAACAAACTGGTCATTAGAGAAATGCTGATCTTAAGTTTAGTCTTTAAAGTTCTTGACATAGGTTTGTCATAGAAACAGTCTAAACTTATTACTTTCCACTTGGGAATGATATTTAAAAATTAGCAATGTGAAATTTGATGTCATAAAAGAACAACATTCTTTTAGAATGTATTAGCAGAAGGTTAAGTACTTAAACTGGTAAATAAATTTCATTTTAGCCATACATACAGATTAGGAAATAACATGTATTTCCAAACTTTTGAGGCAATGATTGCCAAATGTTACTCACATATATTTACATCGAAGAAATTAAACACAAAATCACAACGATAAACATTAAATATTTCATTTTTTGATACAAGAAACCATAGCCAATGTCTCTTTTCTTACTATTACATTTATGATAAATTTTTACTGAATACTTAAAAGAAATGCCTCATTGCCCAATTGATAATACTACTAGCTCTATAATTTAAAGAGATCAAAGTATGGACCTCTTATTAGAAACTAAGGGGATTTATTTGCTTGTCAAACTTGTCATCTATGAGTGAATGGCTAAACAAATTATGGTATATTAAGGTAGTGGAATATTATCATACCATAAGAAATGACAAAATGGTGGATAACTTCAAAGAGAACTAAAATGACATTTAAATTGATCCAGAATGAACTGTGTAGAATCAAAGCAATATTATTCAATAATGACATTAAAAAGAAAAACAAATGTGAAAGGTTTGCTAATTCTGATCAATATAATGACAAATCATGGTTCCAGAGACCCAAAGATGAAGCTACCCATCTCGTGACAGAGAAGTGATAGACTCAAGATGCAAAAGGAAATAATCGGTGCCCGCAATTTGCTTTGCTTAACTGTATATGTTATGAGCTTTTTGTTTTCCTTGTTCAAGAGGGGACAACAAATGCTTATTAATAAAAAAAAACAATAAAATTAAGTTTTAAAAATGAAGAAATGTCTCAGGAGTTGGAGGTATGCTTCTCCTTTCCTCTCCATGCACACACAGTCTTTTCTTAGTCAGAGAAAAATGATTTGCTTGGACCACACAGCTAGTAAGTGTCTAAGACTGGATCTGAACTCATGAAAATGAGTCTTCCTCTAAACCCAATGTTTTATCTACTATGCCACCTAACTGTCCCAGAAATGTAATGAGCAATTCTTTGAGGATTCATGAGGAGCACAGAAAGAATAAAGAAAGCACAAATAAAGGCATAGCTCATGAAATGGGGAATAGGATCAGAATGGAAGAGAAGAGAAAAACGAACAGGACAAAGTAAAGAGACATCATAGAATATCAAGAATGCCATAAAAGAATGGTTTCTTCAGACATAAACATTCTATAGCCCTTTTCCCACTGATAAGTTCTTCCTGAAGCCAATAATTCTGAAAAGCAACCAGTATGGCCCACCTCCATTTGCCCTTCTGGCTGTGCTTCTGATTTTCCGGAATTCAACATCATGTCTCAGCTGCAGTCTTATCCTGGCAGTTTCCCCTTAGAATCTGGGATTTCCTCACCTAAGACCTTTCCTTAGTGCTAGCTCCATTCTCTCAATGATGAATTCCTCTTGAAGCCTCCATCTTGAAGAAGGGGCCCCGTTTAGCCAACCTTCAGTATCCTTCCATCTGTACTCCTGATGTTCCAGATGTCCAACACCAAGCTTCCATTGGGTACTTTATTGTCCTCCCCTTTTGTGTACTGTCGTCCCGCATTAGAATGTAAACTTGTTGAGGACAGAGACTCTTTTTACTTGTATTTTATATTCCCAGTACTTACCATGTACCTGGTACACAGTAAAAGCCTAATGTTTTTTGTCTTGCCCTGTCCATAGTAATATACATTAAAGAAAGAGACAGACAAATGGAAGAGAAGATAAGGAGGTGCATTTAAACTAAAGAAATGTTGAAAAAAGTACATAAAAGGGAAAGAGTGTGGAAGTGAGCTAGAATCAAATTAGTGTAAACAAAATTAATCAGAGGAACAAAGTACTGACTTCGAAAGGGAAACAAAATCACTATAAAAGAAAAATGGGACAAAACACTACTAAAATGTTTTTCTTAGTTAAAGAAATGCCTTAGATGTTTGAGAAATAAGCAGAATGAAAAGAGAGAACTTCTTAAAATTGTTATTGAGATAAGGTAGAAATCATAAGAGATACAATTTAGTTATGAGAAGATAATAAAAGGAATTAAAGATGTTTGCATATTTTTCCCGGTCACTTTGTAATTTTGCTTACCACAAATAACTGCAAAGGTTGTTCAGCGGGTAAAGAGGCTGAACTTTTTCTGATTTTCACAGAAACTTTTGCTTCTTCTTCTGACTGTTTTCCTTCTGCATCTTCAGCATACTTTTTCCTTTTAACTTGACGATTCGATCTTCTCTTCTGGAATTAACCGTAAAAGGACCAATTTTATGGTTTATTTTAAAAGAGAGAATATAATAAAATATTTTCAAAAGGTTGATAAATTCACACACACTAATTTTAGAGACTGGAGATTTGGAGATTTCTTCCCTTTTTTTCCCATTGATAATACTTGCCTACTACCACAAATGGATAAAAGGATTAAAACTTCAGATTGCTTCCTGGGTTTTCA
Organism: Sarcophilus harrisii; assembly: GCF_902635505.1. Classification (NCBI taxonomy): domain Eukaryota; kingdom Metazoa; phylum Chordata; class Mammalia; order Dasyuromorphia; family Dasyuridae; genus Sarcophilus; species Sarcophilus harrisii. Next base: position 470,011,641 of record NC_045427.1, on the reverse strand, counting down.
GGAAACAAAATTTAGTTAGAAGAATTTTCTCAAAATTTTGACACCAATGGTCTGCAAGAAGTCTTTTTAAAAGGTTCAATTCTTTCAGTTATTTATTTTATTATTTAGGCAACATGTATTTCTACTTTTTAATTTTTTTGTATAGTTTTGCAGATATACTCCAAAGTGCATTATTGCCTAAGAGTAGATGGATTTAGTCTTAATGAAAATGAAGGCAACATGAAGTTTTCTGTACTTTAAAAAGAAATAAAATAAAAAGAATATGGAAGTTTTAAAGCTATCCAACATTTAAATAAAGCAGCAAAAGGAATTAGTTAAGGCTTAATTACTTCTAATTTTTCTTAAAATATAAGGAAGTATTGGGGTAAAGATAGAATAAAGTCTTTGTTAGAAATACTATGCAATGGTATAAGTGAAGTATGATTATAAGATTGAGTATGATAAATTTTTAAAATCTAAATTATTTTTAAAAGCAAAAAATCATATTTCATTTAATATCAACAAAACTCTGAATCAGATTTAGAAGTTATGTATTTCACTATGGATTCAAAATTAAAACAAGTTTTCATAAAGGTGAATTATTCTGCTTTTAATTTTTAAAAATTTACATACATTTAAAAACACAAAAATTTATATTTTAAACTAAAAAAAAAACCTGTCCATCATGATAAGCATAGAAACTCATAGTTTTGATGAACTCTTAACCTCCTACAAATAACTACAAGAACTGTCCATCAGATAAATAAGTTAAAATAATTTTGTTCTTCACAGAAAGTTTTGCTACTTCTTAAATGTTTCCGTTCTGAAACCTCAACAATATTTTTTCTTTTAACTTAACTTTAAAGTTCGTTTTACTTAAATAAAAGATATATTTTATTCATTGTCCATATAACAATGTGATTAATTTCAAGAAACTATAATAATTTGCATAAGTAGAACTGAAATTTATATACATACATACATTCGGTGGGTGTGTATGGTGTTTACACATGAGTGTGAGAGTGTGTGTGTGTGTGTGTGTGTGTGTGTAATATATAAAGAGGAGTTGGTAGCATAAATCAGTAATGAAAACAACAATGGAGAGTCTAATTCAGAAATCAAATTATTTGAAAATATTTTTAAAATCATTCACTGCTAATAATTATTATGTTCATTATGAATTATTCATATCTACTTATTCAAACATTTCTCCATGTGGCAACACTTTGTTCATCAGTTCACTTAAATTTTTAAATAATTTCTAACTCTAGTTCTAAAATACCAAGATACCAATTAACTAGGATATTAGGAAATCATTTTGAATTATGTATAGACCATGCAACAATTCAAAAAGGATAGGAATCATTATTGATCCTAAAAGGATTAAGACCTTGAAATTAGTAAGATTACATTTATTTAAACATTTTATGATTTAGATTTTTCACTAATTTATATTGTCGATTTCCCCATAGTTTTCTTATTCCCAAATTAACAAAGATTTTTCCTATAATATCAAATAAATCTTAATTTGAGCTAACAGCCTACAAAATCAAGGGGATTTTTAAAAGAGATTTCTTCCACTACATAAAAAAGTTCTATATGGAAAGAATCTACAAGTGCATGTGTACTCAGCTTAAAATGCATTTTGAACTCTTATGATACCAATACCTGTATGGCAGGCTATCCATGTATAAAACTGGAAGTTTTTTTTTTTTTTTTAAATAGTTAAAAAATACAACACATATATGGATCTATATAATAAGGAACTATGTAAACAAAGCATTTTAGCTTAAAAAAAATTTAACTTATGCATCCTCATGAAAAAGCAAAAATAGAAAAAACTTATGGATTTCCTACCTTCTAGTATGGTAACAATATAAGCAATTTAAAAAATGCCTGAAAAATATAATTTCCTGAATTAATGAAAAGAAATAAAAAACAAATTGGTGGCCAGGTTTGGAAATTTTTTTTTTTTAAATATACAGTAGTGACACTCAATTTCAAGTTAGATAGGGGAAATATAAATTATTAGGAGAAATTAACAGTCTTGGAAAATAAATGGACATATAATAATGAATAGTTATGAGTCTAATATTAAAAAAAAAGAATTTTGCTCAACTCCATTCTGTTAGGTTTTAAGAAGGAATAAAACATTTAGGAACCCACATTTTATTGATGGTTAATGAATCATTGTCATAAGCACGGAGGAAATTTTCATGTATAATAATGATTCTTGGAAATATCAATTATCCTATCAATCAACAAACATTTATTAAGTATTTTTTATTTTGAGGCACCAGTGTAAAGTGATGGAGATAAAAAACAAAAATGAAACGGTCTATGCTCACCAAGTTGGCATACTACTTAAAGGAAAACAACAAATACAAAAAAAGTAAACACAAAGTTGATACAAGGTAAATACAAATACAAATTACAAAGTCATCTTTTGTGGGTGGGAAGAATACTAATAGTTGGGAGTACTAGGGCAGGCCTCATATAGGAGGTATCATGTGAACTGAATTTAGAAGAAAGCTAGCATTACAGGCAAGAAAGACAGAATGTATAATGGCAGAAATGTAAAGTGGAATGTGTGCATTTGGATCAGCAAGAAGTAAATCTGTGTAGAATGTAAAGAGGTTTTGAAGGGGAATGATAAATAACAAACCTGAAAAGTAGGTTATTGAAGACAGGTTGTAAAGAGCTTTAAAGGTCAAACAAAGATCTGTATTTTATCCTCCAAACAACAGAGAGACACAGTAATATGGAGACTAAAGCTTCAGAGAAGGCAATACAATTCATTCGTCACCAAATTCTATATATCTTCTCTGTTTAATCTTTGATTTGTTGGCATAAGCAGTTCTGTCTCATTCTCTTCCTAAACCTCAGCTACATGGCATCCTCTGTGCAAGGTCATCTTCCTTTCATTCTGAAAATTATATTTCACTAATATTTTCTGTGCTCAAAACAACCTAAGAATATAAAAGACCTATCTATCCAAGGAAATATGTGTTCAGTGCTGATTAGAAGTTGGTCAAGTAAATGATCAAATGATACGAGGAAATGACACAGAGTCAAAGACAAACGGTCAGAAATCTGTCTCCATGTGTCTAGAAATAGACAATAAGAGAAATGAACAAAGAGTAGGCCATAGGCTACAGATCTCTCCCTAAGCATATAGGAGGCCAAGAGTCTAAGGCCATTCTAAAGGGTAAGCTAGAGGGAGAAAATTTCACTCACCATTATAGTGTAAGTATAGTAAAATTGTTTGGGGAAGGTAGATAGCACAGCAGATTAAGTGCCAGGCCTGAAGTCAGGAACAGCTTCCTGAGTTCAAATATAACCTCAAATATAACCCTGTGCCTCAGCTTCCTCTTCTGTTAAATAAATTGAAGAAGGCAAACCATTCCAGTATCTTTGCCAAGAAAATTCCAAATGGAGAAACAAAGGGTCAGAAGCAACTGAAAGACTAAAAAAAACCAACACAATTATTTGGAGGTTATAAAAGTGTATTTAAACAATAATGCTACTGCATATGTTTTTGGAAAAAGCAAAATCTCCCACAACAGTACTGAGGGGAATTACTAATAACAATGACAAGATCTTCAACTTTTAGTTCTAGTAACTAGAGAGCAGAGAAATTTTATCCTAATTTCCCCCCTCATTCTGCGAAGACCAAAAGACTACTATTTATGCTTCAAATCTAGTATTCTTATCTATTTTGTTATCTAACTTGCTAAACAGTCTAGATCACCCTTTAAAATCTTCACTAGATATTATGATTTCCTCAAGCTATCAGCCTTATATCTCTTTTCTCTTTCTCGGCCAAAGTCTTAAAAAGAAAAAATCTTGGGGCAGCTAGGTGGCACAATGGATAGAGCGCCAGGCCTGAAGTCAGGAGGACCTGAGTTCAAATCCGGCCTCAGACTTAACACTTTCTAGCTGTGTGACCCTGGGCAAGCCACTTAACCCCAATTGCCTCAGCAATATATCATATATATAAAGAAAAAAAACCCTTTTACACTAAATAATCTATCTGTAAATTCTAATGATCTTTTCCAAATTTTCATCCTTTTGGTCTCTCTATAGTATCCAATGTTGTTTAACCTCAGTGTTATCTTCAACTTTTCATTCTCTCTCATTCCACATATACAATCAGTTGCCATCCCTGGGTGGCACAGTAGATAGAGTGCGAAGTCTGGAATCGGGAAGCCCTAAGTTCAAAAACAGTTTTAAACACTTATTAGTTGGATGACCTTGAGCAACTCACTGTATCTGTTTGCCTCAGTTTCCTCAACTGTCAAATGGAGATAAGACCTACTTCTCTGTGTTGTGAGGATCAAATGAGATATTTGTAAAGTCCTTAGCACAATATCTGCCACAAAGTAGGTATTACATAAATGTTAGCTATGACCATAATAATGATCATCACCATCATCATTACCTTTACATTTTTTTTTCCAAAATACTCCCTTCTAACTACTCATACAGTCACCTATGGTTTGTCCCTCATTTGGACTACTTACCTAGACTACTGGAATGCCCTCCTATTTAGTCTCATCATTACAAGCGTCTATTTACTCCAATACATCCTGTAGAGAGCTGCCAAAGTGCTTTTTCTTAAGCATAGGTCAGACTATTTTATTCTTGTGCTTCAGCAACTCCTTTCTTGTCACCAAGATAAAATATAAACTTCTCTGTTTGATACTTTTCAAAACCCTTTGTGTCCTGGTCACATATTTTTAGCCTTATATATCACTGCACTTCTAGCCCTCTTAAGTTCTAAGCAAACTGGCTTTCTTGCTGTCCACTTAACCCGAACACTATATATCTCATCTTGATGCCTTTGTACAGACCATCACTCACTTGTAGAATGCTCTGCTTCCTCTCTCCAGTTCTAGCACCAATAGTCAATAATAGAAATAATTAATATAACATTTTCAAGCAAAGTGTTTTTTATATATTTTATCTTATGTGATTCACACAACAATCTTCTGAGTTGTATTGTTAGTATTATAGCTATTTATAGATACAAACCTGGTTAGGCTAAGTGATCTGCTCTTAATAGCTTACTATATATCTATTAAGTGTCAAAAATGAGATTTGAAGCCATGTCATCATGATTCCAACTCTAGCAAGCTATCCATTATGCCACGATATTTCCTATATCAAGTCCTTCTTTATCACTAGTTAAATTACTCCCTAAATTACTTTATTTTGTACATACTTTACATATGTACATATTGCCTCCCCGGATAGAAAATAGTCTTACTTGAGTGCAGGTACTTTTTATTTTTGTTTTTGTGTTCCTGGCAACTAGCAAAGTTCTTGGCACATACCAGAAACTTTATAAATGCTTGTTGATTGACTTGATTTTATTGGTGTAAATATTCTCCTCCACTAGTGGAAGATCACAATAATTCTATAAAATCATTTCATCCTATTCAATTCTAAGCCATGTGTTCCTATAAATCCTCCCCAGATTATCCACCCAATGTCCCAGAAGCAATCTTTTGATTTTCTTAATATTGAGTATATCTCTACAGCATATTGTCCTTTGTTATTGCTCCATCCTTTTAGGAACACACATGTTCTTAATGTGATCTTTTTATACCACCTCTGGTGTACAAGTCATCATTGGCAATATGAGGAAGTCTATTTTATATTAAAGTGTCTCTCCATTATTATTTGAGCAACCCCCAACTTTTACTCTTCTCAAGACTGAAGAGTTTTATGCCATACAACTTACAACCTTCCCCATCTCCTCTGGACTGTTAAGCAAATGAGTTTATTCTCAACTGACAAGTAGATCAAAGGATTACCGAAAAGGGCACTTTCTAGATTATTCTGGATCCTTCACTAGAAATTTACATTAATTAACTATATAAAGAATGGAGACATTAAGAATTAATTTATTTCTCTCCATTTTCTGGCATCAACAGTTTAATCACAAATAATACTGTCTCCTTCATTTTCTAATTTTGTACTTTTGACTAATTTAACCAGTTGATGCTCTAAGTGCACACAGAAAACATATCCTCTAATGACTGCATATAACCAATGGATTCCTCCAGAATGCAAAGTTAATTTCAATTTTCTGGTATGTGCTGTTTTATATTTGACACATCTAGGCAGTATGAACATTTTTAAAAAGTAGTCATGAGATATAGGTGTGAGAAATTTTTTGACCATTGCAATTAATGAAAAAATTTCAATTTTCCTATTCAAGAGGTGGGAAAAGAAGATACACTAAAATGATTACTCCTTAATTGGATTCTAAGTCCTATATATGTAAGTAGTAAAATATAAGCTACCAACTCCAACACCTTATCCCCCCTGCTTCATTTTATATAAACATGTTTCATATTGGTCCTTTTATGAATATGAATTTGGCAAAAAGAATCTTTTTCAAGGAATAAAAGTCATTTTCTATGAATTTCCTATTCTTGCCTGGGAAAAAGTTATATACTTCCGAGAGCAATGCAAAATTATCTATAGTATAGTAAACTCATATCTATATGGATCTAAAGCACTCTTTCTAAACTCTATATAAAGCTTCTTAAGAGCAAAAGTTGTTTCATTTTTGTCTGTACCCTCAGCACCAGTATTGTGCTTGGCACACAGTAGGCATTAAGTAATGTTTGTTGATTGATTCATTTGTAAAGATGTAAATATGTTAATCTACCATATTTTTCCTTGTATATAGTAAGTATATAATCATGTCATAATATTCAGTTTTTTCAACATATGTCAAGACATGATGATTTTTAAAAAATTAATAATCATACTTTTTAGGCTCTAAAGGCTAAATAAAACATAAATGAAGGATTGGCTTTTTATCTTATCAAATTAATTGATCATTGAATTGATAATCAAATTATATTCTAATAATCAGCTATAAATTAAGCAAGCAATAATTATTTATTCTCACAAAAGTATTTTGTAAACAACAAGAATCATTTTCTTACTAAACAGTTTTTTCAGGTATACAGTACTCATTGAATGTGTAACCTTATATTACTGAACTATAAATGTGTCTAAAGTACATAAGTGTTTTTACTACTTTGTGAATGTGTAAAGTGGTAACGTCAACTATTAGACCATAAATATACATTTTTTAAATCATTTTCACTTTTTACAATATTCTTCAGAGTACTTTTTTAACCTGATAAGTCCTCCCTTCCTTATTTTTACATTTTATCCCTTCAAGACTTAGGGCAACATCAAAGCAAATTAATGTAGATTGAGACAACCTTAATTCAGGCATTTTGCATTAGTGGCCAGAAGCATTATGATTAATTAATAAAAACACTTCATTCCTATGGCATATTACCTGCTTCCTATAATATTCCCAATAGGGTCTACAGAAGGCAAAGCAGAAACCCTCCAAACATGGCAAGCCTGAAAGGATAACACCATCAACTTCAGGCCACTAGGCATAGTCAGACCAAGAAAATATCAAATATTAAATTAAAGGTCTAAGATAACAAAAAATAAATTTCACTTACATACCTTTGAGATTTCTTATGTCTGACTCCAAATTAAAGATAATTAAGTTATAATCCTTTGAAACTTAAGTGCTTTTGTCACTCAAAGGACTCTCAAGAATAATACACTTGGTTTGGTAATTAATTACAACATAGTCCTTGTCAACAACATTGATCTTTTATGCTAAAATTAAAGTACAGAGATATTACAGTGAGACGCACAAAGAAAAAGTACATGTTGTACACTGAACTATCTACTCTACCAATTCATTATTTGGTACTTCCATAATGAAAAAATGGCCAGTATTATGGTAATAAATTAACCAGAAATTCTTTCTGTTGAACAAGTAAAATATTAAGTTTACTTAAGTCAAGTACAATACCATATATAGTATATATTATATATGAAGAAATAATCTAGGCCATATAGTATTAGGATCTTATATCACTGCCCTTACCTCAACTCTTGCAGCAGCCCAGGAGCCTTGAGCCACTACTCTCCATTGGATAAGAAGCTGCATAAGGAAGAAGAAAGGCCATTCAGGGGCTTCCTGGCCCCTTCATAAAACAACTGCCACTATCCCTACTGCCAAGAGCAGCACTTTATTTACAAAAGTGTGGAGGGTGAGAAGACTGATGATGATCATATTATGTATTTTCTCTAAGCTCACGTAGCTATTGTGACTACCTCAAAAAGAAAAGAACTAAGAACAATATTAAAAGACTAGGGAATTTTAATAGAATCATTGCTTTACTTGGCATATGCAAAGTACATGAACTCATACAGGCTTTACCAAAATTCTATGTTCCATTTTTATCTTTCTCTTATATTTTACTTTTAAAAATCACTTTAAAAAATTAAACCTGCATATATCCATTTACTGGAAAAGCATTATTCTCATTACTACACTGCTGTTATAAAATAGTGTTACCTAAGGACTTCTATCAAATGAAATGTATTTTTATGAGCAAACAGGTGCATGTTTTCACTGGGTAAAATAATATCAAATATTCCTACGAATATCTGCCTTTCTTTAAAAATAAAACAAAACAAAACTTTTAAAAACTTACTTGAGAATCCGCATCTTTGAATGGACGCTGTGGAATCTGCTCAGCATCAGACATTTCATCTGAAGACACATTCTTTCTTTTTTGCTTCTTACCCAATGTAATAATGAGCTTCCTGTTTCAAGATTTTTAAAAAATAAAGTTAAAAGAGTATGTAATAACCTTTGTCATAATTTCAGATGATTCAAATTCACATGGAAAATTTTCTTATAATTTACTGATATTCCAGTAGAATTTAAACTTGTTGAAGGAAGACTATTTGCAATTTTTGTCTCTCTCCTTAGGCCATAGAATGTCTGTATATATTGATGTTTAATAAATGTTTATTAAATTGAATAGAACGAACATCATTCAAGAATACTCCAAACATAAGATGGCTATTTGTAGGAAATTCACAATGAACATTTAAATAGATATATGTAATTTAAACAAATGGGTAAAAATGTATCCATGTCAGAAATACACATGGAGTATAGGAATCTCAAATGACTAAATCTTGCTTATTTCAAGTAAGGTGATAGACTGAAATCTAAAACCAATTTGTAGATCATATAGGATAGCAAATGGATTTGGTCAATAATAAAACCAGTAAGAACTTATTAAGAGCCTTCTTTTGTGCTAGGGATACAAAAACAAAATGAATAGTCACTGCCCTTAAGGAGCTTATATTTCATCATATAAAACAGTATGCATAAATATAAGTTTATACAAAACATATACGAAGTAAATATAAGGTAGTTTCTGTGGAAAGGACCCATGTATGTGAGGAGATGAGCAAAAGTCTTATACAGAAGGTAGCATTTGAGAAGTTCTGACTCTAGAGATTCTAAGAAGCAAAAGGGTTGTATGCTAGACAGTGGGAATAACCCATGCAAAGGCATAGAGACAAGAATAAGAACTTTGAATGTGAAGAATAAAGGGGAATTATTTGGCTAGATTGTAGAATGTGTGAAGTAAAATAATGTGTAATAAGCCTGGAAAGGTAGATTAGAGCCATGTTATCAAGGATTTAAAATGTCAAACATATTAAGGATTTAATCCTAGAAGCAATAGTAGTTTATTGAGCAGAAAAAAAGAATGACATGATCGGATTCATATTTTATTAGAATATTTTTTGCAATTAGAGAGAGAGATAATTGAGGTAAGGAAACCAATTAGAAATCTATTTAAATGGTCCAAGTAGGACTAGGTTGGAACCTGTGGGAATGAAGAGAAGAGAACTGAATCAAAATATTATGGAGGTAAAACAAGATGGGTAATTTGATATGTGGGTAAGCAAGAATGAAGAGTCAAGATATAAATCTAAGTAACTAAGTATGGTGCTACTCTCAACAAGACCAGGAAAATGAAAAAGAAAGATGAATTTGCAAGGAGAAAAATGTTGAATTGTTTTAAATAGGCTGCGTTTGATATGACTACAGGATATCCAGTTCTCCCAGAAAATAGGGCACAAATAAAATGAAACAGCTAAAGTGAACAAGGAATCCTTAAGTAACATCAAAGAAATTCTATAAATTTCTTATGTATGTCCTTATTTAGCTTACTCATGAATGGTGAGTATAGTCTACAAGTATCTGAAATCTGTTACTAAGAGTAAGATAACAAAACAATCAAAATAATCAAACAGTTCTCCCAGAAAATAGGGCACAAATAAAATGAAACAGCTAAAGTGAATGAGGAATCCTTAAGTAATATCAAAGAAATTCTATAAATTCCTTATGTATGTCCTTATTTAGCTTACTCATGAATAGTGAGTATGGTCTACAAGTATCTGAAATCTGTTACTAAGAGTAAGATAACAAAAAAGTTTCATCTTCAACTCACTTGGCCCTCCTGACAATAAAAATTAATGGTCTTAACCACTGGCACCATTCAGGAACATTTGATAATCTGGGAAAAGTCTGGTTTCCTTAAACTACCAAAGTGTACATCTTTACCTTTCAAACATTAGAACAATGAAAATTCTGGAGTGGTGGAAAACCTCATTATCACAATTCTTTGTGTATTCACTTGTACGTCTCTCTATATCATCAATGATTTGTAGAATATTAAATGCTGTGGATAGATTTTCAAAGAATACGGATCTCTATTTCTTTAGGCATTGACTGACTAACTGAAATGAAATTATAATTCAAAGTCAAAAAATGGAAAAGCTTTTGACTAAATAGCATATGGTGTCCATCAGGCAGTGCAGTGGGTGGAGGGCTGAACTTACAATCAAGAAAACCTGAGCCAAAATACTGCCTCAGATATGTCACCTGGGCGCTTACCTAAAGCAAGTCACTTAACCTTTCTTAGTTTCAGTTTCTTCATCTGTAAAATAGAGGGTAATAATAGCATTTCACAGAGCAGTTTTAAAGATCAAATGAGATAACATATTAAAGAGCTTTGGAAACCTTAAAACTTATAAAATTATTATTATTGTTATCAAGCTCCATATAAAACTTGGATGAAAAAATCTCAGATTATGTGGAAAAAAGTAACTAAAAGGGCGTACACCTGTCATGTATTCTAAGAATATCACAAGCTAAAAGAAAGGTGCCACATAATCTAAAATATTCATTGCTGCACTTATTACATTTTTTGCAAAGAATTAGAAATAAAGATGATGTCGGTTGACTAGGAAATGATTAATCATACTAATACAAACATGTAATTGCATATTAATGTACCATAAAAAATAACCATAAAGAATTCAGAAAAACATGGAAAAACTTAGTGAACTGATACAGAAGAAAGCAAAATAAGGAAAACAATATACATAATGACAACAATGCATGTGCAGTTTTTTTTTCCCCAAAAAAGAATTTAATCTACATAATAATGATGAAAACTGGCTCTAGAAAAAAAACTAAAAAAAGGCATCTCTCTTCCCTTCATTTCAGAGGTAAAGAAGAATTTGTTACAAAGACTAGCTCTAAAGTATGGGATGGGGGAAAGGATATATTCAGAAATAAATGATATATAAAATGAAATTATAATAAATATTTAAAATTTGGTTAGACTCCATACAGACAACATTCTATTTCTGTACAAATTTCATTACCAAAGATTATAAGTCATACTAATGAAAAATATAACAAGATTACTTAACAATGACAACTTGAAAATGTTGATCTTTAGAAGGCTTAAACTGGTTTAAGAATGTGAAACAAAAAGTCAAAAGTGAAATAATAAAATGAAATGGTACTATTAAACAAAGTATTAAAGAACCTTCACTAAAGTTCCATTCCAATGCCTCATGTATGACAGTATTGTTTTTGTTTGATTAATTTTCTCAGCAGAGTATATGTCTGGCAGATATTACTAAGCCAGGCAAATTTCTAGTATAAACTTGGTAATGGATTATATGCTGAGGAATAGTCTTAAGTAAATCTGGAAAAGCTAGTCACCAAGTCAGCCAACAAGTCATTTTTGATAAGAGCAACTCAAGGCAGATTTTAGGAAAACCTAGAAAAACTTAGATGAACTGATGCAAAGCAATAGGAGTAGAACCAGGAGAACACTGTACACAGTAACTGCAGTAATATACACTATGATCCACTGTGAATGATTTTGCTATTCTCAGCAATACAATGATTCAAGACAATTTCAAAGCACTCATAAAATTGTTATCTACCTTCAGAGAAAAAACTGAAAGCTGAATGCATATTGAAGCATACTGTTTTACAGAGCACTTGAAGTTATTAATCTTTTTAATGGTACAGCTTTCTAAATTACAAAAGATATCATAGTATATATATATTAGAAGGCTGGACTTGGAATCAAGAAGATCTGGGTTTGAACTGTTCCTAAGGCACTTAACAGTTCCTTTAAATCACTTAACCTCAGCCTCAATTTTCTTATGTGTAAGAATGGGGATCACAACACTTAACTGACAGAATTTTTGTTGGGATTAAACGAAATAACCTACATAAAGCAATTTGTAAACTTTAAACTACTATAAAATATTGGTTGTTTTATTACTTGATTCCATTCCATCCATCTTAATATGGATGTTGTGAGAATAGCTGTTAGGAATGACTTTTCTAAACCTTCTCTCAAACCTCTTATACCACCTTCTCTGTCTCCAACCTTCTTGGCAGATGACAGTGACTCAAAGTTTCATTAAGAAAATAAAAGCAGTTAGTTTTGGTGATATATTCCTTTAAAGTCTTCCACCAGGAAGCTAAGGCTACAACTCATTAAAACCTACTGGGTATCCGAAGTCCAACACCAATTAGAGCCCTGTAGAAAGACCTAGCCTAAGTAGGAAAGAGCAAGCCCATTTCTCTCCTAACAGGAGTGGAACTGGGTCCAAAAGGGATCGTTATATTTACAGCTTGGGTAAAAACAGGGAAACCCAGTCTCCTTTCTATTTTTCTCTTCTCCACTACTTTATATCTCAAAAGCCTTTGACCTCCTAACCATGAAGATGTGGAGCTTCTCCCCAAGAACAACCTCTCTTCTTGTATCCTTTACCACTTCCCCTTATAATTTATATCGGCAGACAATTGCCCACAATCATCCTCCCTTCTAATTTTCCTTTCTCCCTATTAAACCATTTTCTATTACCTACAAATACAACCAGATTTCCTCTATTCTTAAAAAAAAAATCAAGGCCTGAATCAATTAATTTCAAGATGATATCCTAAATCACTTCTTTTTTTTTTTTCAGAGTCAAAAATCTAAGAAAAAAGATGTCTATACTCACTGCTTCTATTTTCTCTCATTTATTTCTTAACCCCTTGTGTAATCTTGCTTCTAATTTCACTTACTTGAAACTATTCTCCCTAAAATCTCTGCTGTTCAATTGTTTTTTCAGTTGTGTCTGACTCTTCATGACCCTATTTGGGTTTTATTGGCAAAGATACTGGATTAGTTTGTCATTTCCTTCTCCACTTCATATGGCAGATGAGCAAACTGAGGCAAACAGGGTTAAGTGACTTGCCCAGGTCACATAGCTAGTGTTTGAGGCCAGATTTGAATTCAGGAAGATGAGTTTCTGACTAAAAGCCCTATATTCTATCTAGTGTATCAGCTAGCTGCCATCTCTTTAAAATTACTGACAAATCTAAAGGCCTTTTCTCAATCCCTCTCATTTCCAGAAGCATCTGACATTGCTGATCATCCCTTCCTCTAGTACTCTTTTTTCTCTGAATTTTTCTAACTTGGTATCCTTTTATATCTCTACATATCTTAAGTCTCTTTTGCTGAATCATTATCCATATCACATACCCTCAAAACATGACTATAATGACCCTAAGTTTCTGCTCTCTTGTCTTTCATGTTCAGTTATTTATGCAGATGTTTCAGATTTATATTTCTATAGCACTAGTCTAATAGAGTTCCAGTCTCACATCATTAAGTGCCTATTGGATGTTTTCTACAATCATCTCAAAGTCAATCTACCTAAAATTTTATTGTCCCCTTCCCCCACTTCTGAAGTGCCAATTTTTTTTTATCTGTCCTAGTCACTATCTTTCAATCAGTCAGGTCCCCAACTAGGGAGTCATGCTTGAGTACTAGTCTTACCTGGAACACTGAGGATTTAACTAGCTTGCACACGATCATATAATCCAGGATGTGAAAGAAGATCATAGATTTAGGGAAGGAATCATGGGAGATCACTAACTCCCTTATTTTATAGGTAAGGAAACTGAGGTACAAAAGGATTAAGTGATTTGCCCTCATCATGAAACTAGTAAGTATCTGAGATAGGAATTTGAGTTCAAGTCTTAAAAGACAGATAGTGCAGAGGATAGAATAATGGGGCTAGAGTAGGGGAAAACTAAAGAATGAAAATCTGACCTCAAATCCAGCCTCTGGTATTTATTAGTTGTGTGACTTTAGGCAAGTCACTCAACTTCTGTTTCCTCCCAAAGTTATGGTGAAGATCAAATGAGATAATACTAGTAAAGCACTTAGAATAATGCCTGCCACACAGCTGGCACTATGTAAATAATAGCTATTATCATTATTATTATTAAGTCTTTCTAATTCTAAGGTAGACTCTCTAACCGCCATGCCGATGGGATACTTTTTCTTTCCCACTTTCCAAAATAGAAATTTTGTTGTTTTTTAACTAGCTGTAACACAGCTATATTTTTATAGCATTCATAAAATCTACTGCCAAACATCCTTTTATTCTTTATTCATCCCTATTCATTCTCCTATACATTCCTCAAAGTAATTTAAGTTAAGAAGATAACCTAACTATGTGACCTTTTAATACTTTAAAAAATACATAAAAGAGGCTTGATAATAAAGAGCATACGTCAGAGTCAATTATACCTGGGTTCAAGTTCAGTCTTTGAAAATTCTTGCTATAGGATCTTAGGCAAGTTAGTTATCTTCACAGTGCTCTAACACAACTCTTTTAAAATATAAATTGTAGGAGAGGCTAATTTGCATTGGTAGTTTCCTCACTGTGAGTTCTTAACATTAACAAAATAACAAGTCTGCTCTCCCCAAAAAATATTCTAAGTTTTAATTTTAATCTCTCCACTCAAAAAGTACTTTCCAGGTCATCTCTTTTTGTAAGCTCTTCCTACTCCTTCCTTGAAGGGGAATTAGTTTAAAATCAGTTTAACTTTATAGTATTTGCTATACTCTAATATACTAATATACCTAATATACATCAGGTCACAAATAAACTTACAACAGATTCCTCCTAGTTGGCATCCCAGCCTCAAGTTTCTCCCATTTCAGTACTATCCTCCAACTCAGCTGTTAAAGTAAATAAAGTACAGATATGAAGATGGCACTTCTCCCCTAAAACATCCACGAAGAGAAAGGAGTGAGAGAGGAAGAAGAACTAGCAGCAACTTCCTAGTATTTCCAAGATGAAATATAAAATCCTTCTGGCATTTAAAGTTCTCAACAATCTAGTACTTTTCTATTTCTCTTGCCTACTTTTACTTCATCCCCTTTTATGTGTTCCACAACTCAGTGATAATACCTCCTTGTAGTTCCTTGAACACAACAATCCTATTTTCCAACTCTGCCCCTTTTCACTGACTATCCTGTAAGACCCAGAACACTCTTACCTCTATCTTAACTTCTTGAATTCCCCAATTTCCTTTAAGATTTAGCTGAAGTCCCATTCTCTGCTGGCGTGAGGTGGAGGAGTCTTTCCTGGTTCCTTCTAGCATCCTGTTACTGCTAGCCTTCCTCAGATTACCTTCCATTTACTCTGTATATAACTTACATGTATAATTCTTCATATGTTGTTTCCACCATTAGAATTAAATTGCTTAAAGATGAGACCTGTTCTTACCTCTCTTTGTATTCTTACAGCTTAGCAAAGTGCCTAGAAGCTATGGTAAGCATTTAATAAATGCTTGGTGACTGAGTATAATAAACTAGCATCTAAGATTTTTAAGTTGCTACAGAAAGGAACAAAGTAAAAAAAATGGGGGAACTATTAGAAATACAGGATACATATGCAAGTCAGAACATGTCAAATATCTGCCAATAAAAGATTACACTTTTTGGTCAGTGGAGATATCTGAGTAATTTTTTATGTATCATGTAAATTAATCAATGAATAAATATTTATTTAACTGTCCATTATGTACTGTAATACATTGTATTAGGCCCCAAGGATACAAAAAGTAAAAACTTAAATATCCCTGTCCTGAAGGAGCTTATATTATTTTAGAAAAGACAACGTATACTAATTAATATATTCTGGCCCTTTATTTGCTGGTCTATAAAATGACAGGATCAGATTATATAATCTTTAAGGTTTCGTCTAGGGCTAGATAAAATCAGCCAGTTTTCAAACATGGAAGCACAAATTATGAAAGATGACAAAAATACTCCACCTCACAAATAATCAAAGATATTCAATTTGAGGTATCATATCACCACATACTCATTAAATTATCAAAACCAATTAAAACTCAATGTTGGCAGGGTTATGGAAGAACAGGTACATTCATTTATGCGAGCAGACTTAAAAATATAATAAATCTTTTTGGAGAACCCATGGTTGCATATATTAAAGTTACAAAAATCACTTTATGTCTAAGTCTGATTTTTCTTGTGCAGCAAAATAACTGTATGGATATGTATACATAACATATATTGTATTTAACATATACTTTAATATATTTAACATGTATGGGTCTGCCTGCCATCTAGTGGGGGGAAGGAGGGGAAAAGTTGAAAAAAGAGGGTTTTGCAAGGGTCAATGATGAAAAATTACCCATCCATATATCTTGTAAATAAAAAGCTATAATATAAAAAAAGAAATATCCACTTTAACATACCCAGAAAAAAAATAAAGTTACAAAAATCACCTTAGAGCTAATGATTCCATTACTAATATTATATGTGGTAACAAAAACAACCAAAAAGTTATTCTTATTCATACTTTTTCATAGCAATATTATATATAATTGCAAAGAAAATAAAACTTAAAATAAAGGAACTTTTTGGTAAATTATGGTACATTAATAAAAGTGGAAAACTATAATATAAATAAAACTGACAAGTGTGAAACACACAGATAAAACTAGAAATACTATTATAATGCAAAATAACAAAAAAAGCAGAACTAGAAGAATGGAGGATAGACATACCAACTATTACCATATAAAATGAAAATGAATGTTGTGAAATTATAAAGAAAACACTTGGTTCCAAAGATATGTGAACACACATTCTTCTTCTCATAGTAAAGATGGGAATATATAGAACATTACAATGTCAGATTCTTTTCAATGTGCTAATCAGTTTTGCTAAATTGCCTTCTCATTAAAAAAAAAAAAATTGTCCTATAGGATGACTCTGGAAGCAGAGGAGGAAAAGATACATGGAGAGATCTGAATGATATAAATAAAGGGAAAATTATTCTTCTTAAAAAATGAGAAAACAAAAAGTTGATAATTAAAATTACAAATCAACATACAAATTTAAGACTGTGTCCTACAGACTCAGTAACCATACTTATTTAGCAGAATAAGCTAAGCAGGATCTCCCATCCAAAAAACTGTTGGTAAGTAATTTATTATATTGTAGTTTTAAAATCAGAATGTTTACTGATTCAACCTGCCACCATACCAGGCAAGTCATCCTACATGAAGCAGCAAAGCATCCTGAGGGAAAGATGGGAGCCTGGTTAACTGAGTCAAACCAATACCACCAACATTGTCTTGCAGTGAACATGTGTGCACTCGTGTATGTGTGTGTGCATGCACGCACTTACCCTTAATCATAAGACCCTATTGCTCAACAGATATTAGAGTTTAATATAGTTGTTTTAAAGCTAATGCTCACCATGCAAATTAATTATTTTTTATGTCTTCAAAGACTTAATAGAGAAAGTAATCATTTTTAAAAGAAATACATTACAAAGAAGAGGAATTATGAGGAAGACCATAATATATAAGTACACAGAATATCATCCTGTACACTGTGTGTGGTTCTCCCATTTATTAGCTAAATAACATTGGATATCAAGAAAGCAATGGAACTGGATGTGATGAATTTAAGTTTACTACTAGTTCTAAGAGGCCACAATTTTAAATCACATAGAAAAAAATTTATTAATTAGAATCTTTTTCAAGCTTGTTTTGAAATATTTAAATTTTTAAAAAATTAAATGACAGCAAAAGAAACACCAACAACTTAAGTACATTTTGAAATACAAGTTGTTCCAGATAGCAAAGTACAATCAGGAATTAAGGTACTAATTCAGCACATTAACCCATAAAATAAATACTGTCTTTAAAAAACTCTAGAAAACTCCCTATTTGGTATATCTACATATGACTTTCACATTTAATTTATGCACTATCTAAATCCTGCCCACATGCCATTAGTAGATGCTGTGTAACAAGCTTTGTTATATACTGTGTCAATCTGTAATTGCCCCCTGTTGATTCATTCATTGAATAATTGGACAAACAATATATCTTATCCCACTAACTCATTTGTTATGATTAATTCACTCATATTAAGGGAAATAAAAGTTTATTTTTATAACAATTTTTATTTGGAGGCATGATGTACTATTTTAGAGTCATTAAATAGAAAATACTTAAAAGATAGTCATTTCAGAAAAAAAGGGAAAATCAAGCAGGTGAAATTATAATTTCTAGTTGTAATAAGTGTTTATCCTAGGAAAAAAAATTTTTCCTTTTAGCCAAACTTTACAAGGCACTTTAAAAAACTTAAATAAGGATCATAGGTATAACAGTTGAATGATATGGACTGTTCATGGCTATCCTAGTTAAGATTTTTATTTACATTTTAAGGCACTGTGTTTTTTCAACATAAATAGTCATAGGGTAACCAATTGGATATAACATTCATCTTTGTATATTTGCAAGAAATATACTCACAAGCAGAGACTCATTAGCTATGTCCATATTAAATCAACACCTGGAAAAAGAATTGAGTTTTCTCCCCATAAATTCCTTCCAAATGCTTAAAGAAATGAACAAACCTGTCTTCTGTTTTCAAACAAGAAATAGATGTTACTTTTTTTTTTTGAGAAACATAAATATAGGCTTATTTTTTAAAAATTCAATTGAAAAAAAAATTGCTGTTTATAATCCTATACTATTCCAAAGAGGTAAGTCACAATGCACTATTTTCTCTTTGTTTCATTTTCTGCCTTAACTAAAGATATTAAAAGTTACTTTTATTGCAAGTACTCCTTGCAATTCCTATTTCTATTCCTATACTAATTTTTTAAAAATCACCATGAATAATACAGGAGACAGCTTTAGTAAATAAAGAGTAATCAATTAAATAAAGCAACTAAAACAGGTCTTAGAGATATCCAATCCCATAACCTTATTTTTAGGAAAGGAAAACTGAGTCCAAAAAAGTTGAGTGTCTAAAATCATAGAGATAAATGGTAGCAAACTAAGCTCAGATTCAAACCCATATCTCCTGACTTTAAACCCAGCACTCTTTTCACAATTACTAACTTTGAGAAGCAAATCAAGTAAGAATGAAAAACAAGTATTTATTAAGTGCTTTTTTTAAGTGCAAGGCATTTTTGCTGAGGATATAAATACAAAGAATGAAATAATTCCTTACCCTCAAGAAGATTAAAATGACAATATAAATTGTCTCAATATGCCATTGCATAATCTAATTTAGTAACATGTCCACAAAGAAACTGCTATTGATTGTCTTTAAATTTTGCTAAAATTCACAAATCTTTCTCTCCTAAATTATTACATTCATACTTCCCCTTTTATAATTTGTTTTATTTTGACAAACTGAACTCAGATCTAGATTTAAGTATATTTATGGATTCGAAGTAAACGATTAATTTTAAATTCCTTCTGGTGACTAAAAATGTATCTTCTTCCTAAAAGGTAATTTCTTAATAACCTAACTGGCAGTTGGACTAACCACTAACAAACAATGAAATAGAGTAGTTTTTTTTTTTTTTTTAAAGTTTCCCTCTGCACTGTTTTCCTCTTTTTAATGCTACTTCCTGATGTCTATTCCCTTAAAGCTGCTTGAGTTCCCACTAAAGGACTTCATTTTGAGTTTGCATTTGAGCTAGCAAAAATGATTCATTCCTTTTCCAGACTATTCCCCCAACCACTTACTTCACCTACACATCATTTTGATTCTAGTCTGATAACCCAATCCATACTAAAATGATACGTAAAAACTGGCTAGCAGTTTTATGTATTACCCTTTCCTTAAGCCATCTTTGAATTTTAACTGAGGTTTTTTAAACAGAATGTTTTAATGAAGACATAAATAGCCTAATGTAACTGAATGTGTGGCTAATCTTGGACCAAGATTCTTTATCCCAGTTTATTTGTATCTTTGTTTCTGATTTTGTAAAATAGGTATCAAAAGATTTAGATCTAGAAACTGTCTTCCTCACAGACCATACAGTCTAAAACCTTTATTTTAAAGAGGAGGAAAATAAAACCTAGGGAAGTTAAGTAACTTGTCTAAAAGAGGCAGAGCTAGGATTTATACTCAGGTCCTTTAACTCCAAATATGGACATTCAAGCTATACAATAGTACCAGTGAGGTAGGATAAACGACTTTATGATTCCTGAGAGGATAAAATAAAATCAGTAAAAATTTATATAAATACTAAGGATTTATTATTAGTACTTCCTAAAAGTAACTCAAATAATTAGCATTTCAGGCATGTAGCGGGTTACACATATTTTGAGAGTAGACCTCTGATTGCCACTGTGACATCTTCCATAAGTTACAAGTAGCAGTCCTAGTTTCCTGAAATAAGCAGGAAAAAAGAAACAGTAATTTGAACTGGCTTGTATTTACCAGTAGTTTAAATGAATCAAATGGAAGTAATCAATATATTTAAATACTCTCAAAATACTTATGGAATCAAATTATCTTATGACTGCAAATCTAAAATGACAATGCATGACTGTCATAGACCCATTACAGCATTACTTACTGAAACTGTAGGTAGCTATAGTGAAATACTTGGTTGAAACTATTAGCTAAAATAGAACTACTCAATTATGTAAGGATTTCATTTATTCAAATCATCATTTATTTCCTTTTAGAACAGTTATCAAAACTCATTCCAGAGAACTGATGAAATATGCTACCTACTAATTAGTCAGAAAGGTAATAGAATAAATATAAAAAATAAGATATACATTTTTAATAAAGATTTTTTTTCCCTCAAAGATGTGTGTGTGTGAGGAGTGAAAAGGAAAGAAACTGTTACTTTTAAAAATAAAATTTTAAAATGCAAATAGACCCTTTTTTCTCATAGTCAAGAAGTGGTTTTTCTTCCACTCCAATAACCTACTACTCATACAAATACCAAATCTACTTTTTTTCTTTTGTAATATCACTTTGTCATTAGGCCTTTACCTCAACAAATTTGTTCATTAATTATTTCATATTTCTATACTCTAAACAAGGAAAAAGCCAACCTTACCATTCTACCATAATTACTTTCAGCTCTTTGTTTTTTTCTTATCACTAGGAAAGATACTGTCAAAGTTATGTAGCGAATCTTCATTATCTACATAAACACTTTTTTTCTATTACTAGGAGTGATACTCTCAAAGTTATGTAGCTAATCTTCATTATTAACTAAACAATGATCAATAAAATTCTAAAAATATAGTTAAAAAACACATCATACAATTGTGCTTATATGGTTTTATGGTTATTTTGCTTTTTATCACCAAATCTTTCTCCACCATTTCTTGTTCAAAATTCTGAACCATTTCTTCTTTGATCATTTCTTATTTTCATTTATTTTCTTTTTTACTACTCTCTTCTTAAGTGTCTCCCATTTAGCAGGTCCTAAAATTTGCTAACAAAATAATATCTATTGTCACTTTGCTCTGATTACTTCTTCCCATTTGAAAATTTCTTATTAATCTTTTTTTTTTTAAACATCATGGAATGACTTGGTAGCCTTCAAACCAATGCACCATTATTGCTTATAATATCTGAACAGACTAGTTTAAATACTAAAAAAAAAAACCCTGAAATATTTTAAACCATTTAAATATATCAAAGATTTTAAAAATTGGTTTCTCTCAATTGTCTTTGGAAAATCTAAAACTTTTATTCACATAACTAAAATTTACATGAATAGGAAATTTAATCTTCAAACTTCATTAATTGACCACAGATAAAATACAACATCAATTTGATTATAGCTCAACAACAACAGCATATATGTTAACATTGTTCTTTTTAGAACAATTCAGTTTTGTTTTTCCATTTAGAATGATAATTTTTTCATAATACTGATTAGTTTATAAGAAATTAATTTAAATCTGCATATTGATCACCTACAGAGCGTATTTTAATTTTCAAAATAAGTGAATTCTGTTAAACAGGTATACTTCTGTGTGAGCTAAAAGAGCACAAATATCTATTTCAATTTATAACATTCTCTAGAAAGATAAACTATAGGCAAGGCTCTCTGAAAACTTTAAAGCACTGATTGTATATGAGTTGCTATAATTATTAGAAATGTTCCTCCAATGACTAAATGACTAAATAGTGAGGCAAAAAATCAACTTAAAATAGGGATAAGTTACTTGCAAGTAACAACTTCCAAAAATGGTTATAAGAATCATATGAGGCAATGTAGATAAAGCACTTTGTAAATCTTAAAGCCTACATAAAAGTAAACTACTATTATTTCCTAAAATCAATTGTTCAAATTATTTTTCCATTATTTAAAGATAGATACTTCATGGCAATCCACTAAGACTTTGTGAACAAATTTATAAAACTTGAAGACTTTTTTGATCTACTTTCTCAAAACAACCTTGATATTATATTGGGTGATGAACATTAGGAATTATTTCCCAATTTTCTACACTGAAAAAAACAACCTAAAGGTTAGTGAGTGTGAATAGCTACTGAATATGGATATAGAAGCTCTGCCTCTTTTAGAATGCATTTTATTGTCTTATTTCTTAACTACAATGTAACTGATGAAACATATATGCAGTGCTAAAATCCTATAGTGAATTTCAATGTATACTGAGTTTAATGCTAGTTAAATTAAGGCTTTTTTTTTTTTTTTGGTTTGTGTTTTTTGCATTAAACTAAAATATTTCAAAATCAAAGTTCCTTCTATTTGTTAAATATACATTAGCTAAAATATCAAAATATTAGAAATTTTGGGAGATAATTTGGTACAAAAAACTCAGCCTTTATTAAAATAACATGGCTTCTAAAAACATTCCTTTATATATATATCTGGTGACTAAGAATTATAGTATTATTAAAACTAGGTGTAAATAAACATAGCATACCATACAAGCAGAAAGAGGGCTAGTTCAGTACAAGAAATGTTTTTTTAAATTGCCAAACCAGTTCCACTTTTAACAAAATTAATTGACAAAACTTAAATCTTAACCTACTTACCCAATTTTTGTCTTCTCCTTTAACTTGGTTGAGGAACAAGTTTTTGTTTTCTTGCTTTCCTTATCTTTTGGCTTAGATTTCATTCTTCTACCTTTTTTTTCCTCCTTTCCTTCAGCTGAAACACTGGGAAAGTTTTCAGGGCTCATTACTCGAGGAATGTTTCGTTCCCCTCGTTCCTTTGCTTTCGCTATTGCCTCAGATATAATACGATTAGCCTTTTCCTGCTTGCTTTCTGATTCCACCTTTCTTTTCTGCTTCTTTTCAGAAATGGCTCTCACCTGGGTATTCTGTAACTTAGCATATGTCCCAGAACCTTCAGTTTTCTTAGAAGAAGGAGGCTGAAAAAACAAAACAATCTATTTTACAGAAGTACATTTAAAAGTGAAGTACATCTAAAGTCATTCTCATAAACATTTGGAACTAGAAAATTCTGCTTACCTAGTAAAGTTGAATTACATAAGCAAATATGTAAGTGAAGTAAACAAAGCTAAGAACACAGACATTTTGTTTGACCAAAAAGTACAGTAGATTCAAAACAAACAGAATTGTGACTTTTAAATTAGTATTGATTGCATACCCAAAGCAAAAAACAAAACCCCCAACCAACAAGATGGAACAGATTCATTGAAATTTTCATAGCATTCTTGGCCACTTCTGTAAATGACTATGTCAAATCATAATCTTGTAAATATTTTGGTGCATTTAAAATAAAACTCTTTCCCCTCCTTTCTGAATTTATAGGCTACAAAACTAATAAGTATGTAAATTATTATCCAAATTTAGATATATTAGTTGTAAAATTAGTGAATTTTAAAAAATCTCTATATTATAAATAAGCACAATCTGAGATCATTTCTGTATATGTATAATCTCAAATACATACAGTTCCTTGCATAAAATTGAGAAACTTTTAGCTCTTCTATGAGTTGAACTGCTCATTTTTTTCCCTATTCAAACAATTGTAGAGAAAATTAATTCTAATAGTTCTACATTAAAAATACTAATGTTTTTGAAATATTAAAGGTAAATACAAGGCAAATTTTTAAAAAGGAATGGAAAGAATTTCTTATTCAAAACACATGCACACAAATACAGAACAGATCACAGTTTTGCTATTTTCTCACCCGTAAACATGCCTCTGACTACAGCAAAGGGAAAAACCACCAGGAATTTCCAAACACATTTTCAGACAAAATCTAGTATACTTCACTGGATACATTTTCTATAGTGCCTCATCAAAGGTTTCACAGCAGTGCTGCAGCACTTGGAAAAGGAGGCAGGGTTTAGGCTCACTCACTAAATGCCACCTTAAGGCCTACAGGCTATAACAAATAACCAAGACTCGAGAAAACAGCAACAAGCTCAAGATGGCGATGCAGTACGACTCCCGCAGCAGCAGCCAGTAATAAGGAAGGTTATTCAATCCCATTAGCCTTTTAGCCCAAAGAACCCCTCCTCCTCCCACTCATTCAGGCTTTCACTTACCCTTCCTCTTGGCCTCTTCACTGAAGACATTTTTGGCGTCAGACAAAGGCTTGCCCTCTGCTTTTTCACCACCCCAGGCAGTGCTCAAGAGAAAAGCATTGAAAGAAGATTCCTAAATGGCCTATTTAGCAAGCTGCAACCAAGATATGAACAACCCTCCACAAATACACATTGTGATTTATCAACATATTTCTTCCCTGACAAGTATATATTCACTGTTTAGCCTACTCAGGTATGACAAAGACTATCAACCTCTCCTAAAAAGCTGAGTTTCCACAAAAGCTGTAAGCAGATAGCCAGATTCCAACAAAGCACGGAAAGAAATGAATGCACAAAGCATCAAAATGCATCAGCATGAATATTAGAGATGTCGTTAAAAAAATACTGACTCCTTCTGCAGAAGTAGGCCAGCAGATGGTGCTACCAGTTATTATTCCATTAGACTCTGCAATTTAACCCCCAATGGACTGCTCTTCCCTACATGTGGCAGAGTTGTTAACTCTTACTCTGCCACTTCACTCCTCCTGTAAATTTTTTAATGTGGAAGAAAACACTGACAATTAAAAAAAATTATAAAAATAAAAACTATGATATGGCCTAACATGCTATATATACATATGTATACATACAAACATGTATATCTATCTATATATACAATAGAGATTTCTATAAAATTTCTAGCAAAGAAGATACAAAATTATTTATGATATAAAAATACCTAAAGTATTATGATGATCAATGAGTTAAAAGGATTGGTCCAGGAAATGGTCACATAATAAGTTGGAGCTCTTTCTCAAAAAATAAGAAAAATATTGTAGGTTCTTTTTTTAAAATGTGTTATACTTTAAATTGTAAAAAGAAAAAAATCATTACTACAGGCATCTATATTTAAATTCACAGATATAAATTTAATTTCAGCTTAACACTCCATTAAAAAGAATCAAATACAAAGCCCTTCTATCTCAGTGCAGATTTTTAATTAAAAAAGTATTTACTTAACATTTTTTAATTTGAAGATCAATAAATTTATTTTGTTATTGAAAAATCACAACAAATTCACTTGTTTCTTTATACTACTCAGCAAATAATGTTTAGTGTTAAGCTTTTCAAGTTTACTTTTTAAATTTGTTTTCTTAAAAGGTTGTTTATTGTGGCAATAAATTATAAATGCTAAATGTAAAAACATCACATCTAATTTTAAAAAATTTATCAAAGCACCTACTGTGTGCCAGGTGCACTGCGTTAGAATCTGAAAATATCTTTCATCATTTTGGAAGTGTTTTCACATAAAATACATCACTAAAATTGTTAAAAAACAAACAAACAAACAAATAACAACAACAAAAAAAAACCTAACTCAATTTGGACTATTTATAGAAAACATTGATAAAGCAGCACTGGCACAGTCCAGAAAACTCCCTATTTGCATAATAGCCTAAGTTGGAATATACCCAATTTATTTTTTGATGAAAAAAAAGTTCCTGGGCATGACATTTCATGAATTTTCTTGTGTAACTAGTGATTGTATTCATAAATATTAGTTCTGGATTGATTGAATATGGTACTTAATAAAACCTTTTTTTTTTTTTTTATTACCCTCTTCATTCTCTCTTCTCATCATGGCTTTCCCCTTAGTCTCACATTAAAAAAACAAAAAAACAAAACCCTTTCCAACTCCCATTTCTCCAAATCAATGGGAAAAATGTTTTAATTCTCTACTAATGAACCTCAGTCCCATGCTAATTTTGAGAATATCATACTTATATTTACTAACTACTTCCTTCATTTATCTTCAGTCTATTCATCTTTCCTACTCAATATATTCTTCCACAGACAGACCTACTTTCTCATAAATTCCCTTTTTTCTGTTAAAGATATTACCATTCTTACAGTCAAGTCAAATTTGTAAACTTGAAATCATCCCATGCCTCTTTTTCAATCATTTCTCCCTTTACACCATTAGATGTCAAAGCTTGTCAAAATGACAATCACTTTACAAACATCCCTTGCACCATTCCCTTCTCTTTTGAGAAACAGATATAGGTACCACCCCAAGTCAGTTTCTTATCACTAACCATAGCCACAAGCTCCTAAAATGCATCTTCCCTAACATCTTCTCTACATAACTTTTGGAATAATCATCCTAAAGCACACGTCTGGTCATGTCACTTCCATGTTCAAAAACTTTCTGTCAGTCAGTCAGTTATAAGCATAAGTAAGGG
The DNA here is from genome assembly GCF_902635505.1 of Sarcophilus harrisii. NCBI lineage: Eukaryota > Metazoa > Chordata > Mammalia > Dasyuromorphia > Dasyuridae > Sarcophilus > Sarcophilus harrisii. Next base: position 469,984,547 of record NC_045427.1, on the reverse strand, counting down.
TTTACTATTTGTCAAGCACAATGCTAACACAAAATATAAAAGTAAAAAAAAAAAAACCCTTCCTTCACATGAAAAATAACTATAAGCGCGCGCGCACACACACACACACACACAGCAGATGTACAGAATAAATGGAAAATGGAAAGCAATATCAGAAAAATGTCTCTTCCCATCTTATCCCATCTTCCCAGGACAGAGAGAAAGAATAAGAAAAGCCTCTTGCAGAAATTGAGATTTTAGGTGAGATCCAAAAAAAGTCAGAGAAATCAGAAAACAAAAGTGATAAGGAAGTATTTAAGGTACTGAGTTAAAAAGGAGGGCCAGTATCACATTATCACAGATTAAGAAGAATAAAGAATAAAAAAGAATGGAAAAGTAGGGAAAATGTGAAGGTCTTTTTACATGACAAACAACATTTTATATTTGACTCTAAAGATAATGGAAAACCACTGGAGTTTACTGAGAAGAGGAGACAATCCAATATTGCAGGAAAATCATTTTGGCATAAATGGAGGACAGATTGGAATGGGAAAAGCTTGAAGTAGGATGGCCAATCAGAAGGCTCTTCAATAAAAAAAGGCATGAAGTAAATGATGGCCCTGAACCAGACTGTTAATTGTGTAAGTAAAAAGAAGAGGATATATATAAAACATGTGATAAAGGTAGAAACAACAAAGCTTGGAAAAAGGCTGGATATGTGGGGTGAGGGTGAGGAGCTGAGGATGACACCAAAGTTATGAGATTAGATGACAGGGAAGATGGTGGGGCCTTTGGCAATAATAGAAAAGGTGAGAAAAGAAAGGATTTTGGCTTGGAGGGAATACAAGGTCTTCAGCACGATATTTAAAACTTTTCACAACTTAATTCCAACCTACCTTTTTGGGAGTTAACTGAATGCTCTCTCCCATGCACTCCTCTCCTTACCTCTAATTCTTAGAATCCTTAGCTTTCAAGACTCAAAATATCAGAAGAGCTACCTGATTGGGATGCCACCCAGCTCTCACATACCTACTCTAATAAGCCCATTAATGTTTGTACTAAACTAAATAATGACCAAGAAATCCAATAAAAAATTAAAGTATGTAACTTCTACCCCAGAATTACACAAAAAGTCAACTGTCCATGGGCAATAGGAAGGGGGTGGAACAAGGGGGTGGCACTCCTGTCACCAAAGTTAGTACCATTACAGGGAAGACTCCCAGTGCAACCAGAGGCTGGACAAATATAACTTGTAAGGCTGTGTTTAGAAGCAGAAAGAATGGAGGGATATTTTGAAAAAAGCCCTAGAGAGTAGCAGCTAGGGCAGTGACCAGCATGGTGCTATATCACTTAGATTTTGATAGCTCAAATATAGAAGCTCTATGAATCCTAACACTTTGTCCTGAAAGTCCAAGGAGGACCTTGAAGATCCAGGGCCTGGAACATTAAAAATTTAGGTGGTCCTAACTCTAGGATATGAAGGTCAGTTCAGGAACCTAGGGGGCCAATAGCAAGAATAAAAAGAGTTAATGATACATCTAAAAAGGGAGCAAGAATGAAATGTGAAGAAACCCAGGAGACCCAAAGCAAAAACAAGTTGGGTCAATTATGCCACCTAAAAAAGAAGTAGGGAATGGAGTATGGCCTTGACACAAAACCATAGTTCAGGAATTAGAACTGAAGAGACGATTTTAAAAAAATAAAACAACTAGTATTAAAAATTTTTACAAGTCTAGAAATCTTCCAAAGAAAATAACTCCCTAACAATTTCAAGTCATTGAGCAAAAGCAAGCTAAAAAATATGAGGAATTTTTTACTGGGAGCACTGATTTAGCTGCACTCCCATAATTTTGCTGGAAATGTCTCACTCAAACCACCAAACTTGCTCTCAGCCAAATCTCCACAGTTACCATTGAAAGGAATTGTGGAAAAAAGGCCTACCTCTCTCATCACCACTAGCAACAACTATGTACCAGCTACTGGCAACAGGCAGATAAATACCAATACTTTGAGACTACTGATCCAATTTGTAGGACAATTCTTTTGTGTAGAAAAGATTAGCAATCCCTACCATCTCTCACTTACATACAATTTAAAAACCAGTGTAACTAACAAGGAGGGCATTCAAGGGAAAAATGGGAGACAGTGTATGCCCATCACATCCTTGATCGCAACTGCCCTTAAACCTTATTGGAGATTCTGGACCCTAAATCCAAGAATCTTAGGACCATCCATGCTTTCAGCTCAAAACCTTCAGATGTCATGCATTAGAAGCATACCCTATAGAAATATAACCTGCCAACTGCTCTTCAAAGTGCTACAGTCATATCTATTGAAGACTAAGAAAAGAAAATCCTTGTTCTCAAAAGCCTAAAAAAAACCAACAACCTGGTAAATGGTTAAATAACAGAAATGGATATGATTTTATCAATAAGAATTACATTAAAGGAAGGGTATTAACTTCTGCTTTGCTACTGTGCCCTTAGGATTATGGGACCTTTCCATCTGACTTTTAGCTAGAACCTTCTCTATGTGTTGTCAACCCCACTAAAATGTGAGCTCCTTGAGAAAAGAAATTATCTAGCTTTTCTATTTCCATCCCCAGCACTTAGCACAGTGTTTTGTAAATCATAAAAGTTTCACTCATTATTCATTAGAGATTCAAAGAGGGGGAAAGGATATTACCAGGATTATATAAACACATAAAAGAAATTAAGTAAGAATTTTTTAAAATGGAGGTAATTAAGAAAAGGAAGGAAATAGAATAATGATTTTAGAAGAAATATCAGGAAACTTTATCCAAGAAGGGCATCCCTGAAAATTAGAACAGACCAAATAGCAATCAGTGAATTCACAAAACAAGAAATTATTAGAACAAATTCAGAGGCAGAAACAAAAGGAAACAAAAAAAGTCCGCTATCTAAAATGAAAAGTAACAGTTTGAGAAATAATCAAAGAATCACAAGACTCCCTGAAAATTTAATTGCAAAAACATACCCTGAACATTATATTTCAAGAATTCATAATGAAAACTACCTTGATCTATTAGAACCAGAAGACAAAGTAAATAGCAAGAATCCACTGATCAATTCCTGAAAGAAATCCCCCCTCCCCCAAAAGTCCCAGAAGTATCACAGCCAAAATTCAGGATTGCCACATCAAAGAAAAAATACTGCAAACATAAAAGAAACAGTTCAAGTAGAAATTACAGCAAATTATAGAAAACCGTCTTTACTAAGTAAGAGATCTTAGTATGTAACATTCTCAAAATATAAAGACTTACAACTAAGAATCAACCCACAGCAAAATTGGCAATGTAAAATAATTTTTAGTAAAAATTTAGATATTTAACTGAAGAGGGAAAATTATTCATTAAGCACCTACTGTATGCCAAGCACAAGTTAAATGCTTTGCAAAAAATATCTCATTTGATCTTCACAACAATCCTGCAGTTTACCCACTTGATGGGTATCCTTAACACCATTGGACAACTGAAGAAACTAGCAAAAAGAGGTTAAATGATTAGCTCAGGTACTTAAAGCCAGGAAGTATCTGAGGCCACATTTGAAATCAGATCCTCTTAATTCCAGGACCAGTACTCTCTGGTTATCTAGCTCCTTAAGGAAATAAAAGACTTTCACAGTATTTCTGTTAAAAGCTCAGAGCTGAAAATATAAGTAAACATGAGAGTCCAGAGAAACCTAGAAAGGTAAATTTTTGGAGCAATTGGAAAGAATCATTTGATGGCATTGTGCTAACATTCTAATAGAAGGAGAAGAAACACCCGTTCTTTCAGAACTTTAATGCCTTCATAGCTTATTGAAGGAATTAAATGAAAAATGAATGGTTTTGTTCTAAAGGGAGAAGTGGGGAAAAGAAAAGGAGAGTGAAAAAAGGATTACAATAATGCAAAAAGGAGGAACTGGAGGAAGAACTACCATTTCTAATAATTAGGGTCCAAGAGAAGAGGAATATACAAACAAACATGGAGAAATAAGTTAGGAAAGCATCTTTTTTTTTTTTTTTTTTAAGATGGGAGGGGAAAAGGGAGGGGCAGCTGAACTACATACTCGTGAAACAAAGGAAGAGTTGAACATACACAAATACAAAGTCAAGAAAAACATCAGAGATAAGGAAAGGAATTAAGAGGGAAGATAATACTAAGCTGGAGAAACAGTGACAAACTTCCTGATCCTGAAATAAAGGCTTAACAGTGAGAATAAAGAAAAATAAAGAAAATAAAGAAAAAAGAAAGGCCTAAGGGATGTCTTAAATTGCCTCTTGGATAACTGGAGAACTAGTGAACAAACTGTGGTATAAATAACCATGTAACAGAATATTTTTGGAAAAGAGAGACCTCAGCAGAACCAGATAGAATAGTTTATGCGACAACACTGCAAAGAAAAATGATTTTGAAAAGTTTAAGAACTTTGATCTAATGACTAAATATGATGAAGTGTGTTTACCCATGTCCTGAAAGAGAAGTGATAAATAGTAGATGCAGAAATATATGTGCTTATATATTATATAATCTTTTTTCTTTTGGTTTTAATTGGGGGAAGGGGCTTGAGGGAGTAACAATAGATACTCCCTCCCCCCAAAAAGAGGAGCATTGTAACAGAAGTTCATTCAGAAAAAAGCAGACAAGAAAGATAATTTTTAAAATAATATGTAGAATCATGTAAACTTCTTTATAAAAATGCTAAGTAAGTATCAAATAACAAAACGAACAGAAATCCTGATTATATCTCAATAGATGCAGAAAATGCTTTTGACAAAATACAGCATCCATTCTTATTAAAAACACCAAGGAAGAAAGGAATAAATGGTCTTCTACTTAAAATGATAAGTAGTATCTATCTAAAAGCAGGAGGAAGCATTATCTATAATAGGGATAAGCTAGAAACCTTCCCAAATAAGATCAAAGGTGAAATAAAGATGTACATTATCACTTTTACTATTCCATGTTGTAGTAGAAATGTTAGCTATACAATGATCCAAATCTACTCTGAAGGACTTATGATAAAAAACATTATCCATACCCAGAGAAAGAATTGATTGTGTCAGAATAGAGACTGACGCATCCTTTTTTTTTTTTTTTTAATTTATTTTTCTAGAGGTTTCTTTTGGTGGAGGGGATGGAACTGTGGGGCTGGGAAGATCCATGATTTCTTTCACATGTCTTTTTTGGAAATGTTTTATATAACTTCATATGTGCCTTCTCAATGGTAGGGGTGAGGGAGAAGAGGAAAGGAGAGAATCTGGAACTCAAACTTTTTTTAAAACATGCGTAATTCTTCTATACATATTTCCATATTTATCATGCTGCACAAGAAAAATCAGATCAAAAAAGAAAAAAAATTAGAAAGAAAAAACAAACCACAAAAAAGGTGAAAATGCTATGTTGTGATGTACATTCAATCAACATAACCCTCTCTGGAGGCTCTCTCCATCATAAGCTTATTGAGAAAAAAAATAAGTCTATTGGAATTGGCCTGAATCACCTCACTGCTGAAAACATCCATGTCCATTAGAGTTCAGCATCACATAGTTTTATTGTTGCTATATACAATGTTTTCTTGGTTCTACTCACTTCACTTAATTATCAGTTCATCTAAGTCTCTCCAGACTTTTCTGAAATCATCCTGCTGATTACATTGATCTGTAAGAAAAATAATATTCCATTACATTCACCTACCATAACTTATTTAGCCATTATCCAACTGAGGGGCATCCACTCAGTTTCCAGTTCCTTGCTACCACAAAAAGGGTTGCCACAAACATTTTTGCACCTGTGAGTCCTTTTCCCGTTTTTATGATCTCTGGGATACAAACCCAGAAGAGATAGTCCTGTGGGCATAGAGGAACTCAAAGCTTTATTTTATTTTATTTTATTTTATTTTTTAAAATTTATTTACAGTTCTCTTGTTGCACAGGAAGAATTAGATTTAGAAGGTAAAAATAACCCGGGAAGAAAAACAAAAATGCAAACAGTTCACACTCATTTCCCAGTGTTCTTTCTTTGGGTGTAGCTGCTTCTGTCCATCATTGATCAATTGAAACTGAACTCAAAGCTTTAAAAACAAATGTTGAAAATTGTTTTACATGTAACATGGAAAAATAAAATATTAAATAAAAGAAATGTTAGCTATGGTAATAAAAAGAACTAGAAAGAATTAGAATAAACAATGAGGAAACAAAATTTTTCACCCTCTGAAGATGATATAGTGATATTAAGACCTGGGAAAGACTTTAGCTTAAAAAGGACAAATTCTCTCACTGCATCTGGGTTGTTTCTAGCTGTCCTGATCTAAATCTTGCCACTAAACCCAGATGGCTCTGGAGGAAAAAGTGAGGCTTGGTAATTTTTGCAGAGTCCTCCTTCACTTAAATCCAATTCACTTCCAAGTCATGCATGGCATCACCTTCCTGATGCCATGGTTGTCTTCAAGACAAACAAGAATCTGAGTAGCAGTACTAGGTGGCCCAATAAGGACCCAATTGGAACTGGTTGCTTGCATAATACAGTTCCTTCTTTCTTCCTTCCTCCCCAATCTCTTCACTTCCTTCCTTCCTCTCCTTCAGTCCACATAGCACTTGAACCAGTGTTCTACCTAAAGGAATGTAAATTTTGGCCACTGATACCTCACAAGATAGCTTGGGGTTTAAGGGCTATATTTCTTTCTTAAGATTCATGTCTTAAACCCAAATTACTGGGCCTTTGGCAACAACAGGTCCCCAGCCTAAGCCTGTGAGGGTTACTATTTGGACTCAGATTGCTCAGAGAATGTAAACAGAATTCTGTTTTGATCAGAGACCCAGAGAGGGTCCTTCCCTTCTCAGATTGATTGGGGGTAGGGGGGAGAGTAGGTAAGAGGTTATTCTCTACCTCATTTGTTATCTACTCTTAATCAGATCGAGCACTGTTGCAATCAAACTGAAACCTAAGCTTAAAAAGATCAGGCCTCCCACCAGCCATCTACAGTCATCCTGATTTATATCTTATCACTGGAGTTGCCATCTTTCTCCTGAGGAGAAAGTGAGGCTAGTGACTTTGCATAGAACTCTCTAACTTCAATTCAATTCATTTGCAAATCATGCTATCACCTTCTAGAGGTCAAGGTCCTCTTTGTGAATGATGGGAGGAACAACAGCAATGACTACTTTCACATTTTTTCTCCCTATGGTTCTTTTGGTCTGCTTTTTTCACAAAAGGACTAATACGTATTTAATTGGAAAAAATAAAATAATAAAAATGAAAGCAGTATGAAATGGAGATTCATAGTTTCATTACCTTTTTTGTGTGTGTTCTGCTATATGTAAGAAAACATTCTTTTTTGTGAGTATATGTTTTAAGTTCAGAATAAGTGGTTCAGTGGATACAGTGCAGGGCCTGTAATCAAGACGACTCATCTTTCTGAGTTAAAATCTGGCTTCAGATACTTCCTAGTTGTGTGACCTTGGGCAAGTCACTTAACCCTATCTGCTTCAGTTCTTTATCTGTAATATGAGCTGGAGAAGGACATGGCAAACCATTCCAGTATATTAAGAAAATCCCAAATGGGGTCACGAATTCGGACATAAATAAAATAATTAAACAACTACAACAACAAGCTTCAAGATTATCTCCTTCCTTCCTTACTTGGTAATTAATGCCCTTTCCTCATCTAGTTATAATATATATGTTTATGTTTACATATGCAAGGTCCTTGAAGACAGGGATTATTTTTCAATTTGCCTTTGTATCCTCAGTGCCCAAAATAGTGCCTTTTGTATATAATACTCATATAATGTTTCTTAAATTGTATTCTAACTATATATTCCCATAATGAAAGAAGAAAAATAAATTTATTTTCTATGAAGGAATATTGATGTTTATGTTTAAACTTTAACAATTATTTTCAATTTTAAAAAATGTAGTTTTATTAACTTATTAAATTTAATTAATTTAAAAATTAAATTTAATAAGTTAACAAAACTACATTTTAAAAAACCTGAAAACAGCTGGGGTTTTTTTTTTTCCCATTGATTGATTTTTCTCTTTTATTGATGTACATTTAGAGGTATGAATTTTCCTTTAGTACTGCTTTGGCTATATCCCACAAATTTTGGATGTCACATTGTTATCATGCTCTTTAATTATTTATTGTTTCTATGATTTGTTTTTTGACCCACTCATCCTTTAACATTAGATTATTTAGTTGCCAAATTAATTTTTTATCTGTTCTTCTATGGCCTCTTATTGAATGTGATTTTTATTCCATAATAGTCTAAAAAGTGTACATTTAGTATGAAAATAGCTGTTAAGAGCTCAAACATCAATCCTTAAGTGGATATGTATGATGTGATTTAGATAGACCAATAAGTTCCTTTAACCCTAAAATATCTTTCTACGTAGACCTGATTGTTAACATTGCAACCCAATATAATAGAAATCAACACATTAGCAACCAGAAAACCTGATGGCTAAACATGGGATTTATTCTATTTACTAGCTGGTTGAGTTCTAAATATATAACCTAGGATCAGTCACTTAACTTATAGCAATAACCCTATTCACAAAGTTGTGAAGAGCAAAAGAAATCTATATGAATGTAAAAACTTTAAAATTTACAATAATCCAATCCAATAAACATTTATAAGTGTCAGGCACTTTGCTAAGGAAGCACTGGGGATACAATCAAATAAAGACAGTCCCTGCCACAAACTTACAATCTAAAAAAGGAAGACAGTACACAAAAGGCAGGAAGGGAAGAATAATACCAAAAGATAAGGAGAAGTGGACATCTTGTTCCCTGGAGCAGAAGTCAGCTAGAGCAGCAGATGTAAAATAGAAAAAGTTCAGCTTATGGCTTCTATAAAGGAAGGCATACATTGGGAGTAGTTTAGTATTGTACTCCTCAGTCCTGAACAAAAGGGAAAGGACTGAGGGAGGTGAAGTCAATCAGGACTGGAGTGAGCAACCTAGTTATGAATTTATAATGAGCTTATCCTAGGAGGGGCATCTTGTTTAGTGCAGCGGAAGTTAAACCCTGAAGGAGATGCATAAAGTACTTTTAAGGCAGAGGTTTTTAACCTAATTAGAGTCCTAATTTAGGACTCTAAATTTTTTTTTAAGTTTTTATAATTATATTTTAATTTCATTGTTTTCCTCTGTAATCCTATTTTCTTTAATGCATTTTAAATTATTTTAAGAAGAGGTCCATAGGCTTCCTTAGAATACCAAAAGGGCCCATAACACAGGAGTTAAGAATTCTTGTATGGCATTATTATACTATGAAATTCTACCAGTTTCAAATCATTTTGGTTCACAAGTATCCTTTACAAAAATAAAAATGCAAACCCTATCCTCTACATTTGAATTTGCTACACTAAACTGATTTGTAATAAGGTTAATCAGTAAAATAGCTTTTCTTCTGCTCTGAAGCAAAAGTGGAAAAGAGAGAGAAAGAATTCTGGAGCAGAGGGCACTTGGGGAAGCTTTCTATAGGGCATCACAGTGAGCAGTTATATTTGACTACAGTGTAACATGAAATTGGAGGGATACAGAATTCAAGATGAGGCAGAGGTTAAGAAGGAGGAATGGGATGAGAAAGAGCCAAAGACAAACTTCAAGTAATTATCAAGAGCTGGCTTTCATGTTTTTAACTTTGAAGATACTCTAATACTCCAACTGAACTATATTTTCATCATGATGGAGATCACTACTCATCCAAGCCTACCCATTCTGTGCAATACTAATCTATCTTTTTCTTTAAGTTTATTTATAATAAGTGATCTACCCATAGTGCTAGGGACATTTCTTGCAGCCTCTTGACTTCATGAAGATGTTAACAGAGCATATGAAGATTAGATGTCCATTAGTTATCCTTTACTATCATTACTATCAACACATTTTCTTTTTTGGTTTTCATTTCTTGGATGAAATCTTTTATACAATTTTCCCCATATAATTTGCTTATCTGTAATCTGTTAGAGCATTCTATAATCCACCACATTCCTCTTCATTCCTCTTCATTATCTTTTGACTGACTCTTAACCTCTACTTTCAAATCCTTTGGTGTTTCATAATGCAGTCCTATGCCAGTAGGGGAATAATGATATTAAATAATTAAGACTTTTGATTCACGAGAAAACTCTGCATTACGATAACTTCTCTATTTCCCAAAAGCAATACACACTACCATCATCTTACTGAATCAGTCCTGGCACTAGCTTTTATTGAAGAATAAAAGGTATCTATATAATTGTCTGAGTTTAGACAACAGACATTTTTCTTCCAATTGGGTTATTACTACACTGATAAGTAATTCTTTAGACTAATTATAAATTTTACTGATCAAGGCTCAATAAAAAAAATATGACACCAAGGCCTGATGCAATCCACAAAAAGAACCATCCTTAAAATTTCACCATCTTTAGAGAATTTTTATTTAGTTTAGTCTCTACTGGATTTCCTATTTGACAGTGATAAATAAATACCTTTGTCAAGAATATAATTCCTGGTTTTATATCTCACTTGATTATTACTAATCAAAGATATCTGTTGTTACATAATTTGAACAATCTTTTATTATTCAGACATGTATAGAAAATAACTAATTTGGAGCAAAATTTTTGAGGGAATACTTTTCCCTACCAAATCATGTGTCTTCTTTTTAAAACACACAATAAACAATAAACATAGTGAGATCTTGTATTGCTAACATCTTTTAGATAGTAATGTAATGGTAAAGACAAAGTGCCTATGGGATATTACTTTTTAGAAAGCTTGCCTATTCTGTTTTAAAGGCAGCTGATGGTAAAGTTGATAGAATGCTAGACCTACAATCAGGAAAACCTGAATTCAAATCTGATCTCAAACTCTTAATACTTATATGTCCCTGAGCAAGTTACTAATCTGCTTGTGCCAGTTTCCTTAAATGTAAAATGGAGATGATAATAATAGCACCTACTTTCCAGATTTGTTGTTAAGAATCAAATAAGATTATATATTTATAATAGCTATTAGTACCTGTCAGTATTAGTCAGTGCCTGGTATATAACAGCCATTATATATTTACTCCCTCCTTTCCTCTTTTCCCTTCTAATAGTACTCATTAAGGATGCCCTTATTAAATACATGGATAATTCCCATAAAATCTTTTATATAAATAAGAAAGTAGGCATCTGGGTCAACAAGTTTTTGGTGTTTTATTGATCACTTGGAGGAGAGGGGAAGGAGCAATATACACAGGGCAAAATTTTTCGGTGCTTTTGGTAATCTTGTCCTCCCTCATATATATCCTTAAAATTATGACACCACACATTTCTATGAACTTAAGCATGTAATCATGTAATCTACATGTAATCATGTAATTCATCAAATGTAGTGAGCTCCACTAACTTTGATGAAAAATTTGTTATAGATCTTTTATAAGTATTCAATTTTCTGTATATTTTCCTCCTTTTGGTTTTCATCAAACTGATTTTTTCTTCTGTAATTTCTTATTATGTAAAGAAAAATTGCTCAATCTTCTATTATGTTTTTCTGTGAAATTTTATAAACAAGTTTATATTTAAAACCAGTGTTGCCTTTGGCTGCCATGCCTTCTGCATGAAAAAAATCAAACACTGGTCAAGCATTGGTTTTGGGGTTCTTTTATTCTTTTCATGGTAATTAATTTTTATCATTGTCAAATGATAGATTTCCTTTCCTAGATTCACTTTTCATTTTTGGTATCATTAACTCACTTAAATAAATCAGACTGAAAATTTTTAATTGCAAAGGATATTTTTCTCATTTTTATTTTTTATTAGATTATAGAATTACAGATTTAGATTTGAAGACGACCATTTTAATCTTTGCTCTAACATTCTGGTGGACTAGATCTACACTCAGAGAAATGACACCATATGTATCTGCAGGGGTTTTTAATGCTATGTTCCACATTGCCTATTTTCTTCCCCAAAGAAAGCATTAAAGTTTTATGTAATTTGCGGGATTTTTTGATTACTCTCACTTTTTATTCCTAAGCCATATCTTCCAACATATTTGTCATCACCTGAATTTACCATTCCACTAAAGTTACTGAGGATCAAAATGTAAGGGTATTTAGTTTGGAAGGTCTTAAATTTTCTTCAGGAGATTCCTTTCCCTTTTCATCATTATCATTCAAGTAAGCATTTATTAAGTTTATGTATCTAAGTTTTTAGGACACAAAGATTTAAAAAAAAGTTCCCTCTTAAAGAAGCTTACATTCTGCTAAGCCAAAACAAGACAATCAAATTCCCCATGAAATAAATGTTCCTTGTTGGCTTAAAATACACAGTAAGGCCAAATTTACCAACTGCTTCTCTAAGAACAACTTGTGAGCCATTGTTCTATCTAACATAAAATATAGAGCTAGAAGGAATCCAAGAAGCTATTTAGTCAAATTCCTTCATTTTACATTTGAAGAAACTATTTGTCAGGAAAGTTAAAGTACTTGTTTAAAGTTAGAAGTATAAAGCATTTACGTTGGAATTTATACCTAGGTCTTAACTTCCTTTGGCCTTTTGGTTTTGTTTATAGTGAGAATATCAAGATTGAAATAATCTGGTTCTTCTAAAAGTTTTCTTCCTAGTAACTAGAAAAGGATCTTTACATCTAGAGTACCAATAGCTAAATTAATATCTGTGTATGGTCTAAAACCCATCCTCCCCTTTTTCCATCATTACACCACTACAGCAGTGGAAGGTGACCATATGATTGGGAGTCATTTTGTATTGTAATTTGTTTCATGTATTTTCATGGCCAAAAAAACAGTCAGATTTTCTGTACTTAGTGAGGTTGGCTCTCAGAAAGTAGACACAGTTTGATGCAAAGATATACTCTGAAGGAGATGTACACAACTATTTTAGCCTCAATGAAACTTTAAAAGTCATTGTTCACAGAGGCCCTCACTCCTTAAATGTAGGCAACAGGAAATACTACGATCTTACTTTCCAAAGAATCTTTTCTTGTTCAGTTTCTCCTCCCCCTTCCCTCAGGCTACAATAAGGCATCAGAGAGAGACCATGACCCCTTTTCACTGAACTTTTGCTCTATCATAATTTAGGTTTCTCATTCTATTAACATACTCCCTATATTTAGATTTTTGAGATTTTCCTTGCCACATGAAGAAATTCCTTCCCCATCTTTACCTAAGAAGTTCAATGATCTCTTTCAAACTCAAATTCAATTCACTTAGCTTCTGAACAAAAATTAAAAAAAAAAAATTAGGATAAAAAGAGGAACTGGAACAAACCTAGGTATTTCTAACTTCATATCTAGTATTCTTTCTTTGAGATATTGAGAGTAGTGAGGGATTAATGTTTTATAAATACTAGTTAGTATGTCTCTCTTCATTTTCATTACTAGCTACTCTGTTGCTCTCTAAGTCCTCAGACACTTAATTCTAACCACCATAGCAATCTTTCCAATACAATCTTTCCCATCTACTATAACTGTTATACCAGCAATACCTCTATCTGGAAGTAACTAAGAAAAGGGGATATTTAGAGTAGACATGCATCTTGAAAATGATGAAAAGAATCTGAACAGGCATTAGGGAAAGAATGTATTAGATTTAGAAACAGTGATTGTCTAATAATCCATTGAAAATTGACCTATAGACTCCTGTCTTTGGATACACAAACTTACAGAATGCATTAATAGGACTCCATATTCTTTTATCATCAAGATTTTTCCCTTTTGGAGCCACAAATCCATAGTTTCAAACCTCAAAAGAAAATATACTTTATTTTTCATCTTTCAGAAGAATCAGGAACCTTTGTGAACACATTAAAACATATACTTTTTTGAGAATAAATTAGAAAACTTTTACTAATTGATGAAAACAATTCTGACCTTAACTTAATCTATAGTTATAAATTGCTGTTAATCTTTCGAAGTATTCTGTCCAAAAAGTTAAATGGTTAGTTTTTTTAAGTTATTGGTTTAAATACATCTAACAATTCCACTCATTGTTTCCTGTTTATTTACATGTGAATACCCAGCAAGATTACTTAGAAGTGTCAACTTCCTCAAAAAAATTTCCCTCTCTCATAAATGAGAATACTAACTATGATACAGTAATAGAAAGATTATATGTCAAAATATAAACATCTATGAAAACTGTTTACCAGCTAATGTATTTATTGTCCAGATTTCTATTACCTATCTCATAAGCCTTTTAAAATTTTTAAAATAAAAACATAAATTAAGTCATTTACCACAAAAAATTCATAGCCAAATATTTCCTTTCCTATCAGGATAAGTCAATCAGAGGCTACTATTTTACTTTGTCTTTGACAATGAGGCAATAACCAAATTTTTTCCAAAATGAAAAAATAAAAGTATTGAAAATGATAAATAAAATAATATATTTAAATGACTGTATAAAGTAAAACAAGTTTATGCTAGAGCAACTAAGCAGATTAGTGCATCCACGGTAGAATAAACAGACAGGAAAATCAAGTGATTACTGCCTTTTGAGTAATATGATTGTGACTATAAGATTTTTATTTGATTCACTATGTGCTAGAGAAAGGATAAAATATGTTGTCCATTAAAAGGCTTGGAAAAACTCACAGCTCTAGACTTTTCATCAATATACTTAATTTTTAAAAACATAACCATATGGATGGTATGTGTATAAAAAGCTGGCCTCAAAGCTAAGAAGATCTAGATTTAAATTCTGACTCGATACATATAGGCTGGGTGACCCTGGACAAGTCATTCAAATTCAATACTCTAGGCAATTCTCAAAAAGTTGTAAAGTTCAGAGATTTCAAAAAGTATTGGGAAGAGTTTCCTCATTCTAGAGATCCTAGAATCATAGCTCTACATATCTTTACCCTTATTTCTATGTATGATGATACAGTTGGAACTATAAAGTAAAAATTATAAACCCAGCTGCTCTATAAGTACTTGTCTGCTAACACTAAAAAAAAGTGAAAAGATATAGATACCCACATATTTAGAGACAATTAGTCACTGAGAAACAGGAGTAAATAGCAGATATTTATAGAAAGTAAAAATATTTCCTTGAGTTGTTCATATGACATCTAGTGGTATGTAGAGAATAACCTGATCTTAACACAGACAAGTGGAAACTATAAAAAACATCCATGGCATGTATGAACTGAGAAGCTATACGGTATTAAGAGGCAGTCAACTTGCCTGGAGGCCTCTAAGCACTCTCTTGAGCTACTCAAACTACATAGCAGTTGGCTTTCATTTGCCTGCCTGTGATGTCTCCTTTGCTTCCAGGATAACTACACTTCAGACATTCTCTTAAGCCACCCAAACTGAAAGGCAATCTGGCTGTGTGCACTAGGCTGCCACTCCCTCACTTCTAGCTGCAGTATTCTACATAATACCCTAACTCATAGATAATTCTATACCTAAACTGAGCCTCTGGATAATAACTAACCAGAATTCATTTCTCAATGATTAATATACTCCTACCCAATCACTCCCTTTCTATCCCAGAGATTCTGTACACCTGGCTGCCACTGTTCAAATCCTGTTTTTGCTCTTTTATTGATCTCTCCCTTATTTCCATTTCCTCCAACTCAATCCTACCAAAGAATCCTACTCTAAAGCTACCCATCCTTTCCATTGTACTTTGCAAAGAGCCTACTCAAAAGGGAACAAACTAGCTTTCATCTTAAACCTTTTATTTTCTTTCCTGCTCTTTCTGTCTTCTTGCATTCACTGAGATCTGAGATCTTTCCTGATGCACAGTTTCATGGAGACCCCTTCCAGCATTAATTGATTCATTTTACTTACTGGTCATAGTGGATGACTTAGAATCTTCCTTACTCACCAGTGATACTTTCAAAATTTCCTTCTACTCAGTACATCACTCAGTAAGTTCTTTTTCTTTGAGTGATAAATATGGACTGTATAAATCTCAAACAAAATTCTGGTGGCTACTGTCTACTGATTTCCAGGACATTTTCCTTCTTTCCCCAACTTCTGCATCACAGTCTTTGTTTCCTCCCCAACACGAGTCCCCTCATACTAGAGACTTTTAACATCTATAATGATGCTCCCTCAACACCATAACTTCCCAGTTCCTCAATTCATTCATTTCCCATAAGGCATTCTTCCAATGAATTCTAGCCACACACAGAGATGGCTATATACTTACAATATTGCCAACACCTATATTTCCACTTTAATGAATTCTGGAATTTCTTTATCTGATCACGATATATTATTATTCTACCTAAGAAGATTAAATTGATTCTGTATCTTTTTTTTTTTTAGATTCTATTTACAATTAATTATTTTTGTCTTGTAACTCTCTATGTCACGGTTCTTTGTGAACTAAGAAAGAACTTCAGTTGACCTGTAATGAGAAAAGTTTGGAAATATAGTTCTCCTGCTAATCATTGTTCTATTCTTGCCTGAAAAAAATTTCCTATCCTTGAAGAATGAGAGTACACACTAAAAAAGACTGTCTAATATCCATAAAACACCAAGTTATCCTTCAAGAATATCTGGTCCATTATCTTTGACTTTGCAGGTGGACTCAAAACAATGAACATTTTTTAGCCACAGGAGGGAAGGAAGAGCTTTTGATAGTCCTTCATTCCCAACTTCCAACCAATAATACTGTTCTCCATACCTCACTTATATAACCAATCATGTTGGTCCTCAAACCCATTGTCACCAGTTCTATAACCAACTGTATCATTTCCTCACTTATCTGTTCTATTTTTGTCCTGTACTCCCAAAACCTATAAAAGGAGAGCTGTCTTTCTACTTTGGGTCTTTTGGCTAACTGAGGCAGTCATTAAATCTGCTTTGTTGATAAGTTTGTGCCCTGTTAACAAATTATTGTATTGCTTCCTTACTGCCTATAAATATGCCCATGCCCTCTCCATCTTCCAAAAAACCCTCACACTTGATCCATATTAGCTATTATCCTATAACTCTTCTCACTTTTCTGGCAAAGCTCCTCAAGAAGGCCATCTATAATCAATGCCTCCCTGTCTTTGTCTCTCATTCTTTTTTTTTTTTTTTTTAAACTTTTTACAGTTTGGATTCTGACCTCATCATTCAAACAAAACTGCTTTCTCCAAAGTCATCAACCATCACTTAATTGCCAAATCTAATGGCTTTTTCCTCAATCTTTTAAAACTTTTTGTTCTGTCTAGGTTTTCATGATACTAATCTATCTTGGTTTTCCTCTTAACCTCTCTGACCATTCATTCTTAGTCTTTGCTGAATCCTCATCCCTATCATGTCTGCTAATGGTTTCCTATCTTAAGCCTTTTTCTCTTCTCCCTCTATACCATTTCATTTGGTGATCTTATCAGCAACTATAAGTTAAATTATTATCTCTCTGCTGATGATTCTCGTCTACTTAACCAGGTCTAATCTCCCTCCTCACCCCTCCAATCTCATATGTCCAACTGCCTAATTAGATATCACAAATTGGATGTCTCATAGACTCTTTAAACTCAACATATTCAAAACTGAACCCCCTTCTCAAACCACCCTTCTTCCTAATTTCCCTATTACTGTCCAGAGCACCACAATCCTGCCAGTTGCCCAGATCACCTCAGTGTCATCCTTAACTTGTCACTCTCTCACACACTCTATATCCAAACATGTTGCCAAACCTTGTTTATCTTTGTTAACATCTCTCACGTACATCCCTTTCTCTCCTCTAACATTGCCACCACTCTGATGCAGATCACTACCACCTCACACCTGTACTATTCTAACAGACTGCTGGTTGGGCTCCCTGAATTCTCTTCTCACCACAATTCATCTACCAGCATTCAGCTGTCACATCGATTTTTCATAATGTGCATGTCTGACAAGTTATCACACAACTCAACAAACTCCAATGACTCCCTATTAGATCCAATTATCAATTATAAAATTTTCTGGTGTTCAAATTCTTTCATAACTTGGCCCCTTACCATCTTTCCAATCTTTTTATATCTTATTCATCCTCAGACAACACAGTTCATCTCCTGACTGAGCATTTTCACTGTCTTACTTTCTCCTGTGCCTAAATTCTTTCTTTTCTTATCTCTGCTTCCAGACTTCTCTCAAGTCCCGGTTAAAATCCCACTTTTTGCAGGAAGTCTTTCCCAATACCCCTTCATGCTAGTTTTTATCTTTGTTGATTATCTCCAACTTGCCTTATATATCTTTTGTCTGTACATGGTTGTTTGCATGTTATCTACTCCAGTAAATGTGAGTTTCTTGAGAACAGGAACTATTTTTTGCCTTTGTTTGTTTCCCAGTGCTTAGCACAGAGTAGCACAATAGTATGCGCTTAGTAAATGCTTAGTGACTCAAGGACAGAAAATAGGTAAATTCTAGTTCCATGTTTCTTCCCCCTCTATCTTTTTTCTCCTTCAAATAAATAATTAAACATGGCATGGCCTTACTTTAAATGCTAATGTTATTAATTAACTAACACTAAGAAAAATAAAGGCCAAAATTAGTAAAGCAAGTTATATCAAAAACATACACAAAATATATGCCTCTCTTTTCTGTTTGATTCATACCTCACAACCTGACCCCAATCTATCTTTCCAGCTTCATTATGCTTCATACCTATTCCCATATTATAAATAAGCTGGCCTTTTCTCTGTTTCTCATACTCAACACTCAGTCTCACTTCTCCTGCTTTTATGAAGTTTATCTCTCATTCCTAGAATTTACTCCAACTAGTGAAAACTCATTCTTCCTTAAAAATGTACTTCAAATAACACCTTCTACATGAAGTTTTTCTTGGTCCAAAATACTCATTCATATTCTCTCTCTGTCTCTGTCTCTCTCTCTCACACACTTCCTCGTATTTTTTACGCATATGCATATATACATATGTATATACATATGCATCATGTACATATGTACATGTATACATATGCTTTGATTCATTTAGTCTGTCTTAATAAGATAAATTCTATGAGAACAAAGATTATTTTTTGCCTTTATAGCCACACAGTAGGTTCTTGTAAAATAATTAAATTGAACTGACTTCTGACCTACCAAAATTGCTTTCTCCAAAATCACCAATAGTTTTTTTTTTTTTAAAATGTGTCTTTATTTCATAAAAGTTAAGATGGGAAGTCCTTGTATTCTTTCTTAAATCATGAAATGCTCAAATTTACAGCCAGTCTGATGTTTCACTTTATCATAAATCCAGTTAATGATGTCTACAAGCAGGTGTAGCTGAACCTGATGCTTTCAAATCAGCATTTCTGATCTTGTAAATAATATACCACAATCCACCCATTCCTACCCAGATTTCCTGGTAAACTTTGGTATAGTAGGGTTTCAGTGGAGTCCAAACATTTTTCATAAAGTTCTGTAACATCATGGCTGGGTCTGGGTCAGCAGCAGGGATCAGCATTAGGCCAAAGGCTTGGAAAGGTGACCTCAAAAGCTCGGGCTTTGCAGGGAGTCCACCAATAGTTTCTTAATCGCCAAATCTACTAGATTGCTTTTTTTTTTTCCCTTTTCTAAATCCCTATCCTTCTGGAACTCTGCAATTTTTGACATTGTCAGTCACCTTCTCTGTGAAAAACTACTTCATCCTAGTTCTTCTTCTATCTGTCTGACCATTCAATTTCTTTTGCTGGATCTTCATCCATGTTTTTGTTTTATATTTTTATGTTTGTAAGGCATCCTGGCATAGGGGAGTATTAAAATTAAAATTAATAAATTTGGGTTTGATTTTTGTCTTAGATATTTATCAAGTATGGGAGCTGAACTTCAATTTCCTCAAATGTGAAATGGAATTAAGAATATATGTACATCTACCTTACAGGGTTATTTTAAGCAAACCATTTTGAAAAATTTAAAGCACAGCAAATGAATTATTTTTATTATTTAAAATGCCAATATTCTTAATTAATTTACAGTGTTAGTTATAGTCATTAATAGTACATTTCATATCCCTTATAAATATCACTCTCTCCTTCCAAAAAAAGGAAATAGAACAGATAGGGATGAGGAAATTTTCTCAGTTTTTCTAAAGAGAAGAGCTCACTTCTTTCCTTTTTTTTGGTAAAAATTATACAAAACAGAATTTTTCAAAGGTGATGAATTTGTAGATTTTTATATACTTTAAAATATACAAGTACAATATTCTTAAGGAAATATAAAACAATGGAAATAATTAACCAGTTCTCAAGTGGAAGAAAGAAGAAAGTCTTATCAATTTCAGACAAAACTGAACTATGGATGACTTGACACTGATACATACATGTGTCTACCATACCCAACAAGTTTATTTATTTACCAAGTAAAACGTGCCCCAAAGGGCTGATTTGATCCATTAAAAAAAATGAAGATATGTGCTTAAATATTTGAGAAATTTCTTTAATAATAATGGATTTTAGAGATTTAAAATGTGAGTGGAGGAAATTTTTTCAACATTTTTTTCAACAAGAATAATTCAACTTTAGCTAAAAATTTCCCACCAACAGAGTTGCTCTATAAAGTTAAGGCAGCAAATGAATGAATGAATCAATGAAGGATGAAGAAGAAAGCCAATACTGATAGAAATTTTTCCCGCTACAGCTATAGCATTTGGGGCATATATTTAGTATTTCTCACTTGGTCACCTCATAAACTTTCTGGGATTTAATTATTATCTACATGCAAATGATTCTCAGGTCTATATATCGATTTGCAATCTTTTTTTTATTATTATTTCAAAATGGATATCCCATAGACATCTCAAACCCAGTATATCCAAAAACTGAACTAATTATCTCTACCATCTCACTGCCTTTCCCCCTTCCCAGTCCAATTCACTTCTTTTCCAAAACTTTCCTATTTCTGTTGAGGAAACCATCATTCTTTTAGAAACCTGGGTTCTTAACCTTGATATTATATTCATTTCTTCATGTCACATATCAATTAGTTGCCAAATTATACCATTTTATCTCCCCAGTATCTCTCACATCTAACCCTTTCTCATTCATAAAACCATCAACTTGGTTCTGGATCTATTCATTTCTCACCTGGTCAACAACTGCAATGGGCTCTTAACTAGTAAAAAGAAAAAAATAACAAAGTTTAGAAACTAATAAAACATTTTTTATTGTTGTCCATTCATTTCAGTTGTATCCAATTCTTTGTGACCCATTTGGAGTTTTCTTGGAAAATATACTGTGGTGGTTTGTCATCAGTTTATTTTACAGATGAGGAACTGAAGCAAATAAGGTTCAGTGACTTGTCCAGAATCACATAGCTAGCAAATATCTAAGATCAGATTTGAACTCGGGAAGATGAGTATTCCTGACTTCAGGCCTGACACTCTGTCCAGTGAGCCACCCCATCTCCACCGCAACCCTACATGGATCTATATATTTCTAAAGTTATTTGTCTTCTTTCTTATGTAATGTGACATATTTTTTACTCTTTTAATCTTATCTTCATGTCTCATAAATCTACAATTCATGTAGAACCTATAGACCATGCATTTGTTCTGTTATTGAGCTTACCACTTCATACAAAAGTGCTTTAATATTTTAATGAGTTAATCACTATTTTAATCTTCATTTCTTTTACAGTTAAAATGCAAATCAAGCATATCACAATAATGTTATATATGGTAAAGACAATTTCCACGGTAAAATTTCAGTTCCTTCTAAACAATGTAGATTAAAACAGGTGTTCCAAAATTTATTATCTAAAAATCCCTTGACATGCATACTGATCAATACTTGCTTGAGATAGTTTTATTAAAACAGCTTTTTGAAAAGGGTAAATTTGACTTTTATGTCTCCTATGTTAAATATAGATTTGGAGACTTTTTTTTTTTGGGGGGGGGTGCAGTTAACAATGGTCTGTATCTTTTTTTCCCCCACACTACTAGTAATTGATCATTACTTATGAAAATATAACCCTAGTAAATAGCTAAAAAATTAACTAAATAGTTTGTTAAAGGTTTTTTTTTCCCTTTTCTGGATTTTATTATCATATTTTCTGTTTTTATTTAAGGAAATAAAACGTATACTTTATTTCATCCCTAAGACACTTACTTAGTTCAAAACTCCCAGAGATGAAGTACCCTAATTTTCTCTTTGACCACCTTCACCCTCTCCCTTTTTGACTCAAGTTCAGAAAGAATGGTAATCAAACCAGCATTACCATTTCCTCTAGAAAGGGTGTGTCAATATCTGCTGATTTATGTGATTCCAATTATTTTCCTATTATATTTGCCATATAGAGCCACTATTTTTGCCATATTTGCCATACTGCCAGTACAGCAAATTCTGAAAACCTATATTAGAGTCATATATAGACACTATTAATTAATCCAGTATAAAATTTGTAAGACAAATAAAAATAGAAAAAAATAATTTTTAAGAGAAAAAAACTTTATAAAGATGGAGAATAAAACAAATTTAGAAGTCAGCTAGAAATAAGTATGTTTTACAATTATACTAGATTTGAGAAAATAAAGTAAAATAATATAGACACACATATCTAGATTCTAGATGATTTTATAATAGTATAATATGAATAACAGAGTCCTAAAAACAAATTATAAATATTGGTCATAGTTAAATCAATCTCCATTGGCATTTTAGTTCACCAATAATCCAAATAAAGGGAGCCAAGGAAATCAGTTCAGTTTAAAATACAGGCAATCTATATTCATGTGTTTTTCAATCTATTTCTAGTCCTGCTTATCCTGAAATTTCTAATGGCTGCAGGCATGAATTCAAACAAAAGATTTACTTTCAAGTTTTGACTTTAGGAAACAATTATATCTAAAAACAGAGACAACTTGTACCTAATATAACAACAATCCTATTTATTCATCAATTGTGGGTATTATCTATTTAAATTTAATTGCTTGGCAATTTCATTTATTCCAAAAAAAGCTTTAGAAGAAACCTAACTTTTAGAATTTATAATTAGAATGATTTCTAAGATAAGGAGCTCAGTTCAGAACTCAAGTCTTCTGACTACAGATCTAGGATTTCCATTTAACATTCATATAATATATTACAATATTCCCTAGTTGGTGACTGTTATATGTTAGCATCCTGATATTTCAGATAAAAAAACTAAAGCTTAAAGTGATTAAATGATTTGTTCAGGATCAAACTGCTAGTAAGAAGTACTCTAGAACTCTGTCTCCAAACCCAACACTCCCTTTTCCACATTGCTTCTCATTTTATTTAATAAATATTTATTGGATAGTGTTTTAGGTTGTTATGGATGACATGTGATGACATAGTTCTTGCCTTTATGGAACTTAGCATCTCGTACAGGAGAAGAGACAAACAAGTAAAAAGCATAGTAGTAACTGCTAATAATAATTAACATTTATACAGCATTTACTATGTGCCAGGCACAGTGCTTAATGCTTTACAATTGTCATCTCATTTGATTAAATAGTAGAAAGAAGTAGAAAATACAAGAAATTAATGAGAGAAATTAAATAATAAAGTATTAGCGAAGGTTAAACAAAGTGCTAAGGGAAGTTCAGAAGAAGAGAGATTACTCCTTGATGGGAGAAATTAAAGGAAGCTTCATGGAGAAGGTGGCACTTGGGTTATAGCTTGAAAGGTATGTAACAATTGGATAAATGGAGAGAAAATGGAGAAGGCAGAATTATTCTTGGCAGGATATGGACAAAGTATATAGAAAAGAGTAGTAGGTAGAAAAGAGTAGTAAGAGTTTAAGACAGAAAGGCTAGTTCAGAGCAAAATTATAGAGGGTCTTCAAAAGGCAATAAAGAAATGAATGGACATTTTTTTGTGCCTGAAAGTATAAGAGAATTATGTAATGAACTTTTGTAAAGTGACGTGAGCTAGAACCAGGTGAATATGTCACAGTACTAGAAATACTGCTGAATAACTTAACTAGTCTCCAAAGATCAAAGACAATTTCAAAGGACTCATGATGGAAAACACTATTTACCTCCAGAGAAAGAACTGATGGAGTTTGAATGCAGATTGAAGAAGATTACTTTTCACTTTAATTTTTTGGTAGTTTTTTGCACCTGGATTCCCAGATTCATTAAAAAAAAACTTTAATATATATTTTATGAAACAATAAACATTAATATATTCATTTCCCTTTTTAACCTACTGTTTATAAATAACTTTTTGATCTGCAAATTATCCCTCTAATTAAAAATATCTATTTATATCATCTTCACTTTAGAGCAAAACATTTTAAAAGAAATCAATACAAAATTAGCTTTTCTATCCTACTCTAATTTTTATACCAATATTCTACTCATTGACCAGTCTATATTGCACCTTACTGCTATATTTTATTCACCATGGATATTTTTATTAATTTTATTTTATTATACCTGCTGTCCAAGGTAGAAGCAAATAGATTAACATTTTAAAAAATGTCTCCATGAAATTAGACAGTACTTTACTAAAATATTTTACTCCCTATATTATTCAGGAATGAATGGCACCATATTTTGAAGATTTTACATGATTTTTAATTGTTCAAAAATTTTCATTTTCTGATTCATATTAATAACATATCAATTTTTTAATATTAAAAACATTGGATTCACTTTCTTAATGTATCTGAGTTAATCCAAACAGACCTGGTTATTGGAGCTTAAAAAGCCTTAAAAATTGCTTTTTCACTATAAGAGAAATAATATTGACAATCCATATATAGCCCCCAAAAGCTTCTTTAAAATTGCTGTGGTTTGGGAACAACTTTGCTAGTGGGTATTGACTTAATGATTTGGTATTTTGAGATATTTGGAAGTATACTACCCGATAAAAGCATAAGAAACTGAAAGAATTTTTTTTGGGGGGGGCCTACTGTTTAGTTTGCCTTGGATGCCACATGATGTTCACATTCCGCATTAATCCATGAATTTCTCACCAGCTGCTGTTAAACTACACTCCCTAACTCAACACCCTCCTCTTCTCTCCCCTTTCCTGGAATCCACTTCCTGTTCACCCTTTACCCTTAAGTATGTATACAAGAGGCCAATAGTCTGGAAACTACTGTTTCTGTTATTCAGTTTCCTGGCAAACAGCAGAGGGCTCAAATTTCTTATAATCTAATACAAAGCCTAATAATAAATAGGATCATATTTTATCACAATCTACCATTCCATAAACTACTATGTTTTACAGGACATTTTATTAAATAATACTCACTGGAAATGATAAATCCAAATTCTAGTAACATAAGTGAACATACTAATAAAAAGAAAATCTGGAAAAATCCCCATTCAACTGTTTTGGCTGGTTAGACATCTAAAAACTTTAAAAATTAATAAAGGCAAACCATGACAAATGTTCAAGACATACAAACTTTAAGGACTTGTAAAAGAATACCACAATACAATTCTGAAATATTAGCCAGGTAAAACAAGATGAACTTAGAAAAATTTTTTTATTATTTATGTAAACATTAGGGCTCAATAATTTTATGCAGTGTTAAGATTTAAATATTTTCTTTTTAAATTAAGAATGATTTACTACTCTTAAAAATAGAGCTCTGGACTTGAAGTCAGGAAAACTTGGGTTTGCTATGTAGTATTGGAAAAGATAATTACTGGAAAGGGAATCAGGAAGAACCTGACTTCAGATACCACCTCAAATATTAGTTAGCTATGTGACCTTTGGCAAGTCACTTAAGCTTTCTGCACCTCAATTTCATTCTCTGTTAAATACTCAGTTTCTAAGATTCATTCTGGGTCTAAATCTATGATCCTGTACAATTCTGTCTGTACACAATGTAAGACAAAAGATTTAAACTTTTGGTTTCAATTTTTTCATCAGGTTTTATTACTCTAAAGTCTTTTCTACCTCTAAATATTATAATTTAACATTTTAAGTTTATAAAATATTTCATATACAGGACTTTATTTGACTTTATTAACAATAATTCCATAACACAGGTAATATAAATAATTTCTTCATTTAATAGTTGAGGAAAGTGAAGCTCAAAAGATATTATTAAGTGATATGCCCAGGGCACTTCTGCAAAAAAGTGAGGAAAGCCTTAAATTCTGATTTTTTTACTTTTTCCATGATATTAGCCGTTTCTTTATATTCTGCATTGCCTTTATGTAGTCTTATTTTTTTTTTTTCTTGTTCAGTCATTTCAATCATGTCCAACTCTTTGTGAGCCCATTTGGGGTTTTCTTAACAAAGAAACTGTAGTGGTTTTGCCATGTCCTTCTCCAACTCATTGGGCAGATGAGGAAATTAAGAGAAACAAGGTAAAGTGAACTACCCAGAGTCACACAACTAGGAAGTGTCTAAGGTCAAAACTGAACTCAAGAGGGATGATTGTTCCCAATTTCAGACCTGGAACTCTGTACACTGTGTTGTCACCTAACTGCCCTTGTCTTACTTCTATACACCTGTAATAATTCATTTACAAATTTCCACTTAAAATATAACTGTTCTCCTAAAATAATTTTCAAGTATTGGAACATTTTCCTGATAGCAGCATCTTATAAGAAGGAATACATAGTCGGTATTTAATAAATTTTTAAAAAAGCAATTTGACCATAAAGCTATATTCAAAGCCTTAGAGATCTAAGTGATTAAGTCCATCATTTGTTTTTCTGACTACTGTCTGAGCAGCTGCTTATTCCTTACCATTTCTCTATTATCATATATATATATATATATATATATGAAAGGTACAGTGCTAATTTTAAAATGGCAATCTTCTTTTTCCTATACTTTAGTATAGTCATTTCTCAAGATTTTGTCAATCATTTTCCTTCTCTGTCTTCCTATAGTCTCCTTTGGCAACTTTATTCATACCTTAACTTCTAGATTTTTATCTCTGACCTGGAACTTGCTTATAAGTAACTGACCATTAGTTCCAACAACCTACTAGACAATGGATCAAAGGACTCAGAACTAGAAAGGAATTTAGAAATAATACTGTCACAGAATTGCATAATTTGAGAATCAGTTCAAGGGACCAGAGTGACCATCTAGTTTAAGTCATCCACACAAAAGGAATCTCTACTGGAACATAACTAAAAACAATTGTCCAACTTCTGCTAGAAGACCCATAAAGAAGCCATCTCTTGAGACAAGCCACTGCCACTTTTGAACAACTCTAATTTATTAGAAAGTTCTTCCTGCCATCAAGCCTAAATTGGCAGCTTTGTAACTTCCACCTATTCCTTCTTGTTCTGCCCTCTAGGGCCAAAAAGAACAATTTTAATCTTCTACCACATGATAATCCTTCAAATAGGTGAAAAAACTTAGCATGTCATCCTCTACCCTCAGTCTTTTTTCTTCCAAAAGTTGAAAATATCTGTTTTTTCAATAGATCTTAATATGTCATCTATTCAAGGTTAGTTGTTAGCTTGATTGCCCTTTCTTAAGTATCCAATGGTTTTTAATCAATGTTTTTAAACTATGATGTCTAGAAGTAAACAAAATAAACCAAATTGAATAAAAATAAACTAAAGGTTACAAAGCTACAGTATTAAAGGATTCATCCCTTCTCTGTTTCTAGAAGTTATATCATTCCTAATTCTGATCATGACTAAATTTTTTTGACCACCATATCACATCATTAGTTCGTATTAAACTTGTGCTCAACTATATTCCCCAGATCCTTTTCAAAACAAATGCTATCTGTTCATAATCTCTTTATGTTATATATATTATCATAATACTATCTTAAAGGACTTTGACTAGTATGTATCAATTGCCATAACAACAAAAATAGAAACCACCTCATTTAGCTAACATTTCATTTCTCTCCCAAACATATATGGTAACCAAAGGCAACACTTGTTTATAACATAAAATTATTTAGGGAAAAATATGGTAGGAGAATACAAATAGAATTACCTAAGATTCAGTAAAAATTAGTGGAAAGAAAAAATGTGTTTTAATGAAAGCTTAGTGAGACCCAAATGAACCAATTATTCCTGAAGACATTTAAGGATAAAATTGAAAGCAGACAATAAATTGAAAGAAAATTTTTTTTCAAAAAGACCCATAATAATTTCTTATAGCAAAGATAGTGGAATCACCATATCTGTCCGATAACATCACGATTCTGAAAAAGCAATAGGAGAAGCAGAAATTACATTGAAAGGAAAAAGAGATGAGAAAAACGACTAGATTCGATCAAATGTCCATATAAAAGATCAATGCTAGAAACAATACAATTCTGAGAGTATTCCTGAACACTCTCAAAACTATAAATTAAGAGAAATCATTTGATCAATTCTCAAATTATTTGAAAGGAAAAAGAGATGAGAAAAACAACTAGATTCGATCAAATGTCCATATAAAAGATCAATGCTAGAAACAATACAATTCTGAGAGTATTCCTGAACACTCTCAAAACTATGAATTAAGAGAAATCATTTGATCAATTCTCAAATTATTTGAAAGATAGATGGATATCAAAAGACCTAGGGGGAGAAAATCTTGGAATCACTACTAAAAAAAATTTGACCAAGATAATAAAATAACTATTGACCCATATGTCTACTGTCCCATCTTCACAAATTTTAAAAATTAGGATCTACATGTCTACATCTATAATGACAAAGGTATAAAAAGGAAAGTTTTTTTTTAAATGATATTCTCATTTAAAATTTCATGGAAGAAAATAGCAAAATTATCCCTATTCAATAATTCTGATAATAAACATCAGTTGAGACATACAATAGGAAAATGTATGTTTGCTGAAATAGTTGCCACTGTGATGGAAATCCAAAAAAATTCATGTAGAAAAGGAATTCCCTGTGGATGGTAAAGTCCTCCAGATTTCCTGTTTGTAGATGATACTATATTGATTTCATCAAATTTCAAGATAGGGAAAACTTCTTATAAGAGAACTATAATCATCAAACAAACTATATTCATCCACACAAAAAAGAACAGATGACAAATGTCTACTCCTTATTTTTCAACATGCATCTGACTAGAAGCACTGACTAGAGACACTATAGCTATATACAAAGACACTATATACTATATACTATAGTATATTTTACTAAATATTATAGTATATCTTGCACTAACAATACAGATGGACATTGAGTTGAGCTCAAGAGCTAAAAAAGAGAAGAGCAGACTGGACTGTTGGTGGGAAATGGCAGAAAATTTACTCACCTAGAGTTTATCATAATAGGAGAGTTTTCAATATATATTTTATTAGTGTTGCTATATGGCAGTGAGACCTGGAACACTAATGTCTCCGAAGAACTACAATAAATATCACACAGAAGATAAGGGAAAGGTATAGTGGGTGTGAGTAGGCTTCCAAACAGAAAAGGAATTAAAAGATGTCATCAAAGAAATGAATAACTGAATGAGAAGACTGGCTGGTCATTGGATAAAAGTGAGGAATGATAGGGAAACAGGCTGCTCCACTGATATCACTCAGATATCAATAGAAAGTTGGGAAGACATTAAGATGTTAGGTGGACTCCCTGTGAGAAATTTTTAGAAGGATGTAGACAAGAAGCACATGGGATGGCAGGAATAGATTGGTTGCAATTTGCACTCATCTTTTAGCATATACACACATGTATATTTTTTCTTTTTTTTTTTCCCTCTGGGAAATATTTGTGATTTCATTAAGTTGTAGAAAGAGTTCTTCCAAAATGTATCCACACCTGCTCAATATCTTATGATCTTAGAGAGTGTCTTGGGACACTGAGAGGTTAAAGTGATTTGTGCAGGTAGGCCAAAGGTAAGACTTGGACAACCCACAAAGTCCACTGTTATATCCCCAACATCCAGAAAACTTAAAGAATGTCTCAGTAAGAAAGATGGATCCTCTTGTGGATTTATGATTAAGATATATGCAAGAGTAAAAAAGGAAAGACAGACATAGATGGATTATCCACAACAAATTTGTGATGTAGGTAGACTACGTATTATTAGTTTCATTCTCTCCAAGTGAGACCCAGGGTCAAACAGTATAGAAACTCAGTTTCCTGCCTGATTCCATGACATCTAAAATCTCACTTAAATATTACACAGAAGATAAGGGAAAGACATTTTAAACTTCAAATTACCATGTAAGTGAACTGTTCTATTTTATTCAAGGTTCAGTTCAAATACTACATCACTCATTAAATCTCTTTTGATCCCTCTCAACAATATGTATTCCTCTTTGGATCTGGTGCCATATCTCTTACAACCACCATGTGGTTATTTTGTACATACAGGCAAACAGAGATACAGAGTTACATACATGTATGTATATATCCAAAGATATGCACGCACGCGCACACAGAGACAAACACACACACACACACACACACGCACATGCACAGTTTCCCCCATTCAAATATAAGCTCCTTGAGGGTAAGGATGCTCAGCATTTAACAGAGTGCCTATCATGCAATAAGGGCTTAATAAGTGCTTGTTAATTTTAACTTCTGTGCCCCTCCATTCTTTTGGGATCAGGCATTTGATTCCATTTGAACAAGGAATTCTAAGCCAGTAGAACTATCTCTACCAATACAGAATAGTACCATCTTTGTCATGGTAGTAAGAATACCATTTTAGTATTAAAAAAAATTGATCAGGGCAGTGAGAGTTTAAGTGATTTGCCCAAGGTCATACAATGAGTATGTATCAGAGAAAAGATCTGAATCCAATAGGTGTCTATTTATGACTCCTGGTTTCTGACTTTTTGACTCAGCTCTCTATCTACTGTCCAGTTGTCTCTTGTACTTCTCTTAGGACATTTATATTCTAGTATTATTATAGTATTAATTATTTTTATAATAGTATTTGTATTATTACTCCTTTGTTACATTGTAAAGCCCTCAAAAACATTTCTGTGACTTTATAGTACTGAAATGTGCCACAAAGACACTAACTTGTTAAATGATTAAGCACATTAGTCTGATAAGTGTTCTTTCACACTATGCCCTTGAATTTACAGATTTAACATATGTGTGGCTTATTTTTTTTTTTTTCATTTTAATACTGATTTCAGGATTGGTAGTATTAATGCCTTCCTTTACTAATATTGACTACTTTGCCATTTTAATAGATGGTCTTTAAGAAACTGCTGTGGAAGTAGACAAGCATGATTTGGGAAATGGCTGAATAAAACACATACATCAGTGTAATGAAATATTACTATGTTGTAATTTCTTAATAAGTATGATGAATTCTGAGAAACTCAGGAAAACTTGTTTGAATTAACATAAGACTAAAACGAGTAAAACAAGAAAAATGTACACAATAATCAGAAAGTTCTGAAAAATATTTTACCTCTGATCAATAAAGAAACCAATCATAACTTTAAATAAAGGGTGTCTTGACCTAAAGTTTCCTCTTGGCAGAGAGATGATGAACTAGAGATATATAATAAGTATATATTTTTGAACATAGAAAATATGATTCGTTTTATACTTATTTAATACAAGGGAAGATATCTATTTGTAGGTGGAAGCAGAGAGGTGGAGGAAAGTTATTAGTCTAGAAATGTAAAAAAATTTAAGAAAAGAGCATCAATAAAATACTTAAAAATAGAAAAAAGGTCAGAAAAGGGCAAACAAAATATAATTTTGCTATTATTTTATAAAAATGTAAATAAGTCTCTTGCATTGGCATCTCTTTATATATTGAAATGTTTATGTTTGTTGATGATTAAGTTTACAATAAAAAGAGAATTTAGAGATGCTACCAGCGAAAAATATATTGCTAAGTTGAACACTAGATGGCAGATGTATTGTCCATACCTAGAACTTTTCCAATTTTATTGTACTTTCCAGAGTTCAATCTGTTGGCATAATTTTCCGTAAGTCAAATATACCTTAATGACAGAATGATGAATCACAAGGTAATTCCAATAAACTTGGGAAGGAAAATACCAATTATATCTAGAGAAAGAACTATGGAGATTGAATGTGAATCAAAGTGTGGTATTTTAACCTTTTTGTTGTTGTTTGCTTGTTTCTTTTCTTTCCCATGGTTTTTCCCCTTTGATCTGATTTTTCTTGTACAATATAACAAATATGGAATAGTTTAAAAGAATCGTACATATTTAACCTATAATACATTGCTTGCTGTCATTGGGAGGGGGGAAATTTGGAACACAAAGTTTTATAAAAACTAATGTTGAAAACTGTATTTACAAGTTTTATTTATTTAGAAAAATAAAAGAGTATTTAAAAAAGGAATGATGAATCAGATTGGGGTTTTATGGAGGAAATAGTTTAACAGAAAAAACTCCAATACTTAACCAAACTAAAAGCTGAATCTGCAATTTTTATACATGACCACTAGGTGGCAATAATGTCCCAAACATTTAGAAAGCACTAGCTGGTCAAATGTGTATAAATTAAATAATTAAATTTCTAAAATAAATACATAAAAATAGATGTTGGTTAAAATAAGTGAACAATAGTAATTGTCCATTATTTTCAAAGAAAATAAATGATATAATAAATATCATTTAATAAAATTAATAAAAATAACAAATAAATAAAAGAAATAATAAAAATAAAAGAAATAAATGATGCCTATACTATACTTTTTTCATTATTAAAATTTTCATTCTAAAAGTTTCCTTGAATAACATAACCTGAATAATTAATTCTAGTTAAGTTCTTCCTTAATCTTGAGGCTATCAAAGCACCAAAACATCCCAAGCTGTGTTCTTCTCAGCAGCTAACTTTCTTTGTCTTAAAGCGCTGGTTCTTTCCCCAGATCATTTTGCACTTGAAAAAACTGAGGCAAACAAGGTCAAGTGACTAGCTCAGGTTCCCTTAGCTACTAAAAGTATCTGAGGTTAGATTTGAATTCAGGAAGATGAGTCTTCTTGAACCCAGACAGGGTGCTCTAGATCCACTGCACCACTTACCAATCTTACCAGATCCCAAAATGTACTACAAAGCAATAACCATAATATTAATATGATTTGGTATTATTATTTTTTAAAAAAAGAGACATTGATCAATAGAATAGATTATGGACATACATAAAAAAGCAAACAAATACAATAGCCTAGAGTTCAATAAATCTGAAATCCCCAGTTACTAGAAGAAACCTTATGGTAAACTGGACAGCTGGCTCTTAAGAAAATAGATTTATACAGACAACTCACACTATCTACATTAAGCTAGGTTTCAAATGAAAACATGACCTAGATAATAAAAGTTCATATCACTAACAAATTAGAGAAGCAAGGAAGAAATTATCTTTTAGATCTCTGATTGAAAGAAAGAATTCATTAATAAACTAACTGATAGAAAGATCACGCAAAATAAAATGGACAATTTTGGGAGTACAAAATTTTAAAAGTTTTTGCACAGATAAAATAAAGTTAAAAATGGAGAATGAAGACATTGGGGGAGGGATGTCTGCAGTAAGATTCTGTAATAAAGTTTCAGATCCAAGATATGTAGGGAACTTAAAACAAATTTATAAGACTAAAAACCATTTACTAATGGATAAAACAGCTGAAGGATAATAAACAAGCAATTTCCAAAGGAACAAATGCAAACTATGAACAAGTTTATAAAAATGCTCTAAGTCATTAATAATTAGGGGGGAGGAGGGAGGCAATTGGAGTTAATGCCCAGGGTCACACAGCTAAGAAAGTGTTAAGTGTCTGAGGCCACATTTGAACTCAGGTCCTCTTGACTTCAGGGTTGATGCTCTATCCATTGTAGCACTTAGCTGCCCTTAAAAGTCATTAATAATCAAAGAAATGCAAATTAAAGCAATGTTAAGATTCCACCATACATCAGATGTGTGCAAAGATAATGAGATGAGAAAATTACAAATGCTGAATAGGTATACTAGTACCCATGTTAGTTGAGCTGTTAATTGGTATAATTATTCTGGAAAGCAATATGGAATTATGCACTAAAAGTTATAACTAAATTAACCAGCTATTGTGTCTATATTATGAAGAAAACAAGGAAAGAGCAAAGGATCTAAACATATAAAAATGATTGTAGATATTTTTATAATGGACCATAACTAGAAATAAAAGGGATCTCCTATTGAAGAATGGCCAAACCAATTATGGGATATGATCATAATGGAATACTGTGCAATTAAGAAATGATGAAGAAACTGAGAAGAATATGAAATAATTCAGAGTAAGGTGAATATAACTAGTAGAATATATAATGGTAACAGCATTATAGAGAAAAACAATTTTAGAACACTTCAGAATCCTCATCAATGAAAAACCACCAATCAAGAATGAACACAAAACTTACTGTCTTGGAAGTGAAGTGATGATTTGTTTTGCTAAACTCTGAAACTATGTATTGAGGGGCATATTAGTTTTTTCTTTAGTTCAGTGAAAAAATAAAAAAAGCACAAGAGATTTTATGGAACATTGTTGAGTAAATGAAAATAAGTTACAAATATAACTGTGGCACATGTAAAGCATTACCAATATTTCTCTCAAAATTCTGAACCATTTACACCCAGCGAAAGAACACTGGGAAATGAGTATGGACCACAATGTAGCATCTACACTCTTTCTGTTGTTGTTTGCTTGCATTTTTGTTTTTCTTCCTAGGTTATTTTTATCTTTCTAAATCCAATTTTTCTTGTGCTACAAGAGAACTGTATAAATATGTACGCATATACTGAATTTAAGATATACTTTAACATGTTTAACATGTACGAGACTGCCTGCCATCTAAGTGGAGGGAAGGAAGGGAAAACTTGTAACAGAAGTGTTACCCATGCATATGTTCTGTCAATAAAAAACTATTAAAAAAAAAAAAAGAATTCTGTCTCAGAGATCTCCTATGGGAGTCAGGTTCTTGTGGATTATATACTAAAACAATTGTTTCAATACCCTCTAGTTATCTTGGACAAATGGTTAATTACTTCTTCCATTCTAAGTTATAACAGCTATTATTATGTATCATTTATGTTCAAAACTTTCTTCATAGCAACCCTATAGAGGAAGTATTATAATAATTTACATATTTTTGTTTTATTAAAATGTTTTTCTAAGAATTGAAGTGCTTAGGTCAAAAAAGTTTAAAAGTAGCTGCAAAGATTTAAAACCAGGTTGTCTGACTCCAAATTCAATGCTCTTTCTATTGATACAGATTCTTTTTAGATTATGGTAGTTCAAAATAATTCATCTTTTATTATTTTGCTAAGCACACAGACTTTTTTCTATTAAAATTAAGGTAAATTATAATCAGATCTAAAAAAATTATGTCAATCCCACAATATCTATGTAATAGAATTTTAAAAAAAAATTTGAACTGTTACTTATTTCACTTGGTAAAGTACTCCTAAATAGAGGGAGGAAAACATGCCAAAGTAGGTCTATATTTAATCTGGGAATTATAGAGTTGCCTGGGAGCACTGAAAGGTTATCCTATATCAGTATGTGTATAAAGGAGAATTTGAACCCATCTTCCTGACTTCAATCCTACTTCTTTACCTACTATGCCTTACTACCTTAAAAAAAAGTTTGGTATTATTCAATTATCTCTTTTAGTGATCTTATAGAAAAAAATTCCCTAACTTTCTTCTAACTAGGAAAATAATCCATAATTTTCAAATGAAATCAATAATCTAAATTAATCTATGCAAATAGGTTGGCCTAATAAATGCAAGTTGTTTTCTAAAACCAAACTGATAATTTCGATAATTAGAATGATTTTTTTTTTCAGGACACCTAAAGTGGTAAGTTATATTCCTTGTGTAGATTAGCAAAACTTTTAAAACTATATTAATCACATTTGGAAAGCAATTTCTATATAAAGCAACTCAAAAAAGTTTAACAAAGCAACTATTTTACTGGAGAATTAACATTTTTTTAAACCAAGAAAATTTTTTGTCCTCACACTTTCAGGATCAAAAGTAGTTAGTTCTCTAACATCCAAGTAACTTCAGAAAAACCATTATGTAAGAGGAAACAATGGTCTCCCATACCTATTTGAGGGCTTTTTATTCCATTTAAAAGGAACATATCCTAACAGAGCAAAGGTTAATACTTTCTCAACACATTCAAGAAGCAATAGTAGCAGTCACTCAAATTTATTATCACTTACACGTAGGAAAAAATTCAACTTTATATCCTACTGGATTTTGAACACTTGATAAAGGTAAGCCAAAAATGTGAACCTTAGTCAACACCAGCTACTTTCTATACTTTTAAAAAATTATTTTCCTTACATTTTCAATTTAAGATTCAGAATGAAAAAAGAAATCAAGCTCATGGAAAAAGTTTTCTCAAACAAAAGAAATATTTTGGGATTCAAAAGAAAAGTGAACCACTCAAATAATAAGTAACTGATCTGCATTTTTGAAAAAAGTAAACATTATGAAAACCTCAGAATATTATCAAGGTCTTTTTTAAAAGTTACAGTAATACTGGGGCTGTATTCCAAGGAGGTCATGGACAGCAAAGAAAAAAAAAGACAAAAAAAGTCCAGCAAGGTTGCTAGCAGCATTATTTGTAATAAAAAAAATCTAGAAAGAAAATATGTCAATGAATTGGAAAAACATGAGAAGTTGGGATTTAAGAATCAAATGGAATAGTATTATATCAAAAAGAATGACAAATTCAGATTAAGACCTAGAACTGATTAGCTGCATGAAATGATGCAGAATGAAGAAAGGAAAATAACCATGACTATAACATCAATAAAGTCAAAGTAATAAAATTCATTAAATACAATTCAATGTTAGAATTATGACATCAAAATGAAAGGATATTTCCTCTCCTTTGAATTAAACATCAGAAAGACCAGGTATGTCAACTGCTATAAATTTTTTAAAATAATTTATCCTATCTGTGAAAATAAAATTTAAATAAATGCAAGTAATTACAAAGTAATATTAAGATTTTGCTTTGAAGTATTTGTCCTAATACTTATTTTCTTTGTCTATGGACAAAAACCAAAATGTACTGCATCAAATGACACAACTTTGTCTTTCATGAAATTCTTAAATTCCAGTCCCATTAATAGTCAATAAACTAACTTTTTTAAAAGGTAGGAATATCTTTGTTAGTTTCATTTGGTTGTTTCTTGATACATTTCTTTTATAGCAAACAAAATTTATTAATAAACTGAAAAAATTGCAAATAAAAAGAAAAATATAAAAATGTATCATTTATCTAGCAGTCAAATTTGTGGAAATTCAAGCTATCGAAATCAAACTTGCATGTTTCATGAAATAAAATCTTTTGGTCAGTGAAGATAAGAGTGGTCAACTTGGTATTGAGGCAGTTAGGTAGACACAATGGATAGAACACAGGGCCTAGAATCAGAAAGATCTGAGTTCAAATCTGCCCTCAGATACTTGCTATGTGACTGGGCAAATTCTCTAAATTATCTCTGCCTCGAGTTTCCTTGACTGTAATATAGGGATAATAATAACATCTACTTCACAAGATTGTTGTAAGGAACAAGTGTGAAATTTGTAAAGTATTAGCACATTGCTAAGGAACATAATAAGCATAGTATTTAAATGCTAATTTTCTTCCCTTTCTCTTCCTCATCTCCTCCCCTTTTAGAGTCTACTGACTTAAGAGAAAAATTGTTAGAAATCTTAACCCGCTAACTTTGGAAGCAAGATGTCTTACCTAAAATTCTCTGTTCATAATAGGCTTACTGTTTTAGAAAAGCAGCAGCAGCAGCAGGGAGTCTGGGAAGATAAAGGGATAGCTCTCTAATTCACCATTTTCAAGAAAAAAGGGAGAGATAACCCACATTATGCATCATACAGGCATATTATACAGACTGAAGAAATAATAGAGGTATCACCTCTATGGAAATGTACAGTCTTCTCTCAGACCTCTCCTCATAGTTATCAAAGGCATTCTAGGTCATGTACAAATCCTCAATCTTTGCTAAGTCTATCAGTGATAAATATAAGATGAAGTTCTGTAGGAACTGGCACAAGTCCAAGAAGAACTCCACCAAACATTACATTAAATGTCAGGATGAGGATGAGAATTCAAGATCCATTAATTATGGTCCACCTGTGTTCCAAGAACTGGAGAT
Organism: Sarcophilus harrisii; assembly: GCF_902635505.1. Classification (NCBI taxonomy): domain Eukaryota; kingdom Metazoa; phylum Chordata; class Mammalia; order Dasyuromorphia; family Dasyuridae; genus Sarcophilus; species Sarcophilus harrisii. Next base: position 469,946,607 of record NC_045427.1, on the reverse strand, counting down.
AAAAAAGAAATACCTTAAAAATACAACATCTTCCCCCAAAGAAAAGCCTGACATAGACCTCAGTAGAGTTAAAATGTTGTCATGGTATCCAGGTTATTATGTATACCCCCATGCTCTATTCCCCACAGCAGAAGAAATATCATTTAATAGAGATCTGGCTAACCTGCTACATTGTGGCCAAGAACTACATTGAGCCCAGGAAAAATTAGAATAGCAGGTGCTGATGTCATTTATGGGCAGATAGGACAAAATGACTGATATCACTGGTGTGACCAAAAGTAAAGTCACTGGCACAGAAAAAGCTGACCTGAAAAAATCACCACTGAGGCCAGCATGAGAGTGGCCTGTCTTAGCACTTGGCATCTTTCAAATTACCTGAGACTGGTCAAAAAGACTATCACCACAAAACTGAGATTAGATCTGCAAGACTGAATGAGAAGATCAAAACGTGAATAATAAAAACTGCTCGTAAACCATACTTCCATAATTACCATTCTGTCTGACAAAAGTATTAATCTCTTGGAGTTTTCAATCCACTTTGGTAAAATGACCAATGATTTTTATTATGCTGAAAATTGCACTGTCAGGACCAAATAAGTTCTTATTCCTCAATTCTTTCTGGTACAAATAAAACATCCTAACTTGACTTGAAATTTAATACTGCTTCCAAATTTGGCACTTCTAAAACCATGGAAGTGACATGTTACTAAAGAAGAGACTTTAATACACATGCTAAAGCCAATTGGAAGCCCATAGATTATCAATAAAACTGATTTTTTTCAAAATTAAGCATACCAATTTTTAAAGCTTGTCCTATTTAGCTTCCCTGTCTATTAATATGGAAATTAAAACAATTTGATACAGAAATAAAGTCCGTTAACAAAGAATAAATAGCCCTACAAGTCTGCCAATAGTCCCTGAATAAAGCAATGTTAGTATGGTAAAATGGTTGATACTACAAATGTATCTGCAAATAGCAGACATTAAAGTAAATACGTGATTAATTAAGATTCATAACTATAACCTACATGATCATTAAGAAAAAGCTAAATTATATTCAGTATTCTCATTTTACGGTAGAAGCAACATGGTATAGAAGATAGTGCTAGGCTTAGAGTCAGGAAGACCTAGGTTAAAATCTCACTTTTGATACTTACTAGCTAGTGATCTTCAGCAAATCACTTAACTTTTAGAATGCTTAGGCAATTCACTAGGATTTAACTACAAAGTTCAAAATAGGTTCTAATCTAGATTAGTGAAAGGAAATCCCTATGGTAACAGATTTTTAAAGTATTCACAAAATATATATTAGGCATATCACATATTTTAGTAATATTTCAATCAAAAGCAATTTAAAAACTTTTTAAAAATTGATTATGCTTGATGTAAGCTTTAAGAATTAGGAAAATCATTCAGCCACAATATTTTTCTCCCCAACAATGTAGAGGAATGACTTCAACACTTTATTTACTCATACTCAATTAATTACAATACCCTTTCAGTATCATAAAAACATTGTTTTTTTAGCAATTATTTGATCTACTGAAACAAAATCAGGATCACAGAGATATAGGATTTTAAAGGTGTCATAGACCGAAATCAATCTAGTATTCCAAATTCACCAAATGCAAAAATTCTTGACAGATCATCATCCAGTCTAAACTTAAATATTTGTGGAAAGGAGAAGCTCCCTACCTCTTTACCTTCATCACAACAAATGATCTAGTTCAACCTATAACTAAGTAAGAATCACCTAAGAAAACATAATAGAGTAGAAAGAGCACTAGCACTGAAGTCAAATGAACTACCTTCAAATTATGTCTCTTACTACTAGTGTGAATTGAGGAAAGTCACTAACTTCTGGGCTATAATTTTCTCATCTATAAAAAAGGGACCTAAGCTAGATGGCCTCTAAAGTCCCTTTTGGCTTTAAATCTAAATGCTATAAGGGCACTTTCTGTCTTTTGAGTGAAGAGCTCTATTGTTAACAGGAGAACCATTAATTTCCAAGGCAGCCACTTCACTTGTGAATTTCTATGAATTGGGAAAATTTTCCTTACATCAAACCTAAATCTGCCTCTCTGCAATAGTCCTCCATTTTTTCTAGTCATGTCCTATAGAGCTAATCAGAACAATTCAAATCTCTCTTGTCTAATTTCTCTGGTAACTAATTTGAGGATAGCTAACCATCCTCCTTCCCTGTGCCCCCAGCAACTGTTCTCTTCTTTTGACTAAATAGTTCCAATTGTTCAAATGATCCTTATACAGTATGATTTCAAGGTCTTTCCTCACCCCATTTACCCTACTCTGAATACTTTCAGTTTACCATTATCTGACCTAGAATAAGATTCTCAGAACTAAACACAATACTTAATGTTGTCTGATAAGGGAAGAATACAGTGGTACGCTATTAACTCCCTGGTCCAAGACCTGGATGACTCTCTTAAAATAACCTATATATATATTTTTTGCTTTTATCTTTTTGGCTGTCAAAAAACTTTTAATGAGCTGGCAGTTCACTTAAATCTGCAGATCTTCAAATGAATAGATAACTAGTAAAATCTGTAAGTATAAGGCTTTGGACTTATTAAATTTCATCCTACTAGATTTAGCCCAATTATAGCCTGTCAAAATCTTTTTAGATCATAATTCTGATTTATATTGTAATCTGCCTACTCCATTAAAACTAGTTCTGGCCTTCGAAGCAAACAAAATTGTCTTCTACATGGTAAGTCTTTTAAATATTTAATATCGCTATCAGATAGCCCCTTAACCTTTATATAGTTGATTTTTAAAATTTTTTTTACTTTGATATTTTAAAAGATGTTATATATCAGCTGTAAAAGCTATATTTATTTGAAGATTTTTTCAAGGGGGCAATTTTTAATGGGGGATCCACTGTAAAAAGTGCCAGAAAGCTGACTTCAGTTGTAAGAAGCTTTATAATGCAAGTTTCTGCTTCATCAATACAACAGCTTAAAAAGAAATTAAATTGTATTCAATCTGGGACTCTATAGTTTATCTGACTAAAATGAAATAGTTCACAGTCAGAAGTCTTTCTTTAAAAAGAAAAAAAATCAAAAAAATTATTTATTTCCACTTAGCATGGTTTCTTGAACATAGTAGGCACTTAAATGTCTGTTGGCAGTTAATAAGCTAACCAAGTATTTATAGTATTCTAGCTTTTTTGAAATATGTCAATGAAATGCAAAGATCCTAAGAATGAAGATGATTTTAAAAGAAAAACAAAACAGGCCATTTTCAAATTCAAAATTAAATTTAAATGTGCACTAACAAAAAAAAAAAAAAAGTCACATCTACTAAATAAACATCCAGTAAAATGTAGGCATATTTTAAATTATTTTTAGTTCCTAGACCCATACTGTTACTCTTTCCCCACCCCCACCACAATAAAAAAAAATATACTTTACCACAAGCTATTCAAATTTGCTTTCTCTAAAATTTTAGAAAAACTTTAGATAATGGAAAACATTTTAATAATTCACTTCTTCAGAAAAATGGAAAAATATAATTATGCAAACACATTAAAGCACTGCACTCACAAGTTACAAAGTTGTAGGGATAGGTAAACTTTAAAAATACAATTTGGTACTCTGATACCATTTCTATTACACTGACTATACCATGTACCAAATAATCTTATATTTTTCAAACATTAGCAGATCTTACAATGTCTCAAATTATTTTGATTTCATAAAACAAAAAAGCTAACATTACAAAGTAAAAAGAAATAAAGCAAAACATAAAGCTTTATACTCTGATTAAAACTGATAATAGAATATATACATGTGCACATTAAATATGCACATCTTTTGTATAAATTGCATTTTACATGTACTTACATTTTAGAATAACTGCTATAACTCCCCACTATCTTTTCTAAAGTAGCAAAATTCTGTGTTTTATTGCAAAACAGGCATTATTTTTAATAATTAGTATCTATTTTTTATTGTCCTAATATATTTAGTGTTATTTTTCTACCACAAGTAAAAAGAAACATAAATAATAGAATAAACTTAATACATAGTTACTCATTCCTAAGGAAGCATTTTTTCTTCAATTCTATATACAGTGACATCAGAAATGGTGCTTAAAGCATTACCATTAGGTAGTATAATGATTTGAACAGTGACTTATTAACCAGGAGATATTTCTCCTACATATCAAGTTCACTTAAGTAGATGCTACTATAGAGAAAACTCTTTACAAGTTTCCTTCAATAAAAATGGTCTAAATCACTATTGATTAGAGAAATGCAAATTAAAACAACTGACATACCACCTCACACCTATCAAATTGGCTAATATGATAGGAAAAGATAATGATAAATGTTTAAGGGAATGTAAGAAAAACTGGGACACTAATTCATTGTTGTGAACTGATCTAGTCATTCTGAAGAGCAATTTGGAACTATTTCTAAAGGGCTATAAAACTGTGCAGACGATGCAGCAGGACCATCACTGGGTCTGCATCCCAATCATAAAAGGAGGAAAAGGACCCACTTGTACAAAAATGTTGGTAGCAACTCTTTTTATAATGGCAATGAATCAGAAACTGTGTGGAAACCATCAATTGAGGATTGGATGAATAAATTACTGTATATAAATTAATGGAATATTATTGTTCAATAAGAAATGATGAGGAAAAAAAGACATGATGAATAGGCTGAGTTGAGAAAAGCCTGAAAAGATTACATGAACTAATGTTGAGTAAAGTGAACAGAATGAGAAGAACATATTACACAATAATAGCAAGATTATGTGATGATCAACTATGATAGAGTTAGCTCTTCTCAGCAATACTCAGTGATCCAAGGCAATTCCAATAGACTTGGGATAAAAAATGTCATCCACTGTGGGTTGAATTCACTTTTTTATGTTTGCTTTTTCTTCCTTACAGTTTTTTCCTTTTATTCTGATTTTTATTTCACAACATGACAAATAAGGAAATATATTTAAGATGATCCATACATAAGATGTATGTATAACCTATATCAGACTGTTTGCTCTCTTGGGAAGGGGAATGATGAGGAAGGGAGAAAAAATGATGAGGAAGGGGAACTCAAAATCTTACAAAAATCAATACTGAAACTACCTTTACATGTAACTGGAAAAATAAAATAAATACTATTAAGGAAAAAAAAACAACAAGCTTCCTTTAATCAATCTTATACATTTAAGAGTCTTGCAATGTTCTTTATTCATTGTTCATTAATTATGAAAATATGCATAGAAAAACAAATTGTATCCTAGTGTGAATTAAAATGGAGATGACATTAGAAAAATTAAGAAAGAAAGTTGCAAAACCTAAAGTTCAACAACTTCTGGTTATTTTAGGGATGGAGGAATAGTTTGTCAAACTAATGAAGAAACTGTGCTTATATCAATTAATAATAAATAGCTAACATTTAAATAGCATTCAGTATGTGCCAGGCACTATGGTAAGCTAAAGTTTATTTTTTTAATTTTATTAGTATTTATTATTTCATTTGATCCTCACAACAACTCTGGAAAATAGGTGCTATATATTATCTCCATTTTACAGATGAGGAAATTGAGGCAAAAAGCACTTAGGTAAATTACTCAGGGTCACACAGCTAGTAATTGTCTGAGACTGCATTTGAACTTCCTGACTACAGGCTCAGTGTTTTATCCATTGTTACACCTAATGTTCACGGTAATGAACATTATGTGTCCTTGCCAAAGCCCTTATATAAAAATAACAAAATAATATTAAAAACTCTTGAGCAGAAACATCAGAAAATCAGAACTTGAAATCATATAAAAAAATTTGTTAAGGATGATTTTTCTTATATCTACAAATTTCTTTCATAATTGATAATTTAGCCTCATGGAAAGAGACATTTTGAAACATTCCACTGCTTTTTAAAATTGAAAAAGAAAAACTGATAATTGTTTTTATTTCAAAAAGTGTGTGTGTGTGTGTGTGTGTGTGTGTGTGTGTGTGTGTGTATGTATGTATCTTAGAATTCATGGCACCTGATAGGATAACATTCACATATAAGCATCTTACAAATTTTTAATTAAGTAACAGTATATCAGAGAGGTGATAGAAGGTCTTAATATAATCCATTCATAAATCTAAAACTAAAGGTAATTCTTAAAATCATGTCTTTTAAATTTTCCTAAATATAGATGCCAAGAGTTTAGCATGTATTTTGCTATGAGAGAATCAATGAATCATTTCCAAGTTAAAAGTATAAATTCACACATTAATTTAACAGTAAATGGGCACTAAAAAAACCCAACAACCTCCCAAAGCAAAAGCTAGAAACAATGAATAACAGTGAATGCCTCTGAGAAAAAAAAGAAATGATTAAAACTCAATTGTTAAGAAAGTTAGAAAGCTAGCTACATACCTGACATTGTAAGGATGAATGTTCTCTATCATGTAAGTGCTGATGATTAGAAACTGACAAATGCCATGAATGAACTTGACTTTGAGAATGAGTTCGAGCTACATCTGAAGGCTGTGTTAAAAGTTGTGGAGTAAGTTGTTGATCAAGATCATGTTCTAAGACATGACTTGAATTATCTTGGCCAAATGCTGAGTCATCAAATTGAGGAAGCAGACCCTCCTGAAGAAGATCTTCTGGATCAAGTCCTGTGAATGTCTCAGTTTGAGACCCCACTTGATGAAGCAAATTATCTTCTAGAGATGAAAAACCATTTGTTTCTACATGATCATTAAAATGTCCCATGTGAGAAGCAGAATTTACAGGATCTGGGAAATTCATGTGCACAGGAGATAATTTTGAGCTGCTGAAGTTACCCTGAGGATGTGCTGAATGCAACATTTCAAAATTATTTGAATTCAAAGATGAATTTGAGTTCAGGATATGTTGGGTAGAATCCTGCTTGGTCCCCGTCTGAGACATGAAGGCATTGCTTCCAGTAAAATCAGATAAAGTATGAGTTGAATGACTAGATGCAAGAGCTGTGGAGGACTGAAGAAGACTGCTTGGAGATATGTGATTACTGGAGAAGGAATAATGTGAAGAAAACTGTTGTGAGTTATTGACAGAGCAAGGAGTCATATTTGGAGACTGTCCATCAAAATTTCCATCTTGGTGATTGCCACAGAAGTGCATTGAAGCAGTTGATGTTGGAGAAAACTGTTGCATGGAGAGAGGTTGTTGTGGAGTTGATGCACTGGTTATTTGAGATGGGTGAGCAACATGGACTCTATGTGGACCAGAAATATTAACGTCCATAAAGGTTTTAGATTGGCTTAAAGTTTCTTGCCCTGGGTTATTATTATTGTTTCTGTTTTGCTGTGACTGTAGTGATGTACACTGTTGCTGTTGCTCAGTGACCTGAAATAAGGCAAAGTCAGGGTGTGCTACAAAGCTTTTAGTTTGCTGCATAGAATGTGAATGTCCTTGTTGGTGAAAAGGAGACCCATTTTGATTTGAAACACTAGTCTGATGGCCCCACATTGGACTACCATCAGCTACATCTGGAAACAAACCATTAGACTGATTTGGGGGATGGACCGGGGAACAATTAAATTGAGAATGTGGTGATAACACATTTTCAACTGGGCTACTAAATGACTGATTAACTTGGTGAAGTTTCAGTGATTCAAACTGATTTAAATGTTCAAAATCAGTCATCTTCTGTGGTGTTTGAGTATCCTGGACATGGTTTAATGAATCTATGTGCAAAGGTTCAAATTCTACACCCAAATTCAATTCATCAACAAGTGAAACAGGTCCTGGTTGTACAAAGGCATCGTCTGACAAATCCTCTAAGGTCTCACCAAAAAGATTGGCATCGTCAAAAAAGTCCATCATTGGATCAGTCATCTTGAAAATTCTAGGCCACTTGAATGGTTCACTCCAAATATATATTAAATTTATCTTCTTTATAGTGAGTAGGAACAGAGGTCATCAACTAACTGATCCAAGGCATGTCAGTGTTTATTATTGCTGTGGAGAACTGGGCATCCTGCCATGTCATAATTCTAATAGAAAAAAAAGCAAAAATTTTCAATTTAAAATTAGTTTTACAACAGTTATTTATATAACTAATGAATTATGGAACCATTATATCTTTTTAATTTAAGTCTCAAAATTCAGTGTTTTATGTTATAGAATAAATTCAGAAAAATTCTCAATATTCTCAGAGACAAAATAACTATATATACTTATAAATACCAATATACATTTACATGTCATCACCTTGAATTTCATGTGAATAGGTGAGGATTCAAGTTTAGAGCATAAAATCATCTTAATCAGCCTACCAGAAGGAGAAATAAACCTTGCCTAAAATATAAGACTAAAATTCCCTTTGCTACTTTTTAAATCATAAAAATAAAAATTACATACATAAATATGAAAATGCATTGTATAATAGTGTAGTACAAACTATAACTTCATTGATAAGCATTCTATAACAATAATTTCCATTGTCCAGTACTAATAACATTACTTTGAATTTTACTGTAGAAACTTAAAAAATATCAAGATTAACTATGGAAATAAATTCAGAAAAAATGATGTTGTACATAGAAATCAAGTTTTCCAGCAATGTAAGTGAAAATCAGGGTGGTATTGTGGTTATCAGTATTTAATTCAGTAACTTACAAATTACACTTAAATTTGTTACACTTATTTCTTGTTCCCAATCAACAAAATGCTTTATAAAATAGAGTTTAAAACAGAATTAAATCAGCTTTGTGAGTCAAAACTAAGCAGACTAGCATCATTTCCTCTCAAAAAAAAAAAAGATATAACAAAGTAGATATGGTGAGACATACATATGTGGGTAAGGGGATTCAATGTGAGTTTTTCTACACTGTCAATCTAAATTTTCATCTGGTTCTCATGCTCCCAAATTATACGAATTTTTTCTTTTTTTTCTATTAGCCAGAGTTCATTTTTGGATTATAGTCCCTCCACTATGCACCTATACTGCAAATAGGTTACAACGGAAGAACAACAACAGGTTCTCTAAAGACCTATTTACTTTATAATTAATCTTATAAAGGGTCCTTTATGAAATGAGGGCTTTTGAGGTTCATAATTTAAACTGGACGCAATACATGTAATAAATGCCAATTTTCTAAAACAATGATGTTTCACAAATGAATTTAAGATTTAAGTATATATCCATATTAACAATTTCAGAAGAATCAGGAATCCATATTAACCCACAAAATTTACCCAGGAATATTTTCCATGAATTTATATACCAGCTATTACAATAAAAACAAATACTTTAAAGCAGATTACAAAATGAGTAAATATAAAGTTTACAAAATTTAATTTCTAGATATATCATGTTGTCCTGAGCCATCCTTTCACCACCAACCTCCCCCCACATACAAAGTATATGTATACGTACTATAAATGTATCTAAATATATAGCATGTATATATATACATATCCATATATGTATGTGTGTATATATATTTGCACACACACACATATATATCTAGAAAACACCCACACCCACACATCCAATACACACTTCCTTTTGAGTTGTTTAGGATACCTAATAGATCAACAAAGAGATGAACTTGGCATCTTTTAAAATATACTGATGTTCAGTCATAGCCAGGTGCTCTAGGTACAAAGAGGTCCATAGTTCAAGTTCAGAAATACCCTATGCCTTCATTTTTATAAAGCTCAATAGAGAATATATGCTGATTAATAGAACTATGGAATATCATGTATATGGAATATCACAAATTGCTTAGGCCCTTGAAATGATGATATGTAGCAATTAAATTAGATAGCAAACTATCTGGAGGACACTCTTTATCATGTAGTTCTTTATTTGCCCTGTTAACAGTTTTTTTTTTTTTTTTTTTTGCCTTGGTTTTATTTTTAACCAGATTTAGAGAGTAAAAAGAAATTCTTATATAAGTTAGTTTTTAACAAATATAGTCTTGGGCACGCAAATATTTCTTATATTGTTGACTTGAATTATGTAATAAGACTTAAAATAGCTGTGAAGCTTCTATATGTTATTCTAGGTTTTATCAAAGAAGAAGAGACTGCATTTATGACAATTTCCATTATCTTGCTAATGAGGAAATAAATATTACTTCCTAAATATGGAAAGCTAGGTGTCACACTGGATAGAGCACTGCGCTTGGAATCAGAAAGACTCATTTCATGAATTAACAACTTGTGTGATATTGGGCAAGTCACTTAACCCTATTTGCTTCAGTTTCCTCATCTGAAAGATGAGCTAGAGAAGGAAATGGCAAAGCCACGCTAGTATCTTTGCTAAGAAAACCCCAAATAGGGTAATGAGGAATCAGACAGAACTGAAAACAACTGAACAATAACAACACTTCAGAAATGTGTAAGATAAGAAATCTATATTAAACCATAGTTAGCGAAAGGATTGCAAATAAATCATGGCAAATTATTCCTATTAACATTTTCAAACACATTTTCCAAGTTAACTAGTTTTTCTCTAATTCAAATAATACTCATGATTCTTATTCAGAATTCTTTAGTTCTTCTCTGAGATTTCTTGTCTTCACCCTAATTTAACCTTTGTTTCTGTACTATTTGCTATTATTAGCACTTTTCTTAATAGCTCAGATGAGTCATTTTAGTTCTGCATCATACAATACTTGAAAGTTCAACAAAACATTTTCCTCACAATCCTCTTAATCTCTGTGCAAGTATCATCCTCATTTTGCAGATGAGGAAACTGAGACCCACTATCTGTTTAGAATCTTGACTAAGGTTATATACATGATAATTAGTAAAGATTTTAATTAAAGTCCTCTATTCTAAATCTAGTGATTTTTACACTGATACAACTTTCTATGTTCCACTTGAACTGAAGATTTTCTTAATAGAATTCATTTGATGCCATTGTGTCAATTGCACTATGACCTACAGTACTCCTGGCTGCCCGCCATGCCTTGAATACTCCCCTCTTCATTATTCCTTCAAATACTATATGAGCAGCCCAAAGAATTTGTCAGTTTGTCATGCCTAAGCAGCATGGAAAGGTAATGATCTACAACTGAAATTCAGTAGGAATAGAAGATAAGCATTTTTAGGTCTAAACATGATGAATCAATATAGCAAATATCAATGAAATACTTGCAAGAAATGGTATATATGTACTTTAACATGTTTAACATGTATGGAACTGCATGCCATCTAGGGGAGCGGGTGGAGGGAAGAAGGGGAAAAGTTGGAACAGAAGTGTTCACAAGAATCAATGTTGAAAAATTAGCCACGCATATGTTTTGTCAAAAAAAAGCTATAATAATTTTTTAAATGATACATATGATTGGGAATATAACAGAAAAATGAATCTAAATTAGCCAGTAGTGTAGCTTGGATAGGGGTGAAAGGTAAAGGAAAGAGGTGGAGGGACAAGAAGAGGAGGAAGAGAAGGCTATGGTAGCTGCCTGGCATATAACTGGTGAAGAATTTAAAGGAATACATGGACAAGAATTCCAGAAGATAAGAATACATTGAAGGGGTGAGAAAATCCTCATGCTAAATTCTTTCAAAGTATCTAATTATAATAAGAGGTATCAATATGCAAGTACATTTATTATAATTATCCGTTTGGGAAAAAGCAATCATATTATGGTAAAATGTGATGCAGTGTCTATAAATACTTCTTTCTAAATATAAAATGAAATATGAGTTAAGAAGTATTAGTGGCAAATCTATAACTAACTGAAGAGACATGAATCTATCTATACCAATGAAAAATGATAACTATTAACATTATTAAATCTCCATATTACTTTACTATTATTGCTATAGTATTTATATTTATGTGTTTCCCACATATGAAAAGCACTTTGCAAAATCCTGAAGTACTATGTAAATTCTAGGGAATATTACTATAACATTTCTATTAAGTGAACTTAATGAAAAAAGTTGCCTTGTCCCACAACCTTTAACTTATTGACCCTAACTCATTATTCACTTTCACAGATACTGGATCAACATTTATCTACTGATTTTAGTTTTGTCCTTATTAATTTGTACTTTTTGAAATCAGCAGAAATGTTCTTCACTATGTTCTTCAGGTGGTTTAAGATTTACAACTAGAAGGTAAAAATTGTGTTTATTTTTAATCTTTTCCCTATTCCTATAGAAATTAAGAGTAAACACATAATAAGTTATGCTAAGTATACTCATTAAATAATGCTCCCAATAAATCCTCATGTCATTGGGCCAAATTTAAGTTTTCAACCCATGACTGTCCTAATATAAATATAACAAATCTATAGCCCAAATGTTTTTATTATTTCAAACTATAGAAAAATCACCTTCACCAGTGACTGTCACCACATTTTATATAATTTTTAGATTGGAGGATCAGAGAGTAGTAAATTAAAATGTCAACACTAAAAAGTAAATCATTTTGTCAACATACAATTGCATAAAGAAACAGACTGTGAGCATTGCTAAGAAAGAATACTGTCAAGACCTTTGATAAAGAAACCCCATTGCCTATGGATATAAAACATAACTAGACACAACTGCATTTACAAAAAGTTACAATATGCATTTGTCAGAGGGACAAAAATTGTACATAATAGAATCACAAGTTAAAAAGAGGCTGAAAAAGAAAAAAAGCAAAGACTTTTAAAAAATCCTGGATACAGGAATTCCATGAATCAAGATGGTGGAGTAAGCAGTAAATCACTGTAACCCTCCCATGTTCATCTCTAAACAATTATAAAATAGTACCCCCAAACAAATCTTGGAATGCAAAACCAGCAAAAGGATGGAATAAAACAATCTTTGAATGCAAGAAACTTGGAAGATTGACAAGAAAGTGCCTCACTCAGGGAAAAGCGAATTCAGTCCAGAACAAGAAGATTCTAAGCAAACAAGCAGCAAGTCCCACCTGAGAAAACCAGTGGGAGATCCTGAACCTCAGAATGGTAGAATAGGGCAAAACTCCTACACTGCCTAAGCAAATAAATAGGAAATTGCTAGTTTCCAGCCCTGTGCTTCAGCGTAGCCTGGGGAAAACAGAAACACCCCATCAGCCTCAGCACATGCCAGATACCACCACTAGGACCCTGGCTCTGCATCAAGTATAAAGTGAGACTGAGGACCTCCAGCAGGACCAGCTCTCCCCCATCCCTCAGCATAGCATCAAACACAAGGGTCTTTAATGGTCTCAGGACAACTTCAGTATAGCACCAGGTAAAAGAGGCCTGAAGCAGTGTCTTTTCCACTCAAGAAAAGAGCTCAAATTTAAGAGAAAAGAAAAAGGCCAAAAACAACAACAAAAAAGAATCCGACCATAGAAGGTTATTATGGTGATAGAGAGGATCAAGACACAAACTCAGGAAGAGAACAATTATGTCAAAACACCTATGGGCAAAACCCCAAAGAAAAATGGGAAATGTTTTCAAAGCCAGAAAGAATTCGTGGAAAAGCCCAAAAAGGAGCTGAAAAAGTCATATAAGAGGTAGAAAAAATAAGGGAAAGAAATACGAACAATGAAAGAGAATTTTGGAAAAATAGTCAATAGCTTGGAAAAAGACCACAACTACTTAAAAAGTAAAATTGGTCAAATGAAAAAAGGTCAAAATAAAAATCCACTGAAGAAAATAACTCCTTAAAAAGTCCAATTGACCATATGGAAAAAAGTACAAAAGTCAACTGAGGAAAACAACTCCTTAAATATCAGAATTAGGTAAATGGAAGCTAATGACTATGAGACATCAGGAATCAATCAAACAAATTTTTTAAAATGAAAAATATAGAAGAAAGCATAAATTACCTCATGGGAAAAACAACTGACCTGGAAAATAGATCTAGTAGAGACAATAGCAATCATTGAACTATTTAAAAGTGATGATCAAAAGGAGAACCTGAATATCATCTTTCAAGAAATTATCAAGGAAAACTGCTTTGATGTCCTGGAACCAGAGGACTAAATAAATAGGTATTGAAAGAATCCACCACTTACCCCAAGAAATCCCAAAATAAAAACCTGAAGGAACATGGCAGAAAATCTGAGATTAGGTCAAGAAAAAAATACTACAAGTGGCCAGAAACAATTCAATTATCTGGGAGCCACAATCAGAATTACACAGGATTTAGCAGTTGCAACATTACAGAATCAGAGGTAATGGAAAATGATATTCTGAAGGCAAAGAAGTTAGGACTACAATCAAAAATCATCTCACCACTGAAACCAAGCATAACATTTCAAGGGGAAAAATGGTAATTCAATGAAACAGAAAAATTTTAAGCATTCATATAGAGAATACTAGACTTGGACAAAAAATCTGATCTCCATTATCAAGACCCAAGAGAAAAAAGGGAAAAAGTAAAAGAAAACAAGGGATTCAATGAAACTAGACTGCTTAAATTCTTACAAGGGAAAATGATACTTGTAATTCTTAATAAATGTACCACTAATAGAATGACTAGAATGAATATATACAGGCAGATAGATGATAAGGGTATAAGATGAATGTGAGGAAATGATATAAAAAAAATAATTAAGACTGTAGGAGGGGGTAGGCTGACAGAAGATAGGGAAGACTGAGGGAGGCTATACACAGAAGCAAAACACTGTCACTGAGGGGAAAGGATGAAAGGAGAGAGAGAAAAAAAAAGAAGAAAAATAGGATGGAAAGATGATTAATAATCATAATTGTGTGTAGGAGGAATTCTCTCATAAAATGGAAGTAGCAGAGTAGATCAAAAATCAGAATTCTACAATATTCTGTTTTCAAGAAACACATTTGAAGCAGATAAACACACAGAGTAAAGATAAGGAGTCAGAAGAATCTATTATGCTTCAGCTCTAGTGGAAAAAAAAATCAGGGATAACAATACCTGATCTCAGACAAAGAAAAAGAAAATAAGCAGATCTAATTAAAAGAGATTAGGAAACTCTACCTTGCTAAAAGGTACCACAGACAATGAAGTAACATCAATACTAAATATATATATGCACCAAGTGGTATAATATCCAAATTCCCAAAGGAGAAGTTAAGTGAATTGTAGGTCTGTGACCACATAAGAGATAAGAGAACATTACAAAATGTAAATAGATCATTTTAATTATATTAAATTTAAAAACTTTTGCACAAACAAAACCAATGCAATCAAGATTAGAAGGAAATCAGAAAGCTGGAAAACAATCTTAATAGCAAGTGTCTGCTAAAAGCTTCAATAACATGGTACCTTAGCATTTGTCTATTTTAAAATTTGTCAATCTTGATTCATTTTGACAAGAAACAAAATGCTCAGCACTGTATTTGTCTTGATTGAGCAGTAGGGATTTAAGGTTGGCTAGGTGTACTGCTCAGTCCCAGCCATGGGCTGCTTTTCCCCAGTGAAGATAGTGTTGTGCAGGACTATAAGGTTGGAGCACACAATGCTGAAGTTTTGCATGATAGTGGGCAGACTGAAAGGTAGTTCCTACAGGACGATGTAGTTTCATTGTCTCCTAGTTTCCAAAATAGTAATACTAAAAGGGGGATAGCTAGGCCCACATGATCAGCAGAAGGAAAAGCAGCAGGAACAGCAGAGGTGGCATGAATAGAAGTAGCAAGGAGCCCAAATGGCAGTGGCAATAGTGGTAGTAGCAACCAAAGCAGCAGTGGGCAGAGAACCCAGGACTCCTAATAACCTTGAGTTCCAGGCAGTGGCCAGAAACTGGAGGGCTTGCGATCATTAACTTTTGCCTCCAATATCCAGATTCCCCCTGCCAGAAAGCTTGAATGGCAAGGGGTGGGTAGAGAGTGGTTTCTCTCAGAAAGTGAACTGGGTCAAGAAAGGAAAATTTAGAAAGGAAAATTTCTCTACAGCTTATGACTTGATGGCTCTAGAAGAGAGAGGGAGACTGATGACTTTGCACAGCTCTTCCCCACTTACACTAGGTTCAGAGATTGAAGACACCGAAGTCATCTGCTATATCCTGAGCTATCATATTCATCCTGACTTTTGTATTGTCACGACTCTGATAACTCTGGATGAGAGGGTAAGAATTACAACTTTGTGCAACTGTGCCTCTTTAAATCCAGTTCTCTCAAAAGTCAAGACTTGCCCCTTGTGATGTCACTGGTCCTCTTCAAGACTGAATGCTAAATTAATCAGAATTAAACCAGAATTAAAATGATAGCTATTTGAGAGGTTAGATACAAGAGATAATGCAGAGATAAAATAAGAAGATTTGGCTACTGATGGGATATATGGGGTACAAAATGTCTAGGTTATAAATTGGGGAGACTAGAAGAATGGTGGTGACCTCAAAAGAAACAAAGAAGGATTCTGGAGGGAAAAGGAAAAGGTAATGATTTCTGTTTTAAATATATTGAATTTCAGATAACTCTGGGATGTACAATTTATAAAGTCCAATGGTGACATAATTGAAGTTCAAGGGTGCAACTGGGGCTATGGCAGGATATATAAAAATCTGGCAGTCATATGTAGAGAGATGACAACTAAACTTTAAACAGCTAATGAAAAAAGAATGCAAAGAAAAGGACCCAAGACAGAACATAGGGTAAATTCACAGTTTGTAGCATGAGATGAATTATGAACCACCAAAAGATACTGAAAAGCAGCAGTAAGAAAATGCTCTGTACTCAGCAATACTGAGTAGTATCATGAAAAAATAGAAAACAGATAATATCCAGAAAGAATGCCAACAAAGTCAAACACAGAAAAGGACAAGGATAAGAACGAATAAAAAAAATTATCAGTTTTAGAAATTAAAAGATTGTTAACTTTGGAAAGAGTTTTTTCAGTTAAGCAAAAAGACTGGAAGTCAGACTAGAAAAGGCTAAATGAGTGAAAAGAAAAAAAAAGTGGAAGCAATTTTTCCTATTTATGAGGAAAAAAAGATAAAGAATCCTAACTGGAACAGATGGTGGGGTCTAGTCAAGGCTTTTTTAAGGTGGGGAGACAAAAATGTTTAAAGGCAATAGGGAAGGAAACACTAGATGGGGAGAGACTGAAGATTAGGGAACAAAAAATGAATGAGAGAATATCAGAATAAAACACAATTTAATTTCTTTCTATACCAAGTCATGTAGAGAGGAGAAAGTGCAACCCTCTAATTGTGGGTATTTCCCAAGGTTCTTCTCTTTTCTCTCTATATTATCATACTTTGTTTCAATTATTATCTCTATGTTGATGATGGTTTTTGGATTTCTTGAACTGAATGTTCCATAGGCATACAAAATGCAACATGTATAAAATTAAAGTCATTATCTTTTCTTCCTCTTTTATATTTTATTTTCTAATTAACACTCATTTACTTTCCCTTTTTTAATCACACCTTAATTAGAAAAAGAAAAACCCTATAATAAACAGTCAAGTAAAACAAATTCTAGCATTGGTCATGTCTAAAAATATATCTCAAGTTCTTAAGTTCATCAATTCTTAGGAAATATAAATACCCTGCTTCACCACTGATTCGCAGGAATTAAAGCTGGTTATCATATTGATCAGAAAAATTTATCCTTTTCCTCAAATCCTCATCTCTCCTAAACTTCCATGTTACTATTAATGTCACTACCATCATTCCAATCACCCAGGTTCATAGATTTAGGGTCTTCCTTGACTCCTCAGCACACACATGCATTCATTTGACTGTAAAATTCTGTTATTTCTTCCTACAAAGTATCCTTCATATATGTACCATTCTTGCTATTCACTATGATAGCACCCTAATTCAGACCCTCACCAACTTCTTTCTGGGATATTACAATATGCTTTAATTGGTCTTACTCTCTCAAGTTCTTTTCCCACTCCATTCCATCTTCCACATAGCAGACAATGCAATTTTCTTGAAATACAAATTTGACTATGCCACCATCTTCAATAGTTTCCTATTTCTTGTAGCTACTAAGTCCTTTGGCATTTAAAACTCTTCACAACCTGGCTTCTTCCCTACTAATTTTCTCAAACATAACTCTACAGCCACTCTCTGATTCAGCAATATTGATTTACTTGCTGTTCTTAGCACACAACACTCATCATATATCTTGATTCCTTTGAAGTGAATATTCCCCATACCTGGAGGGTTCTCCTCATCTCTGGCTCTTCCCATTCTTGGCCTTTTTAAGATTTAGCTCAAATGCCACCTTCAGTAAGAGTTCTTCATGATCTCATCTCAGACATTTGAGCTTTCCTATTTAAAGTTACCTTACTTTTACTCTCCATCTATCATCTGTGTGCTGTCTCTCAAACAGTAAGCTTATTTTATATATTATATTATATATAGGATTTTTATATATCCTATATAAAAATATGTTATATATATTTATATATCCTATATAAAATATATATGTATATCTTATATCCTTATTATATCTTTCTATTTCATGACATCTGTATATCTAAGCTAACAAATGAAAAGACTTGACTAATACTGAAAGGCTCAAAGGTGTTAAATGACTTGTCCACTGTCACAGTCAGTAAGTCACAATCACAGTAAAATATATATCCATTCTTCCTGACACCAAGTCCTGCACCTGCCATTCTACAAGATCTGTGATTTATCCCATTTCTTCTACCCAAAATATTGAATAAAATAAGCTCTTAATGCTATCAAGATCATACAACTTTCAGAGTGCATTTCCTCTGTGTATACTTGGCCTGGTCCTGTTATTCTTTCCTACCTAATACTAAATGCCATGTCTACTTCCTTATAAAAAAGTTTAATTAATGCATTTTTGATGGAATTATGAAATAATATAACCTTTCTGGAGAGCAATTTGGAACTATGTCCAAAGGACTACAAACTATACCTACCTTTGATACAGTAGTGCTACTATTAGGGCTATATATCCCAAAGAGATCATTAAAGAGGAGAAAGGACCCAGATGTGCAAAATGTTTATAGAAATCCCTTCTGTAGTGACAAGGAACTAGAAATTGAATGGATGACTATAATTTGGAGGAATGACAGAATAAGTTATGGTATATTAATGTAATGGAATATTAATGATAAGCAACCTCAAGTAGTTTGATTCAGGCCAATTCCAATAAACTTGAGATGGAAGAGAGCCATCTATATCCAGAGACTGGGGATTGAATGTCAATCACAACATAGTATTTTTACTACTGTTGTTCACTTGTTTTTTCTCTTACATTTTTCCTTTTTGATCTGATTTTTCTTGTGCAGCATGACAAATGTGGAAATCTGTTTAGAAGAACTGCACATGCTTAACTATATTGGATTGCTAGGGGAGGGGAAAGAAAGGAAGGAAGAAAAGTTTGGAACACAAGATTTTTCAGGGGTGAATGTTGAAAACTATCTTTGCATATATTTTGAAAAATAAAAAGCTTTTATTAAAAAAAAAGAAAGGAAAAAATGATGAGTGGGCTGATTTCAGAGAAGCCTGAAAAGATTTACATGAACTGATGCTGAGCAAAGTGAGCAGAACCAAGAGAACATTGTATACAATAACAACAAGATAATGTAATGATCAAGTGTGAAAGACTTGGCTTTTATCAACAATGTGGTAATTCAAGGCAATTCTAATAAACTTGGGATGGAAAATGCCATCCCATCTAGAGAGAGAACTACAGAGACTGAATATGGATTGAAGGACAATATTTTCAACTTTGTTTATCTTTCTTTCTCATGGTTTTTTCCCTCTGGTCTGATCTTTCTTGTATCCCATTACAAATATGGAAATATGTTTAAAAGAATTGCACATATTTAATCTATGTATATCAGATTATTTGATATCTTGGGGAGGGAAGGAGAAAAATTTGGAACACAAAAGTCTTATAAAAACAAATGTTGAAAACTATCTTTACACGTATTTGGAAAATAACATACTACTGAACATTTTAAAAAATACAATAAAAAAAAAAAGAGAGACTGGTCATTTCTACTTCCTGAAAAAAATTTATTTTCTAAACTGCATAGTTTTAATCATGTTAACATAAGTGGATGCTATATTTATATATTATACACATATATTCTTAAGAATCAAAGTTTCAAGTGAACCATATGACAAAAGAGAGATATATATAATGAGTAAAAGCAGGCAACAATATATTTCTTTTTTAAATAGTATTTTATTTTTCCAAATACATGTAAAAATAATTTTCAACATTCATTTTTGTAAAACTTTGTGTTCCAAATTTTTCTTCCTCTGTCCCTTACCTCCCTCCTCCCCAAGACAGCAAGCAATCTAAATAAAATGTGTGCAATTCTTTTAAATATTTCCATATTGTCACATCCATATTTAAAACTCAGATCAAAAGGGAAAAAAAAACACAGAAAAAAACAACAAGCTAACAAACAATAACCCCAACAAAAGGTGAAAATACTATGCTTCGATCCACATTCAATCTCCATAGTTCTTTTCTCTGGATGTAGATGACATTTTCCATCACCAAGTGCTTAAATGCCTTAAATCAACAAATTGTTGAAAAGAGCCAAGTCCATCAAGTTAATCAAGACATAATTCTTGTTACTGTGTACAATATATTCTCTTGGTTCTGTTCACTTCACTCAGCACCAGTTCTTGTAAGTCTTTCCAGACTTTTCTGAAATCAGCCTGTTCATCATGCTGCAATATATTTATAAAAATGACCTGCACACAAGAAGCAAAACATATTTATCTGAGAAATATACAATAGGAAAAGATGTGTCAATCATAAATAACAAATATACAATGCATAGACTACACTAACACCCCAAATAAGTTTTTTTTTTTTTTAAAGCATGGCCAAAAACATAGATTAATTGTGACTGCAAGGATGGAAGGATAATCCTTGCCATTATCATCACAGATACAGTCAAATATTGGATGATGTTTCCTAGCTTGGAGCAGATTAGAAGCAGCAAATTAGAAGGAGGAGGAGAGGAAATTACAGATACAATAGCAGCAAAAAGTGACAGACAAAAAATTTTTTTCTACTTAAAAGTAGATACCAGAACTGAAATACACAGCATTCTAAGGACAAACAGGACTACATTTCTCAACAGACCTTGAATAAATCACTCTAAAAACAAAATTTAACTGTTATTAGTAATAATGGTTCTAAATCATTAAAAAGATCATAGAACTGGAAGGGATCTTAAAGACTAATTAATCTAATCTATTCATTTTCAGGAGATATCTAAGTGGTACAATTGATAGAATACTTTGCTTGGGGTCTTCCTGACTCAAGTTATTATGTGTTCTTAGGTTTGTCACTTTGCCCTATTTGTTGTCTCAGTTCCCTCATCTGTAAAATGAGTTGAAGAAGGAAACAGCAAACTACTATTATTTTTGGTAAGAAAACCTCAAACAGGACCACAAAGAGTCAGACATGAGTGAAAAAAACACATCAAAAAAGGATCAAAGAGGTTCAATAACTTGTTAAAATCATGAGTAATTCAAAGCATGTACTAGTAGTACTCACTGTATGAGACAACAGGGAAATATTCCCTTCCAAATGATTTTTATTCTAGATGATTTAAATTTTTCAGATGTTGTTGCCAGAAGGCGTAAGCTTCAGTTAGCTAAAAAATTCACTTAGGTATAATTCTTCCAAAATGTAGCATCACAGAATTTCTTTTGTATTCCCTTCCTTTTTCCTCCACCATCAAGCAACCACTAATGTGTTTAGTCAATCACAAATCCTGTCACAAACTCATGCAATTATCTACTTATACTTCAATGGATCTGTGATTTCATTCACACAAGTACTCTCTTAAATGGGACACATCCTAGCATCTTTAGCTTTTTATCCTATGCAATTCTTATCCAAACTTTCCCATAAATACTCCATTGAGATATGGTAGAAGTCTTCTTCTAGATCTTTTAATCTAGTATAGGACTTGGGATTATCCATCAGCTATCATTTGATTTTACTTTATGATGAACCACTTCCTTTCCTGATAATATAATTCTTATGTATATTTTATTTATTCATTCTTTTGAAAAGCATTATTACACATCTATTACATGCCAGGTACTATGCCAGGCTCTGGGAATACAAGGACAAAAAAAAAGAATATCTGCCCTCAAGGAGCTTACATTAGATTGAACAGAAACAATATACACTAAAAAACAAAATAAAAATATATTCTGAGTAAAGCAATATAAATTCCGGAGGAAGTAGGGCACTAGTAAACCGTGAAGATGAAGATAAGCTTACAATAGGAAGTGACAAATGAGCTAAACTGTGAAATAAGCTAAAAATTCAAAGAGGCAGAAATACATTCCAAGTTTGGAGGACAACTTGTGCAAAAACTAGGTAAGAAGAAAAAGAAGTAGATCAGTTTGGCTGGAACATATGTGGAGAGCAATATGCAAAAAGCCTGAAAAGCAGGTTGTAACTGGACTGTGAGAGGCTTTTAAAACCAGACAGAGGAATTTCTATTTTATCCTAAAAGCAAGGAGGAACTACTGGTGATCCCTGAATAAGGGGGGAAGGGAGTATCCTGATCACATCTGTACGTTAGTAATATAAATTTAGCAACAGAATGAAAGATAGAATAGAGTGAAGAAAGAACCAAAATAATGAAAAGAATTAGGAAATAACTGCAATAGTCCAAGCAAGAGATAATTAGAGCCTAAACTAAGTTACTGGCATATGAATGGAAAAGGGCATTTGTGAGAATACTGCCTTGCCTGTCCTGCCATGCATCTGGCCTGATTGGTCCAGTTCACTCCCAAAGCATACCTTATATTAATCCCAATGAAGGATTATGGAGATCTAAGACTTGGCAACTGAATGCATGTAAGGGATAAAAGAAAGGAAAGAGTTGAGGACTTCCTCCAAAGTTGTCAATATATGTGACTAGAAGGATGGTAGAGTACTCAAAAATAGGAAAGTTAAGAAGAGAGATGGTCTGGGATTATACTTTTAACATGCTGAGTTTGAGATGCCTAGATTGAATGCCCAGTTGAAGCAGTTGGTAATGAGAGCCTGAAACCTATTTCTTCTCTTTGGAAATAATATAGCAGCCTACTTGTACTATTATACATCTTTCTGTTACAACAAATGGTTTTATCTAACACAAAGGTTAAAAATAAAAAAAAAAATCTCCAAGATTTAAATGAAAAAAATCTTTCAGATAATTGCTACTACATAAAATAAGGAGATTTTCCATCAAATTAACTATTAAAGAGAAAATTAATATAATTCATTATGGATTTTTAAAAGGCATGGAGGCAGCTAGATAGAACAGTGGATTGGACCTTAGCCCTGGAATTGGGAGGACCTGAGTTCAAATCCAGCTTCAGACACTTAACACTTAGTAGCTGTGTGACCCTGTCACTTAACCCCAACTGCCTTGCCAATAAAATAAAATAAAATGCAAATTCTCTCAACATAACATAAGAATTAGAACTTAAAACTTCAGACTGCCAATTTTTATACTGAGAACATTAGGTTAATTTTCCAATTTGCACAAAAAGGTATAATCTGTTTTGGAATCACTTGAAATCTGTACTAATATTATCCTTTAACTATAATTAAAAAATGAAAACTCTAGCATTCCTTAAAATACAAAGACATGGAATATTTATTCAGTACAAGAAGATTTTAATTGTATTATTATTCCTTAAAATGGGTTTTGCTTAGAAAGTATATTAAAACTTTACCTTACCTGTTAAATATGACTTTAAATAGAAGATTAAAGTAAATCTTAATATGGTAGTTAGCCCTAGAAGTTTACATCACAATCAATAAAGATGCTAAAAACATTTATATCCTAAGGAAGGAAAGAACTAATATAGAAACCTTTGCTACTAAGGCTAAGAGTATGATAAGCAAAATTATATATATGCCATTCAAATGTTTACTTTTATATTTTAAAATATATAAATTACAAATGAAAATTTTAAAGCAAACATTTTTGTAACACTGATTTAGTCATCATAAAAGTGACTAACACCCTGTTACTTCTCCATCTCAACAAGGAAGATATGAAGTTCCAAATATTACTGGAAACCAAATGCTTCTTTCACTTAACAAATGCAATTGTTCAGTTTTTTTTCTGGTATTAGGAGGTGATCCTAGATTCTTCATGACTAAGTTTTGTCAGGTCCTGAAAAAGAGGAAAGACTTCAAATAATCATCCCCACATTGGACATGTTATCTGTTGTCCAAGGACCAACCTAGGTAAATGTGTGGAGAGGCCCTCCACCAACTTGACTTCAGTGATAAATTTTCCAGGCAAAATATCTCTTACCTACAAAGTGGTAATTATTTGTGGTTAGGAGCTCCCCCACCAACAAAACCACGGATTCCTGAAGAAAATGAAGAATTTACTTTAGAAAAGTAGGCTCAAAACTAAGCATCTCAAGTAAATGCTTGAATTGTTTAACTGATTTGTTTTATGCATTTTTGGAACCTTTGGTACTCTTAAAAAGAACACAATCTGAAAGGTATAATATTGTCAACTCTTTAAATAGTGATTTTAAAAATTCATAACTGAAAGACCCTGTGTTAACAATATATTTTATAGATTCATGTAAACTCTCAAATAATAATATCCTTACCAATGAATACAGAACAGACACTGTCACAAATGGTTAAGAAACTCTGGGACATGTTTATTTGCATCCAAGAAATTCATCATCATTCGAAGCCTGAAAGAAAAAATACATAAATATAATCACAAGTCTCCTCAAAACTGTTCTGTGAAAAATTGTGTACTTCACATTATGCACTAAGATAACTTTTTAAAATATATAACTTTTAAAAATCTTATACACAGATTTAGATAATTGATATAGAAGCATTTATGATAACTTTTAAAAACATTATGCAGATTTTCTTAACTATGCATATATACCTAATGTCAGGAGTACAAAAGAACCTACTCAGGTTTTTCTAAAACCAACTTCTTTATTCCCCACAGCACAACCACAGCACATTTCTTACACACTTTTTCATCCTCACTATGACCTTCATTTCCCCAGCCTCTCAGATATTTCTCATGCTGCATCATTCCTGCTTCAGCTATATTCTTCTCCCATCTCTATCTTAACTTTTTGATAAACTCAGCTTTATATCCACTTTTAATTGTGTTTAGGCTCTTTTTGGTCCTGGATTTCAAGTAGTCTAGTGATTTTAAATTATTTCTAGTTTTAAGTCAGTTTTGGGTTTGTTTGGGTTTTTTTTTTTGCTATTATCAACTTTTGTTTTCTTTATCATTTTTTATATGGTCCTAATTTTCAGGGAGTACATTAGTTGAGCAAAGCATTGCACAGTGAAGATGCACAGTACCTAGAGTCAGGAAGACAAGTTCAAATTCAGCATTAGATACTCATTCACAGTATGATCCTGGAAAAGTTACTTAATATTCATTTGTCTCAATTTCCTTATCTATAAAATATGGTTAATACCTATTTCTCAAGATTATTGTGAGAATCAAAGAAGATAATAAATGTAAAGTACTTTGGTGTAATGCCTGGCACACAGTAGACACAAACATTTGTTTCATAACAAATCCTCTTTTCCATAACAATATTCTAACACTTTCATATACTATTAACTTATTTAGCTATTCCCCAAATGATTGGCACCTCTCAACTTAATTTCTTGTCGAACCAAAAATAGTAGCCATACACTGTTAAACATTTTTATAGTTTGTCTTGATCTAATCCCTTTCTTAATTTGTTCTCTCTTATCATTCCTTGTTTTTCTTCCTGAATCCAATTGAGTGAAATGTATTTCTATATCCAACTGTGTGAATTTTCTCCTCCTTTTCCTCTTTGTATAGAATTCTACTACACTTTAGTTATGAAATACATTTTCTAAGTTTTCTTCACCTCACTCCAATGTATTACTTTTACCCACCTTTCCATTCTTCCAAAGTCATCAAAACATAATCAAACCATTTTCAAACTCTCTTTGTCTAATTAGACTGCCTCACTGATCCCTGATAAGAGTCATGAATAAACATATGTTTAGAATGTTTAACCTTGTTTAGTTTGTGTGTAGTCATGCATTCATATTTACCCTTTTATGTTTCTCTTGACTTTTATATTTGCACGTTACAGTTTCCATGCAACTCCAGTCTTTTCATCAGGAATGCTTGGAAGGAATGCTATTTCATTAAAGATCCAATGTAATGTTGTTTCATGGGTATGTTAATCATAACTTTCGGGAATGCTGTATTCCAAGTTCTGTTCCCTTGCTAAAATATGATTGTTTCTGACTGTAGAGTTTCCCAATACTTTATTTTCTTCTCATTTGGAAGATATTTTCTGTGACCTATAAGTTTTGGATTTTGGCTACAATGTTCTTGAGTTTTCATTTGGGAGATTTTTCTCAGGAGATAAAGAAGGAATTCTATTTTCATAGTATTGTGAGAGCACTGTAGTTCAAAAGAAATCTAAATAGGCTTAGGTATTATGATTCCTAATACTTTTTCATCCTCAATATGGCCTTCATTTCCCTAACCTCTGAGATAATTCTCATGCTATATCATTCCTGCTTTAGCTATACTCTTTTCCTATCTCTACCTTAACTTTTTTGATAAACTCAGCTTTATATCCACTTTTAAAGATTGTGTTTAGGTTCTTATTGGTCCTGGATTTCAAGTAGTCTAGTGATTCTTAAATTATCTCTAGTTTCCAAGTCAGTTTTAGGTTTGTTGGTTTTGTTTTTTGCTATTATCAACTTTTGTTTTCTTCATCATTTTCTATATGGTCCTCTCTAATTTTCAGGGAGTACATTAGTTGAGTAAAGCACTACATTTTGTACTAAACTGTTAATTCTCTTTCCAATTCTTTATTCCATAGCTCTCATGCACACACATCCCTTCATTTTTGCCTCTAGCACTCTCATTTCATTTATAACATGTTTAATTCTCTAACTTTTCCCTCTTCTAGAAATTCCAGTAGAACATAAGTTGTGTTTTTGAGATTTCATTTGGATTTATTTCATAATCATTTTCTTCTTCAGACATTGTCTCTTGAGCATGCTTGTCACTATAATAGCTCCTTATTGGGGGATTTTTTTTTTCATTGGTTTGATCATTCTTCCAGCTCAATTCTCAATTTTAAACCTGATGCTGGGGCCAGACTCTAAGCATTTCTGAAAGATATGCCCAAGAAGTTCTTGTTCATCTTGGATCTTTCTGCAACTTTCTAGGATACTGAATTCTGTGTTCTTTTAAGATCTAAGAGACACCTCAGAATGGAGACGTCCGAGCTTTCAGCACCCTCACAAGCAGTATAATTGGAAAAGTCTAATCACTGTCTTTCTCTTCTAACTTTTGCAAGTTTCTGACCTGGATTTCATTCTGAGCAACATACCTATGGGCTTCCCTTGGTTGGAACGATAGTAGGCTGTTGCAGAATTTAGCCAATATAAGCCTTCTAGAAATATTTGTAGACTCGTGGAAACAGAACTGCAGGCTCACCCTTTTTATACGAGTCCTCCCCTGGTTGTTTTCCTGCAGGTTCCAGACTAGGATATGGGCTGGAATTTGAGAACCCCCACCACTCTTAAGGTCAAGCCACATAGCTACTAGTAGTTTTTAAACTTGCTTTCTCAATATACAGACTAGGGTTCATGATTATTTTCTATCCTCCAACACCATCCCTAGTTGTAGATCCCTCCTCAGTGTACCCTGGATCTGCGGCCCAAACTGGCTAATAAGTAGCAGAACTTCAAGCCGGTACCAATTCCTACATCTTGCCCAAGTTTAGGCCCTTCTGTCAAATCCAGTACCTCTTCTTATTCTGGTGCATAACATTTGCTTGCAAAAGAACTCCATGTGGCCATTCCTGGCTAGACTCTGTCCCCAATGTCCAAAGAACCTTCTGTTTTCCTTTGATGATCTGGGTTAAAAAATGACTGATTTTTTCTTGGATCTCCAAATCAAGCCTTAGTCTGATACATTTTTAAGATCCATGTGAAGGACTTGTAGAATACAGTTCAATTGTATTCCTGCTATTCAGTCAACCTGGCTGGCTCTGACCTAATACTCTTCTTTAATCTTACCAACATCCCTAAGAGATCTACTTTTGCATTCAACAAATTCTGAAATTTCTTCATTTGATGATAATCTTTTATCATTCATTTTCACCCTTGGTCTTATGATCCTTAACACTTTTTCATCCTCACTATGACTTTCATTTCCCAAACCTCTTAGATATGCTGTATTATTCCTGCTTTAGCTATGTTCTCTTCCCATCTCTCTTAACTTTTTGATAAACTCAACTTTATATCCAGTTTTAAATCCTTTTCCTCCTTGTCTATTGCTAATAATGTTCATCAATCATGCTCCTTAATTATTACCATCATCTGCCTCCTTTAGTCAAATTCAAATAATATATAACTGATTTGAAATAAATGACAAAGCCATGCTGACTGGGTCCACTAAAATTTATATTTAATCTCAAATGGATTTTTACTGCAATAAGACAATAATTCTACTCCTTACTAATAGATTTGTGATCCTAATCTCTGCAATGGATATGCCCCAAACCCTTTCTTCTTATCTCCATATGTCTATTCTCCTTTTCAAATAAAATTTTTATAAAAATAATCAATATACGGATTTCTTTGGTAACTCTAGTTAGGAATTTTTTATCACCAAGTATTCAGGTGCCTACAAAGTATCAGACACTTGTTACACAGAGTGGGCAGGCATAAATAGAATGGGATTTCTGACACTAGAAAAAGTGACTACATTGATAAGATCACAGATCCATTTAGGAAATGACTAATACAAAGAATTGAAAAAACACAAAGTGATGCACAATAAAGTGAAACCAAGAGAACAATACTCAGTGGCCACAATAAAGTATATGATAATCTAATGAACTGAAATAAACAAACTCAGCTGTAAAACGCTGCTAAGGAAACTCTTAACTTCTCTTAGAAAAGGGGGTAAGTCTTCAAGATAAAGAATCAATATAAAAAGTCAGAAGCTATGGCTATGTCAGCTATCTTTAAATGTTTGGGGTTTTGTTTTGTTTTTAATTACAAAGAAAGGAGGCACTGGCTAAAGGAAAAATAACTATGTCAACTATCTTTAAATGTTTGGGGTTTTGTTTTGTTTTTGATTACAAAGAAAGGAGGCACTGGCTAAAGGAAAAATAACTAGAGTACAAAAATAAAGCAAAAATTAAATTTAAGTTTGAAATTATTGTTATACATCTAGACAACAGAAATTTAAAAAGAAATATTCCATCTTCAGATAAAGTCTCCACCTCCTAGAATGGACCCTTTCAAGATTACAGGGTGATCAAAGAATTGGATTTAAATATTTTTTTATTATTTACTACTGACCTTTTAACAAGGTCTTTCCTGCAATAAGAGTTAAACAAGTAAAGAGTCTCTACTCCTCATCCTTAATCCTTTATATAGATTTCATTTCCATCTTTGCCTTTCAGTCTTCAATTTGTTATCCATCCCCCAAGAATACAAATGCATACTAGCCCCATCATTATAGCTTGAGCTTCATACAACAATCTTACACCACATGGCAATAGAAAGATATCCGGTTTCCCTATCCATATTCATATTTGTAACATAACTGGAAAGATATCTTGTTTAATTATAAATTCTCATTCAAATCTCTATTCTTTTTTGTCATGAATTCTATGATCTACTAGAATATTGGTTTATTATCTAGTATTTTAAATTCTGCTTATTAATACTAACTATCTACTTGGTATGGATCTGCTTTTAAGATCTAAATATAAATGCCTCATACTTTCATCCTGTATATCGGTATTCTCAGCACCTTGCACAGTACATGGCATATAGTAGGCATTTAACAAAAGCTTGGTGATTTGTTTGAATGTGGAATAAAAAGTGTTCTCTATTAATGAAGGAAAATTCATTTATTTATTCTGGAATGGAATGCCTTCTATTTTCTAAATGTCACACACTTTTTTTTTTATTATAGCTTTTTATTTATAAGTTATATGCATGGGTAATTTTACAGCATTGACAACTACCAAACCTTTTGTTTCAATTTTTCCCCTCTTTCCCCCCACCCCCTCCCCTAGATGGCAGGATGACCAATACATGTTAAATATATTAAAGTATAAATTAAATACAAAATAAGTATACATGTCCAAACTTATTTTGCTGTACAAAAAAGAATCAGACTCTGAAATATTGTACAATTAGCCTGTGAAGGAAATCCAAAATGCAGGCGGGCAAAAATATAGGGATTGGGAATTAAATGTAATGGCTCTTAGTCATCTCCCAGAGTTCTTTCGCTGGATGTAGCTGGTTCAGTTCATTACTGCTCCATTGGAACTGACTTGGTTCATTTCACTGAAGAAGATGGCCAGGTCCATCAGAGTTGATCATCATATAGTATTGTCGTTGAAGTATATAATGATCTCCTGGTCCTGCTCATTTCACTCAGCATGAGTTTGTGTAAGTCTCTCCAGGCCTTGCTGAAATCATCCTGTTGGTCATACTTACCGAACAATAATATTCCATAAAATTCATATACCACAATTTATTCAGCCATTCTCCAATTGATAAGTTTCCACTCAGTTTCCAGGTTCTGGCCACTACATAGAGAGCTGCCACAAACACTTTTGCACATACAGGTCCCTTTCCCTTCTTTAAGATCCCTTTGGGATATAAGCCCAGTAGTAACACTGCTGGATCAAAGGGTATGCACAGTTTGATAACTTTTTGAGCATACTTCCAAATTGCTCTCCAGAATGACTGGATGTATTCACAATTCCACCAACAATGTATTAATGTCCCTGTTTTCCCACATCCCCTTCAACATTCCGCATTATCTTTCCCTGTCATTCTAGCCAGTCTAACAGGTGTGTAGTGGTATCTCAGGGTTGTCTTAATTTGCATTACTCCGATTAATAATGATTTGGAGCATCTTTTCACATAGCTAGAAATAGTTTCAATTTCTTCGCCTGAGAATTGTCTGTTCATATCCTTTGACCATTTATGAATTGGAGAATGGCTTGATTTCTTATAAATTAGAGTCAATTCTCTATATAGAGAGTCAACTCTCTATATAGAGTCAATTCTCTATATATGAGGCCTTTATCAGAACCTTTGACTATAAAAATGTTTTCCCAGTTTATTGCTTCCCTTCTAATCTTATCTGCATTAGTTTTGTTTGTACAAAAACTTTTCAATTTGATATAATCAAAATTTTCTATTTTGTGATCAGTAATGATCTCTGGTTCTTTGGTCATAAATTCCTTCCTCTTCCACAGGTCTGAGAGGTAAACTATACTGTGTTCGTCTACTTTATTTATAATCTCATTCTTTCTGCCTAGGTCATATCACACACTTTTCAATGAATTTTATCCTCAAACTGGAAGTATGGTTTGCTTTTACTACTGTCTTTTAAAAAAAGTACTTGGAAACTCCAATCTTAGTTTGGATAGTCTGTAGAAAGCAGTTTAGTTTTAGTTACAATTTTTTTTGTTTTTGTTTTTGCTGAGGCAATTGGGGTTAAGTAACTTGCCCAGGATCACACAGCTAGGAAGTGTTAAGTGTTTAAGACCAGATAAGAACTCAGGTCCTCCTGACTTCAGTGCTGGTCCTCCATCCACTGTGCCACCTAGCTGCCCCTTGGTTACAAATCTTAAATTTTAACCTAGAGCTTTTTTTCCTTAACAAAACATTTTTACTTAATGATTATTCTTAAACATTAAAGAATATTACAAAAAGTTTTCTCACAATGTTCAAAAACAGAAATTTTCACTACTGAGTATACTTAATAAATGTCATTTCCTCTCTACAAGGTAATGTTCCCAAGCTAGCCAAGAGATGTTGGACTAGTCTAGTAACTTGTCTGAGACACAGCTTTTTTGTTTGCATAATAAAATGGGAGTTCCAAATCTCAAAATTCTTTTCAAAACAAATTACCCAAGAAAGAACCAAAATCTCCTATATGATGACAAAAGTTGAACAACTATGTTAAAAGTGCCATCAAACTTCTAGAAGGTCACTGAATTTAAATTTTTTATTAAATTCTTTTGAAGGTGCTGTGTTAATCCAAAGTAGTAGTACCATCATAATCCCACCTATTTCAGTTTATTCTGGCTTTCAAGAATTATGATAATATGAATATTAACCAAAATTATGATGTGCCAATGGAATCAAAATTTTCTAGTCAGACAAGAATATGCCATTCTGAATGAATGGCAATTGATAATGAAAATATAAGTTGCCAAGATATTCCATTATTATTCAAAATGAAGAACCAACACAACAGCCAGGATGGTTCACTCTGATATAGGTTTTAAAATCATCTACCAATACCCACACACTTAGCTCCTCTACATATTGGGAAGTAAGAAAGAGAGGGAAAAGGGAAGGCAGTCATATTTCTGTTTAATTGAACAGCTTTATTAACAAATTCTACTGTTTTTATCAAGAGAATAATACTCTATTTCATATATTGTTCAAAAATACTGGTCTTCTCAAGGCCACATATCATGTCTTCTACTTTTTGTGACTTGCCATATAGTATCTAGTACAGTTAAGTATAGGGCAAACACTTAAAAAGGTATCCTTATGAAATGATTATTATGTATCAAGAGTTTTGTCTCACTATGTTTTAAAGTAGACACTTTTTAAAACATCCAACATATATTTGTAGGTAATAGTATCATTATCTCTACCCCTTCCTCTACTTTTTAGAGACATCAAGAAGATTAAAATGGCCTCAGAAACAAACAGAAAAGTTGATGCAAATGCAAACTGTGGAATTTCTTCTGAAAAATCTTATGTTAGGAGTTAGTATGTTACTCTCATTTTAGAGCCTAACTCTTACAAGTTTACTTTCGAAACAAGGGTATGATTTTACTAATATTCCTGATGAGAAAACTCCTCCCAATGCAGAGAAGTTATTATTATTAAGTTATTATTCATAAATAATATTATTTAGGCAAAATCTTGCTTTCCTAGTTATTGACAGCTTAGCAAACTATGCCCTGAATTCCATTCACCTCCTGTTTTTGTACAGCTTGCCAGATATGAATGGTTTTTACATTTTAAAAAGCAATAAAACCATGCAGGCTCTAAAAAACAAGCAGAAGGTCTGATCTTAAAGTTTTGCTGATTTCTGATCTATGGAATAGTTTGTATTTTTGTAGTTTTACAATACTTCTGTACATTCCTTGTTAACATTCTCCTCTTTTGACAACTTAGTCTTTTTACCTGCTTTGTTGGCATTCACATTAAATTTCCTATTGCTTTGCATCTCAGGGGGGAAACTCTTTAATCAATTTACCTCATCCCAGCTCCAAAAATCCCTGAGAATGGACAGTTCAATTTCAGCTGATACTGAAATAAAACTAAGAAATAGTTATCAATGTTTCAAGCACGAAGCAGGAAAAAATATGAATTATAAATTACATAGATCTTCAGTTCTTCCTCCTAAGTCAAATCTTCATTTTTATGTTATTTTATTATATTACATTATTTTAAGTTAATATAAGTCATATCTCTCTAGATCTCAAAGTCATGTGCAAAATAAAAATAAGGAGATTAACTAGATAATCCTAGGTCCTTTCTATCCTTAAATTTATATTATTCTTATTAGACATGCTCATATTCAAATATAACTATAAAATATATCCTAAAGCCAAATGAAAATCCATGGCATAATAAAAATTAAGTAAATTCAGAGTCAAAGTATCTGACAGGTCAAATACTACTTACTACCCAGTTCACCTTGGGCAAGGCACTTAACATTTTCTAAACCTTAAGTTGTTTTTTTTTTTAAATTTAATAGCCTTTTATTTACAGGTTATATGCATTACAGCATTAACAATTGCCAAACCTCTTGTTCCAATTTTTCACCTCTTACCCCCCCACCCCCTCCCCCAGATGGCAGGATGACCAGTAGATGTTAAATATATTAAAATATAAATTAGATTAAGTATGCATGACCAAACCGTTATTGTGCTGTACAAAAAGAATCAGACTGAAATATTGTACAATTAGCTTGTGAAGGAAATCAAAAATGCAGGTGGGCATAAATATAGGGATTGGGAATTCAATGTAATGGTTTTTAGTCATCACCCAGAGTTCTTTCTCTGGGCGTAGCTGTAAACCTTAGTTTGTAAAATGAGGAAGTTGGAATAGATTAAGTTCCCCTTCTGTTCTAAATCTGTAATTCTGTAATTTGTTTTTGTATTTTCCAACCTTAAGGAATATCTACATTTAAGAATCTGTAATACAGTCAAAAGTTCTGATAAAGGCCTCATTTCCAAAATATATAGAGAATTGACTCTAATTTATAAGAAATCAAGCCATTACGAATGTTTGTGGCAGCCCTCTTTGTAGTGGCCAGAAAATGGAAACTGAGTAGATGCCCATCAATTGAAAAATGGCTGAATAAATTGTGGTATATGAATATTATGGAATATTATTGTTCGGTAAGAAATGACCAGCAGGATGATTTCAGAAAGGCCTGGAGAGACTTACACGAACTGATGCTGAGTGAAATGAGGAGGGCCAGGAGATCACTATATACTTCAACAACAGTACTATATGATGATCAATTCTGATGGACCTGGACATCTTCTTCAATGAAATGAACCAAATCAGTTCCAATGGAGCAGCAATGAACTGAACCAGCTACACCCAGCGAAAGAATCTGGAAGATGACTAAGAACCATTACACTGAATTCCCAATCCCTATATTTTTGCCCGCCTGCATTTTGGATTTCCTTCACAGGCTAATTGTATAATATTTCAGAGTCCGATTCTTTTTGTACAGCAAAATAAAGATTTAGTCATGTATACTTATTGTGTATCTAATTTATATTTTAATATATTTAACATCTACTGGTCATCCTGACATCTAAGGGAAGGGGTAGGGGAGAAGGAGGGGAAAAATTGGAACAAAAGGTTTGGCAATTGTTAATGCTGTAAAATTACCCATACATATAACCAAAAAATCAAGCCATTCTTCAATTGATAAATGGTCAAAGGATATGAACAGACAATTCTCAGACAAAGAAATTGAAACTATTTCTAGCTATATGAAAAGATGCTCCAAGTCATTATTAATCAGAGAAATGCAAATTAAGACAACTCTGAGATACCACTACACACCTGTCAGACTGGCTAGAATGACAGGGAAAGATAATGCGGAATGTTGAAGGGGATGTGGGAAAACAGGGACATTAATACATTGTTGGTGGAATTGTGAATACATCCAGTCATTCTGGAGAGCAATTTGGAAACATGCTCAAAAAGTTATCAAACTGTGCATACCCTTTGATCTAGCAGTGTTACTACTGGGATTATATCCCAAAGAGATTTTAAAGAAGGGAAAGGGACCTGTATGTGCAAGAATGTTTGTGGCAGCCCTCTTTGTAGTGGCCAGAAACTGGAAACTGAGTAGATACCCATCAATTGGAGAATGGCTGAATAAATTGTAGTATATGAATATTATGGAATATTATTTTTCGGTAAGTATGACCAACAGGATGATTTCAGAAAGGCCTGGAGAGACTTACACAAACTCATGCTGAATGAAATGAGCAGGACCAGGAGATCATAATTATATACTTCAACAACAATACTATATGATGATCAACTCTGATGGACCTGGCCATCTTCAGCAATGAGATGAACCAAATCAGTTCCAATGGAGCAGTAATGAACTGAACCAGCTACATCCAGTGAAAGAACTCTGGGAGATGACTAAGAACCATTACATTTAATTCCCAATCTCTGTATTTTTGCCCGCCTGCATTTTGGATTTCCTTCACAGGCTAATTGTACAATATTTTAGAGTCCGATTCTTTTTTGTACAGCAAAATAACAGTTTGGACATGTATACTTATTTTATATTTAATTTATACTTTAATATATTTAACATGTATTGGTCATCCTGCCATCTAGGGAAGGGAGTGAGGGGAAGGAGGGGAAAAATTTGAACAAAAGATTTGGCAATTGTCAATGCTGTAAAATTACCCATGCATATAACTTGTAAATAAAAAGCTATTAAAAATTAAAATTAAAAAAGAAGAATTTGTAATAAAGGAGAAAGAGCAATGATTTTAAAAAAGAAGGAAAACAAAAAGTGAAGTCAATGTCACATAACCTAAGGAAGGACATGATTTTTTTTTTAAGTTTGAAATGCTCCAAATATATCATGGATAATAGAAACAGAAATTTGATAATCAGGTCATTAATAATTTTGAAGCCAACTAATTTTGTAAAATGATAAAAATTTAAGACAAATTAGAAAGAGTAAAGGACAGAGTGGGTATGGAGGCAGTAAATATAGATTAGTAAACTGAATATTCAATTAAACATTTGAGAGACAAGATACCTATTATTAAGAGTGCTGAACATGGAATCTGAAAAAAAACTCAGTTGATACTTCATCTCAAACCTATGTGGCTCTCGTCAAGACTCTTTTCCACCCACAGCACCCTTATCTATAAAATGGAGATATTTTCCTCACAAGAATTAAGAAATGTGATTTGTTATTGTACTTATTAAATACAAGTACCACAAAAAAACCACAATGTGCTTTAAGGGTTCAAAAGAATTATTAAATATTTGCTAACAGGAATTACAGAAGATTTCATGGAAGTAGTATCTGAACTGGGAAGAGGGAGGATGAATAGCACTTCAACAAGTTGAAAGGTGGACTGTAGGAGGGCAATTTAGACTGAATAATTTGAGTCAAGTTATAAAAACCAAAAAATCCAAGGACATACTCAGGAAGAGACTATCTTGGTTCAGCTGATTGACAGAGTATCCATAGTAGAACAGTAACAGGTAAGACTAAAAAAGTTAGTTATGGGGAGCTATTCATGGCAGACTAAGTCTCAGCCTTAACTGCAATACAGTGGGGAGCCATTGAAGGGTTTTGAGCTGAGAAATGACATATTCAAAGTTGTGCTTTAGGGAAATTAATTTGGCAATAACAATATATAAGATTGATTGGGGAGGGAAAAGGTTGGATGAAAGCTTAGTTGGAAAGTAGTTTCAATAGTCCTAGTAGGAATTAGAGCTTGGCTAATGGTATAATAGTGGGTGTGAAAAGGAGTCAGATACAAGAGACACTGTCATAGGCCATATGATGCCATAGGCTATATTGACAGGTTATCAGGAGACTGAGAATAGATTCCAAGTGTAGCTGACAAGGAAAACAATAGTGTTTTTTCACACAAATGAACTAAGAGTAAGTAAAAAAGTATTAAATACTTAACTATGTGTTAGGTAGTAGGGATACAAACAGAAAAGACAGTCTCTTATCTTAAAGAGCCCATATCACATTCTAAAGGTGAGATACTATATAAGTTTTAGCAAAAAGTCAAATGTAAAGGATCAGGGAAATTTGGGTACAGCGACAAAGCCAATGGCCTAGGTTGATTAAAATGTATCTGTTTCTGATGGTAAACTACTTGATGGTGCCAAATACTCTGGGTGGTAAGAATATTCTTTTCTGGGTCTTCCAACAGCTATAGCTCCTGAGGTGGCGGCAATTGAAGCCTTTGAAGAGATATTTAGCAGTTCATATAACCACATATGCTATTGCACTCTATGACAGCCAGGCCTGCATTGGAAGGAGAACTCGTTGTCTGGAGAGCACTACCATTCCCAAAGATATTGGTCCTAGACTGTCTTGGAGTCCAGAGAGAGTTGAGTTGTGGTATAGGTTATAGCAGTAAACTGACCCGTCTAGTTACATGGAACCTTTTATCCTCCCTCAGGATGCCAAGCTGCTTCAACTAGATTGGCTTGCTTCCCTTACTAGTGGCAGCTGGTGGCAGTGGTAGCAGAAATGTTAGTGCCTTCTCCATAGGATTTGCTCTTGTGGATGATGGCTACCAGAGCCAGATTGGAAATATGACTGGTGTTCTGAAGGCACTGCTATTTTCTGGACTCTTAGTTTTACCTCTTTATTCAAGAAAAATATCAAATTAAAGTTTGGATGTAAAGGATGATACTAAAAGCAAATTAGGAGAGCAAGGGATAGTTTACCTATCAGACCTTTGGTGAAAGGAGGAATTTATGATCAGCAAAGAACTAAAGAGCATTATGAAATGCAAAAGGAACAAATTTGGTCAGATTAAATTAAAAAGGTTTTACACAAACTAAACTAATGCAGTTAAGACTATAAAAGAAGCATAAAGCTGGAGAAAAATTTATAATCTGTTTTTGATAAAGGCCTCATTTCTAAAATATATAAAGAACTGAGTCAAACTTATAAGAATAAAAGTTATTACCCAAATGATAAATGTCAAAGGATATGAACAATTTTTAAAGCCATCTTTGGTCATATGGGAAAAAAACGTTCTTCAATTTGGAACTATACCCAAATGACTATCAACAATGTATACCTTTTGATACAGCAGTGTCCCCACAGAGTCTCTATCCCAAAGAGACCATAAAAAAGGGAAAAGGATTCATATTGCAAAAATGTTTGTAGAAGTCCTTTCTGTAGTGGCAAGGGCCTGGAAATTGAGTAGATGTCTACCAATTGGGAAATGGCTGAATAAGTTATGGCATATTAACGTTATGGAATATTATATTTCAATAAGAAATGATCAGCCAGATGATTTCAGAAAGGATTGGAGAGACTTACATGAACTGATCCTAAATGAAGTGAACAGAACCAAGAGAATATTGTACACAACAACAGTATATGATGATCAACTCTGATGGATTTGGCTCTTTTCTACAATGAAGTGATTCAGGCCAATTTCAATATACTTGTGATGGAGAGAGTCATGTGCATCCAGAGAGAAGACTATGGTGACTGAATGTAGATCACAACATAGTATTCTCACCTTTTATTGTTGTTTTTGTTTACTTGCTTGTTTTTCCCCCCTCATTTTTTTTCCCTTTTTTTGATCCGATTTTTCTTGTGCAACATGATAAATGTTCAAATATATTTAGAAGAAATGCACATGTTTAACCTATACTGGATTACTTGCTGTCTAGGGGAATGGGATGGGCAAAAAAGAGGGAAAAAATATGGAACACAAGGTTTTGCAAGTTGAAACAATCTTCCCTTTCCTGTTATCTTAATTAAGATAACAGGAAAAGTTAATGATAAATGTTGGAGGGGATTGTGGAAAACTGGAACACAAATTTGGAGAGCAATTTAGAACTATGCCCAAAAGGTTATATATAAAACACTGGGTCTGTATCCCAAAGAAATTAAAAGTGGGGAAAGGTAAGTATCCTTGTTTCAAGTCAGCTGGAGGTCCCCCAGCAAGTTAACCTAGACATTACACACACGTGCAAAAATGTCTGTAGCAGCTCTTTTTATGGTGGCAAAGAACTGGAAAATGAGTAGATGCCCATCAACTGGGGAGTGGCTGAATAAGTTATGATATGTGAATGTTATGGAATATTATTGTTCTTTAAGAAATGATCAACAGGATGATTTCAGAAAGTCCTGGAAAGATTTACTTGAACTGGTCCTGAATGAAACAAGCAGAACCAGAAAAACATTGTACATAGCAAAAACAAGAATGTGCAATGATCTGTTGGTGGAGTTGTGAATACATCCAGAGCAATTTGGAAGTATGCTCAAAAGGTTATCAAACTGTGCATACCCTTTGATCCAACAGTGTTACTACTTGGCTTATATCCCGAAGAGATCTTAAAGAAGGGAAAGGGACCTGTATTTGCCAAAATGTTTGTGGCAGCCCTCTTTATAGTAGCCACAAACTGGAAACTGAGTGGATGCCCATCAATGGGAAAATGGCTGAATAAATTGTGGTATATGAATTTTATGGAATATTATTGTTCTGTAAGAAATGATCAGCAGGACAATTACAGAAAAGCCTGGAGAGACTTACATGAACTGATGCTGAATGAAATGAGCAGGACCAGGAGATCACATACTTCAACAATAATAGGATATGATGATCAATTCTGATGGACATGGCCCTTTTCAACAATGAGATGAATCAAATCAGCTCCAATAGAGCTGTAATGAATTGAATTAACTACACCCAGAGAAAGAACTCTGGAAGATGAGTATGAACCACTACATAGAATTCCTAATCCCTCTATTTTTGTCTGCCTGAATTTTTTATTTCCTTTATAGGTTAACTGTATATTGTTTCAAAGTCCAATTTTTTTTGTACAGCAAAATAACTGTATGGACATGTATGCATATATTGTATTTAACTTATACTTTAACATATTTAACATGCATTGGTCAACCTGCCCTCTGGGGGAGGGGGTGAGGGAAGGAGGGGAAAAAAAATTGGAACAAAAGGATTTGCAATTGTCAATGCTGAAAAATTACCCAGGCATATATCTTGTAAATAAAAAGCTAAAAAAAAAAAAGTGCAATGATTAACTATGACAGACTTGGTTCTTCTCAATGTTTCAGTGATTCAAGGCAATCCCAATAAACTTTGGATGGAAAACACCATCCACATCCAGAGAGAACAATGGAGACTGAATTAAATCAACACATGGCATATTCACTTTTTTTCTCCTGTTTTTTCACTCATGGTTTTTCCCTTTGTTCTAATTTCTCTCTCTCGATATTCATTCATAAGGAATTTTTTTAAATGTGTAACTGAGGAAATTAATTTTTTTAAAAGGGTAAAAAAATGGAAGAAAGTTGAGATTTGATCCGAGGTCTTCCAATTCCAAATTTGGTGGTCTTTCTATTACACTAATGAGAGGGATAGGTGAAAATGCAAAAACCAAGCATGAATTAGAACACAGAACTGAAGATTCAGATTTAGAAGTTATAGAGATAATTGTTGAAATTATGGAAAGTAAATGTGATAACCAAAAAAGAACAGAGAAAGGGGAGAGCCACCTGGGCAGAAACTTGAAGAATACTTACATTTAGGAGTTTCCATTAAAAAAGGAGACAGAAAATTTATAAGAAATTGAAGGAAAACCAAGGATATAAATTATACCAAAGTCACATGAAATAAGGAAGGAGAAAATTTCAAGGAAAAAAAGTTTCAAATGCTCCAAAATGACTTTGGAAGCTGGGAACTGAGATCTGACAATGAGGACATCAAAAATTTTTTAAAGTTTCTCAATAATAATTTTTAAAACTTATTTTGTAAAGTGGTAAAAAATGCAAGACAAATTTACAGGAGTAAAAGGTTGAGTAGATATGAAGGCAGTAAAAGTCAATTATTCATATTTAAGGTTTCCAAAAGTCTTTTCAAATTCCAGAGTCCAAAGTCTAAGGAGTATTAGGGGTTTCCAAAAGAATTATGGGGATAAGGGAAACCTGAACATATTTATAGACAGAGGAGAAGATAGGGAGATTAAAAAAATCAGTATATTAAAATTTTGTCCCGTGATAATCTCTTTGTGGTAGGTAAGAATCAAGGTTCATGTTATAGTAAAGGGTTTACAGTGAAGATTTAGTTTCTAAGGAACAGTAAAATTTATAGGTAGCACAATTAAAAAACTTATAGGGTAAGGCACAAATTGCATGCTACAATACAGGTGTTATAAGTGAAGGCCCAAAATTTCATGGAAAAAGTAAAGATGGCTCAATTTACAAACATGGAAGGGGAGGAACAAAATTTTCAAACTTTGTCACAACTTTTGCAACCTAATTGTTCCCTGTCTTCCTTTACTTCATTGATATCCATTTCCATTACACAGGTTATTATCATAACCCATTATCATAAAGTACTGATTTTCTACCAAGATCCTGATTTCAATCCTACTCTGACTTACAATCTTCCTATCTTTCATCTTCTTCCTTCTTTCATATTGTTTTTTTTTTTCTCCCTTCTCCCTTCCACTTCACACAAATCATGTTCCCTTTGACTATTTCACCACCTTCACTACCTAAAACTCTGTCCCCAAAGCCTTCTATTTAGACAATTATGTAAACTCTCAATCCTGACTCAGACTACACTCTGCCCTTTCTACTCTTACTTTCATGCCTCTGGGCACAGAGAAAAAAGAATATAGATTGATCCATTATAGTTTCATGCTAACTTCAGTTTTAGCCTTTCTTTGCAATTCTTTTATTCATTTCTTGTGTTCTCCTAGGCAGCTTACTCCACTTACTCCTTACTACAGAGTAACTATTTCATTCATTTAAATGCTGAAGTTCCTACTGGGTACAATTCATTGTGTTCAATGAGGATGTGATCCTATAACCAAGTCCCTTTTCAATTTATTTGTGATCTTATAAGTTGCTATGAAATACATTTAAATGATTTCTGAATGCAAATGAATTTCAATTATTTCTGTCTTAATATTCCGTGCTATGAAGGCAATTCTAAATAGTAGCACAACAATCACTATACACCATATTAGTAAAATTGCCTAATACTCTGATAGTCTCTAAAGTCTCCAACCTGTAGAATACTCAGAAATTAGAAGCCTAGATCATTGCTCCATTACTACTATGTAAGCACAAAGGAGCAAAGGACCATTTGTAATCTATTCAACTTAATTCAGAGAAAATAAAGATTTTTATTATGCCCTTTTCATACTTTTCTCTTTATATTCTTTTATAGTGCCTTATTACGAAGAAAGCAATAGAA
Source organism: Sarcophilus harrisii (assembly GCF_902635505.1). Taxonomy (NCBI): domain Eukaryota; kingdom Metazoa; phylum Chordata; class Mammalia; order Dasyuromorphia; family Dasyuridae; genus Sarcophilus; species Sarcophilus harrisii. Next base: position 469,904,182 of record NC_045427.1, on the reverse strand, counting down.
CATAAAAAGGACACTGGACTTGAACTAGGCTTATCACATACTATGTGATCTTGGATAAATCACCCAACCTCACTCAAACTCAACTTTTTAAATATAATTCAATTAAAATCAATAGAATTTATTAAGCATCTATGTGAATGGTATGCTAGGTGCTAGAGAAACAAAGGAGAATGAAGTTGGTCTAGGTCAGTGGTTCTCAAAATATGGTGCAAGGGGTCCTCAAACTACGGGCCGTGGGCCAGATGTGGCAGCTGAGGACGTTTATCCCCCTCACCCAGGGCTATGAAGTTTTTTTATTTAAAGGCCCACAAAACAAAGTTTTTATTTTTACTATAGTCCGGCCCTCCAACAGTCTGAGGGACAGTGAACTGGCCCCCTATTTAAAAAGTTTGAGGACCCCTGGGAGAATCCTGGGGATCTCTGAAACCCTTTTAGAGGGTCTACAAATTCAAAAATAGTTTTTATTTCCAATATGATAAAATGTCTATAAATATAACCCAGATAAACAAAAACGCTTTGGAGAGATCCTCAATAATTTTTAATAGGATAAAGATACTGAAAACAAAAGTTTGAGAACCACTGGTCTAGGTGATAATTTAAGATTTCTTCCAGCTCTAAAATTCTATGATCTCAATATATCCCACATCTGCCAATCTCCCTTATCTTAAAATATTTCCTCTAATTCCATTTCCTTCAAAAACCCTACAACAATTAACTATGAAGGGATATATACTATATACTCTTTCCAAATTAAACCAACTAAAGGTAATATTATGACTAATTTGTTTTTTAAAAAAGACGCAACAACTTTTTTTTTTTTGAAGAATCTTAATCTTGATCCTATAACTGATGATTTTCTTTGACAAGAAACACAAAATATGACAAGTCATGGGGCAATCTCCATCATTAGAGACAGCCATTTAATAAAAAAATGATTCTTTCAAAAATCAAAATATGAGATTCTCTAATCCAACCCCTCATTTTAAAGATGAGGGAAAGAGGCAATGTTTAAGGTCCTTCAAATATTATCATTTTAAACTCTTTGTTTCATTTCAAAATAGGGCAGCCATACTATAGAACTCAAAAAGGTTAAAAGAAAACTACAGAAGCAAAGGAGAGTTTCAAAAAGGAATGGATAGTCATTATCATCAAAAACCAAATAAGAACTGAGGAAAAGTTCACTGAATTTTTCAAGACATAGTCATTGCGTAATCTTTATGGACTATCTTATTCACTGTCCTCCAAATAATCCATAGCCCCACCCAAGATTTAATATAACTCTAATATTTTAAAGATTTGTGATTTGGTCAGCGTAGATATCTCCCTCCACTTACACAGATCAAAATCCATTCACATCTGGAGAGTTGTGGCCAGAAAAGTCAACTCTATAGCCAACCTAGTAATTGACCTCTAACTTGGAACTTAGCTACGCCACCTCTAAGATCTTATCTAAAGCCTTTTCAGAGTAGTAGTTCCTGACATTTATCTGGAATGACCTTTAAAAAATCAGTCATTTTCACACTATGATGAAGCAACAGAATTGGAATTTAGAAAAGAGAATCTAGGTCTTTTAAATCACAAAATTGTAGCAACCCCCTGAGAGACTTAAAAGCTAACTAGGAACCTGAAAGATTACCTAAAATCCCATACCCTCACTTTTCGGATGAAGAAAATGATGAGACAACTGTAGTACAGAAAGCTATGGCTTTCTTGACTATTATCACACAGAAACTCAGTAACAAAGTCAATATTAAAAAGTACATCCTTTGACTGCAGATCTCATGCGCTTTCTACTACCTTCCCCCCCCCCCCCCCAACCTCCATGGATGAAGAAACAAAGATTCAGATAAATTAACGAGACTCTCAGTTTCTCACAACACAGCAATGGATCACATAGGCTGTGCATCATTTATTTATTGCTTTTATCATGTGACTAACACCCATTTTTTGATTCATATATTTCTTTATCCTTCAGGTGGTTCCTTCTTCATTCCTTAGTCATAATATGGAACAGCCTACTCATACCTACAAATTAACCCTTTCACTGCACTCTAGATGATCCTCAATGTTAAAGCTCCCAAAAGAAAATTGGCAATATCAATTTGCAGTGTCTATCCAACAAAGCCAATGAGTTGGGCAATGAAATTGTGTACATCTCAAATGAAGTAAGTTATATAAATGGTTTATAAATCAAGTTCTAAGTAAAATGTCACTATGAGGATGAGGATGATGATAATGATGACCAAAACAATATTAAAACTACTGTGTTAGAATTGTTTTGCCCATTTTTCCTTTCCCCCTGTCCGCATAGTTATAAATAAGAAGCTAGAATTATTTCAATCAACTTCTTGATTTACACTTGTGATTTCACTGGCATAGGAACATAGTGGTATGGCAACTTCCACCACCAATACAGATCAGCAAATGTTCTAAAACTAATGGTTTCAGAGAGTTGCATTAGAATTTGACAGATAAAGTATCTTGCCTAGGGTCCCAGAACTAACACTAGTTAGTTCTAATACTAATACTAGTTAGTATGTGTCAGAGGCAGAACTAACTCAGAGGTCCACTCTGTATACATTACACCATACTGCATTTCAATCAAAAAGACAAATACATATATACACATATGTATATATATATGTGTATAATACATATATGACAGCTTCTAAAAATAATTAATAAAATTTACAAAGTTAAAGGGAACAAAAATATATCACATTTACTTACTTGTGAGAATGTATACAAATTCCAAAATAAACTAAACGAGTGACATAAAATTGTGGAAGTTTTCTCCCTATATACTTTAATAATATGTTAAATTACCTTCCAATAATTTATTATAAACAAAACAATATAAACAATAGTCAAACAGAAACAATTGCATCTCAAAAAGACTGTAATTTTTTCCAGCTATAAATCTTGTCCCTTTAGATGAAATAATTTGAGTCTTCAAATATAAAGCACATCCAGCTTTAAAAAAAAAAAAAAGAAAAAAAAAAAAAAGAAAAACCACCCCCCAAAAAAAGAAAAAGGGAAAAAAATCCAAAAAAAAGAAAAAGAAAAAAAAACACCCCAAAACCACTCTCACAATTCTGTTTATCCAGTAATAGTTACATTACAGGAAGCTCCATTATTTTTGAAAACTATTTCATAAATATTGAGAGCAGCCTAAGCAATTTCTCCTAGTTAGCTTTAGAGACCTCATTAAAAATGATATATCCAAATAAGCTATACATATCAATGACTACATAGGTAGACACATAATTAAGAGCAGTTTTTTTTTAAAGGTTTGTAACTATATATGACACTATTAAGGACAATTTTGGGGAGGGGAAGGGAAGTGGGGATTTTCTAATTTTACATGTAAAATAAAAATGCATTCATCAAATATACTTTCAAAGACTGAAATGCACTTAGTAAATGCCAAAAAAAAAATTTCTTCTAACGGTAAAATATTTTTAATTACTTTTCCATTTAGAAGTATTAAGAAAGCTTGAAGGCTTTACTTTCCTTTCTAAATATAGTGACACTTTCAACAGAAGTTAGAAGTCTTAAAAAGAAACATTTGACACATCTAAGTTGGATCTCTAAAATATTATGGTGTGCAAGTCACTTATCTTCTGAGTCCCATCTACCCCTTCTTCCTAAATACTATGAATCTTTGCTACAGATCAGGTATTAAGTGCCAGTTTATGATAAGGCTATCTGAAGATACAGGAAAATGGAGAGATGTGACATAAGAGCCAGAAAGCAACTATAAATCCAGTGAGCTTTCTGTTTTCTAAGGTTCTGTTTGTCATCTGGCTGGATTTTCTATCATTCTATTTACTCAAAGGTAGAACTTAAGGTAACTAATAACAGAGAGAGCTAGAAGATGAATGGAATGTTGCATCCTATATTTATGAATTAAAGCAATGTAGTCATATCATTGTACCAGCAATGAATCCTCTACATGGTATACCAATGCCACAGTGGCAACTATTTCAAATTTTTAATAGGTTAGAAAACATTCTATCAATTTATGATCACTATTTTCATTAATCTTACAGGGCCTCTTTTAAAAAAATCTTTCAAGTTGGAGACACCCAAATCTTAAAATGAAGCTCTTAAGGTAACTTGATTCTAGAACTAATAAATGATTACTGAATTGAAGACTAAATACCACTTCAACTTTGTACCCTTTAATATATTCTTGGATATTTTTTTCCGTAATTGAAAGAATCTCATCACAATTATTTATCTGGCTAATTCTTCCCCATCTAACCACTATTTCTAAGAGAATTTATTATGTGTTTTCTCTCTATGCTTCCCATGATTTTAATATTTATCATATTTTCATTGATGATTTCCAAGTTTATCATTCCCTTATTGATCTCTGTCTTTAATTTTTAATGGTAATTGCATAAAAACCAAAATGGGAAATGAAATGGGGGAAGAATACAGTGAGAAACGTGATGTAAAAACAAGGTGCCAATTTTTAAAGCAGATTAAAATGTCCTAACCTGCCCAGTAAGTTTTCTTCTACTAATTTTAGTACCAATATTCTCCCTGTTATTTCCCCATCTCTCAGATTTCTTCTGCAGATCCCTCTTCACATTAATATTTCTAATGTCTTTAACATTTAACATAATTATACTAAATCCTTGTTCATGAATTTTGTCTTGAGGCTCTTCACTAATTGTGCTTTTTCACCTGAGATGATGCTATTTAAAGTCTTTCATTTTGCACATATATACTATCTATTGAAAACCTTTATTGTGTCCTTCCTTAAAACAAATTCAGATACTTTTTTGAATTCCTAAAACTCTATTCTGTATCTACTTTACAGGTGCTTAGAATCATACAATTTTACTACTGAAGACGACTTTAGAGATGCTCTAAGTTTAAACCAACCTTCTCAACTTTTGCATAAAAAATGAGGAAACAGAAGCTCCTAAATTACTTGCTTTAATATCCACTAAATACTTTTTTATTGAATTGAAGATGACACAGGTAAAAATAAGATATCAGACCTGGGACCAAAATCTAGATATCCTGACAGTTTTAGTTCTTTTTCACTGTACTTTACCTCCCTGACTCATTCTTTTTCCCTTTCATTTTCCTGAATCAATCTATTAGCATTTTTTTTCTCAAGTTGATTATATCCTCTCTCTTATCAATTCTTAACTCATGAGGTTCTGTCAAAACTTATTGTATACTGTTTAATAATTACTATTGAAAATACTAATAAGTGTTTTGGTAAATACATAGTATAGCTGTACCTTGATTTTAGCAACAGGTGTTGTTTGAATTATAGAAGTTGAAGAGATAGAAGGGAGCCCAGCTAAATGTGGAGAAATCCAGGTTAACTATTAATGAACACAGTGCATTTTTCATATTCATTCAACAAATATTAAATACCTCCTGCTAGAAAGGACTATGCTGGGTTTTTGTGTATTGTAAATTCTATTAATTTCTGTAAATTCAGCATATATTATAAGGTCATTATTTGAACTCGTTATATTCTTTACTAAAAATCCCTTTGTAAACTGTTTTATAAGTCAGTATGGTAGATTGGAAAGAGTAGGTTATGGAATTAAAAGTTCAAATCCTGCCTCTCATGCTTTTTACCACTGTGATCATGGACAAATCATTAATTTCTTCAGGTCTTCAGTTTTATCTGTAAAGTGAGAGAACTGGATCAGATAATTTTTGAGGCCTACAGAAATAGAACAATAACACTATGTTTTCCTCTACCAGATTTTTAAATAAGGAACAACTAAAAAGTAATATAGGACAGAATAATCTCCTTTCTTGTGCTCAATATGATATAAAATATGATAATCAAAACTGGAAGGACTTAAATTACGATCAAATGGTAAGAAATGTGAATGTAGCACTTTTTAGAGACTGGCAAACTAAACTCTGATAGTCTCAACTTTTAGTAACACAACTAAGATTTCATGTTGAAAAGGACACAAGTTGGAAGTGGGCTTATATCTCCTGGGTAATAGGGAGATGTCATATCCAAGGCCTCTATGAGAGTAATTGTGTGTAACAAGTGTTAACAGCATGTCTCAAATAACTTTTATTCTCCTCTAAATGGTTTCATGATGAAAAGTTTTATTTAAAAAAAAAAAAAATGCAAAACAAAAAACAACCCCAAAACAAAAACCAAGGCTGACCTACAGTTGAAGAAAGAGCCCACTGATTAGTAATATACCATACTTTGGAGATGGTACTTAGTTCAGGGGATGCCATGGAATCACCCATTATATCCTTTAATGCCATGAAGCAGCTGCAACCAAGCACGCACAGAGCAGATGAGAGGAAACCTGGCCATGCTGTTGGCATGAACATAGGCCCAGAGAGAGCTGCCACGATGGGAAAGCTGGGAGTGGGGGAAGGGACGGGCAGAGTATCGCCAAGGGGAAGCACTGCTGAAACCCCAGAGCCAGGGCCTGGGAAAGCACAGGAGGCCCGGTGCCCTAGGGCACGCCGTGCTCCCGGGACACCCAATCAATGAGTCATGACTGGGGGGGGGGGGGGGGGAAGGGAGGAGTAAAGGGGTGAGAGAGTAGTAGGGACACGAAGGATGGAGGGAGGAGAGCTGGTAGCTGAAGGAGACCAGGGTGGGGGTGGAGGCGTGAAGGAAGAAAAACCCGGGGAGAGGGGGAGCCAGAGGGATCAGGGCCTAAGACCCAGGGGCTTTCCCCCCCCACCCCTCTCTCCCCCTCTCAGGAAGGTGGGAACACGGCTAGAGGCCAAGCAACCGCATGCCAAGGCCCCTTCCCTCCATCTACAAGCAGCGTGAGGGGGAGACGCCACCTCCCCACACCACACCACTCCACAGCACACACACTCACACATACACACACACCCGTGCAACAGGCACGGCGGTGGCGGCGGCTGGGTCGGCCCTCGGACAGACGACGGAGGTAGCCCGCAGCCATGACAGCTCCGGGAGTCTCCAGCGCTCTCAGCCACACGTGTCAGGGACCCTTCGTCAGTCTCCAGCCTCGCCCCTTCCACACCCCCTCAAGTCAAAGACCTCTTCCGCGAGAGCGCGGCCTGGCCCTGGCCCCGGTCCCGGCCCCGACCCCCTGACCGGGCGAAGGCGGCGGCGGCAGCACGTACTCACCGCCGCTCGATTCGCCATGACGGAGCCGCCCCCCGCCGCCGGCGGCGCCGGCCCCCCACCACGGCGGAGACTGACACGACCGGCTGGCCCTGAGGGGGCCCCGAGACCACCCGCCTGACAGACACCCGCCCCCGCCGGCCCCAGCCCGCGCGCCGCCCGCCCTCCAGCCTCTCCCCACCAGTTGAGCGGGGCCCCGGCTCTCCCCTCTAGCGGCGGTTGGCAGCGGTTGGCGGCGGAGGCGGCGGCGGCGGCGGCAGCACTTACCGGCGGCGCGGCCAGGCCCCCCTGTCAGAGCGGGGTCGAGGAGGGAGGAGGGAAGAGGCACCGCCTCCCCCGCGCCGCCACGCACTCGCCTGATTGGCCCAGTTCACTCCCCAAGCGCGACCCCACCAGCCCCAACGAGCGGCACACCGACAGCACAGGCGTCTCATTTGCATATTTGAGCTCAAGCCGCTGATTGGCCCGAATGGGCGGGGCTGTAGTCGCGGCTGTTGCTGCTTCTGCAGCAAAGACAGAGCAAAAGAGAAAAGGTGCCTTATCCCAGTCTTCCCCCCTCCCTACCCCAGGCCCGATGCAAGCTCTGCAAAAGGGAAAGGAAGGGAAAGGGCGACGAAAGGGCGGAGTTGCCCTAGCTCCATCAAGGCCCCAAAGATCCGCCAACCCAATCCCCAGCGCGGTTACTCCGGGCCGCCTTGCACCAGATACTGGGAGGTCTCCGATCCCGGGAAGGCCGTGGCTGGGGCGCCCTCTGGCCGGAGAGCTGCACAGTGCAGCGCCGCGCCCCGCCCCTTCCCTCCGGCCCGCCCCTTCCCACGGCCCAGCCGCCACGTCAGGGCCCTGCTCGGCCCCTCTGCTCCCAGCCCATGCCTCCCGCCCCGGACGCGGCCACGCCGCCACGTCACTGCCTGGAATCGGACCCCCGTCAGCCGCACGGCGCTGCCACCCTGCGAGAAGTCGGCTTTGGGAAGCACGCTGAGACATGCGTCCCGCCGGAGACTGCGAATGGATCAGGGTCTTCAGCGGAGCATGTGCCCCGCCCCTTCCCTGCCCATGCACGGCTGCACGTTCCTCCCCGTTCTAGTAGGACTGTGCAAGTGCACCTTGGGAAGCGCCAGTGGCGTGCTTACTCACATCTTCCCATTTCCAAGTGCTGAGGTATACGGAGACCCACATTTTCAAATTTAAATAAATCATTTTCAAATTCATAATCCTTATGCCCTCTCTACCTATGTCGTGGAAACAGGAGCCAACAAAGATCCCTCCAAACGAGATGTGCCGGAACCCGGGCTGGTTCCACTGTCATCTGCATTACAAATCGTAGATTGGTCATTGAATAGAAAAATAAAAAATGCGTTTGTCTGGGTACAGGTGTTGCTGTCAAGCAACCTTAGGCTTACAGGCTTAGTAACGATCCTGTGAGGTAAGCAGCACTAGCATTATCTGAGACGTCTTACTGATGAGAAAACAAAGATTTGGAAAGGAAATGGGGTCTAAGGTCACAGCAACAGAATCGGACCTAGAAGCATGCTGCCTCCACTAAAGCATGCTGTCTCTCACCCTTGCTCGTTCCAAAAAGGCATTGCCCCAAACTCATCGTGCCTTTCTGGGACAATATCTGGCATCCGATGATACAGATGATGAAAGTCTGTTGGATCTCACTGCATTTACAGAAGAGCATTAAAGTTTTTTTTAACAGTAAATATATGGGATTGGTACCAGTTTAAGGTTTAGAAATGAGGGGTCCTAAGAGATCATGTAATCTGTCTGATTTTTACATCATGAAACTGAGACCCAGAGAGGTAAAGGAACTATCCAGTGTCACAGAGGGAGCATCAGAGCATGATAACTTCTGCTAATCTCCAGGAAGCCTGGAATAGACTTTACATGTCATTTAGACTTCTCATTTATATGGAAACTGAGGCCCAGACAGGTTAAAGGATCTTTCCCAGGGATTTTCTACATCTAGGTGGATAGAGTGGATAGAGTCAAGGCAACCTAAGCTCAAATCCAGCCTCAAGACATTTACTAGCTGGATGATCCTGGGCAAGTCATTAATCTCTGCTTCAGTTTCCTCTTCTGTGAAATGGGGATCATAAAAGCACCTACTTCCCGGGATTGGTGTGAAAATCAAATGAAATAATATGGGTAAAGCATTGGACACAAAGTGCTATTAAATATTTATTCCCTCCCTCTTCCACAGTCATACAACAAAAAGCAGAAAAGGGATGATTCAAACCACGTCCTTGACTACTCTGACTTCAAGGCCAGTGTCCTTTCCATTACACTACAATAGTTACATCGACAATTTATCTTCCTTATTTTTATTAATTAGAGGGCTAGAGTTGCAATCTCATTTTCCATTTGCTATCTTAGATGAGTCAACTGATATCTCTGGGCCTAAGTTTCTTCATTTGTACATTGAGAAGGTTGAGTAGCTCACCTGCTCAAAATCTATGAACATGACTAAGATTTTGTTTGACATTATCTCCTGAGATAATGTCTGAAAACTTTAATTCTATCCAGGGAATTAATCTATCAATGACAGTTTGAATCTATGGGACCAAAGAGAGAACAAGTTTAGTGTCTCTTCCATATGACAGCTGTTTCGAGTACTGAAAGCCTGTTAAATGTAATTAAATATCCCTAGGTCTTTCAACTGGTCTCAAAATGGCATTCTGTTAAGGCTTTTTATTAAACCGGTTACCCTACCCCAGTGCTCTAGAACTTAGTCAATTAGCAAGCATTCATTAAATACTTATATGCCAGCCACTATGCTATGTATGCTCTGAAAATACAAAAGACGAAAACAGTCCCTGCCTTCAGGGAACTTGCCTTCTAATAAGGGAGAAAACATGTACATCAATTGGTATATACAAAAAAATAAGTATAAATTAATCTTAGAAGGAAAGCATCAGCAGATGAAACTACCTGAAAATGGCTACTTCAGGAGGGTAGCTTGAGCAGACTTCTAAAATAAGCCATGGTTTTTAAGAGACAGAGATGAGGAAGAACATTCTAAGACTGGAGCTATTATAAAAGCAGAGATGGAAGATGGAGTTCAGTAAAAAGAACAACAAGAAAGCCACTTATGGCTGGAGAATGAAGTGGGGTCTTCCCAGGACAAAGGAACTTGAGAGTATCCCCTGCCTCATTGTGAACACTTTTTTTCCCCAAATACAGAACTATTTTGGAATTTTTTTCTTACATGTTATACTGTTAACCCTTAATAAACTTGCAGTCAACTCCCAAAATTTTTTTTCAGACTAATTTCAGCCATGCCTCTCCCATACTATACTTGAGAAGTTGATTTTTTTTTAATTCAAGTTTAGATTTTGCATTTATATCCACTAAATTTTGTCTTATATTTAGTGGTCCAGCCTTTTAATAGCTAGAATTCTAATCTGTTGAAAATTGTTTCAATCCTGACTCTTATCCAGCATACTGGCTCCCTCCTAGATTTGTGTCTTGTTTTTTCAAGTGTAATAATTATGCCATCTATGCTTTCATAAAAGTCATTGCTAGAAACCTGAAAGTGGTGTTAGGCCAACCAGATATCCTTGTGACAATTCACTAAAGATCTACCTGCAAATGACATAGACTCAATAATGACAACTTTCTGAGTCTGTCACTAAACCAGTTATAAACACACCTAATCTAGCCCTCATCTCTCCAAATTCTCCATAAAAATAGCCCAAGAAACTATCAAATGCCTTACTAAAATCTAAGTAAAATATGTCTGCCAGAATTCCCTTGATCTCAGATTAACTCTGACAAAAAGGGAAATGAGATAAATCCAAAATGACCTCTTCTTGATGATGCCATGCTAGCCATTTGTGAGCACTCCATTTTCTAAATGATCATAAACCATTCACTTAATAATGTGGTCTTGAATTTTTCTGGGAATCCAAGACAGGTCCATGTTAGTCTACATCACTTTCTTTTTTCTGAAAATTGGACTTTTCCCTCTTCTCTAGTTCTGCAGCACTACTCCCATTCTTCGCATTCTTTGATTGATCTAAGACTACACTGGTAGAGAAATTTCCCAATAAGGAAGCTCCCCTATACTAGGCCTGTGAAAGCACAGGTCTAATCTATTCCCCATCTACCCAAATGCACACACACATATGGATATGTATAGTATCTCCTCTAATAAAATGTGATCTCTTTGAAAAAGGAAATGGTTTCATTTTTTACTTTGTATTTCCCTAGGGCCTATTACAGTGTGATACAAAGTGAGCGCTCAAGAAATACTTGTTCATTGATTAGTATGATACATAAAAATTATTCAAATGCATTGATGAATTCAGCATATCAAAAAAGTTTAAAGCTCAAAGCTTTACTACTCCCTTAACCAGTCTCTTATTTGATTAATGTTTGTTTGGCATTTTAAAAAATGTTACATTTTGACATCTATTTCTAAAATTTTCCCATTTTTAAATATTTTACTCCTTTTTTTTTTTTAAACAACAGTTTAGAAATCAGAGATCCTCACGGATTTTACCTAGCTATTAGTGAATATGCACTTATTAAGTGCTTAATACATGCCAGATCCTGTGCTGGTCTGTGGGTGTTCAAAGAAAGGCCAAAATACATCTCTTCCTTTAAGAAGTTCACATTTTCATAGAGAAAACAATTTGCAAAAAAATTACACATACATAAGATAGGAAGGAAGAAAAGAGGGAAGTAGGAAAGGAAGGGAGGAGAGAGAGAAAGAAAGAAAGAAAAAGAGAGTAAGAAAGAGACAAAGAGAAAGAAAGAAAGAAAGAGAAGAAAGAAAGAAAGCGAAGATGGGGGGGTGGGGGAAGGGAAAGGCTTCCTGTAGAAGGTGGGATTTGAGCTAAGTCTTGCAGGAAGCCAGGAAAGTCAGGAGACTGGGGTGAGGAAAGAAAGCATTCCAGGCATGGAGCCAGTGAAAAAGCAGAGTTGGAAGAGGGATTGTCATATGCTAGAAACAGCAAGAAGGCCAACACTGCTGTATTATAGAGTATGAGTATGAATAGAAGGGTAAAGTGAAAGATAACTGGAAAAGCATAAAGGTGCCAGGTTGTTAAAAACTTTAAAACCAAAGGATTTTATATTTGAATTTTGAAGTAATAGGCAGCCACTGGAGTTTTTTTCAGTTGAGGTAGGGCAGTAACATAGTCAGCCATAGGCTTTAAGAAACTCATTTTTGTTTAAGGTGAATAAAAGATGAATTGAAATAGAGAAATATAATACAGAAAGTCCAACCAGAAAGTTATTGTAATAAGAGATATCTGAAATGATGAAGGCCTGAATCTGAGTTGTGAGTAAAGGGGAAATATTGAGGAAATGTTGTAAAGGCAGAAACAACAAGATCTGACAACAGATAGGATAAGTGGAATGAGTTTGAGGGTTTCCCTGAGGTTTCAAACCCATGTGATTAGGAGGCTACTGGGAGGTGCCCTTAACAGTAATGGAAAGTTTAAAAGAGAGGAGAATTTGGGGGGAAAGGTAAGTTCTGCTTTCAATAAATTGAATCTGAGATTTCTGTGGGATATCCTGTTCAACATATTTATTAGGTAGTTGATGAGAGACTGGAGATCACAATAGAGGTTTAAGACTTTATAAAATTTCTTAGAGTCATCAAAAATTCAATAATTTTTGTTCATTTGTTTCAGCCATGCCTGACTCTTCTTGACTCTTAGAAAAGGTATTAGAGTTGTTTAACATCTTCTCTGAGTCATTTTATAGATGAGGAAATTAAAGTAAAAATGTTAAATGACTTAGCCAGGGTTACACAAAATAGTAAATGTCTGAGACCAGATTTGAACTCCAGTATTCCTGACTATAGGCAATGCACCCAGTTGCTCTAAGATAATTTAATACATTTTAATTGATGAGATCACTATAATATAGAGGAAGAAAAGGGTTTTCCTCTATTGGATTGCCCTTTATAACATCCCCAATCTTTCACTAATCTTCAGCTTCTTGCTATTGGCCGATTCCCTTTTGTCTACAAACAAAAACAATAATGATAGCTAGCATTCATAAAGCTTTAAAGTTTCCAAAGCATTTTTGTAAAATATTTGTAATATTATCTCATTTTACTCTCACAATATTGCAATGAGGTAGGTATTGTTATCCACATTTTACATATGAGGAAACTAAAGCAGACAGAGGTTTAAGAGTTAAGGGTCACACAACTACTAAGAGTCTGAAGTCACATTCCTAACTCTACATCCAATATTCCAATAGAGAAGATGGGACAGAATGTAATGGGGTTTGTCCTGGCAAGAAGGACCACCTCCCAATTCATAAAAGTTAAGAATGAAGAATGAGTTAGTAGGGGAAGACATCTGGGTGATATAGAATAAGGAAAATGGAAGAGGATGACCTCTTTGATAATGGCCTCAACTTAGGGATGAAGTATGAGGTAACTCATACCTATGAGGTAAAGTCTTCAGATAAATTGGAAATAATCAACAGAGTAGTAGAATAAAAGAAAATCAGTTAAAACTTCCAGGAGAAGGTAGGATTTTAGTTGGCACTTGAAAGAAGAAAGTAAAGTAAAGTTGTATAAATGGAAGAGGGAGAGAATTTCAAGCTTGAGGGGAAAAGCCAATAAAAATGCAGAGATGGAGGGTCCTATAAAAAGAATAGTAAGGAGGCCAGTGTCCTAGGTTTATAGAGTTTAAAAAAAAAAAACACTAGAAAGAGGGGCAGGGTGGAAGTGGGGAGGCAGATTATGGTCATAGAAGTGATAGGCAGTCATTAGAGTGTATTGGGTGGGAACAGGAAGAAGGGTAACATGGACAGACCTGTATTTTAGGAAGATCAATTTAACAGCTGAAAGGAGGATGGATTAGCCTGGGGAGAGATTTGTAACAGGGAGACCAACTAGCAGGATATTGTAACAGTCTAGGCATGAGGTGAAGAGAGCCTGCACCGCTGTGGCAGTGTCAGAAGAGAAATGTGACAAAAATAAAATCAATAGGTACTGGCAACATATTGGATATGATGAGTGATTATTGTTTCAAAGCTCTCTTGATTATATTTGCAAGACACCTAATACACATACATATATTTGTTAGATTAACTTAGATTCTCTCTGTCTCTGGCAAAAGTTACCATTCCTCCCATATCTTTATCTTAAGACCTATCTACTCATTCATTCCTTTTTCAAAAATCATTAAACACCTACTATGTGCACTATGTTACATCCTGCACTGGAAGAGATACTAAATTTAGATTAAGTTATATTTCTTATCTTCATGGAGTTTTTCAATATAGTAGGGGAATAAAAAAAAAGTAATCAGCTTTCTCCTGATTCTTATTTAAATTAATTCATTCATCAGGATACTAGATAGTCTATCACAGATCACTAATGGCTAGCAACATCTGTGAAGATAGATTGCTTAATCATTTTTAATTGTACTTAAACTCATAATAATTTTTTTATGTTTCATTGCTTCTTCCAGACAAGAATGGTTAACATGCTTTAGAATTCCATCTTTTTCCCAGTAATAGATAATGATTTTGTTATGTCACAGTTTCCTTTTACTGCCTCAGTTTCCCCAAATTGTCCTGCCTCAGTTTTCCTGAACTGTTCTGCCTCAGTTTCTCTAAATTGTTCTACTTCAGTTTACCTGAATTGTTCTGCCTCAATTCCCCTGGTTGCAACCCCTCTCCCTTCCTGACCATTAGGACTGACACAACTTAAGGCTGGCTACTCTAGGGTCATAAATTGTAAATGTTTAATCTCAGATAAGGAGGAGATCTTTTATTTCAGACATCCTGGCTCCTAGGTCCTCTTAAGTTATCAAGAATTTATGGTCCTCAACCCCAACCTATCAGAACCAAATTTATGATCTACTCACCAGTGGTCTACACCACCATCACCTTCCCCCCCCTCCCTCCCCCCCCCCCCCCCCCCCCCCCCCCCCCCCCCCCGCCCCTGCCACCTTTGTCTCTCCTGATCGCTAGAGCCCTATAAAGAATCCCTGGAAATCTTCACTTGTTACTGCATGCTTTGAGACTGGAGTCCCATTTAGTCTGCTGGGATCAACATGGATCCTGTTTTGGCCTCAGACAATCTTTCCCTCTCAAATAAAATATTACAAACTCTCTAATCTCTATCTTGCCTCAGTTTCTCTCACATTACAGTTTGAAATGCTAAACCATTAACCAATAGAAGAGAGACCTTAAATGGCATAAAATTCAACAGTGAGAAAAATTGAATTCATACTATCTCTTTATGTTTAAGAAATTTCCCTAAGCTAATGAAAAGTACATGTTTTTCTAAGGTAAGGATTCTAGTTTTAAATATAAATGATAGTTTTCTTTCATTATAATTGGTTTCCTTTGTATGTATTTTATTTTATTAACTTAAAAACATTCTAAAATGGGTTTATAGGCTTCCCAGACTTCCAAAGAGATCCATGAGAAACCCAAAAGATGAAGACCCTTGCTTTAAAGAAAACAGAGAGAAGGAAGTCTCTAGTCACTTCTTTTCAACCTTTTAAACAGATATATAGAAAAGGAGCCAGTTTCCTGGCCAGTCATAGACAGTTTTTCTTAGCTATATGCTACTCATTGAATTAGTCATAGTGAAGCCATTCAAATAACCCCTGTAAAAGATCAACAGGTTGAAGTTTTCTCTCATCAGAACCCAAATTCTCAAATGTAATCAAAATTTAAAGCCAGGATTATTGTAAAATCAGAAAAGAGATTTTACTGAACAATATTAATATAATCATAGTCATAATAAGCTAGCATTTATATACTGTAGCATTTTAAAGTTTGCAAAGCAAACACAAATATTATCTCATTTTATCCACATAAAACAACCTTAGAAGGTAGAGACTACTTTTATCTTCACTTTCACAGTTGTAGAAACTGAGGCAAACAGAATATAAATGACTTGAATCAAATTCAAGGATGAATTTTAATTCATGTCTTCCTGACTCCAAGTCCAACACTCTATCTATTGTGCTACCTATATGTTTTTGTAAATTGGAATATTGGTTTTTCAGGAAAAAAATGTGGTGAGATAATGGGTGCTTCTATACTATTGTCCATATACAAACTTTGCATAGAGTAAAATAATTGAATGGTCTTTTATTACCAAAATGTGCAGGGACGTTGGAAGTAGGGGGATATGTCAAGCTAAAGAGAGCAGAAGTAATGAAAACTAATTTTGTTTTCAGATTTTTTTTTCAAATTTAAAAGTTGCAGACATAGACTCAAATATCTCTATTGTCCCTTCCCATTAAACAATTCTATGGCACTGTTTCTGAAGTATGGCAATTATCAAATGAATGTTCTCTGTCCAGATCTTTCCTTCCAGATCTATTTATTCAGGGATAACTCACTAAGATAATGTTTACACAAACAAGGGTGACATAGGACTTAATAGAAAGTATAAAATTCAAGTTCACCTTTCACCTTTAAGTAATAATAATAACCACCACTCTTTAAAGTTTACAGAATGCTTTATGGATTTTATCTCATTTGATTCTTAACAACAATCCTGAGAAGTAGGTGCTATTATCATCTCCATTTACAAATGAAGAAACAGACTGAAAGAATTGCCCAGGGTTGCACAGCTAAGTGTATGATGTAGGATTGGAACTCAAGTTTCAATGACTCTGTCTCTATCCTAACATTCTGGGCAGGTGCACTAAGCCTGAAGTCAGGAAGATTCATCTTCCTGAGTTCAAATCTGGCTTCAGACACTCACTAACTGTGTGACTCCAGGAAAATTACCTAATTCCGTTTGCCTCAGTTTCCTCCTCTGTAAAAGGAGTTGGAGAAGGAAATGGCAAACCACCCCAGTATTTTTTTTTAAACAAAAAAAGGAAACAAAATAAAATAACAAACCCAAATAGGATGACAAAAAGTGGGAAACAACTGAAGCAATTGAACAATAACAAGTTCTAACATGCTATCCACTGAGCTGTTCTGCCTAAACCAAAAAACTATGTCAGATAAACAGTTGTTTATTATCTTCAAGAACATCAAGAAAGTTTATTTCATTTTTGGTAAGCAAAGTGTTTGGGAAGCTGAAGCTGCCAGAGCCATAACTGGGTAAACATTCCTCAGTTTTACGTTTGCCACTGTGCCACAGTCAATGGTCCCTAACCAATGAAAAGAGGCAAAAAGGTATTGTAATTGAGAAAGTGGGGCTGGAGAGGAGAATTCTGTGGGAATGGAACCCTAGAACTGGTCGAGGCCAAGGAAAGGAACAGGGACATATGTTACCCAATATGGGCCAATACATCAGAGTTTCTTAAATCTTTTCTACTTAAGATCTTTTTTCATTCAAGAAATTTTTACATGATCTCCAGTATATAGATACATAAATCAAAAATTAACTGATAATAAATCATAATTTCATGCTTCCTATATTCAGTCATGTGATCCCATATTCAGGAGTGGGGAATGTCTGGCCTGTGAAATCATTTGCTAAGACAATTGCAGGCAAGGATGAGCTGAAATCAAGATACAATAACCTCCTACTCTTGAATTCGACAGGTTGATAGTTTTGTATGGTCTGCAAATGATATTAGAAATATCCAAATAAAACTGAATGGATGTCCATCAGTTGGAGAATGGCTGAATAAATTGTGGTATATGAATATTATGGAATATTATTGTTCTGTAAGAAATGACCAACAGGATGATTTCAGAAAGGCCTGGAGAGACTTACACGAACTGATGCTGAGTGAAATGAGTAGGACCAGGAGATCATTATATACTTCAACAACAATACTATATGATGACCAGTTCTGATGGACCTGGCCATCCTCAGCAACGAGATCAACCAAATCATTTCCAATGGAGCAGTAATGAACTGAACCAGCTACGCCCAGAGAAAGAACTCTGGGAGATGACTAAAAACCATTACATTGAATTCCCAATCCCTATATTTATGCCCACTTGCATTTTTGATTTCCTTCACAAGCTAATTGTACAATATTTCAGAGTCTGATTCTTTTTATACAGCAAAATAATGTTTTGGTCATGCATACTTATTGTGTATCTAATTTATATTTTAATGTATTTAACATCTACTGGTCATCCTGCCATCTAGGGGAGGGGGTGGGGGTAAGAGGTGAAAAATTGGAACAAGAGGTTTGGCAATTGTTAATGCAGTAAAGTTACCCATGCATATAACCTGTAAATAAAAGGCTATTAAATTTAAAAAAAAAAGAAATATCCAAATTACCCTTGGCAGAAAAAAGGTTCCCAACCCTTGCCATATAGGATAGTAACCAACAGTGTAAGAATGAAGTAGAGGATCACAGGATACAGGGAAGTATCACCCTTGGGATGGTGGTGCCCTGGTACAAAGCTCCAGTTGCTCCACCCTTTTTATGTTGATAATTATTGTTGTTCTTGAGTCATTTTAGTCATGGCTGACTCTCTGTGACCCCATTTGGGGTTTTCTTGGCAGACATATAGGAGTGGTTTGCCTTTTCCTTCTCCAGTTCATGATGAAGGAACTGAAGCAGAGGTAAATGACTTGCCTAGAGTCACAGAGCTAGAAGGTATCTGAGGCTAGGTTTGAATTATCTGAGACCAGCTTTGAACAGGCTGACTTTCTCTCTGCTATGCCATCTGGCTGCCCTAAAAGTATGATACTAGATAGCATTTATAGCACCTTTGAGGTTATTCACATGCTCCTACATGGCAATCGTTTATGAGATTTATTTTGTTTTTTACACATATACTGGATGATATGGCTGAAAAATAAAAGAGTATTAGGAATCTAAAGAGCTGGGTTTAGTTCATGCTTTGATATTTACTAGGTATAGGTCTTTGAGCAAGTCATTTAAACCTTCTGAACCTCAGTTTACAAATTTATAAAATGAGAGTTTTTAGACTAATTTATCTCTAATGTCACTTCCAACTCAGTGTCCTATATTTCTACCATTATAGACATAATATGTTCCTTCCAAACATTCCTTCATCTCCTCTTCTGGTTTCACAACTCCCCTGACATAATTCCCCACTAATTTCTTCCCTCACTATAACCTCTGATGAAAAGGTGCCTTTTGTCCTTTCTAAAACTAACTACTCTCTTGACCTCAAGCCCTCCAATCTCTTTTAGCAGACTGCTTCCATTCTTCAGTATCTTCTATTTATCATTTCTTTCCATTTCCTACCAACATGTCCAAGTCTTCCTCATCCTTAGAAGACCCACAAGAGAGCTTACCACCCCACTATCAATCTATTAGCTTCTAAGCTAAAAAGCTATCAATACTTTTATCTATACATATACTTCTATCTATATATTCCATCTATACTATACTCTTTTCTCAAACCTTCTGCATGCACATTTTCTTCCAATCTCATCATTTAAAGGAAACTGTTCTGTGCACTTACCAATGAGCTCTTGATTTTCAAGTCCAATGATCTTTTCTCAATCTTTGTTCTTCACCTCTCTGCGGCATTTGATCTGTTGACCAATTCTCCTGCTTCCCACCCATGTGCTCTCTCTTTTCTTAGTTTTCCTGACACAATTCTCTGTTGATTCTTCTTCTGCCTTCTTTATTCTCCTCCGCCTCCTTTACTGGATCATCACAGGTTTCATACTGATCCACCATTTTCTCTCTCTTACTTGGTAATATCATAGGTTCACATAAATTCAATTATTATCTCTATGCAGATTATTCCTAAAACTATATAAACGGCCCTAGTTTCTTTCCTAAGGTTCAGTCATACATCACTTGCTGTCTCATAAACATTTCAAACCAGATATCCTCTAGCTATCTCAATTTTGACAAGATGAAAACAAAACACATTATCTTTTCCCCCAAATCCAACCAATATTCCTTGTAACTGTCAAAGGCACCATTATCCTTCTAGTCACCCATATTTGCAACTTTGGTGTCCTTCTTTATCCCACATTCTCATTCACCCCATACACTCAATCTCTTTTCAAAACTTATCATTTCTACCTTCACAACGTCTCTGAGATATGTTCCTTTTCTCCACTTACACTGTCACATCAGTCCAGTCTTTCTTTACTTCTCATCTGTACTACTTCAATAGCCTTCTAACTAGTTTCCCTGCTTCAAGTCATTTTCCACTTCAATTCATTCTTCAAACAGCTGTCAAGATGATTTTTCTAAAACATAAATCTAAGTATGTCATCTGACTGCTCAATGAGCCCCTATGGCTCTTTCTCACTTCTGGATTCAACTATAAAGTTCTTTGCTGAAGGAAGTTCTTTCCTCTTTCTTGGCCTTTTTCTACTTTTTCAGTCTTCTCACATTTTATTTCCTTTCATGTACTCTTTGCAACTACACTGACCTTAAACTTGCAGTTTCTCACACATGATATTCTATCTTCTGCCTCCATGGTTTGTACTGTCCATCACTCATTCCTGGACTATTATGCTCCTTCACCACTACCTTTTGGTTTTCCTGACTCCCTTCCTTCCTCATCTCACATCCTACTTTCTGTAAGAGGCCTTTTCCAGTGTCCCTAACTATTAATGCTTTCCCTCCAGAGATATTGTATCTCTACATACTGTATGTACTTGGCTATTTACAAGTTATCTTCTTTGTTAGAAGGTACACTATTTGGGTGCAGCAACAATTGTCTTTCTTTTTAGTCCCAGATTATTTTAGCACAATGCCTAAAATCACAATAAGTGTTTAATAAATGTGTTAAATATGCAAAATAAATATAGTGGATTAGACACTGGAGTTAAATCAGGAAGAAATTTCAAATTCTATTCTGATAGTTTTAGTTGTGTGACCCTGATCAAGTAGTTTAATCTCTCTGTGTCTGTTTCCTCACCTGTAAAATGAAACAGTTAGACTTTTATGCTCCCTTTCAGCTCTAAATCTTATGAATACTACTTTTAAATTATAAGGGGAATCTATTTTAAGAAATTTTATGATAAATAAGGTTCTTGTCCTTGAGCAAACAAGTTAATTTTAACTTTTGCATAAAACAGAATTTTCAAATGCAAACAGATTTGTTTAAAGTCAGGTCTGACTGTATTTTTACCTTCTATGAAACAAGGGCTGTGATACTTATAAGGAGGGGCTGAGGAAAAAGAATGTGGGCCTATCTACTAGGTCTGAATTACAAAAATAGATAGATAGATACACACACACACACTTTAAAAAAAGGAAAAAGGACCTACTTGTTCGAAAATATTTACAGCAGCTCTCTTTTTGATGGCAAAAAATTGGAAACTGAGGGAATACCAGAATATCTAAACAAGTTATAGTATGTGAATATAATGGAATACTATTGTCCTAAAAGAAATGACAAGCAGACAGATTTCAAGAAAAGCCTGGAAAGACTGCAACATGAATTGTTGCAAAGTGAAGAAAGTAAAACCAGAAGAATACCACACAGTAACAGCAATATTGTACAATGATCAACTATAAATGATTTAGCTATTCTCAGTAATACCATGATCCCAAAACAGTTTTAAAGGATCATGAAGGAAAATATTCATGTTCGAATGCAAGTTGAAGCATACAATTTTCACTTTTTAAATGATTTTTCTTCTTTTACAACATGACTAATATGGAAATGTGTTTTACATGGCTGTTTATATTGATATATTTAATATCAAGTTGTTTGCCATCTTAGGGAGAGAGGAGATTTGAAACTCAAATTTTTTTTTTTTACAAATAAATGTTAAACTTTGTCTTTAAATATAATTGGAAAGAATAAAATATTGTTTAATAAAAAGAATGTGGACTTAATAAATTTTATATAAAGATCCAGAATTTTTCCTTGAAACACATTAGAATTTTGTTGTTGTTCCTGTTATGTCCTACCTTTTGTGATCCTATTCGGAGTTTTCTTGGCAAAGATACTGAGGTAGTTTGTCATTTCCTTCTCCAGCTCATTTGACAAATGAGGAAACTGAGGCAAACAGTAATGTAACTTGCCCAGTGTCTAGTAAGCATCTGAGGCCAGATCTGAACTCAGGGACATGAATGTCCCAACATTCTAGCCTCTTACTACTTAACTATCCTATTAAAACTTATTGTGTTAAATCACTGTAATTCATTCCATCTTATTTTATCTTCAGAAGAAATCCAGTGAAGAAATGTTTCCTTAGTTCACTTGTTGATTTATTTCAATAGTTTGCTCTATATATAGAACTTTGCCACAGTTGGGCAAGAATTCAGATCATGTTTTTGTATGACAAAATAGGCCAAGGAATGATCTCATTTGATAGGTCAGCTCTTTCACTGTTCAATAACTCAATAAACATTTATTAAGTATCTATTATGTGCGAGAGACTGTGCTAAGCACTAGATATAACAACAACAACAAAAACATCAACATCATCATCAACAACAACAAAAGATAAGAGATAGTCCCTGCCCTCAAGAAGCTCATAAAATTCAGTATCAATACCTACACATTTAGCTGTTGGGAAATGTTTACTATGTTCATAATTTATAGCTTCACAGAGTCATAGATTTGCAACTTAACAGGAACTTAGAACTTATCCTTTTATAGATAGGAAAACTGAGGCCCAAAGAAGTTAAGTTACTTAACTGGGATCACACAGCTAATGAATGACTCAAGATCTTCCTGATTTCAAATCCAGCATTTCTTCTCTCTTTTCCTTTTATAATAATAATCTTAGCACTTTTTAACCTTCTATCTCTTTATAATTGGCTGAGCTGCTGTTTGTCTCTTACATATTTCCTTATAAAGTCAGATTGTGAATTACATCTACATTTGTCAGAGTGTTTATTTTTATTTTTATTTTCACCAAAACACATTTAAGGTGCAGTATATAGAGCACAGGGCCTGAAGTCAAGAGTACTCATGTTCTCTGAGTTCAAATCTGGACTCAGATGCTTATTAGCTATATGACCCCAGGTAAGTCACCAAACCCTGTTGGTCTCAGTTTTCACATCTATAAAATAAGCTCAAGAAGGTAATAAAAAGCCACTCCAGTATCTTTGCCAAGAAAACCCCAAAGAAGGTCACAAAGAACTGGACAAAAATGAAAAAAATGATGGAACAACAAAAGAATACTGGCTTTGATAAGACTTGGGTCCGAATCCCAGTTTTGCCACTTCATGGCTATGGAACCTGGGCTAACTCAGTCCACCATTTTGTAATTCAATTTCCTCATCTATAAAATGGGATGGTTAAACTAGATGACTTCTGAGGCCCCTTACAGCTCTACAATATTATAATTGACTTCATATCAGAATCTTTTGATAGAAGCAGAAAGATGTATTAAATATAACTAGGTGCTTCATGGAATTGAGTAGGTCATTTCACATAGGACCAATCTAAGTTACATATTATTCTAAAATACTATTCCTGATATTTGTTATCTCAGAATGGACATTAGGAAAAAACTTCTTAAATCTAAGAATTATAAGATATTAATATATCTTAAAAAGGAAAATTGTGTTTGTCATCTTCCCTGGTAGACAGTTTTAAAAAAGATTAAGTGAATAATATGTCAAGTATTACTTGGAAGTCTACTGTGGAAGGAGGAACATGGAATTGATCTGTGTTTTTTAAACCAGAAATAGTATTGCTAACTCAAGACACCATTCTACTCCTAGTTCACAATACACTATACCCCTAAAGATATTTCCATTTGCTTTTCAGAGTATATAATATTTAGCAAAAATATGGTAATTTTTAAAAATAAATTATAGTAAATACCAGCTGGGCAATTTGTTCTCTGCAGTTTTCAATCCCATGCATTTTTAATTTCCCAAAAGAATAGATACTCTAATTTAGGGTCAGTATTAAACTGATTGAATGAAGGTTGTATGTAGAACAGAACCAAAGTGCCAATCAGTCATTCAGGCTCTTACAATGGCAGAGTTTAAAGAGCAATGAATTTGAAGTCAGACAACCTAAGTTTGAATTCCAGCTTTACTACTTATAACCTGAGTGACCTTGGAAGAGACTTAACTGCAGTTGCCATTTCTTTCACCTATAAAACTGAATGAGTAGGTAGGTTCAGAAGTATAACTGGGGTGGGGTAACTAGAATTTTGATCAAATAGTAAAATTCAGAAGGTGCTAACAGCATATACTTCTTGGCAGCACAGAAACAACTAAGCTTAGCACATAGCAAAAATCATTTGAAATCAGAAGCTTCTATACAGACTATTTTTCTCCCATCATCTGTTACACAATAGATGAGCACTTTGCATTCTCCTTTTTGTAGTAGAGCTATCTCACTGTATCACAGGGTCTATTTCTCCTCCTTAAGCGAAATGAATGAACTAATTTTTCCAAGTTGATTTGAGAATGCTTTTCCTGCTGCTGTCCCTGGGAATAATTTGCAAAGCTGCATCTAGAAATATTTTTGTGAGGCTTGCTCCTGATATCTTTTTTACATCCTACACTTCTGGATGGGTTAGATTAAATCCTGTATCTGCAATGTCCGGGCTAGCTTTCTGGAGATCCTCCGGACAGGCCTTGGTCTCAGCAGGATAGTCACCATGAGGATGGTCAGGAATAGCGTCTAAAGTCTTTATTGTCTCCTTCACAGTATGTTCACTCTGACTTATTATGTTCCCAATTCTCTCAGCCCTTAAATACCCTATTATAATTACATCAATACAGCATACTGATTATGTGTGAACTAGAGAACCATTACATCACCATACTAAGTACTAAGTATATATGTGAACTAGAGAACCATCATCTCATCAATTCCACTGACTATAACACCTTGTTTTAAGTATCCTTGCTTCAAAATAACAGTTTGGTCATGTATACTTATTGTGTATCTAATTTATATTTTAATATATTTAACATCTACTGGTCATCCTGCCATCTGGGGGAGGGGGTGGGGGGAAAGAGGGGAAAAATTGGAAGAGGTTTGGCAATTGTCAATGCTGTAAAGTTACCCATACATATAACCTGTAAATAAAAGGCTATTTTATATATATATATATAAAAGTATCCTTGCTTCAAGTATACTTCTCCCGAGTTCTGGCCCTCTTCAGTATCTTAGATATTTGTAAATATTTTTTAAATTTCAGATAACTTCTGGATAAATGTTGTATGTTGTATGATCACAAGGTAACAAAGTAAAATCCAAAAACTAGGTTCTTTTTTTCAGAAGTCTGTACCCTGCAGGAAAGTAATCTACTGGGAGGAGACCGGAGACCCACTAATGCAGGTTCATTAGTTTAGTAAAAATGCTTTGAAAGTTCAAAGCCAAAGGAACAACCCAGCTGAGATAGCTCGAAGCATGTACACTTTCTCACTCTCTTTTTGAAAGGAAATAAGTCAAAAACAAATTCCTTCACTTGGCTGAGGAAGTGAGAAATTCTTAAGACAGAAAAAAAAGATGCAGCTGAGCAGCAAAGCAGGGAAAACCCGAAGTTCACAAAAGCTAGGTATATAAAAAAGTTTCCAAAAGCTCATGTCTTCATTGAGGAAGGGTCTCAAGAATAGAGCCCTGAAGAGTCTCAGCTCCACTTTATCAAGCTCTTATCCAAACTGAAAGCTTGGGCAAATCCCAAACTTAACAGTCTTACAATTGGAAATTTTTACTTGAGAAAAAAGCAATTTATAAAACTTTTTTTTAAAAAGAAGAATTTTTGTTTATTCTTCAAAATATTAACAAAGAGGAAGTCAAGATGCATATTAGAGGCAGCCCATCTGAACTCTCTCAGCATTCCCCTTCAAACATCTTTAAAATGCTGCTTGAAAACAAATGTAGTGAAACACAGGATGAAACATTTTTCTGGTCTAAGAAAACTTAAGGGGTAGCAGGAAATCTATCTTAGTGCCCACACAAAAGGCAGTAGCAATAATGGCCATTGCAGCATAGCAGTTTCAAGAATTATCAGTTCATAGACAATAAGGATGTTGGAAAAACTGGTCAGAAAGAGATTCTAGGAGACTCTATGCTGGCACTGTGTACAACTGGCACTGACTGACAACTCTATTGTCCATACACAATTCTGTATTACAATTCTAGAGCAGAGAGGAACACTGGAGATAGGGGTTAAGTCAAAAGGAATCAGGAGTCCTGGTTGCAGTTCTAAGGCAAGAAAAGCACTAATGCATGTAGCTTACAAAGAACCAGTGATCATACCTCTCTCTCCTTGAATCACAGTTCTTGGAAGCACTGAACTTGCAGTTTCCTAGAACTAGTTCTGAAAACAGAAGAGTGAAAAAAGCCTGAAGTTTGGCACAGTGCCTCCCCAAACCTAGGTGAACAGAGCCTAACATTAATAAGAAGTTCAAAGTTAAGAAATAAGCTGGAAAAATTAGCAAACTATCAAAAAAAAATAGAAAGAACCTAGACAAGAACTTTTGGAAAAGTTAAAGATAACTGTAAGAATGGTAGAGGAAAAATTGGGAAAAGAAATGAGACTGGTGAGGAAAATTATGAAAAGAGAATTAATAGCTTTATAAAAGAGATTTTTTAAAATGCTGAAAAATGTAACATCTAAAAGGCAGAAGTGGCCAAATAGAAACAGAGGTATAAAAATCTCATTGAGTTTTGTATGACTACACTTGCATAACCTATATTAAAGGCTTGCATTCTTAATGCAGGAGGTGGGGGAGAGGGAGTAGTGGAGGAAGAAGGAAAGGAATCCAGAATTCAAAGTTTTAAAAACAAAAGTTAAAATTTGTTTTTGCATGTAACAGAGGAAAACTAAAATACTAAATAAATTATTTTTTAAAATCTCATTGAAGAAAATAATCCCATAAAAACAGAATTGGTTAAGTAGAAACTAATGGCTTTATGAGACATCAAGAAAAATAATGCAAAGTCAAAAGCATGGGGAAAAAAATGTGAAATATAGCCTTAAAAAAAAACAACTGATCTGGAAATCAAGGAGAGATAATTTAAGAATTACTGGATTTTTCTTATTTTATGGAGGTGGACCATTTTGCAGACCACTGTGTAAAATGATTTTTATGTTATGTAAATCTGGACAAATGGGCAGAGTAGGACTAAGACATCCTCTCTCTCTTTTTTAAACATAAATATGTTCGTTTGTTTCTGTGTATAATGTAATGTTTAATTCTCAATTTAATAGATATTACATCAGGAATGAATAGACCAAGGGTATACACTAAAATTTTAAATGAGAAAGACAATGATGTAAAGCTATTCATCTGTTACCATAGATAATTGAATCTCTAAATAAGGTATTTTACACATTAGTAAAGAAAAGAAATATTTGGGAGTAGGAATCATCCCAGAATTCATTTCATAAAAGTGACCCAAACCTTAAAATACACATTCATTAAGTACCTGTTATGCACAAGGTATCTGGAGATATACAAGGCAAGACTCTTTTACCAAAAAACATTGAAGTTTTTAAAATTTCAATGTTTTAAATTTTAATGTTTTTGAGGGTATTCTACTTTTCCAAATACATGCAAAGATAGTTTTCTTTTTTTTATTATAGCTTTTTATTTACAAGATATATATGCATGGGTAATTTTTCAGCATTGATAATTGCAAAACCTTTTGTTCCAATTTTTCTCCTCCTTCCCCCCCCCCCACTCCCTTCCCCAGATGGCAGGTTGACCAATACATGTTAAAATATGTTAAAGTATATGTTAAATACAACATATGTATACATGTCCATGCAGTTATTTTGCTGCACAAGAAGAATTGGACTTTGAAATAGTGTACAATTAACCTGTGAAGGAAATCAAAAATGCAGGCAGACAAAAATAGAGGGATTGGGAATTCTATGTAGTGGTTCACGCTCATTTCCCAGAGTTCTTTCTCTGGGTGTAGCTGGTTCTATTCATTATTGAACAAATGGAACTGATTTGGTTCATCTCATTGTTGAAGAGAACCACATCCATCAGAATTGATCATCGTATAGCACTGTTTTGAAGCATATAATGATCTCCTGGTCCTGATCATTTCACTCAGCATCAGTTCATGTATGTCTCTCCAGGCTTTCTGAAATCATCCTGCTGGTCATTTTTTACAGAACAATAATATTCCATAACATTCATGAACCACAATTTATTCAGCCATTCTCCAATTGATGGGCATCCACTCAGTTTCCAATTTCTGGCCACTACAAAGAGGGCTATAAGGCATCCTCTCTTGCAAGAGCTCAAGCCAGAACTAAGGAAGGGGCAGGAGTGAAGAAGAAGAATACAGTACTACCCAGTAAAGTTAATACGGGTATTATTTTTTTGAAAGTAGATTCATCAGAATTCCTAAAATTAAGTCAAATTTGTATAATGTAAATTTACATAAAGCAAGAGCTGTCTATACCTGAAAGTCATGATCAAAGAAAAAACCTAGACATCAAATTTCAAGAAATTATCAAGTAAAACTACTTCGATATTTTAGATTCAGAGGATAAAATAGAAACGGAAAAAAATCTACCACATCTTGAAGAAGATCCCAAAATAAAAACTCCTAGGAATTACAGTTAAACTTCAGAGGTTCCAGGTGAAACAGAAAATACTTCAATAAGTCAGAACGAAATAATTAAAATATTGTGAAGCCACAGTTAGTAGCATACAAGTTTTAGTGGCTTCCACGTTAAAGGAGTAGAGGGCTTAGAATATGATATTCTGAAGGACAAAGAATAACTTAAAAACTGAGTATAATCTTTCAGGAGAAAAATGCATTTTTAACAAAAGAGAAGATTTTCAAGCATTCCTGATGAAAAGAGCCGAGGTGAACAAAAAATGAGATATTCAAACACAAATCTCAAGAGAAGCATAAAAAGGTAAACATGAAAGAGTAATCATAAGGGTCTCAATAAAGTTAAACTGCTTACAAATCTCTATGGAAGATGATACATATAATTCCTAGGAATTTTATCATTATCATGGTAGCTAAAATGAGTTTAAAGAAAGAGAGGAAAATAAATATAAGTTGATTATGTTGAAATGATTTCTAAACAAAGTATAGGATTGAGAAAGAGGAATGCACTGGGAGAAAGGGAAAAGGAAAGATAAAATGGGAAAAATTTTCTCACATAAAAAAGCAGGCAAGAAAAAGCTATTATAATAGAAAGGGAAATGAAACAGATAATTCAAACAAACAATGTTTGAATCTCACTCTCATCAGAATTAGTTTGAAAAGGGAAATATACATATATATGTATATGTATATATATATATATATATATATATATATATACATTTTATACACACACACTCAGTAGTGTAAAGAAATGCAACTTACTCAATAAGAAAATAAGAGGAGAAGGGGATAAAAGGGAGGAGGGAGAGCAGATTAAGGGAGGCAGTGGTTATAAGCAAAATAAACAGGGAGGAAGAAGGGGGGGAGAGAATAGAAGAAAATAGGATGGAAGGGAAAACACATTTAGTAATCATAACTGTAAACATAAATGGGATGAGCTTACCCATAAAATGAAAGTGTATAGCAGATTGGATTAGAAACCAAAATCTATAGATACATTTTCAGAAGAAATCAAAGCTATCCATAATCATATAAAAATAGCCTAAATCATTCTAATCACTGATTCAAGAAGGGCAAATTAAAACAACTCTGAGGTACTACTTCATAACTATGAGAAATGACAAATGCTGAAGGGGATGAAGAAAAATGATGCTAATTAACAGTAGAGTCGTGAATTGGTCCAACTATTCTGCAAAATAATTTAAAACTAGGCCCAAAGGGTTATTAAACTGTGTATACCCTTTGACCTAGAAATTCACCCATAAAACAATCCTTCACTTCAGAATACTATTTAGGTAGTATTCCCTTCCTTACATTTTTAGTTATCTGTAGAAAGCTATGCAATTTGTGTATGAGGGCCAAAAGCTGTTCTATCACTCAACATTTCTTCTTATTTATCTTGTAAGTCTGTACTACAAATAGATCAAAGGACAAGGTAAAGGACTTATATATAGAAAAATACTTACAGCATCTCTTTTTGTAGTGGCAAAGAAATGGAAATCAAAGGAATGCTCATCAATTGGGAAATAAGATGGTGAAGGACTACTGTTATGCTAAAAGGCAGTTTCAGAAAAACATGATAAGGCCTGTAAGAGCTGGAAAGTGAAATGAGAAGAACCAAGAGATCATTGTGCATAGTAACAGCTATGTTGTAATAATGATCAACTGGGAAACTCTTGGCTACTCTGATCAATATATGATCCAAGAAAATTTAAAAAGATTCATGATGAAAAAATGCTATTTCCCTCCAGAGAGGGAACTGATGAACTTTAAGTGAAAATTGGAGTATGTTTCTCTTTTTTTTTTGCAGCATGGTTAATATGGAAATATGTTTTGCATGATTTCATATGTATAATTGATATCATATTGCTTGTCTTTTCAATAGATGAAGGATGCTAGGGAAGGAGAGAATTTGGGACTCAAAATTTAAAAAGAAATTAATGTTAAAAAATTAAAAATTAAAAAAAACATATTAAAGAAGCTAAACAAGCCTAAGGACCTACAGAAAGTCAATTTGAACCATTATTTTTCTTCACCAGGAAAAACAGATGAATTATCTTGTCTGATCATAAACCTTAAGGTTTACAACAAAAATTCCAATTCATACAATAATTAAAAACAAAGAATCCAATTAAACACTGACCAAATCTTAAACAAGTAATTGGTCCTTTATTAAATACTTGTTCAATGGCCAAAATGTTTATGAGTGACACTATTTCTCAATATAGCATCACTATGGAACCAGTACACAAAAGTTTGAAATGGATCATGCAGATTAGGTGCTTAATTAATGTAATTCAGATAATACACAATGAAGGAAAATATGATACAATTGGAGGGACAATGGTCAAATGAGATTAGATTTTTAAATATTTACACCTCAGCCACCCCAAAGTCCTTTTCCTTTGAGGGTTCCCCTCCCCCATCCTCCGCTTCAATTCTCCATAAAGCTTTCCCCACCAGAGGGGAAAAATCACCTAGATTTCACAGGGAACTATTTAAACTTTAAAGACTCTCTTATCAGCCTTAGTCATTATGGCCACAGCAGATTTAATCTTGAGGTGAGGAGATAATAG
This sequence comes from Sarcophilus harrisii, assembly GCF_902635505.1. Taxonomy (NCBI): domain Eukaryota; kingdom Metazoa; phylum Chordata; class Mammalia; order Dasyuromorphia; family Dasyuridae; genus Sarcophilus; species Sarcophilus harrisii. The sequence goes on along the minus strand of NC_045427.1, from coordinate 469,873,117 downwards.
CTCAAATACAAGCAGATAAGAGGCCTTTAAAGTTTTAAAGGACATCCAGCTGTAGCTATTCTTCACATGGAGATAAAGGTGATTCCAGGATGTAACTTTTAACATTACTAAATAACAGGTTCTAGAACTTGTCCCTCTTTTCTTCAGGCCACCAGGATCTTTTTATCAAAGAGCAAGGTTTGCCCTGGCAAAATTGCCAAATCATAAAAGTCCCCCTTTTTAATGACACCTCCTCCTCCTTCACTTCTCTTCATTCATTCAATAAATATTTTAATAAACCAGTGCAAGGTAAGGTATAGTGTTAGGCCATATAGGAGAACTCAAAGATACCAAGAAAAGAAAGAGTAGTACTTATCCTCTTCCTGTGCCTCAGTTTCCTCACATGCAAAGTAGGAGGTTACATTAGATAACTTCTAATATCTCTTCTATTTTTATACCTACAATCTTCTTATCTCTCAAACTCCATTTTTACGTACTTGAAATTAGAGAAATCTCTAAAGTACCTTTCAGCTCTAAATCCTAAAATCTATTTTGTATTATTTACTTAAATTGTACATGTTACTGGGTTTGTGATATATGTGTGATGTAAGCTCCTTGCGGGAAAAGGCTATCTCATTTTCTGGTTTTTTTTACCTACAATTCCTAACATAAATGTGGCAATAATAAGCACATATGTCATTTAATTAATAATTGGAGCTCTGACTCTTACTAGTCACTTCATCTCTCCCATTCTCAGTTTCCTAATTTGTAAAATGAAATTAGATTAGATGATCTCTAAAGTCTCTTCTAGTTCTAAAATTCTATACTCATAAATATATATGTGAGAGAAAGATCTATAATATGTGAGCATGTTGTCTATATCAAAATTTCTTAAACAGTTTTGTCACAACCCCTATGGGGTCACTTAAATATGGAAGTTATGAAAAATTTGGCAAGTTTACTATTGATACCTTTTTATTTGATACCTTTTGAGGTATCAAATATTCCACTAAGATTTAATTCTTTTTTTTTAATTATAGTTTTTTATTTACAAGACATATGCATGGGAAATTTTTCAGCATTGACCCTTGCAAAACCTTCTGTTGCAGCTTTTACCCTCTTCCTCCCACCCCCTTCCCTAGATGGCAGGCAGACCAATACATGTTAAATATGTTAAAGTACATATTAAATGCAATATATGTATACATATTTATGCAGTCATAACATTTAATTCTTTATGTAAAAATAAGCAAGGCTGTCTATCTCATCAGTATGCAAGTTTGTTTTCATCATTAATAAATAGTAAGATGATATGTATATCAAAGGACTGCTTTAACATAAATTTCTTTATGACTTATTATCAGTAAATATTTGATTTGTATAACTTTTATATACCTGGGGTTGCCTAAAAATCTCTCAGGCAAAAAGGAGTTGCAAGTGGAAGAAAGTTTAAGAAGCCTTGGTCTATATGGTAAGATCTGCTAGGCAGGGGCATAAGTCTCATCTCTTTAAAAAGCTGATAGCATTCTATGAGCTTCTTTTAAATAGAGAAGACTAAGTTTTTAGCCTGGGAAGGAAAAGAAAAAGGCTGAAGTAGGCCAAAGAAGCTGAAGTATTGGGTCTGGAAGCACTGATAAGATGGCTAGGTACTCATAGCTAGAAAGGTTATGAAATGAATGGAAATGCCAAGGACAAACTATGCCTATGTGAGTATGTGTTTGAGTTGGCTACTATTGCACAGGGCTTCTTAAAGTTTTGCATTTGAGACCCTTTTTTGCCAGGAAATTTTTATGCAACCCCAGGTACATAAATATGTAAAATAGGTATACAAATCAAATATTTGCTGATAATAAATCATAATTTTGCAACCCCCACATTCAGTTACAAGAACCCATATGGAGTCAAGAATCACAGTTTAAGTTGGGCTATATATAGACCAAGGGCCACATGTAAATACTACCTTTTTGTATGCCATGAAACTGGTTTTAAACATTGACGATTTTTCTTTTTACATTTTATCATTTTATCATTTTACATTTTACTCTCTTTGTTCCTGCTGTGCTCCCTCCCTTCACTTCAAGCGTCCCACCTGGCACTTTGGCTCCTATCATGGAGCCCTGGGTTCCTGATAGTTTCCCTTTTAAGTCCATTCCAGACCCATCACACTTTCCATTTAGCTATCTCCATGAATGCTTCAGTAACTTTCTCTAATCTCAGGTTTGTAATCTCAGCATTACCCTAGAGACTCTTCATTGTCCCTTACTTCACAAAGTGAATCTTATCATTTTTACCTTCACAAACAATTGGTCAATAAAAAATTATTAATAGAATACTATATTCCAAGCATTGTGCTAAATGCTGGGGATACAAAAAGAGGCAAAGGGCAAATCCTGACCTAAAGAAGCATACAACTCAATAGGCAAATAGATATGTACAAACTATATGTAGGAAAAATAGGAAAGAAGTAAAAGAAGTCACTAGAATTAGTAGTGGTAAATGGAACTCTAATTGGAACTCGTAGGAAGTGAGAGAAGCCAGCAGGTAAAGATGAGGATGGAGAGCTTTCCAGGCATGGGGCTTCTTGTTCAAGGAACAGCAAGGTGGCCATTGTCTCTGGATAGAAGAGTACATATCAGGGAAAGAAGTAGAGGTGGGGACTAGATAATGAAGAGCTTTGAATGCCAAATAGGGGATATAAATGATACTGGAAGGAATAGGGAGCTATGGGAATTTACTGAATGACAAGGACCTGAAATGGTGGAACTTGTGTATGAGAGGAGTTTGGCTCCAAAAGGCAGAAGAGATGTAGTATGATAATTAGTTAAGATGGAAGGATTAAGTGATTTTTTTTAAATGATGAAGATATGGTTATATTTGTAAGCAATACAGAAGGATCTAGTAAAGAGGAAGAATTTGAAGATAAGAGGGATGACAAAGGGGACAATCTGTTGAAGAAAATGGGACAAAATGAGAACAATTTTGCAAGTAGAGGAGTGGGTCTTGGTAAAGAGTAAAGTCATCTCTTCATGTGAATCAAGAGTAAAGAGGGAGAGAGTGGCAGAAGCCATTTATGAATGACAAAAAATAAAGAAGAGGGGAGAAGGAACTCACAGAGAATATTGTTATTTTTTTGTAAAATATGAAGGAAGGTTCCTAATTGAGAATGAGGAGAAGAGGAGGAATGGGAGGTTTGAAGACAGTTTAAAAAAAAGTTTTGAAAGCACAGCTGTAGAGTTAATGAGTTAACTGGGGAAATGCAGAAAGACTGCCTAGCAGCAGTGAGGGTCCCAGTTAAGGTTGTGTAAAGTTGGAATTGTGTGATTTTTCTTCACCTACATTGGGCAACACCTGTAGGAGTGAAAGTAATAGATAGTGGGAGTCATCCAAGGCTAAATCTTGGCAGAGATCAATGATGCGATAAGGAGGCCAAGAAGTGGAGAAAACAGTGTAGAGTTGAAATGGATCACCAAGGCAGTAAAATAGGTACAAAAGGCGAGAATGAATAAATAGCGTAGGGGACATGACCTGGGAGAAAACTGAGGGGTTAAGAGATGAAAGGTTGTGGTATAGAGAACGAGCAAGGTTTGGTAAGGAAAGCAGAGGAAGAGTCAATAAGTTATGATCAGATCAAGGGACTTTGGAATTTTGTAATATGGAGGCAGTACATTTATGAGGGATGGTAAGATCAAGGCTATAACTGTCTATGTGAGGGTGAGGTAAAGTAGAAGAGTAGATCATAAGAAATAAATAGGTTGAGGAACTGAATAATTAAGCTACCTGAAGGAGAATCAGCAAATACATTGAAGTCCCCTAGAGTTAGGGCAGGAGTTAGGAAAGAAAGAAAAAATTGTGAGTCAGGTACTGAACTCAGTGAGGAAGGGAGGTCTGTAAACAGTAGCTACCAAGATTTTGATTGGATGATGGATATAAAAAGCATGAAGCTCGCTCAAAGGAGCAGTTACTGAATGATGGAGTTGGGGGCGGGGGGGGGGGGGGGGAAGATACTCTCTGACCTCAAACAGTGAATCAAGGGGAAATTAATGAATGAAGATGCAGCCACTATGGGAAAGGGTAGCCAGAGGTTGTGTCATTGGAGGGAGCCAGATTTCACTGATTGTTAGAAGATGAAAGAAGTGAGAAAGGAACTTAGGATGAAGGAAAGTTTGTTGGCTACAAAACAAGCATTCCATAGGACGCAGAAAGAGTGAATGGTATTTGGTTGTGACATCAATGTGAGAGGATTGAGAGGTATGGAAATAAAGAATCAGAAACTGGTAATTGGAAATAGATTTTTGACAATGACCTACAGGGGTTCATAATTACTGAATGACAGATATGATTAAGTGTCAGAATGTTCATCATTGAGTGAAAGGTACCAGGCCTCTTCTCAGAAATTGGAGATTCTCTCTCAAAAATCCCTTCTCTCTATTCACTTCCTCCTCTTTAGTTCAGGACGATTACTATGACTTTCTAATTTGTCTTTCTGCTTTGTTTCTTCCTACTGTAGTTCATTTTCTTTATAGCTGACAAAATTATTTTCCTTAAGCACTTGCCTGACCACATCATTTCCCAACTCACTAATTAATTGCCAGTGATTGCCTATTACCTTTAGGATAAAGTATATCCTTCTCTGTCTAGCATTTAAAGTCCTTTATGACCTGGTCCCAGCCTATCTTTCCAGCTTTGCTGGAAAGTTTACTCCCTCTCACACATTCTGTCAACCAGCCAAATTGGCTTTCTCTCTGTTCTTCACACAGTATACTCTGTCTCTACTCTCCATATTTTTGCACTGGCTATGTCCCATATCTGAAATAAACTCTCTCTTCACCTCTACCCGCCTCATAAATTCCCTTCCTCCAAGATGTCATTCAAGCACCACCTCCCACATGAAGCCTTTCCTGGCTCCCAACTTCTAGTACTTCCTACTAATAATTCTTTCCATTTAACTACCTTTCACCTATTTGTATTTATTCTCTAGTTATTCTGTATACTTATATATGTACTTATCCTTCTTCATGGACTATTAGTGCCTGACCTGTGGTAGAGCCTTCCAAGGTCATATTGATATGATTAGTCATAGTCACACACACACAGTAACCTTGACCCTAACATAGTGATGTCATCACTTTGAGAATAAAGGACAACTACCATCCTTCTTTACCTCTCCCCTTCCACTGAAAAGTAAAATCTCTGAGAATAGGGATTATTTCATTCTTGGTATTTGTATTACCAGTCCTAGGACACTGGTTGAATAATATGTGATTAATAAATACTGACTGACTGACTGAATGATCAACTAATGGACATGGAAATCAAATTAGCACTATTATTTCTGGAGAGGTCTGATTCAACAATTGTCCTAGGGCTCTTCTCACTATCCTTTCGACTTCCTAAACCAAAATAGATGTCTCCAGTCACCATTCCCTAATATATATTGTCTTCTTTTATTGGAGTGAAATTTTGAATCTGCATACTAGGATCTGGCACATAATAAGCACTTAAACACTTAATAAATGTGCATTCTCTCTCTCTTTTTCTCTCTCTGTATGTGTCTTTCTCTCTCTGTCTCTGTCTCACTGTCTCTCTCTGTGTCTCTGTCTGTCTGTCTGTAAGTAAAAAACTCCCCCTTGTGTTGGTTAAATATATGAAAGAACCACTTGTCATACATTACTCTTTCCCCAAATACTTTAAAAACAAAGATAATATATGCAAGATTCATAATAACAATAACGCCTAGAATTTATGTATCAAGGTTTGCAAAATATAAATATTATCTCATTATATCATTTGTGAGATTTGTACAATTATGGGTGGCAGAAGCTATAATTATTTCCATTTTACAGAGGAGTAAATTGAGGCAGGTAATGGTTAAGTGATTTGCCTAGGGTCAGTTAGTTTGTGTCTGAGGCTGGATTTAAACTCAAATCTTTCTCACTCTATCCACTGGTCAGTTAGCTCCTTGACAAAAAAGTAATACTGAATAGCAGTGACCTAATATCTTAAATTCCCCTTTGCATAAACATAAGAATGATAATTACAACAATATGATCATAATATTTTAATGTCTCCTTTGTACACTCCTGGGAGAAGAGAATGGCCAATCACAATCTAATTATATAAACATGATTTTAAAAAACAATAATAAGCATGGTAAAATAAGATACAAGGTTTTGGAGCAATAAAGGACTTTAAAGTTCATCTAGACTAGCCCCATTGTTTTACGAATAAACAAATTGAGGTACAGAGCCACTAAGTGGCAGATTTTAACTTAGGTATTTTGAGTCCAAATTCAGTGCTTTTTGCACAAACTGCTCCCACACAATTTGCTTAACTACTCTGTGTAGAAGCGTTAATCTTGGGATCAGAAGACTTGGGGTTTAAACCTTAGCTTAAGCCATGTTTCCCAACCTTGAGATGGAAATGATAGAGAAGGTAGGAGTTTGTAAAGCAAAGAAAAAGTATAAACCATTATTATTGATTATTATTAATATTAGTACTTTGAAGTAGGTGGCATGAAATAATGGAAAGAGTATTGGATGTGGATGTGAATATCAGGTTCAAAATCTAGGTGCATTACTTTCTAGAACATTATGGCTGGCCCAGTATGGTTAAGAGTCTTGGAATTGTACAATCAGGAAGAACCGAATTCAAATCTTGCCTCAGACATTTACTAACTATGTAGTCATACATAGGTATATCACCTAACCTTTCTTAAACTCAGTTTTCATTAATGTAAAATGTAGATAAAATAGCATTAATCTTACAGGATTGTTGTGTGGATCAACGGAGATAACATATGCAGTGCTTTGCAAGCCTCAAAGTGCTACATAAATTCTAGCTATTAATAAAATGAAATCTAATTGTTATAAATTTAACAACTTAAATCTGAATTGAAAAAATTGACTTGACAAATACAAGATATGGAAAAGCATGGTTAGACAGCTTGAAAAAACAAACAAACCCACTGCAAATCCAACAGTAAGTCAACAGTGTAATACAATAACCAAAAAGAAAAAAGTAAGTGCAATTTTAGGTTCTATTAAGAAAAACACAGCTTTCAATAATGAAGAGTTAGCATAGTGCCCAGCTTATGTAGGCACTTAATAAAAGATTGTTGATTTGAATCAATATGACTATAACCTTGCTGTACTCTGCCTTTGACCATTTTTTTTGTTTTTGCACTGTGTATTTCTTTTTGTAAAATAGGTTTTTTTTAAATTTTTCCCCATTACATGTAAAAATAGTTTACAACATACATTTTTGTAAGATTTTGAATTCCAAATTTTTTCTTTGTCTCCTTTATCTCCTCCCTCCTCAATAAAGCAAGCAATTCGATACCTATACAATCATTTTAAATATATTTCCCTATTAGTCATGTTGTAAAAGAAAAATCAGAACAAAAGAGAAAAGCCAGGAGAATGAAAAAGCAAACAAACAAGCAAAAAAGATGAAAATAGTATGCTTCGATGAAAGTCTGCCTTCAGTACCCATAGTTTTCTCTCTAGATGTGGATCGCATTTTCTACCTCAAGTCTATTGGAATTGAGTTAGGCCATTTCTGGATTATTGTGTTTAGCTCTGTGGGCTCTAGTTTAGGAGAGATAATGCCGAACTGGAGAATATCCAATGAATTAGTCAATAAGCATTTATTAAATGCCTTCTATATACCAGGCACTGTGCTTAGCCTTGGAAATATAAAAAGTGACAAAAGACTGCCTCAGGAAGCTCACAATTTAATAGAACCGAATTGAACATCTGAAGGAAAGCAACCAGAATAGTAAAGGGTCTTGAGTCCAAGTAAAGAAATTGGGGATAAGATTGAGAAAGCCTATGATCCATGACTAAATATCTGAAGACTTGTTCTTTTTGGGTATGGAATATCAGAACCCTGAGGAGCAATGGATAGAACTACATAAAGATAAATTTAGGTTTACTTCACGGAAACACTATATAACAGAGGTATCCCAAAGCCCAGTAGACTGCCTAGGGAAGTTGTGGGCTTCCCTTCACTAGAGACCTTCAAGAAAAGGTTGAAAGACCACTTGTTAAATATGTAATATAAATAACTCTTTTTTTGTGCAGGGTTGACCCAGGTGGCCCCTGAGTTTGCTAATGATTCTGATATCCTTGGATTCTAATTCTGTGAAAAAGTCATTTCCTTTCTCTGGGCCTATTTCCTCCTCATCTGTAAAATGGAGAGGTTGTACTAGACAACATGGAAGAATCCTCTCTAGATCTGAAATGTGATTTTTATGATCAGTGGTTTTCATCTCAACAATATCATCCATCCACAGATCTGAATAAGAAATTTTGATAAAATTTTAAAGAAAAATCTTAACTGGTCACATCAGGGGTAGGTGAAAGTGAATCTACCATTTGGCACAGCCATCAGGTAGTCAAGGCTTATATTCTTTATTTACTTTGGCAAATATGCCCTGAAGCCCATGTGTTCTGGGCCCATTTAATAGCCCAAATGAATACTTTAGATGAATATAACATTTTTTTAAGGACAATTCTTATTTTGTAGAGAAAAATCTCTCTCTTGCAATCTACTAAATGTCAAACTCAAAGTGACTCTTGATTAATGGTGTCTCTCCAGCTTTCAGTTGAAACTTTCAGTATTTGTTGTCTCTCACATTAAAATGTGACTACCTTGAGAGCAAGGATTATCTTAATTTTCTATTTGTATCCCTGGCACTTTGCACATTTTTGCTATTCAGTGGTTTTATAGTCATGTGTCTGACTTTTTCTGACTCCATTTGGGATTTTCTTGGCAATGACAATGGAGTATTTTGCCATTTCCTGCTTCTGTTCATTTAACAAATGAGGAAACTGAGGCAAACTGGGTAAAGTAATTTGCCCAGTCATACAGCTAGTAAGTTTGTAAGGCCATGTATGAACTGACTTCAAGCCTAATATGCTATTCACTAGCTCACCTAATTGCTCCAAAGTAGGGAATTAATAAATACTTACTGCTTTCCTTCACTCATTCAAAGAAGGAATTTTTGGAATCTGATTCTGATAAGCATCATTTTGATTCCCCATCCCTCAAGTCAAAGAACAAAGTAAATTAAAATAATTTTATGGATGATTTTGAGATGGAAACTTGCCATGAAGGAGAAATGAGGTGAGTTTTTAGGGGAAGGAGTGAATGAATTATTGGCTGTTGATCCAATTATCTGGATAATTTTTCTGCTCGCTGCTTCAATAGACAGAAAAAAGATGTATGTCTCTTTGGAGTGGCAGTCAAATTTTCCCAGCTGACTCAAGTCACACCCCTAAATCCAAGACTAAGGATCTCAGTCCTAACCTGGTACTCTGAAATCTCAAAAAGTTAGATTTTGCACTCCCTCTAATTAATGGATGTTATCATCTTAGATTTGGGATTGAAAAGAATCTTAGAGGTTATGTAGTTCAGCACACTCAGACTGCAGATGAGGAACTGAGGCTCCCAAAAGTTAAGATTTTTACACAAGGGCATACATGTAGTAAGAGGCAGAGCTGGGATATGAAACCCCTAGGGTCTTCTGACCCTAAATGGAGCATTCTTTCCGGTTCTAAACAACTACAAAGTCAGAGGACTGCTTGCCCCTACCACCTACCGCCTGGAGGACAATTAGAATCTATTCTAATAAAGGGCTGTGAATATAGGTCAATACACTCTCAGACCTGCAGAGGACAGGAATCAAGTCCCAGCGAGGTGTGTGTGAGACTCTGGAAGGAATGATGTGGAAGCCTGGAATCTCCTTCCTCTGAGGTATTTTAAGAAGAGGGCAGACTGCCATCTCCACGAGATGACTTGGGGGTGGGGGAGTGGGATTGGGGGAAGGGGTTCCGGGATGGCCAGGATGACCTCTGAAGGTCTCCACCACCCTCAGGGAATCTATCTTAAAGCTAACTCCAAATGTGAACACCTCGGGGTGCAGTTATCCTCGTTACAGCTTAAACCACTCCCAGGTCAAACCACCTCTGTGACTGCTGAGACCTAATTAGGTCACGCAAAGGACATGACAAACAGAATTATTATTGTATGTACACTCTATGACTACGGTGACCCAATCCAAAAGCAAAACCCATAAAATCATCTATCTACAAGTCTCACCAAGGCAGCCATCCATGTTAGAGACGATTAGATTTTTTTCCCAATTAATTTTGAATATAAAAATTACTAACCCATTTTATTTTACATCTCCGACTGCAGGAGGACCCTTTCACCCATGCGGCTGGTGCGGCTGGTGCGGCTGGTGCAGCTGCTGCTGTTGCTGGGGCTGCTGGGGCTGCTGCTGCTGCTGTCTGTCTGTCTGTAAAAGCTGCCGCGGAGCTGGTGTTGGCTCCCGGCACTTCCTCGTCTTGGGCTTCAGCTGCAGGACTCCTCCCATCGAAGGAGGGAGTTGCCTGCCCTTAGGGCTGTCAACTCAGGCCTCGACCTCTTTCCCCACCCTTCCCCCTCCGCTCATCCTCAGGGGTTATGCCTCTGGAACTCCCTAGTGCGGGTGAGTCAGAACTGAAGCTGGAAAGGGACAGGCAGCAAGGCTTCCTTATTCACTCAGCTTTCCTGGGGTTGTCCAGAAAAGAGAGATGCTAATTAGCTCGCTTGTCTGGCTCTGGGAGCTGAGCAGCCTGAGAGAGGGGGCTAGGAGCTCCGATCCCTGGGGCGCTGCTGACCTTGGACAGAGTGTCTCAGTTCCTCCAGTGTCAACTACGCATCTAACTGGTGAAAAGTAGGTTAGGAAATGTGTGAACACACTCCCTGAAAGGGTGCAGATAGGAACCATAAAAAGTAGAATTTGAATTACAAGAAACCTTATAAAGTATTTTGTTCATGACCCTCACTTTACTGAAGCAGAAAAAGATTTAGAAAAGTCTACCTGGGCTTGCTCAGACACACCTCTTGCTAGGAACAGAGCTGGAGCTACAATCCAGGTATCTTTTTGCACAGTCCAGTTTTTATTCCAATATACAGTTCTGTCTCATGGCAGGAATTCTAGGAGCATATGAAAATATAAATAACTATAGGGGAGAAATGAGAAGTCTCAAACCCCACATTGTCTCTGTGATTAGAATCAAGTTATAACTCAGTATCTTTACCCTCTCAAAACTCACTCCATCTTCCTACCTTTCCTAATTTGTTTTAAATAAATGCATTATTTATTTATTTTGACATTCTTAAAAAATTCTTTTGAGTTCTAAATTCTCTTTTCCATCCCTCACCCACTGAGAAAACAAGAAATGTGATATCAATTATACATGCAAAATCATGCAAAACATATTTCCATATAACCCTTGTTGCAAATAAAAGGGAAGGAAATGAAGTGAAAATAAGTCATGCTTCAATCTGTGTTCAGACTCCACCAGATCTCTCTTTTTGGAAGTAGTTAATATTTTTATTCACAGGTTCTTTGGAATTGAGTTTGGATCATTGTATTGATCAGAATATCTGTCATAGTTGATCATCATATAAAATTGCTCTTATCATGTACAATGTCCTGCTGGTTCTGCTCACCTCATCCTGCTTCAGTTCACAGAAGTCTTCCCAGTTAACTTCCCTATTTCTGAATAGAGCACAATCATTCTTCCAGTTATCCAGGGTCACAGTCAAGTTTGTAATCATCTTCTTTCTTCCTTATCTTGTAAAAAAAAATCAATTGCTGGGTCTTTCTCCATATCTCTCATATTGCTACCATGTACTCCACTCATGCATCCTCCAGCCTAGTTTAAGACTTTATCATTCTTTTCTGAATCACTCACTGTATTACATTTCTTAGATGTTCTCTCTCTGCCTCCAATCTCTCTAATCCGTCCCCCACATAACTGCTTAATGGATATTCTAAAGCAGAAGTCTATGCTATTCTCTTGCTCAAGAAACTATAGACACTCTCTTTTGTGTCAGAATAAAATAAAACCTCTGGCATTTTCAGTCTTGCTCCAGTTCATCTTTCCAGACATTTCATACTGTTGCCCTTCTTGATATGCAGTGCATCACATCCTCCTAGGGAAATTTCTTGTCCCCCCATATAACTTACTGAGCTGTTAGTGTTTCATCTCCTCTAAAAATACTTTGCATATAACTTATATTTACTTATCTGAGAATATGTTGCATCCCTCAAACGTACTATAAACTATGTATCAGAATTGTTTTCATTTTTGGTTTTGTGTCCTTATTATCTATTACAATGTCTGATACATAGTTGTCATATAATAAAAAGCTAGTTGAATGGAATGATAGTACAAACCAAGGACAGATATGTAGGAGGCTGGACAGGAAGCCTCAAAGAAGCTACCTCCTAGCATTTCATCTGAAGGTTTCTAGATCAGATTTATTTTTTGAAAGCAGGAAATAATTATGATATACCCTATGAAGTGAGAAACTTCTAACTGAGAGATGGGAGAAAGAACACTGACTTTGGAGACAGAAAACCTTTTGTAGAAGATGAGGGAGTTGAACAAGCTGACCTCTAAGGTCTCTTCCAACTGCAGATCTACCATGTTAAATTCAATCTCTATGTTCTTCTAACTTTCCCTCCTTTCCTAAACAGCATATTATAATGGAAATAAGGGAATTAGAACACTCCCTCTACTTCTTACTATCTATATGATTTTGGACCAAGTAATTAAATCTTCTCGGGTCTCAGTTTCCTTCTCTGTAAAATCAGGGAGGGATTGGATTAAATGTTCCCTATGATACCTTCTTGCTTTAAATACTGTGATCCTTATGACTATATTTGCCTTGTTCCTGCTACTTTGCCCTAGATCAAGATCTCCTCTCCAGTTTCTGGATATCCTCAGGCAGAATCAGTCATGCACTTCCCAGCATTGACTAGTCTGTATTCATAATCCAATGCTGTATAGACTCCCTAATATGAGAAAACTTGTAAAGTTCAATTCACCAGTCACTGACTGGCAATCTGGGTTTTCACCTGGAGACACACACAGCTCACCAAGTCACAGGAGGCAGTCTGAAGTTCTTTCCTTCTTCAGGACCCAAGCTCTGGACAATAATAGTTACTCTGCAAGAAGCTTGCTGTCACAGAAGCATAGTTATTTTCCTTTTTGAGTGTTCACAAATTCACAGTCCAGAGCATTTTCCCATTAAGATAAAGGAACACGAGGCACTCTGCTGGAACACCTTGACATTAGGTGGCAATGAGGGCCAAGATTTGACTATGGTGCTCTTTGATAAATTGAAATGATTGACAGCCTTCTGGAGTAGAACAGGGACATCCATGGTGTGCCTGAGGAAATGTAAACTTGATAAAATCCCCTATTCTCTGTAGTGGCAGAGAGATGTGGTCCAATTCAGGGCTCCATTGCTGACCCTGACAAGTGGTAGAAGTAACAACAGCATCTATCATTTTTAGGCTGGAGAAGATTTTATAAAATACCATCTAGCTCAATTCTCTCATTTTACAGAGAAGGAAACTGAACCCAGAATAAGAACCCAGAAAGGTAAATGGCTTGCTCAAACCCAAATGGGCAATTGGTAGTAGGGTTAGGATTTGAATGTGGGGACTCCTAAAGTTAAATCCAGCTTTCTTTCTATTGTGTTATGCAACCTTTTCCTGGCCCCAAGGAGGACACATTTATACAAATGCACTTTGTGATTGACAGAAGGTATGACATAAAAGCCTCCTGTCCCCAAATACCTGCCCTAATATTCTGTCAGCAGTCAGTCAACCGAAAATTTCATCTTTAGAGATTTATTCAGTTGTCTCTAGCACTGGCCTCTTCTAGAGTCTCATGTTAAAATGCAAATAATCTTGGGAGAGGTAATAAATGCCTTAAGATCTTATTAGCTAATACCTTCCTAGTTTTATCAGATTATTTTTCCATGAAGAAGTAAAGGTAAGGAAGAAAAAAGACCCCTAAAAGGGAGATTTGGGAGAATGTAAATTTTGTCTGCCTTCGAATTTTCCTGTCAGAGTTATCCCAAATAATAGTTTATAGGATTATAGAATATAAAGTTGGAAGAGATGTATAGTCAACTCCTCTTGTTTTTACATAAGGGAATCAAGGCCCAGATAAAGCTGGACTTAAAACCATATCTAAAGACTCTAAATCAAGCAGATCTTTTCTTTTTGGAAGGTGGGGAAACAGTGAGTATTCCCTCTGTTTTCAAACTACCTAAATGAGAAGGAGGAGTGCAATTGATCAGGCCGACACCAAAGTGGTTATAGTCTGTAAAGGCACTGAGAAGGTGGGAACTAAAAGTGTAGAAAGTTGTTAAAAGACACTTCTTTGAGGAGGCAAGTTGGCTACTTAAATAAGGGGCAGAGGGAGAGAGGAAGAGGAAGAAATATAGTCATTTGCTTGCCTATCCCAAGAAAAACACTTTATGCAATTATCCAAGCCTACTGAAGAGTTGGGATATACAAGGACCTTGCTGATTTGCTAGAGATTAATTATAGCCCCCAGCCTTCCAAGTTTATGATGTCCAAGAAGCATGATAAACAGCTGGGGGAAAGTATTTGTCTTTACAATTGGCAGCATTTCTTTGCCTCCGGGCCTTCCTCATGAGAGAATAATTATATAGTCTGGTCACATTGTTCCAACACATTTTAATGAACCAGTCAGGGGATGGATTCCCTTTGAAAGAGGTATTGCTCATGTGTATTCTCACACTTCCATGCTCCCAGGACCTGCTCCTTGCTTCTGGTAGGTGAGGCGTGTCCATGAGGGATTGTTCTTGGCATTTGAATACTAAACGAAAAAGAAAGGAGCCTGTGAGTCCAAAGCAGGCACGTGGTCCTAGTAAAGAACAGATGCTATCCAAGGGAGGTTGTGGGATGCTGTAGGGTGCCTGCTCTCCCCAGGAAACACAAGGCCCCCCCATTCCTTTGGTCAGGGCAAAAGGGTGGTCATGTTATAGGATATGGTGGTGGTCATGTTATAGGATATGGTGGTAGCTACTCCCCACTCAATCTAAGTTCCAAAGGCCATGGATATTTCCAGAAGAAAGGGATGGTAGAAATTCTACTGTGGTATTAATATTCAGCCCTATTCTTCAGGGTGTATAAAAGCATGCAGGGACAGCTGTGCATATTTATGCACATCCTTAAGGAGTAGCACAAGGGCACTTATCTCACCTATATGTGATTTGCAGCCAACTGAGAGAATATTGGAACCTGTGAAAAATTCCAAATAGCAGTTATTTTTCTAAGGAAAGAGGACTGGATCCTGAGAAAAAAAACCAAGATTTGAATCTTAGGTTTGTTCATTGCTATTTAGGTGACCTTGAACAAGCAGCTGTAGAATTAGCCCTGGATTAAGGGGGTCAGAAAACCCACCTCTGATATTTACCAGTTGCATAATTTTGACATGTCATTTGGCTGCTGCATCTTAGTTTCCTCATCTGTCAAATGGGATAATATCTACAGCACTAGCCTCAAAGAATCATTGTGAAGGTCAAATAGGTAATGGGTATAGATTATTTTGTACATTCATCAGCTCTTATGATTATATAACCTCTCTGAACATCAGGCTCCTTAGCTGTAACACAAGAGGGTTGGACAAGATAGCCTCTGAGATTTCTTTCACCTTTAACTCTGCAACACTATAAGAGATCTGAAATAAGACATTACCTGAGTTCAGTTCTCCAATCTCCTTCTTATATGTCACAAAATATAGGAAATATGCTTTAAAAAATTCTGTGTATAGGATCATAGATCTAAAAAGTTGAAAGGAGCTTTAGAGGTTATTTCCTGAAAATGGGTATCCCAAAACACTTTGAAGAGCTTTCTCTCCTTTTCCTTCTTCTTTTTTTTTTTTTTTTTTTTAAACCAATCTGACCTGAGTTCAAATTTGGCCTCAGACATTTATTTATTAATTGTGTTACCTTGAGCAAATCATATAACCATTGTCTATTTTAGTTTCTTCATCTGTAAAATGGGAATAATAGCACCTACCTGTCAAAGTAGTTTTAAGGGAAAAAATGAGATAACATTTACTAAGTTCTTAAAGTGCCACATAAATATAACTGTGGCTTTAAAGCATATCCAAGTTACCTAATAAGAAGATAGTATACTTCAAGAAGACAATCTGTGTTTTCTTACTATGCAAGTAGAAATAGCCTCTTTCAATTGGCTGCTGTGTCTTTAAAATTGTCAGAGCTGGTCTTGCCTCTTTTTCCTGCGTCAGTGTTCAAAGAGGGTGAAGGTTCATCCACAGAGTGTATACTATGAACTTTGTATACCTTAAAGTGTATATGAATGGAACTGTTGAGGGGAGAAGAGCAACCTTCTCCCTTTTTAAGTCCCATGCTCCAAAAATGAGCTTGGGGGTTCTGTTTTATTTTGTTTGGCCCGAGTTTCAGGAGCAGGAGATAGAATCATCATTGGACCTTATGGTGACCTCAGAACCAAGATTTTAGACTGAATGTTGCAGTCAGACAAATTGCCAGGGAAGCATTAAGAAGCCAGGAGGCCTGGGCTCATGTCCATGGAGGCTGAGACTTGGAAATTGAAACTGTGTTGTATGAGAACTGAACTAAACTGTGAATCTGATATCATTCCCTTCTCTACAATATGAGTAGAGACTGGGGGTGGGGTAGAGGTGGAATATGGGCCATGTTTTAGGGAATATATTTGTCTTTTTTGTTATACTTTGAAGTAAAATACATCTTTGTAAAAGTTTAACAATTTTTAACATCAAGTTGTTAAAAAGAACTGGAGTGCAAAAAGATCCCCTACAATGAGGAGAATGCCATTGGTAACAATTGGAGCCAATGACAGAATGCCTAGACACTCCTAAATCTCTTTAAGGGTCCCAGAGAATCCTTGGAGAAGGATGAAATGAAATGTAACACATGTAACTTTTAGGCAGTGGTAGGGCCTGGGTACTCACTGTTACATAAATATCACCATCATCATCATCATCATCTCCTTTGGGTTCAACTTGAGTTCATCTTTATGCATATGATTCCTACATATCCAGCCTTATTCTCTCCTTCCTGAACTCAAATTCCACATCTTCAGCTGCTTGCTAGACACCCCTACCATACCAAACTCATTATCTCTAAAATTCTCTTTATCCTGAAATCCTTCTTCCTAATTTACCTGTCCCCATCAAAGGTTCTATTATTTATTCTTCTAGTAACTCAGGGTCACAACCTAGGAGTCTGTCCTTGACACTTCACTTTTAATCTTTCCCCATATTCATCCACTTCTTAAAAAATACTCAGTTCTACCTTCTTAACATTTCTTATATATGTCCCCTTCTTTTTAAACACAATATAACTGTTCTACTCCAAACCTTCTGTAGGAAGTAGTACATAAGCTGAGTCTTGAGGATCCTACTCTTCCTCATAGCTTACCATTTATATAGTTCTATTTTTATAGCTTTTTATTTACAAGATATAGGCATGGGTAATTTTTCACCATTGACCCTTGCAAAACCTTCTGTTCCAACTATTCCTCTCCTTCCCCCCCCCACTCCCCCAGATGGCAGGTAGACCAACACATGTTAAATATGTTAAAGTATATGTTAAATAGAATATATGTATACATGTCCATACAGTTATTTTGCTGCACAAGAAGAATTGGACTTTGAAATAGTGTACAATTAACCTGTGAAGGAAATAAAAAATGCAAGCTGACAAAAACAATGGGATTGGAAATGCTATGTAGTGGTTCACACTCATTTCCCAAGGTTCTTTTGCTGGATGTAGCTGGTTCTATTCATTATTGAACAAATGGAACTGATTTGGTTCATCTCATTGTTGAAGAGAGCCACGTCCATCAGAACTGATAATCATATAGCACTGTTGTTGAAGTATATAATGATCTCCTGGTTCTGCTCATTTCACTTAGCATCAGTTCATGTAAGTCTCTCCAAGCCTCTCTGAAATCATTCTGATGGTCATTTCTTACAGAACAATAGTATCCCATAACATTCATATACCACAATTTATTCAGCCATTCTCCAATTGATGGGCATCCACTCAATTTCCAGTTTTTAGCCACTACAAAAAGAGCACTACAAACATTCTTGCACATACAGGTCCCTTTCCCTTCTTTAGTATCTCTTTGGGTATAAGCCCAGTAGAGACACTGCTGGATCAAAGGGTATGCACAGTTTGATAGTTTTTTGAACATAGTTCCAAATCATTCTCCAGAATGGCTGGATGTATTCTCAATTCCACCAACAATGTATCACTATGCCAGCATTTATATAGTTCTTTAAGATTTAAGAAGCATTTTAAAAATAATAACTCACAACAATCCTGGGATCAATTATTATTACTCACATTTTATAGATGAGGAAACTGAGTGAGACCAAGGTCATACAACTGTTAAGTATTTAAGGTAACATTTGAACTCAGGTCTTCCTGTGTCTGTGGGATGCTCTATCCATGGAGACATCTAGTTATGATGGGGTACCCTGCTTCATTAAAAGACTACTCAGCTCTGAGCTCATACTCTTAATTAGATTTAAACTGGAAGGAATTTGGTCTCTGAAGAAGAGTCAGACTATTTCTCATTAGTTTTGACTCTATGTTCCATGTTGTAGTCTTTAAAGTTTTGGCTTGACTTGACTTTTCCAAAAAGAATAGAAAAAATAGTGTGCAAAATAAATCAAAGGACAGCTATTTATTTATTCCACAGAAGAGAAATTCTTATAACACAAAAGACTCATGAGCATATATTCACAAAGACATAAAACATCTAACAGTAACTGATAATTTCTATTATATTTTCTTAGATGATTGATACTTACAACACTAAAATAAGACATTTAAAGGGACTGCTGAGTAGTCATTTTACTTCTATCTTTGCTCTGCACTGTCCAAACAATTCCCTCAAGGTCCATATCTTCTAGCAAGACAGGTTATAGCTTGGTGAGGTGGTAATATTTTCTATAAGTTGTTTAAATTATGTCTGACTCTTAGTGACCCCATTTGGGGTTTTCTTGGCAAAGATAGTAGAGTAGTTTGCCCTTTCCTTCTTTACCTCATTTTATAGATGAGGAACTAAGGCAAATAGAGTTAAGTGACTTGCATAGAATTTACAATGCTTGAAGCTAGATTTGAACTTGGAAAGATGAATCTTCCTGACTTCAGGCCAGTACTCTATGTGCTGTACCACATTGTTTCTTCTTTTCTAAGAAGATGTAGTTATAAAAAACTGCCTGCTACTCAGCTCAGACTGGAATGCACTGGAGATGCTAACCTCTTGAACTCATATTATTCCCAAATCTTTGTCTCTCTGTCACTTTCTCTCTCTGCCTCTTTCTCTCCCCTCCCACATACATATATATTTTCCTTTATTCCCAATCTTGACCTCTTGATGAACCAGTTCAATTCTACACTATCCAAGCCCCTTGAAGGCAAATTTTTTTTCCTTTTTCTTTTTAAAATCCCAGATACTTAGTACAGTGCCTACTACCTAGCAAGGGTTAATAAATGCTTATGATTGATTAATTTCATTTCCAAATATTATAAAATTTAAATATGCACAGCATGGTAGCCATCATGTTGGGAGACAGGAAATCTGGTGTCAGAACTCCAGACTTTTCCATCTGCTCCAAAGAGTAACCATGAAGATGAGGACTGATGCTGAGCAAAGCATGGCCACCCACAGTGAAGCCAGAGCTTCCACCTTACGAGCCAACTTCTCCATCGCTGGAAAGAGCCCAAAAACCCTGGCTAAGTTCCCAATTTGGCCAGAGGACTTTTCTTCTCAGACACTAACATTAAAGAATTCTGTCTGGAAGAGGTGGGTTAGTTTCACTTACAGGAAACAGATCTGCTTTGTAAAGACTAAAAGATTCTGCTCAAGAATGCAGTCAATTGAATAACCCTGAAATTATAAGAGAAGAAAGCTCCATTTTTATCTTCCATGTATACAACAATTTTTTTTATTTACTTTCTGAATGACTTTGGCCAAGTCACTTAGCCATCAGGACCTCCATTTACTTTTGTGTAAAATGGGATGATAATGTTTGTAATACCTATCTCATAGAGTTGGTATGGAGAAAACACTTTATAAACTTTTAAGTGCTATAGAAAAGATGGGTTTGGGGTTAGAGGAACTGTATCCAAATACCACTTATAGATGCCAATTTACTAAACCTCCGTGTGCCTCATGTGTAAAATAAAAAAGTTGGATTAGATCAAGGGTTCTTAACCTTTTTTGAGTCATGGATATTTTGGGTAATTTGCTAAAACCTTTCTCATAATATTTTTAATTGTGTAAAATAAAATTCATAGGATTACAAAGAAAATTGATTATATTGAAATATAGTTATAAAAAAAAGTTCACAGGCACTAAGTTAAGAGCTCTTGAATGAAATGATCTCTATAATCTTTTCCAGTTTGAAACTCTTTGTGTTTGAAGCACTATGTTCACATGCTTTGAAAATATGTTAAAAGTCTTATGGGGTGTATGAATTGTTCAAAGAAGACTAGTACCTCTAGTGTGAGGCTTTGCTGAGCCCTTTTCAGGGTTGCACATTCACTTTTGGTGTCCACTCGTCACTCAATTCTCATCTATGGTTCCAAGAAATTAGCTTTTGCAGTGGCCACACCCTAGCAAACCACCTTAGAAAACCAGTTAAATCAAGTTGAGAGTAACTGACCTTAAAATGTTATGCCCTGAATAATTACATCCTGAATAAAATTATTATAGCCTCTCCACCTTTATCCTTGCCATTAGGACTAGGAGAATTGGGTCAGAAAAGAAGCCTTGAAATACCATAAAACTCCAGGTGCCTTATCTCAATCCTTGGAGGGGATAATTTCTTCTCCTTTTGAGTATTGTGCCTCTCGCTGTCTCCTGCCCTTGACCTTCTTATCTTGACCCTCATACCGTCAAGACTAAGTTATGGTCCTCTCCTGGAATTATGGCTTGTCTGCCCATTCAATTGCCCTCTTATATGTCTTAGAAAAACCCCTAAAAAAGGCCCTGCCTCAGTTGCTCAAGGTTGAATGATTTTTTAATATGAGTTCCATTCTAATGGAGCAGTAATGAACTGAACTAGCTATGCCCAGAAAAAGAACTCTGGGAGATGACTAAAAACCATTACATTGAATTCCCAATCCCTATATTTATGCACACATGCATTTTTGATTTCCTTCACAAGCTAATTGTACAATAATTCAGAGTCTGATTCTTTTTGTACAGCAAAATAATGTTTTGGTCATGTATACTTATTGTGTATCTAAGTTATATTTTAATATATTTAACATCTACTGGTCATCCTGCCATCTAGGGGAGGGGGTGGGGGGGGTAAGAGGTGAAAAATTGGAACAAGAGATTTGGCAATTGTTAATCCTGTAAAGTTACCCATGTATATATCCTGTAAATAAAAGGCTATTAAATTAAAAAAAAATATGAGTTCCATTCAACCAGCTAGCCTAAACTCTCCACAATTAAAAGATTAAAAATCAATCTCTGTCTTGCCTCAGTTTCTCTGGTATTACAAAACCAGTTGGTGAGTTAGAGGAGGATCTACCCCAGCATGTGAACACTTCCCCTGGTGGAATGGGTGAATGAGAACAATTTCTTCCAGTGGCTATGAAGATGGATGAAACAGGCATTGTAGAATGCTTAAAGCTTGGGAAGACATCAAAAATGCAAGATTGTCTACTATATCCCAAGTCATCTCCTAACTTTTGTCTTGCTGGTGAACTTAGATGACTCTGGAAGAGAAGTTGATGCTTTTGTGCAAGTATCTAACTTAAATTCAATTTACACACACACACACATCAAGACATCATCCCATGATGCCATTGGTTCTCTTCAAATAGCAAAAATAACAAAAGTCTTATACAAATATGAAAAAAAAACTTTCAGAAAACCATTTAACCTCTTTGTGCTGCATTTTCTCTATAAATTAAAAGGGGTTGGATTCTAAGCTTTAAATCTACGATCTATGTCCCATAGGAAAAAGCAGAAAATGTTGAATTTGGAGTGCTGAAGTGATATAAACAGGGTCCACGTTCAAATTCTACCCTTGTCACTTATATCTGTGTGACTTGGCACAAACCATTTCATTTCAATGGGCCTCAGTTTCCTTATCATAAAATGATCAAATGACTTGGACCTTGAAATTAATAGAAAAGAGAAAGAGGGAAGAGCAAGAAGAAGATAAGTCCTCTTCCACATATTCTTACAATGAAGAGAAAGAGATTTTACCCAGATTCAGCTCTACTTGTAAATTTATCCTACTTGGAAGTGGCATTGACTATTTAAGGGCCCTAGGGAGCTCTTGAGTGCACATTGAAAAGCTCCCAGTCACTAGTTTCATCAGACTCTTTGGTGGTTAAGAAAACATGCAGATCCAGATCAGCAGTGCTTGTACTATTACATGAATATCTTGGGAACCAGTGCCTGGACATCTGGGTCTGATAAAGGGAGAAACATGGGTGTTCTCCTGTCCTGCTTTCCCAAAACCATTTCTGTGCCTCCACACAAAGCTCATATTTTCAGCTCACAGAATCAGGGACGGATCTGAAAATTACCTTAGAAATCATCAATTCTATTCTCTTATCCACTTTTTTCAGAGATGGAAACTGGGACTCAGAAAAGGGGAGAAATTTTCTCTAGGTTATTACATAAGTTAGAGTTAGAGCTAAGCCCCTCCCAGTGATTCCTTTCAAATTCTTGGAACAATTCTTTACTAAGGGGTAAGTTCAGCAAAATAACATAATCATTTTCATAGTATATTTGTAATTCATCTGTGACCCATTAACTTTGCTGGACAGATTATGGTGTTAAGGAGGTCAGGGTTACACGTTACATCTTGGTATTTTGGCCAATTAACTTTTCCTTGTTCCACGAACACATAGGAGGGTAGACAATTATGTTGCTTTTCTTCTTTGTCCCTAACGTATGCATTCTCATCTCTTATTTCAAACTCAAACTCTCCTTTGCAACTTACCCTCCATTTTTCCCATTGCTCATTCTTTCCTAGGTATAAGAAAAATTTTAATTTCCTTATTTATTAAAAATAATCAAATAAGGTAAGGAAATCTTTAGTTTCAATGATCTGTCTCAGCATTTGATTTCATTCTTAGTGGGAAATAAATTGATAATCTGGTCTGGTTCTATATACACAGGCAGACTGGAAGGCTGCCTATCTGGTACAGTTTGAAAGGCATACCATGGTCCTGTCTTTCTCAGAATCTTTCTCCTTTTCTTGTCTACCTTCTCTTTTAAACTAACCTAAAATTACAAGCATTAGTCATTCATGAGTTAGGCAAAGAATACTGGAATTATATCAAACAATCAGCAAGTATTTTTTTTATACCTACTACATAAAAGGCAATGAGAAATAGATATAAAAATGAGACAATTCCTAGCTTTAAAGAACTTACATTCTACCAAGAGACATTATGTTCATAAAAATATTAGTGATATTTATGTAGCCCTTATTAATTATGAATTCCATTTTGCACTGACAGGTCAGATCCCCTAAGGAAGACTGTTTTCGAGGCTAAATGCTACAGTTTGCTCTCAGGTAAGATTCCTGTGTACATTGAGGAGTCTGAGATATCTTTTCTTGTCTTTTTTTTTATTATAGCTTTTTATTTACACGATATATAAATGGGAGAATATTTGTGACAGCCCTCTTGTAGTGGCCAGAAACTGGAAACTGAGTGGATGCCCATCAATTGGAGAATGCCTGAATACATTGTGGTTTATGAATGCTATAGAATATTATTGTTCTGTAAGAAATGACCAGCAGGATGATGTCAGAAAGGCCTGGAGAGACTTACACGAACTGATGCTGAGTGAAATGAGCAGGACCAGGAGATCATTATATACTTCAACAACAATACTATGTGATGATCAATTCTGATGGACGTGCTCCTCTTCAACAATGAGATGAACCAAATCAGCTTCATTTGTTCTATAATGAATAGAACCAGTTACACCCAGAGAAAGAACTCTGGGAAATGAGTGTGGACCACTACATAGAATTCCCAATCCCTCTATTTTTATCTGCCTGCATTTTGATTTCTTTCACAGGTTAATTGTACATTATTTCAAAGTTCGATTCTTTTTTGTACAGCCAAATAACTGTTTGGACATGTATACATATATTGTATTTAACATATACTTTAACATATTTAACATGTATTGGTCAACCTGCCACCTGGGGGAGGGGGTGGGGAGAAGGGGAAAAAATTACTGAAAAGATGTGATAATCCTTCAATCCACTTTTACTTTGAGTCAAAGCTCCTAATTCCCTGAGGGTAAGTATCTGAAAAAATTTGCATAGACTCTAGTTCTGATCTCTGGTACTTAAATAATGTAACTTTTTGAAAGTCACAAGGTTGTCGCTTATTGTGATATTCCTTTACCTATGAACAGAAAAGAACAAACACAGAAAGATGAAGAGCAGAGGGCCTCATTTGATCTCTGGGATAATAGTCATGGAGTAATTAGTAGCTGGTATCATGAGGTCACTGATGCCCCTGCTATTTATTTCCCTCAGCAAGAGTAGAGCCATGCACCCTTAGCACCACAGAGTTTCTTCCTGACTCACCACCAAAAGGTAGAATCATCTAATGAGTTCTTAGTTCTGGCTCAGTAGATAGTACTATGATCTATGTCAGTAGTCCACATGAGGACTGCATTAGGCAGAGTATGCTGTAGATGCTCATTAGGATTGTGCTGTCATTGGTCAGTCCCTGTTGCCTGTTCCATAAATTAAAAAAAAAAGCCAATGATGAGGGCACTAACCACTAAGAGAGTCATGAGAAAGTTTTTTGAAGGAGGTGATGCTTGATTGGAGTTTTGGAGTGTGCTAGGGGTTCTAAAAGACAGAAGGGAAGAGGGAAAGAATGCTGGCCCTGGAGAGAGCCTCTACAAAGATGCAGAAGCAGAAGATGGAATTTCACAATTTGGCTGGGATATCAAATTATGAGGGGGGAGTCATGTGTAATCAGCCTGGAAAAATAGGCTGCTTCCAGATAGTGGAAAACTCTAAATTCTAAGCAGAACTGTTTTAACCTGAAAGCAATGAGGAACCATTAAAGGGTCTAAAGTAGAGGAATGGCATGGCCAAACCCGTGGTTTTGTAATATCAGTTTGGCAGCTTTGTGGAAAATGGACCGGAGAGATAAGAAGTGATGAACCACTCTGTTGAACTACCCTGAATTAGGATGGTTATTGTGTGGATAGAGAGAACAGGACAAGTTTAAGAGATGTCATCGAAAAGGCAGAATTGACAAGACCTGGCCACTTGTTAGGTATTGTCAATAAGTGAGATTGAAGAGTACAAGATGTCTCCTCGGTTGCAACTCTGCTTTCCTAGAAGAATGGTGGAATTGTTCACAGAAAAGGGTAAATTAGGAGGAATTATGGGTTTGGAGGAAAGATAATGTTTTGTTTTGAGTATGTTGATTTTAAAATGCCTAGGGGACATCCAGATGGAGATGTCCAATAGGCAATTGAATATTCAGGATTGTAGCTTCAATAGAGATATGAGAATTGGATATATAAATCTGCATAGAGATGAAAATTATTTCCAGAAAACTGTGAAGATCAGGCTAGGTTCAATATTTTATTTAATAAATACTTATTCAGCACCTACTTTATGCTTGTTATTGAAGGAGAAACCACTATGTTCTGCTTTTATAATCCTGGGAGGTGTTGAGGCAATATTTTGAAGAGGGAAACTAGAATTATTGGGAAAAGACATGTCTAGGAACCTGATTTTTTTCTCAAAATCTTAGCACTTTGTACTTCTTCTATGCATTTATCTTTCTCTTTATAGTCTAATTTTTTGGTGTACATAACTTTTCTCCCCAGCTAGAATGAAAGCTTCATGGGGATAGAACTTAGGTCTTATTTATTTTGATGTCTACTTCAGACCTAGTACATAATCAAGTATATTATACAAATACACCATAAATGTTTCTAACTTTGTTGATTAACACATTTCCTAGGTATGCTTAAATTTATTCTTATATATCTCAGTGGTAAAACTGGACTTGAAATGAATGCCAAATATTTACTGTATGCTTGTGCATAAAATACAGCCTTTTAATCTTCGATTGATTTAGGAGCCTTCATAAAAATCCATTTTCTACCTAATAGTATATAAGTAACTATGTACTTTATTGTGTTTCTTTATAGTTAATAGTTTTTCAAAGCATTTTCACATCAATTGTCTCTTCTTCTAGTCCTTGCAGTACCTCTTAGAAGAAGCAGCCCTGGAATAGTACATAGAAACCTAACCTCAGGACTATGAAGACACTGGTTCTCTGACAAATACTGGTTGTATGAACTTAACCTCTCATAGCCTCAGTTTCCTTATCTGTAAATGGGGAGAAAAAATTGGACATATATATGTGTGTTTGTATTATACATACAAAATTTGTATGTACAAATTGTATGTATATAAAATACTATATAATTATCAGCTGTCACTATCAGAGAAGCAGTCTGGTTACAATGGTTAAAAAGGCAGCCTCTGAGCTGCCTAGGAAGACCTAAGTTCAAAGCCCGTACAGGCTCTGTAACATTTAGCAAATCATTCAACCCTTCAATATCTTTAGATATTTCTCTTTAGTTATAATTCGCAGAGAATATGATCATTTGTATTGATAGAGGAAGTTTTATCATTCTGGAATTCCTTTATTAACGAAATTGGGGTGTATGAGATATTTCCAAGAGGACTAGAACCTTTGATGTGAAGGTTTTCTGAGCTTTTTTCAAGGCTACTCATCCACTTTTGGTGCCCAACTTTCACCCAACTCTTGCCTATGGCTACAACAAATTGTAGCCTATTTAGCAATTCACCCTAGTAAAACTGTCTTAGCAAAGGACTAAAAAATCAAATTGAGGGTAACTGACATTGATAAGTTAGAAAGATAATCTACCTCAAACATGTTAAGACTTTCCCTGATAGAATGGACAGATGAGAACAATTTGTTCCAAAGCCATGAAGGCAGCTGAAACAGATATTATGGAGAGCTACAAGCTTGGTTAGACCCTGAAGATGCCATCATTCCCCTGGATTTTGATGACTCTGAAAGAGAGTGAGACTGATGATTTTATGTAACTTTGCCTCACTTAAATCCAATTCCAGAGCAAGTCAAGACATCACCTTGTGATGGCATTGGTGCTCTTTGAAAAGGAAGGATGAACAAAGCCAATATTAATGAAATTAAAGGTTTCATTTTTATCCTTAATATTAGATCATTCATGGGCTCCTAGGATTTAGAGCTGGGAAAGTACCTTAGAGTTCACCTATCCCACTCCCTTTACTTGTAGTCAATGAAAATAAGGAGAAATAAAATGACTTGCCCAAGGACATAAAGATAGTGATAGTATCATTATGACAATCCAGTTCCCTGATTCCAAATCCTGAGTTCTTTCCTTCTACCCACAGTGCTTCTCTCTCAATGTATTTTATGTATAAGAAAACTGGAGTAAATGGAAAGGAAGTGATTTGCCCAAAATCATATATCAAATAACTAGCATCCAGGTTACTTAGTCTTGTGTTCTTTCTAAGAGAAATCCAAAACAAGAAACTGACTTATAAGTCTAGAGAGCAGCATAGCTAATCTCAGCAGAGATTGAGCTAGCTGGTAGTGCAGTCAAAGGGCTGGGCCTGAAATAAAAATCTTTATTTCAATCTGGTATTAGACACTGGTGTGAGCTGGATAAGTCAATTGATCTCTGTTTTCTCAAATGTAAAAGGGGTATAATAAAAGCATCTACCTGGCAAAGAGTAAAGATTAAATGAGATAATATTTGTAAAAAAAAAAACAAAAAAACAAAAACCAAACTCTTAGCTCAGTGCTTCATACATAATAGATACTTAAAAACAGCTTAATCCCTTCCTTACTTCAACTAATTTTTTTTTTTTTTTTTTTTTTTTTTTTGCTGAGGCAATTGGGGTTAAGTGATTTGCCCAGGGTCACACAGCCACTTCAACTATTTCTATTTTTTAAAATTTAATAGCCTTTTATTTACAGGTTATATGCATGGGTAACTTTACTGCATTAACAATTGCCAAACCTCTTGTTCCAATTTTTCACCTCTTACCCCCTACCCCCTCCCCCAGGTGGCAGGATGACCAGCAGATGTTAAATACATTAAAATATAAATTAGATACACAATAAGTATACATGACCAAAACGTTATTTTGCTGTACAAAAAGAATCAGACTCTGAAATATTGTACAATTAGCTTGTGAAGGAAATAAAAAATGCAGGTGGGCATAAATATAGGGATTGGGAATTCAATGTAATGGTTTTTAGTCATCTCCCAGAGTTCTTTCTCTGGGCGTAGGCTGGTTCAGTTCATTACTGCTCCACTGGAAATGATTTAGTTGATCCCGTTGCTGAGGATGACCAGGTCCATCAGAACTGGTCATCATATAGTATTGTTGTTGAAGTATATAATGATCTCCTAGTCCTGCTCATTTCACTCAGCATCAGTTCGTGTAAGTCTCTCCAGGCCTTTCTGAAATCATCCTGTTGGTCATTTCTTACAGAACAGTAATATTCCATAATATTCATATACCACAATTTAATCAGCCATTCTCCAACTGATGGACATCCATTCAGTTTCCAGTTTTTAGCCACTACGAAAAGGGCTGCCACAAACATTCGTGCACATACAGGTCCCTTTCCCCTCTTTATAATCTCTTTGGGATATAAGCCCAGTAGTAACACTCCTGGATCAAAGGGTATTCACAGTTTGATAACTTTTACTTCAACTATTTCTTTTTAGAAGTAGTTGAAAGTATACAAATTTTTCTTTCTTTCAAAAATTTTAATCACCACTCACTAATATTGTGTGTATTTATCTTTTGTTTCTTTTTAAAGCAAGATAAATACTTCACAAACCAGCTTTTTATTTTCATGTGCCACAGAAGTGGTGGTGTGGTAGCACTGAGACACAAATAGGATGAATTATTTGTCCAAAAGCACATTGTATGTCCTACAAGAAATCTAAAAATGTAAGTAGTCAAATAAACCATCTAATAATTAGTTAATTGTCAAAGTTAAAATGACACTTTGAGGCTTGAAAAATTTCTCATATGTGTCATATCATTTAAGCTTTACCATAACTTTGTGAAAAAGGTACCACAGATAAGGAAACTGAGGCACATAGGAGTTAAGTGACTTGCCCATAATCATATAGTTTGTGGGTATTTGGGGTAGGATTTAAATAGAGGTTTTAATGACTGCAAGCCTAGAACTGTATCCCCTGGACCACACTTCTCATTAGTGGTGGACTTCTCAATTTTCTTTCAAACTTTTATCTGATACAGGTTAATAGAATTTTCTTACATTGTAGAAGACAAGGAAGATGTCTCACAAAAAGACTTCAGGCTAAAGCACAATTCTCCCAATCACACTTTCCAATTCATTATTTTTTTTTTTCTTTTGGTAGGATTCTTTGACACAGGTCATTTTCTATCCACAAAAAATAAAAATGGGAAGAGAGAAGCAATTCAGAGAGAGAACTACAGGACAAGGACTGGGTTATCTCACAAGCTTCTTCTAGAGCAAGGACATGTTATATGTATATCTTTTGGTGGTGGAGTAGGGATGGGAATGTGACTTTTCACATAGGCCAGTTTGATGAAACAAGAAATGGAATCTTTATGTTTGAACAACTTCAATAGCCTTAATGGGTGCAGAGATAGCAATTCTTAGTTCCAAATGATGTGATTGAGATTTAACACCAAAGAGACACTAAATGTTGGGATTAAGTCATATGAAGAATTCACAATGGCTGCTCTCTTTGGCAAAGGGTAGGTTTATTTAGGAGAAGAGGTTACAGACAAAATAGATATAATAGACACCAGGAACGGAAAATATGAAATAGATTTGGATAACTATACAGTTAGCAAGGAAAGGAATTTTTAACAATTAATTGTGGACAAGCAAGTGCTCTAATAGAACTCACAATTAACCAGGAAAAAGGATATATTCCAGAAGATGGGAGTATGCCCATAACTGATAAGGAGAAAGCATAGTGGGAGGATGAGAAGAATGACAAAATGTGGAATGGGGGCAGTGTGAGGGAAAAGACACAGTCTGTAGTGAGTTATAACCCTAAAAGGGATTCAGCAAAGATGGTGTGGGCCATGGAAACGGGAAATGGGGAAATTTAATCTCAGTGCTTTGACATAACTTGAAAATAAGACAGCACTATCCAAGTATTGCTTGGGTACTACCCAAGACCTCCACAGAGGATGAGACTATAAGACTGAACTAATCCCCCTTTCTAGCTTGTCTCCAGGAGTAATTTTATCAGTATTTCAGGCTCTCTCTGCCAACCTCACCTAGTAACCCAGGACCTCATCAGTTGATCTTTTTCATTGCGGGCTTTGTCCAATCTAAAGACTAGGATCAGAGGTAACCAAAAAAAGGCAACTTCATGGGGGCTGAGAGTGAAGTGCCCAGCCAGTAGAAATTAGAAGAGAGGAAAGAGGGACATTTAAAAACAAACAGAAACAAAGTAGGTGCCTATCAGCTGGGAAATAGCTAAGCAATTTGTAGTACATGAATGTAATGTAATATTACATTAATAGAATAATTAATGTATATATTATAAATATGATAATGTAATAATTATATTAAAGTGATGTAATTAATATACCCTTGAGGTAGTGTGGTACAGAGGAAAGAGGAATGACTCTAGTTTCAACGTACAATTCAATAAACATTTATTAGGTACTTGGAAGCCGTAAGATGTGCAGTAGACACATCAGTGAACAGACTAAATTGAGTTGAGGCAAGAAGCCTCAAACCTATTGAGGAATTAGGGGAATGTATCTCCCAAGCATGCGAAAATTTCCCTTGGCAAAATGAGGAGATGAAAATGGTTCCAATGGCCATGAAGGCAGCAGAAGCAGGTGCTGTGGATAGCTTAGAACTGGGTCAGACACACATGGCCCTAGTCTTTCTGACTTGTCCTGTTACTGGAATTTAGATGAGTCTGGAAGAAAGAGTGAAGCTGATGATTTTGTGCAACTCTGTCTAATTTAAATCCAATTCATGAGCAAATCATGAGATTACCATGTAATGCAATTGATGCGCTTCCCTTTGGAAGGAGGAGCAACAGCTACCATCCAGGTAAGGTGCTAAGCTTAAATATATTAGTAAGAAAAATAAGGACAGTTCCTTCTCCCAGGAAGTTTACAATCAAATTGAGGGAGATAATATATAAAAGGAAGCTGAAAAGAGGAGAAGGTGTAGCCAGAGGAAATCTCTGGGTATGCAGAGTGAGAATGATAATTCATTTAGATTTTTTTTTCTTGAGTAGGTGAAAGAGGAGATTCTTTGCCTCCATTGCTATCTAGCTTTAATCACTGAATGGGTGAGACCTCAGTCAAACTGAGACCTATTAAAGATCTTAGCTTTAAAAGACCAAGGTCTCCCATTGCATCCAATATCATCTCCAGTCATCCTGATCTATGTCTGTCCACTGGGCTCAGATGGCTCTGAAGGGGAAAGTGACTTTGCATAGCTCTCCCTCACTTAAATCCAACTCACTTGCTTGTCATGACATCACTTTCCTGATGTGAAGGTCATCTCTGAGAACGAAGGACAAACAACAATAACAACCACCAAACCAAGAACAGCTTGTGGGGAATGTACAGTTTGCTGGGATTCCCAGCTCCCAGTAAAGGGAGGCTTTAGGAGGAATTTTTTACTCCACCCTCAAGCCCTCCAACTGATGAGGTGTGAATACCAAAGCTGAAGCAATCTCCATGATAATGAATTTCCTGGTTATGAACTTATCCTGGGGATTCATGACGATGATAGAGTAAGAAAGGATTTAAACAGCTGGTGGGATATATCAGAGACATAGCTTCATATTCCATTTCTGATGCTATCTGTGTGACTGGGATAATTACTTCAAGTCCCTGACCTTGTTTTCTCATCTAGGAAGCCAGGTGTGGAATTAAGGAAGACCCAAGTTTGAATTCTGCTTAGGTACTCACTACAGTGTGACCATGAGCAAATCTTGGCCTGTTTTCTTATCTGTAAAATGGATATAATAATATTTAATAGGGTTGGACTACATGGCCTCTGAGGAGTCTTACAGCTTTTGATCCTCAGTGATGAATATTAAGAAGATGGAGAAGCATAGTTAGACTTAAATGTTGTTATTCAATCATTTTTCAGTTGTGTCTGACTCTTTGTCACAATGTCTGGGGTTTTCTTGGCAAAGATATTGGAGTAGTTAGCCATTTTCGTCTCCAGCATACATCACAAACAGGTTTAATTGCCTGTTCAAACAGTTAGTTAGTGTCTGAGGCCAGATTTGAATTTGTGAAAATGAAATCATCTAGATTCCAAGCCCAGTGCTCTATCCATTGCAACACCTAAAACAAAATAAAGTAAGCAAAATTATTCTATGTGGTTCAGAAATGGTGAGAGGTCACCATTTAATTAAAAAAAAAAAAAGCTGGAGAGATCTCTAGAAGCAAAGCAAAGTTTATTATACTTTCTAGAGAAGGGAAGAAGCACCTTCTGGGGCAGGGTTAGCACTTTTAATCCCTAATGCAAATACCCCCTCCCACCACTGACCCTCATCCTCATTGGCTGAGGATCTTATATTCTAAATGCAGGAACTACCCAAGAAATTGAACTTGACCAATAAGTTCATAGTTGCCCATATTTGACTGAAATAGAGAGAAAATTATGTCATGAGGGTATAGCGGGAAGGGGACTTAGATATGCCCTCGGATCAATGCTCAAAGTCCTTCAGGCCTACTCAAACTCTGAAGTAAATGAAGCCTTACTCGATTTTCACAGCTGTCTGTCTTGAAAGATCTCAACTCATCTCATTCAATATTAAATATATTAGATTGTAAACTCCTTGAAAGAGAGGGGTTTTTTTTTTTTTTGGTCTTTTAAAAAATAGTCATCATTTAGCACAATGTCTGATACAAATATTTATTAAGTTATTTGTTGACTTGAAACCAATATTCACAATGACTATTACATCATAAATGGAAAGAAAGACAACAAAAACTCCAAGTTGGTAACTGAGTAGTAAAAATTATCTTGACTTGGAAAAAAAAAAAAGGGAGTCAATGAGAAATGCCCTTTCTTCTTTTCTTTGCAAGGATGGGACAACTAATAGATGAAAAATACTGTAAATGTTTTAAGATTTGATTAAGATATCAATTAATTTTCCAGAATTGCTTTTCTTCACTGTTTCTTTGTTACAAGGGATGGATCTCTGCTGAGGTGAGAAAGAAGAGGTATATCTGGTAATGAAGGTAATGTAGAATCAATATTTATCAATAAAATTTAAGAAATAACATAATTATATTTAATGTCAGAAAATTCTGCCCTCTCTAGTGCACAAGGTATTAATTTTGCGATGTTAAATAACTATCATATTAGAGAGAAATCTTGAAATCTCTGAAGTCTTTTCCTATGCCATAAGATAAAATTTCCAAATCTTGCCTGAGAACACATAGATGCCTTACTGTCACTCTGGCTCTAACCTACTCTGCACCTTTTATAACCCTTGAACTTTTATCATATTACTTCCTTACTCAAAACCCCATAATTGTTCTGTATTTCCCATTGCATTGTTGAAAATCCCTGAATAATCTGAACCCTTTTTTTTATTTTCCCAATGTTGCTCCCCATTTATTGTTCCCAATTCCCCTGTACATACTGGTTGGGTTAGTCTTCTACCTGTTCTGGGAACATACTGTCTTCATTTGGAACTTTGAAACATTTGTGCCTTTATTTGGACTATTTTTGACATGCTTATTCTCTCTATCAACCAAATCCTACCTATTCTTCAAGGTTCAATGAGTTCCTGCTTGTTCCAGGAAGCCTTCTCTAAACTCCCTGTCTCTTTCTTAGTTTCTTACTTTTCCCCCTGTTTCTGACTCTGTTCCTTACTTTTTCTGTTTTCTCTTCCTCTCTCTTTATTCCTCTTCTTTCTCCTTTCCCCTCCCTTCTCCCCTTTTCCCATGACTTCCCCCCCCCAACTCCTATAGAACTTACAGCAACACATATACTCTTTCTCTCTCACATATGCACACAGATATATACATACTTTTCCTATAGCACTTATAGCCTGTTGTATGTTGGAATGGACTAGGAGTCAGAAGACCTAGGTTTAAGTTGAAACTTTGTTATTTTGTTCCTGTATGAACATTGGTATTGTATTGTTGTTTAGTCATATCTGACTCTTCATGACCCCATTTGGGGTTTTCTTAGCAAAGATACTAGAATGTTTTGCCATTTCATTCTCCAGCTCATTTTACAGATGAGAAAACTGAGGCAAATAGAATTAGATAACTTGCCCAGGATCACATAGCTAGTAAATGTCTGGAGTTGGATTTGAACTCAGGAAGAAGTGTTTGCCTAATTCCAGGCCTGACAGTCTATCTACTGAGCTACCTAGCTGGTCAGAACTTTTTGTTGGCAGGAGTAAACCACAATCATAACTGGTTTATATTTCAGTGAGGAGACTTGCTTAGTGTTGATTCCACTCCTCCCTAAATGATTTGATAGGTATTCATTTCTTTTTGTAAAAAAAAAAAAAAAATAATAGTAGATTTTAATTTATTTATTTATTTTTTCTTTTTTATCAAAGCTTTTTATTTTCAAAATACATGCAAAGATAGTTTTCAACATTCCAAATTTTTCTCCCTCCCTTTATCCTACCCCCTCCTCTAAAACAGCAAGTAATCCAATATAGGTTAAATATATGCAGTTCTTCTACATATTTTTCCACATCTATCATGCTGCACAAGAAAAACCAGATCAAAATGGTCAAAGGATATGAATAGACAATTTTTGGATGATGAAATTGAAACTATTTCTACTCATATGAAAAGGTGCTCCAAATCACTATTGATCAGAGAAATGCAAATTAAGACAGCTCTGAGATACCATTACACACCTGTCATATTGGCTAAGATGACAGGAAAAGATAACGTGGAATGTTGGAGGGGATGTGGGAAAACTGGGATACTGATGCATTGTTGGTGGAGTTGTGAATGGATCCAACCATTCTGGAGAACAATTTGGAACTATACTCAAAAAGTTATCAAACTGTGCATATCCTTTGATCCAGAAGTGTTACTACTGGCCTTAGATCCCAAAGAGATATTAAAGAAAGGAAAGGGACCTGTATGTGCAAAAATGTTTGTGGTAGCCCTCTTTGTAGTTCAAGAAACTGAAAACTAAATGGATGCCTATCAATTGGAGAACAGCTGAATAAATTATGATATATTAATGTTATAGAATATTATTATTCTGTGAGAAATGACCAACAGGATGATTTCAAAGAGTCCTGGAGAGACTTACACGAACTGATGCTAAATGAAATGAGCAGAACCAGGAGATCATTATTCACTTCAACAATAATACTACATGAGGATCAATTCTGATGGAAGTGGCTATCTATCTTTGGCAATGAGAGGATCCAAATCAGTTCCAATTGATCAGTGATGAACAGAATAGCTATACCCAGTGAAAGAACCCTGGGAAATGAGTGTTGACCACAACATAGCATTTGTACTCTTTCTGGTGTTCTTTGCTTGCATGTTTGTTTTTCTTCTCAGGTTATTTTTACCTTCTTTCTAAATGCAATTTTTCTTGTGCAACAAGATATAAATATCTATCTATATATATTGTATTTAACATATACTTTAACATGTTTAACATGTATGGGACTGCCTGCCATCTAGGGGAGGGGGTGGAGGAAAGGAGGGGAAAAGTTGGAACAGAAGTGTTTGCAAGGGTCATTGTTGAAAAATTACCCATGCATATGTTTTGTCAATAAAAAGCCATAATAATAATAAAAAAAGAAAAAGAAAAACCAGATCAAAAAGGAAAAAAATGAGAAAGAAAACAAAAATCAAGCAAACAACAACAAAAAGGGTGAAAATACTATGTTGTGATCGACACGCAGTCCCCCCAGTCCTCTCTCTGGATACATATGGCTCTCTCCATCACCAGTCTATTGGAATTGGCCTGATCCATCTCATTGTTGAAAAGTCATGTCCATGACAGATGATCATCACATAATCTTATTGTTGCTGTGTACAATGTTCTCTTGGTTCTGCTCATTTCACTTAGCATCATTAAGTATCTCCAGGCTTCTCTAAAATCATCCTGCTGGTCATTTTTTAACAGAACAATAATATTCCATAGCATTCCTATACCATAATTTATTCAGCCATTCTCCAACGGATGGGCATCCACTCAGTTTCCAATTCCTTGCCACTCTGAAAAGGGCTACTTAGTTATTGATCTCTTAAGAAAAAACAGGGTAAGTAAGCATTTGAAGCAAGCTGGCTGCCAGGTACTCATTATGAACAGATGGGATCCTTTCTTGCAGGCTGTCTGTATGTAGTCAAAGTCAAGCAAAGTTAAAATATAGTCACTTCAGGATGACTTGACATCAGTGACTAATTTTCCAAAATGTGTTAGGGGGAGAGAGATGAAGGCCTCTCTCCGTGTAGCCTAAGAAGCATAGTAAATATTGAGGTGCTCTGAAGCCATTTTTCATCTAGTCCCAACAAGGTTAGGGGCATACAATAAGTACTCAATGATTACTTGTTTTGTCAGTGTCGCCCTTGATTATCCTTTACTTTCTCTTTTTTTTTTTAGTTTAAATATGAGCAATCCTTTTAAACATATTTTCATATTTGTCATGTTGTGTCAAAAAAAAATCAGACCAAAAGAGAATAAACCATGACAAAGAAAAAACAAACAAACAAATAAAAAAAGCTGAAGAAACCATGCTTTGATCGACATTCAGTCTCCATAGATCTCTCTCTGGATGTGGAAGGCATTTTC
Organism: Sarcophilus harrisii; assembly: GCF_902635505.1. NCBI lineage: Eukaryota > Metazoa > Chordata > Mammalia > Dasyuromorphia > Dasyuridae > Sarcophilus > Sarcophilus harrisii. The sequence continues at coordinate 469,836,382 of NC_045427.1, read as the reverse complement.
CATCCCAAGTCTATTGGAATTGCCTTGAATGACCACATTGTTGAGAAAAGCCAAGTCTATCACATTTGAATCTTCTTGTCACTGTATATAATGTTTTCCTGTAATCCTTACTTTTAAAAGAGTTTGAGAAGACTTCAAGAGCCAAAAATGTGACCAATGGTGCAATTGTCACAGACTGACTTTTAAAATATTTATTTGCCATCATTCTCTATCACAAATTGTTTCATGAGATGGATAAGGGGCTTCATTGATGGATAGCAAGGATCATGAAAGTTACGGGCAGAGAAAAGGGATGTGAGGGAATCCAAGATAAATTTCCCTTTTGTCATATTTATGTACGGGCCAATCTGACCAAAGTCATTGATTATTGGTGAGAGACATGCAGGCAGATACCTATAGGAGAAACTAGATCAAATGTCTACAAAAATGTGTAACAATTTTATTTCCCAAAGCAACAGAAATGAGGAAGGATGAAAACTTATTACTGAATGTCTGAAGTAAGGAAAGGAGGTCTGGCCAGGGCCTGGAGGTGGAGAACTGGCCAGTTTTATAAAGAATATTTTTTTTTGGGGGGCTGGAAAATAAAGGTCTGTTGGAATTCATTTTCAGAGCACCTCAATATTTACTATGCTTCTTGGCTTGACAGATTTCTTTTCCCCTTTCAGTCAAACACAGCTTGTATTTTTCATAGCCAGAATGAAACAGATTGTGGTGTGGTTTTTTTCTCTTTGTGTACAAAAACATATCACGTGTGACTCTTACAGCCCAGCTCACTTGGGCAGTTTGGGGTGGGGGAGTAGGGAAGGATGGCATTTGCATAAAGAGGCTTGTGTAGATATGTTCAGAGCTGTTTAATGACATTCCCTTATTTTCAAGGTAAAAACAGACCATTTTCTTGATAAACCTTAAAAAGTCAGCTCCTGATTGTTTATAATAATAGGGGAACATGAATGGGATGGCTTACCCAAAAAGAGTGAATTAAAAACAAATTAGAGATTTTAGAATATAGTTCTGATTTGGGTTAGGGGGATGAGTGAACAGATGGCCAAATTTGGCTTGGGCTAATATTAATATTATTTTTGCATTTTATAAGCATTGCATATAAGCATATATGTATCAACTGTGGCATTAAGGAAAAGTGAGTCAGAAATTCCATGGGTTCAAGAAAGAAATCAGTTTGGAAACAAAAGACACTGCAAATTATCAATTAGGTAGTTAATCATCTGAAGATAACTATTGAATATGTATCTTCATGCATGTGTATGTCATTAAAATACACATACATTCATATACTCATACATACATATAACCTTTTCTTAACATTCAGACCAAGAAGTCCTCAGTAATTATTAATTAGCATATAATTAAAACATTAATCATGCAGTTATAGATTAATTACACAAATAATAATTAAATCAATATTTTTCTATTTTCACAAGTATTTACTAAGTACCTCTTCTATACAAGACATTGTGTTAAGTGTTGGTGACATAAAGATCAATCCAAAAAAGACAAGTCTTTACCCTTAAGGAGCCACATTCTGCTTAAAGATGTAATATATAAATGAATAAATACACAGCAGGTAATTTGAGGAGGAAGAGGGCACTAACAACTAGAAATATCAGGAAATGCTTCCCATAAGAGATGGTACCTCAGCTGAGTCTTGAAGGAAGCTACAACTTCTGAGGCAAAAGAAAAAAAGGGACCAATGAAATATCAAGAAAGCAGGTATATGCTCATCAATTGGGGAATGGCTGAATAAGTTGTAGTATATGATGATAATGAAATAGTATTGTGCTATAAGAAATGATGAGCAGAAGAAGTTCAGAAAAACCTGGAACTGATATATGTGAACTGATGCAAAATGAAGTAAGCAGAGTTGGGAAGACATTTACTCATGAACAGCGACATTGTAAAATGATCTAATGTGAATGACTTAGTTATTCTCAGCAATACAATGCCCAAGATAATTCCAAAAGGACTTGAGATGAAAAATGCTATCCACCTTCAGTCAAAGAACTGAGGAAGTTTGAATGCAGATTTAAATATACTATTTTTCACTTTCTGTATTTTATTAGGCTTTTTCTCCTTTAGCTCTGTATCTTCTTTCAAAACATGACTAATTATAATGAGTTTTGCATGATTGAACATATATAACCTATATCAAATTGCTTACTGTTTCAGGGAGGAGGGAAGTGAGGGAAAGAGAGAGGAAATTTAGTACTCAAAATTAAAAAAAAAGATCCTTATTTGTTATTATCCTTATTTGTTAAAAAATTATCCTTATTTGTAAGTGGGGAAGATTATTTAAAGAAAGAAGCTAGACATATAAAGAAATAAAAATAGAGAATCTGAGAGAAAGTCTTAGGAAACATACTTTTTAGGATATAGGACAGGGATGATGATATGGCAGAGAGTGGGATGAATTAACTGAGCAGTTCAATAGAAATAGGGTATGGTGTCAAGGATTCTGCAGACAAGAATGTGCTGGAGAAGAGTCTGATCAGAAGTGTTAAGAGTAGATGAGTTAAAAAAGATGAGGACTAAGAAAAGGCCATGGGACTTAGTTGTCTAAAGATCACTGGAAAACTTTGAGAGAGCAGTTTCATTAGATGAGTGGGGTCAGAAACCAGATTGTAAATGGGTGAGAAGAAAGTAGAAGGTAAGAAAGTGATAATGAAGAGTATTGGATAGCTTATTAAAGGAGTTTGGTTATGAAAAGGAAGGCAATCATTTAAAGAGAAGGCCAGCATTTCTTCAGGATGGGGGAAACAATGTAAGAGGAAGATGTTTATAATAAAGGGGAATTTGGTCATAGAGAATTAGAGTGGCAAAAGGTAAAATGGAAATGGAGTAGAGAGTATGATAGGATATTGGGGGGGGGGCAAGGTCGATGTGGAAGAGGTTGAGAGAAGGAAATTGTAGCAGGAGAAAGGTAGGTTTTGGATCATAGGGATAAGGAGTGAAAGGGCAGTTTGCTAGCCAGAGGTTGACTGGGACTTCTGTGCTTTAGGGTCTTTTGATGGTAGAACACCAGAGAAATAGATGAGGATAGGTACCTAGGACAGTAAGAACTTGGTGATTTTTACTATGGCACCTGAATGAAATCATATTTAGAACTATTGTCTATTCTTTATTTCAAGATGGCTGGGGCTGATGAACAGTTATAAGATTTTAAAAAATTATTATAGCTTTATATTTACAAAACATGCATGGGTAATGTTTCAACATTGACCCTTGCAAAACTTCTGTTCCAACTTTTTCCCTCCTTCCCTCCTCCCCCTTCTCCTCCCCTAGATGGCAGGTAGTCCAATACATCTATACATATTTATACAGTTATCTTGCTGCACAAGAAAAATCGGATCTAGAAAGAAAGAAAGAAAAAAAATCTGAGAAGGGAAACAAAAATGCAAGCTAGCAACAGAAAGAGTGGAAATGCTATGTTGTGGTCCACACTCAGTTCCCATAGTTCCCTCTCTGGGTATGACTGACTCTCTTCATTACTGAACAATTGGCACTGGTTTGAATCATCTCATTGTTGAGGAGGGCCACATCCATAAGATTTATTTTATGTACAGTGTGCACATGACTCCATGTTGGGCTCAGTGAACCTACTCTTAGGAAAAAATCTAGCTTTAAGGAAGCTGGTGTCTGCAAGTGATGATAGAAGACCTGGCATTTGGATATTGGTTACAGAGACATTATTGCTTTTTAAAAAGGGTTTGTTGAAACAAGACAGAATAGCTAGTGCCTCCACATATAGCAAGAAAGAGAAGAGGAATTAAGAAGTCTCTTGATGAGGGTGAAAGAGGAGAGTGTAAAAACTCATTTGAAGTTTAACTTTGAAAAAAACTAAGGTCCTGGCAACTGGTTCCATCATTGCTGTCAAATAGAGAGAGAAAAAAAAAACTGAAGCAGTGTCAGATTTTATATTCTTGGGTACAAAGATCACTGTAGATGGCAACTGCAGCCATGAAATTATTGTTTTTTTATTTTATTTATTTAATAGCTTTTTATTTACAGGATATATGCATGGGTAACTTTACAGCATTAACAATTGCCAAACCTCCAATTGTTAATGCTGTAGAGTTACCCATGTATATATCCTGTAAATTAAAGGCTATTAAATAAAAAAAAAAAAAAAACAATTGCCAAACCTCTTGTTCCAATTTTTCACCTCTTACCCCCACCCTCCCCTAGATGGCAGGATGACCAGTAGATGTTAAATATATTAAAATATAAATTAGATACACAATAAGTATACATGACCAAAACGTTATTTTGCTGTACAAAAAGAATCAGACTCTGAAATATTGTACAATTAGCTTGTGAAGGAAATCAAAAATGCAGGTGTGCATAAATATAGGGATTGGGAATTCAATGTAATGGTTTTTAGTCATCTCCCAGAGTTCTTTTTCTGGGCATAGCTAGTTCAGTTCATTACTGCTCCATTAGAAATGATTTGGTTGATCTCGTTGTTGAGGATGGCCTGGTCTATCAGAACTGGTCATCATATAGTATTGTTGTTGAAGTATATAATGATCTCCTGGTCCTGCTCATTTCACTCAGCATCAGTTCGTGTAAGTCTCTCCAGGCCTTTCTGAAATTATCCTGTTGGTCATTTCTTACAGAACAGTAATATTCCATAATATTCATATACCACAGTTTATTCAGCCATTCTCCAACTGATGGACATCCATTCAGTTTCCAGTTTTTAGCCACTCCGAAAAGGGCTGCCACAAACATTCGTGCACATACAGGTCCCTTTCCCTTCTTTATAATCTCTTTGGGATATAAGCCCAGTAGTAACACTGCTGGATCAAAGGGTATGCACAGTTTGATAACTTTTTGAGCATAGTTCCAAACTACTCTCCAAAATGGTTGGATTTGTTCACAACTCCACCAACAATGCATCAATGTCCCAGTTTTCTCGTATCCCCTCCAACAATCATCATTATTTTTTCCTGTCATCTTAGCCAATCTGACAGGTGTGTAGTGGTATCTTAGAGTTGTCTTAATTTGCATTTCTCTGATTAATAATGACTTGGAGCATCTTTTCATATAACTAGAAATAGTTTCAATTTCTTCATCTGAGAATTGTCTGTTCATATCCTTTGACCATTTTTCTATTGGAGAATGGCTTGATTTTTTATAAATTAGAGTTAATTCTCTATATATTTTAGAAATGAGGCCTTTATCAGAACCTTTGACTGTAAAAATATTTTCCCAGTTTATTTGCAGCCATGAAATTAGAAGACACTTTCTACCTATAAGGAAAGCTATAGCAAATCTAGAGAGCACATTGAAAAGCAGACATCACCTTGCCAACAAAGGTGCACATAGTCAAAGCTATACTTTTTCCAGTACCAATACGAGAGTTGGATTATAAGGAAAGCTGAGTGTGCAGAATTGACACTTATGGTACTAGAGAACACTTTTGAGAGTCCCTTGGAGAGCAAGGAGATCAAATCAGTCAATACCTGAAGAGATTAATTCAGACTATTTACTGGAAGGTCAAATAGTGAAGCTGACACTTAAATACTTTGGCCACTCAATGAGAAAACAGGAATCATTGGATGTTGGGAAAGATTGAAGGCAACAAGAAAAGGGGCTGGCAGAGAATGAGATGTATAGTGTCATGGAAATAACTAATATAAATTTGGACAGATTTCAAGAGATAGTAGAGGATAGAAAATTCTGGTGTGTTATGGTCCATGGGATCATGAAGAGTTAGACATAACTGAATGATACAATAACAACCACCACCGTATGTGGCAGGAGATTTAGACTTCCAAATTTAGTCACTGGACACATTGTGGTGAGGAAAGTTCTAAGTCTTATTGTAGTGGCTTTGGACAGAGTAGCTTGGTGATAACAGAGGAATGTAATGCTATTATAGTGATTATTTATCAGGAAGAAATAGAATCTCCTCTTGGCCAACTGGTAGGCTCCTTTATGGCAGAAAATGTATGAAAACCAAACTTCTGAGGCAAGAAGGACAATTGTTGGCAGCATTTAGAGATCATAGGGTTTAGAGCTGTAAGGGATGTAAGATATCATCTAGGTAATTTTACAGAACAGGAAACTGAGACCCTGAGAAGTTTGGTGATTATCCAAAGTCATACTAGGATTAGATAGAATACAAGTCCTATGAATCCAAATTCCATGCTCTTCCCACTACGCCTTGCTGCCTCTGCAAAGAACCCTATTGAAGCAAAATTAAAAGACCAACTGTTGTAGCTGTACTGGGACCAACTTTAAATGAGCCACTGGGAGGCTACTTTGTCTCCAAGTTCTCCTGCTTTTACTATTGGAGTGAAGGTGGGTCCAAGGCATGGTCACTAGCTCTCTTTGGAACATGGTTCACTGAATTCACTTTTGGAAACCTTGCTTTGTGATAGCTTAAAAAAATTGTCATTTTCTGGTTAATTCAGGTAACCTTCTTGATCTCTTTAGCCAGATTAGAGGAAAATGAGAGACACTGATGCCCACTTTAATATGTTGTCGTAAGAGAAACACTATGTAAACTTAAAGGCTCTTTATCAGAATGAGTAACTATTATTTTTGACAATAGTTACAGATATCTAATGCAATAAGACCAGAGGCTAAAACCTTCTCTTCAGTTTCTTTTTTAAGTAAAAAAAATCCAAACAAGAAAAAAACATGATATCATTTTCAGTTATTATAATAAAAAGAAAGGGATCTCATCTCTAGCCCGCATAAGAACAAGGTCTGTAGGGAGGTCATGGAAGGGTGTGGTGATTAGAAGAGACTGGAGGGGAGCAGGTGAGTGCATAAATGAATGCCAAGAGAGTTTCAGGACCTAGTATGCAGTGTTGTTCCAAAATGAACTAGCCAGATTTTGTTGTCGTTATTATTATTATTTAGTAAAGAGTATCATAGTTTCCTTCTGAAACTAGAAATAAGGGGATGGAAAAAAAAAATGAGTTCTTGTTGCCATGGAAACAGGAGTTGGCTGGAGCCTCTGTAGCAGCAGCTGGAGTGGAGAGAATGGCCTGGAGCCCAGCCCTGTACCAAAGGAGCCTTCCAGTGGGGAACAAGACAACAACAGGCATCAGCAGGGTGGGGTGGGGAGGAAGAAGGGGGGCAAGGAAGGGGAGAGAGGGGGAGGAGAAATGAGAGAGATGGAGAGGAAGAGGGGAAAAGAAAGGGGAGGTAGAAGAGAGAGGAGGAAAAAGGAAAAAGAGGAAGGGTGGGGGGAGGGAGTCCTGACAGTGAGACTTGTATATGAATTCCACAGACATCTGGAACAATACATAACACATAATGTGTGTGTGTGTGTGTGTGTGTGTGTGTGTGTGTGTGTGTCTCAACAGAGAGACAAACAAAAGAGACAGAGATACAGAGACAGAAAGAGGAAGAAAATGAGGAAAGACAGGAGACAGAAATATAGAAAGGTAGAGTTGTGTATTATACAAAGGACAAAAATACGTTAAAAATCATTGACTTTCGGGATATAGGGAGAAAAGAGGCAAAAGACAGAAAAAAAGCTGGTACTTCAGCTCTGATAATAGGGGGAATGCCCAGAGGGGTGGGAAGCAGCCCAGCATAGCCTCCTCTCACCTTTTGTCCTCAGCTTGATTCCTCAAACTGAAACAAATGTGGGTGGAAAATGCAGCAACCAAAGATCCCCTTAGTCCTGGGAAGGGTTGCCCAGAGTACAAAGGTAGGCAAATCACTGTTTTCTGTGCCTGACTTTCTCAGTATCTTGAAGAAGATGATCAGCTAGAATTTGGGGTGCCTGAAAACCAGGAGCCAAACCAGCTTCAAGGCAGGTAGTAAAGGAAGTGAGAAATTTCACCATTTGAAGCTCTGTGAGAAATGCCCCATTTGCCATCTTCTGAAAGATCTACAGGGCTTTGATGAGGCCCAAAAGGAAAACCAGACTTTAGGTAAAATTGCAAAACAGGTTTGCTTGTCTCTGGTGTCTCTCCCCATGCTTCCTTTCAATCATACCTTCTCATTGCCCCCTTATGGGCTACACTGAAGGACAATTAACACTCTAAGGCACCATGAAAACTTTGAACTTCAAGGGTCAGCCCAAAAGTCATCTTCTCCATGAAGACCTCTCTGATCTCCCAGAAGATGCTCCTTCCTCCAATTTTTCCATGCTTTTTTTTTTTTATCATCATCTTAATCATTATTAAAAACCTCTCGCAGTCAGACTCCAGCATTCCTTTCCAGACTTCACTTATTCCCTTTTGTGCACTGCATCCTAATCAGAATATCCTGTTTGCTGTTCCTCGCACATGAAATTTGATCTTCCTCCTCCAAACCTTTGAAAGGGTTTCTCCCAATTCTGGAATACCCTCCAGACTGAGTTGTTCCCATTAACTTCCCTTCCCATCACTACCTTGTGGAATACCTAATTTTCTTCAAAGCTCAGTTCAAGTACCACCTCCTAAATGAAGTATTTTCTGATCTCCCTCCCCCATAGCCATGTTTTCCCTTTTCCCAAGTCACCTTGTATTTACTTTGTTTATATTTTTTATTTACTTACCTGAGTGCATCCTTGTCCCCCAGACAGAGCATCAATTCCTTGAGGAGGAGGAATTTGTGTTTTTCTTTCATTTGTGTTTTTGTTTTACCAGTGCCTAGTACAGTGCCTGTCAAATAATATGTGCTTAATAAATGCTTATTGAGTGAGTGATTGCTTTTTGGCTCTGTCACATTCTATCTTTTATTAATTTGTGCTCATAGCCTATTCCTCCTAAAAGAGTATTCATTTTCCAAGAGAAGAAATCTTGTAGTTTTTCCTTTGTATCTTAATGTTCAACATAAGATTTTACAGTTTAGGATGGAGATAGGGATAGGGAAAGATATTGGAACTTTGATTTCTTGAGTGCAGGAAAGCCCCAGTTGAGGAATTTTTTCTACCAATTATAGATCAGCAATTTTGCAATTTAGAATCATAGAAAGTTGACTAGAACAGAGATATCAAATATGAAGTCTGTAGGATATCCCTAAGTGATAGACATATTAAACTTAATTGAGAAATATTTAACAAAATTAATGGAAATACAGTAAAATACAGAGAATGTCAACATGTGGTTTTCTAAGTTAATATGTGACCACAATCTCTGCTTCATTTTGAATTTGACATCATTGGTATAGTCTTGCAAATAAATGTAATAACTTTCTGAGGATACAATTTTTGTATATATTCCTATTACCTCAAGATATTTCAAAAGTTGGGGCATGCAGATGGTACAATAAATGGAGAACCAGGCTTAGAGTCAGGAAGATCCTTTTCTTGAGTTCAAATCTATACTCAGATACTTCCTAGCTTCCTGACCTAATCAATTAATTCAATTTGTTTGCCTTGGTTTCCTCATTTATAATGAACTGGAGAAGAAAATGGAAAACTACTTCAGTATTTTTACTAATAAAACCCCATATGGAGTCACAAAAAATCGGACATAATTAAAGACTGAACAATTTCAAAAGTAATGGAGTCTTTCTTTTACAATTTGCTTTTGTTTTTAAAAATTTCATTTTAATTGATGTCTTATTTTTAATTTACCTTTGTTTCTAAATAACTTCTTCCTTGCTTCTCTACCAGTGATCCACAGCCCCTTTTTTCAATGGGACAAAATATTTAAATTTTAAAAAATAAAATTCATAATTTAAATTTAATAAAATATCAAATACTAAAAAAATGGAGATTTCTATATACAAAGTAGAACATAAAAACAGAATTAAATGTGAAATTGTGATATTCTGTTATACATATATACATACATACATACACACATATATATAATAAATGAAATATATTCTTTTGAAGGTGTCTTGATTGTATTTCCTTCTGGATTTCCTTTTATTTCCTTCTGTGAATTTTTAAAAAAATAATTCAATTCTTTTGTTTTTTACTTTTTCTGACAATAGTATTTCTAGTTTCCTTCTTCCCCCAACAGTAAATTATCCCCTCACCTAAAAAAATGTAAAAGGAAAAACATTCTCCTTATAACAAATAAGCACAGTCAAGTATAACATATCCACACATTTGTCAAGTCCAAAAATGTGTCTTATTCTATATCCTGAGTCTTTTTTTCTGTCAGGAAATAGACAACATGCAACCTTGTTAGTGTTCTACAGTTATGGTTGGTCATTGTACTAATCAGGTAACAATACAAAGCTGTATTGTTTTAAAATGTTGTTACTGTATAAAAGGTTCTTCCGGTTCTGCTTATTTAACTCTGTATTAGTTCATACTTCTAAGTTTTCTCTGAAACCATTCTTTTTATAGTTTCTTATAGCTCAATAACATTCAACTATTTTCATATTCCAAAATTTATTCAACCATTCTTCAATGAATACATATTCACTTTGTTTCCAGTTCTTTGTGACAACAAAAAAGATTTGGCACAAATTTTTTAGTACACCTAGGCGCTTAGGTGAGACAGTGTATAGACCTATGGACTTGGAGTCAGGGAGAATTGAGTTCAAATATAGCCTCAGATGGTCTGTGTTTTCATTAACAACATGACTGTTCCAGGAAGGTTTTGCATGACTATGCATGTATTACCTATATCAAATTGCTTATATTCTCAATGAAGGAGTCACAGGGAGGGAGGAAGGGAAAAGAATCTGAAACTCAAAGTTTTAAAAACAAATATTAAGATTCAGGCCAATTCCAATAGCCTTGGGATGGAGAGAGCATCTGTATCCAGAGAGAGCACTGTGGGGGCTGAATGTGGATCACAACATAATATTTTCACCTTTGTTGTTCTTTGCTTGCTTTTTTTTTCTTCTCATTTTTTCCCTTTTTGATCTGATTTTTCTTGTGCAGTATGATAATTGTAGAAATATGTATAGGATTACTTGCTGTCTTGGGGAGGGAGTGGGAGAAAGGAGGGAGGAAAATTTGGAACACAAGGTTTTGTAAGGGTGAGTGTTGAAAACAATCTTTGCATGTATTTTGAAAATAAAAAGCTATTAAAAGCAAGATAAAATTTTTAAAAAGCCCCAAATTTATGTTACAAATTGTAATAAATTAAACAAATAAAAACAAATGTGGCCTCAGTTACTTATTAGTTGTGTGACTATGGACAAATCACTAAGCTCGATCTATCTCAGTTTCTTCAACTGTAAAATGAGGATAATAATCGTATCTATCTTTTAGGGATATTGTAAGGACTAAATGACATAATCTTTTAAAAATATTTTGTAAATTATAAAGTGTTACATAAACACTAGTTATTAATAACATTGTAAAAGGAGTATTTTTCCTTTTTCTTTGATCTACTTGGGTTATAGGCCTAGTAGTGGTATCACTGGGTCTAAGAATAAGTATACTTTAACGACTTTTGGTAAAGAATTCCAAATTGCTTTTCCCAGTGGCTGGATCAATTCCCAACAATAGTGCACCAGTGTGCTTGTTTCCCCAGAGTTGCTCTAATATGTGTCATTTTCCATTTTTTGATAATCTTTTCCAGTCGAATGGGCAGAAGATGAATCTCAAAGGTATTTTAATTTGTCTTTCTCTAATTAATAGTGATTTGGAGCATTTTTTAATATGGTTGTTGGTATGTTGATTTTCTTTGATAATTTCTAGGTCAAATCTTTTGACCATTTATCTATTGTGTAATGGCTGTTATTTTTATACATGTTCCAATAATATTAGTAAAGTTTTAAACTTTTACAACTTAAAACTGCACTGACTTTTGCAACATGCTATATATTTGAATCAGTTCCTCATATATTTAATATCTGAGACATTTATCAGAGAAACTTTTTTCCCCAGTTAAATATTTCCTTTTGAATTTTAATTGCATTGACTTTTTACAAAAAAGAAAAAAAACTCTCAAAATCCCCAAACCTTTTAAAGTTAATATATCAATTTGTCCATTTTATCAATTTTTTTTTTGTGATTCTATTCCTTTTCTGGACATGAACCCATGAACCCTTATTCGTATTGATAAAAGTAATTTTTTTCCTCGCTCCTATTGTGTTGACAATGTGACCTTTTATATTTAGGTCATGTATCTATTTGGAAATTTTTGTGTTAGACAGTATGGGATCTTGCTCTAAATCCAATTTCTGCTAGATTGCTTTCTAATTTTCCTGCAGTTCTTGTAAAATAACAAATTTTTAACTCTGTAGTTGTAAGTCTTTGGGTTTGGTGAATACTATGCTACTATGTTTGCTTCTGTATGTTGTGTACCTAATTTGTTCCGGTTGACTTTTCTGTTTTTTAGCTAGTACAAAATAGTTTCCATGATTACTGCTTTGTAGTATAGCTTGAGATCTGGTACTGTTAGACCTCTTGCTTTCCCTTAAGAACCTTGACCTTTTGTTCCTCCAGATGGATTTTGTTATAATATTTTCTAGCTCTCTAAAGTAATCTTTTGGTAGTTTGATTGGTATGTGAGATTAAAAAAGGAAGAAAAATGCATTTGAGAAAACCAATCAAAATAGGGCATGTCTGACAATATATGTAATATCCCAGACCTCTAGTTGCTTACCTATACAAAGAAGAAAAGGATTTTTGACAAATTCTTTTTAAGGCAAGAGTATTTTTGTAAGGAAAGCAGAGGGTAAGAAAAAAGATCAGGCTGCATGTGACTCTGAGATCCACAGCTCTAACTTTGGATCTCTCCCCTCCCCCAGCAGGAAGAAGTGGCCCTGATGTGCAGTGAAGCATCCACCCTAGGACAGTGCACCTGGCTTTGGCCCATAGTCCTTAGGGGTATGGGGAAGTTCCCTTCAACTCTTCTTCTCCCATGACAACCCTCAAAACCATCAAAGGAGCTCATAGGCTGACTGCTATTTGTCCATCAGTTTCAACCTTCCCAGAAAACCTCTTCTCTTCCTCACCCAGCCTGAAGTTGAAAAAGATGATAACGCTGATTTAAAACAAAACAAAACAAAACAAATGTAAATTGATTAAATCTAATTAAATAAATTTATCAAATAAAAAGTTAAATATCAAATTAAGTAAATTAAAAATTAAAATGTTAAATTAAAAACCAAAGTGCAAATTTCTAAAAAGAAAATTTGAAAGCAATCTATGATGAAAATGAATAGTATGCAACAAAGATATGGATCAAACTTATAGTGGGGAGAAAGCATAGCTTTAGGTCTAATTGTAGATGCTGTGGTAGAGGGGGAGAGGGGGGAAGAATTATCTGAAAACCAAAATGTAAATTTTTAAAAATAAAATTTAACAACAATTTATGTTAACACAAATAGCATGTAACAAAGATCAGAGGCAAAGGTATTGTGGGAAGAAATAGAGTTTTAGGTCTAATTGCTTATGGAGCAGAAGGTAAAAGAAGTAGCAACAATCACAAAAGCTTTGGAGGCATTTACGTGTATAGATTTGTTTGAGTTTCATAACTACCCAGTGAGAGAGATACTAGAAGAATTAATGTTTCCAATTTTCAAAAGAAGGAATGCTTCAATCTATATTCAGACACAATCATTCCTTTTCTGGGTATGGATAGAATTTTCCCTAAGTCCTTCAGAGATTACTGTACTATTGAGAATAGCAAAGTCATTTACAGCTGGGCATCCCAGAACATTGCTATTACTTTGTATACTGTACATTTCACTTTGCTTGAGTTCATGGAGGACTTTCCAGGTTTTTTTTCCCTGAGAGCATCCTGCTTATCATTTCCCTTAGAATATTATTAAAAATTTTAATATTTTTATAATTAGTATTTTATTTTATTTTAATTACATGTAATGATAATTTTCAATATTCATTTTTTACAAAATTTTGAATTCCAATTTTTTTCTCCCTCCTATTTTAACCTTTTTCACTTCCTGAGAGAGTAAACAATCTAACAATGGTTATATATTTACAATCATGGAAACATATGTCCACATTAGTCATGTTGTGAAAGAAGAATCAGGATAAAAGGGAAAACCCATGAGAAAGAAAAAACAACAAAAAAGTAAAAATAGTATGCTTCAACCTGCATTTAGATCTCTATTTCTTTCTCTGAATGTGGATCATATTGTTTTAGAATATCTCTACTTCCAAGATCAGGAAACTGATAACCACGTAGTTTGAGGCACTTACCTGTGGTCACACTTTTAGTAAGTGCCAATAGCAGGATACATGCTTTCTGATATTATTTTATTTAATCTCATAACAATTTTGTAAGGAAGGGGCATATATTATCCTTCTTTTATTAATGAAGGAACTAAGATTTAGAGAGTTAAGTGACTTGCCCAGGATTACACAGCTAGAAAGAGATTGTTTATGATTTTATTGATATAGGTTAAGTAAGAGTAAGTACAGTAAGTTTCCATTATCAATGCTGTTCAACAATTTGATAGTTTTAGAGTTAAACAACTTATCCAAGGTCACATAGCCAGATTATGTATATGATGAGGGAAAGATCTGAACCCAGTTCTTCTTGATTCCTAGGCAGTTTTCTATTTACTATCTCAAACTTTGTCATAAATAATCAATTAAGGGTGAAATTTCTGGAATTGTGGCATAAGAGTAGCTGTGATATTTCTGGGGTAGAGGAAGTCTTCTTTACTTAGTCCTTGGCATTTGCCCAGGGACCTGGCCTCCTGATGATTTCCTGATCATTTTGTAGGAGTCCCCAAGTCTGAATTAGATAGCACCACTAAGCCTGTTGAAATAGGGAAGAAGGAAGGTTATGTTTAAGATTCTGGAGTTGTAAAACTTTAGAGCTGAAAAAGCCTATGTACACCTTTCCCTTATCCCATTTTCTGTCTCTCTTTCCCCCCCCAACAGTAGCAATGACATCAGGAACTTTTACTTACGCAGATGGATCTGAGATGGGACTTCAAGTCCCTGGCTATGTTCCTTTTATCTTTATGTAATTTTCCCTGAACACAGGTCACCAACCAGAGATCCTAAGATAGGAATGTTTCCAGCCTTAGCAGTTTACCTTGTGAATCTGAGAGTTCCTGAATACTGTGCCAGCTACCCAGTGGGAGGACATTTATTTAATAACACCCTTTATAAAAGGAATGAACATCACATGGGTCATTCCATAGTCAGACTAAAGAAAGTCATGTGCTGGCTAGCTCAGCGATATGAACTTTATTGGCTTTATAACAATTCCTTAATGAATGTGACTGTTGTAGCAGTTCAACAAAAGGCTTTTAACTTTTGGAAGGAGAAAAATGAATGCAATAAGTTATTTGAGCTATGTTATATTTTCCGATTTTGTTAAGGTGAGTCTTTTTCTTCTTCATCTTATGCCTCTATTGAGATGCAGGAAACAAAATTGCTGTATTATTCCTCATACCCACTTAACACCTTGAGTATCTTTTCTCAAAGAGACACTATTACTCATATTTGGAGAGATTCTCAACACGAGACATATGTAAGTATTAGAGATCACTAGAATCATTCAGGGTTGGGGCCAGAGCCAGAGAAAGAGAGAAGTTTGACTTCCTTAGGGATTGAGAACCTATGGACTGATTAGGTCATTGTTAACCCAACTTTTTTGGGATCCCTCAGGTAAGAAGTGGGGTATACATGAAAGCTACAACCAATGTCAAGTCTCGGCATTGTGTAGAGACCCCTATATATGAGCTACACCTAAACATTAGCGATCCCTTCCAACTTTGGTAGCTATCACTTACAAGTCAGACCTATTTGGGAAAACTTTCTTGTGTTCAGGTAGATGGTTGAAAAGCAGAGTTAATGCTGTTGGGGAAATAACAAAGAGAGATAAATATCTGCTGACTTTGGAGAACTTTCTCTTTCTCTCACTGTTTGGATATTATGAAAACTAAACTCAGATGATTAAGCAGGAGGAAATTATCATACCCTTCGCCTGGCAAGAATGAAAGGAAAGTGTAAGACATGAAATGTAGATTCACTTTCTCTCTGAAACCTGACATAGAAGTCCTGAGCTCCACCAGTTCCATGCCTTCCTAAGCTTTTTCTCTGCTTCATGTACTAGCAGATCATCATCATGGGCAAATGAAGCATCATCACCTTGCCTAACACTAAAAAAAGTCTCTCCAAAGGGGTCCAAGGTTTGGAACTCACAGCTCCCTTCCTCTGGATCTATGGAAGCCCCTTACAATCCTTGGCATCCTGGGATTTCTGTGTATGTTAGGCAAGAGGGCTGAAATTAGTTGGTTTTTTTTGTTTTTTTTTTTGCAAGCATGGCTTGAACACACTTGGTCCTTAATCGCCATCTAGTGGGAGTGAGGAGAATATGCCTTAACATCAACCTCAAGCCACAAATCCACTCATCTTGGCTTTCTCAGCATCACAGGAGGAGGCTGGGCTCTGAGCTCACCAGGAGGTGGAAGTGCAGCCAAGGGGCAGGCTCATCAGGCCTTATGTTTTTTTTTTTTCCCACCAAGTTTTAAGCAATAACACCAAAAAAAATATTGTAGCATAAATACAATCTGGGCGAGGTTCTCCCTGAGGGCCATGGGGTTTGTGTGCCTGGATTTTCTGCTCTTTTTAAATGGAGGAGAAAGTAGCAGTGACTTTACTTAGTCCTTGGAATTCGCCCAGGGCCCTGGCCTCCTGATGATTTCATTTTGTTGGAGTTCCCAAGTCTGAATTAGATAGGACCACTAAGCCTGTTGAAATAGTGAAGATTCTGGAGTTGTAAAACTTTAGAGCTGAAAAAGCCTATGTACACCTTTCCCTTATCCCATTTTATAGATGTGGAAACTGAGGCCCAGCAAGAGGAGACAGCTTGCTCAGGATTTAAATAACTAGAAGTGGCAAAGTTGGATAAGAATCTAAAATTATTTGTGACTCCAAGTTTATTCCCTTTCTATCCTCTTCTTCCTTTACTCTATTCTGGGTTCCATTTTTTTTTTAATTTTTTTTTTTTATTTAATAGCCTTTTATTTACAGGATATATACATGGGTAACTTTACAGCATTAACAATTGCCAAACCTCTTGTTCCAATTTTTCACCTCTTACCCCCCTACCCCGTCCCCTAGATGGCAGGATGACCAGTAGATGTTAAATATATTAAAATATAACTTAGATACACAATAAGTATACATGACCAAAACGTTATTTTGCTGTACAAAAAGAATCAGACTCTGAAATATTGTACAATTAGCTTGTGAAGGAAATCAAAAATGCAGGTGGGCATAAATATAGGGATTGGGAATTTCAATGTAATGGTTTTTAGTCATCTCCCAGAGTTCTTTTTCTGGGTATAGCTAGTTCAGTTCATTACTGCTCCATTAGAAATGATTTGGTTGATCTCGTTGCTGAGGATGGCCTGATCCATCAGAACTGGTCATCATCTAGTATTGTTGTTGAAGTATATAATGATCTCCTGGTCCTGCTCATTTCACTCAGCATCAATTCATGTAAGTCTCTCCAGGCCTTTCTGAAATCATCCTGTTGGTCATTTCTTACAGAACAGTAATATTCCATAATATTCATATAACACAATTTATTCAGCCATTCTCCAACTGATGGACATCCATTCAGTTTCCAGTTTCTAGCCACTACAAAAAGGGCTGCCACAAACATTCGTGCACATACAGGTCCCTTTCCCTTCTTTATAATCTCTTTGGGATATAATCCCAGTAGTAACACTGCTGGATCAAAGGGTATGCACAGTTTGATAACTTTTTGAGCATAGTTCCAAACTACTCTCCAAAATGGTTGGATTCGTTCACAACTCCACCAACAATGCATCAATGTCTCTGGGTTCCATTTTTGCAGGATTTTCCTCTCATAATAGTTTACAACTAAGGCCAAAACAATTTGAATTCAAGGCCATCCCCACCGCATCCCAGAACCTGGGTTACTTCATAGATTTAAAGTTGGAAAAAATATCTCAGGTCAAACAGTTTAACCCCAAACCAGCGCGTGAATTCTGTCTAAATCACTTCCCTTCTTCCTGCCCCACAAATAGTAATCATGCAGTCTCCACCTGATTTGTATTTGTTTGGGGTTCTTTGACTTCTGTGCATGTGTTTAATGTGTATAATATGCATAATGTGCCTAGTACATATGTTTAATATGCATATTGTACATAATGGGGTAGAATTGAAAAAATAATTGAGGAGATCTGGTGACTATAGGGGGGCATCCGGTTCTATAAGCAGTCCTATAATTGCTGACTGTCAGGGGTCCTTTATTGCAGGGGGGAGGAGGCAGAGACATTTACATTCTTTCTTCTACTACTTTACATGTTTATTGAGATGAAATTTGGTTAATAGAAACATCTAAGGTCTGTCTTGAATGTGTGGGACAATTCAAAGCCTGGAAGGATTATTGTAGACTACACATACATAATAAAAGCTGAATTTGGATCTTAATTTGGCTCTTCCTTAAGGTGTTTGTTCCTTGCCTTGCATTTGCATGGGAAACTAATAGAATCTTAAGCAGAGAGAAAACTGAGGTATGTCAATCTAATTATTTACCTACTTAACTATCTACCTATCTACCTCCTTAGATCTATTTCTCACTTATATCTATTTTTGTCCCTATTATCTATCATCTAACTATAGTTTTCTGAGATTTCTTTGGCTAAAGTCTTCTTAGGTACTTAAAAAGGACACAAAAGGACTTCATATAGACTGGAGGTGGAGGGAAAAGAGGCATGTAAAAGAAGAAAAGGGTGGAATAACTAAGGAGATGGAATCTGTGATTATTTACCAAAGATGTGGAGTTTTACTAATAGTTTTAATTTGATTTCTATTATGTCTAGTTAGTTATTCAAAAGGAATCAAATATGGATTTTAAAATAGAACTTGGAGGAAAATAATCTTGTTAAGAATATCTATTCTTTGAAGATCTAATTCAGTTTCAATTGATCAAGGATGGACAGAAGCAGCTACACCCAAAGAAAGAACACTGGGAAATGAATGTGAACTGCTTGCATTTTTGTTTTTCTTCCCGGGTTATTTTTACCTTCTGAATCCAATTCTTCATGTGCAACAAGAGAACTGTTCGGTTCTGCACACATATATTGTATCTAGGATATACTATAACATATTTAACATGTATAAGACTGCCTGCCATCTAGGAGAGTTATAAATAATATAATATAAATAATATAAAAGTTATAATAAAAAATATATTCACTCTAAAACCTTCAGTGGCTGGAGGGTAATATGCAAACTCTTTAATTTGCCATTTAAGGCTCTTTACAAACCAGAGTCTGGCCTTATTTCTCACTATTTACCATCAAAAATTTTATGTTTTAGTCAAATTAAGCTAATAATAAGTTCTTATCTTGTCTTTTCCCAACTCAGTGTATTTTCACAGGCTATTTCTATACCTGTTATTCATCTCTTCATTTCTCCTTTTGGAATCCTTCTTTTCTCATCTATATACATGATATATTTTCCCCAATTTCCATTCCCCTCCCCCAGCAAGAAGAGTATATATATATAGGGAGAGAGCCAGTCTCGGAAATAATACCCTTGAGTGCAGGGTTTAAATTGGTATTCATTTTATATCTCCAACACATAATATTGTGCCTGGCACATAGTAAAATCCTTTTTAAACATTTATCTAATTGAATTTTACACTTAAAATACTTTAAATGTATCCAGGGGCTGCTAGATTGACACAGTGGACCAAGTGAGAACTTGGTCTGGAGTCAAGAAGCTTCATCTTTCTGAGTTCAAATCTGCCCCAATTTAGTTATGGAGACCCTGGACAAATAAATCACTTAACTCTGCCACAATTTCCTCATCTGTAAAATGAGCTGGAGGAGGAAATGATCAACCATTCCAGTTTCTTTGCCAAGAAAACTCATGAATAGTCAGCTATCACTGAACAATAATAACAAATGTATTCAACTTCATATCTCCCTCTTCTTTACCCCCTCTCTCTATTTTGTAGCGTTAGTTTTCCCCTCAGACAAATGTGTCTTTGTTCTGTTTACATTCTCATCTCTTTTCCTCCATCCTTTCTCTGTGCTAATGCTATATCCTCAGGGCAGTTTCTGAAAAACTGTGTAATCCATATGTCTAGTAAATATGAAAACCTAGAGGGTGCTAATCCCTGCTAACGGTGAATAGTCCATCTCCAGGAGAATCTAAAACAAACTGCCCAGCCCAACAACTGATCCACCCCTGTCAAAAGAAGAAAAGAACTGGGGTTAAAGGCGTGGGGCGAGATGCAGCACTAACCTAGCTTCAGTGGAGCTTCAGAGTCTGGGGCCAGATCAAAGGGAAGTTGCTGATAGCTAAAGACTGGGTTTTGTCATTCCCATCAACCAAACAACCATTGCTTCAAATTCTGAATGAACATGAGTGGGGAATTCTTTGTGAATGCTCATTTTTTTGAACTATCTCTACATAATGGTGTGACTCACCCATAGGACTGGAGTAGGGATAGGGATTGGACCTGTGATTTCATCAGTAGAGGGAACTCCCAGATGAGAAAACTCTCTGCCAATGCAGATCAACACTTTCTGAAACAGTCCTAGTGAGCCACCTAGAACGCTGAGAGAGTAAGTGATTTACACGGTTATACTTCAAATAGAGACAAAGCTTGAACTTAGCTGTTCCTGGTTCCGAGACTGGCTCTCTCCTCATTTCATGCTATGTCTTGCCTAGAGCATAGAGATGCTCAATAAATATTTATTGAATTTGAATGAAATTATTGAGATCTAAGTAATATTTGTTGTTCAGTCATTTCAGTTGTGTTTGATTTTTCATGACTTCACTTGTGGTTTTCTTGGCAAAGATATTTGAGTGATTTGCCATTTCTTCCTCCAACTCTACAGATAGGGAAACTGAGGCAAACAGGGTAAGATGACTTGACCAAGGTCACACAGCTAGCAAGTGTCTGAAGCCATTGTGAACTCACTAAGATGAATCTTCTTTGACTTCAGGCCTGGTGCTATTTGACTAACTAGACAGGCAATATTAGGAGGAAAGACTGACTTGCAAAATCTATAGGGGATTGACAGAAATGTATAAGACTATCTTCCAATAGATAAATAATCAAAGGATATGAATACTATTCTGAGATCACTTCACATCCATTAAATTGACTAAAATGGAAAAAGTCCACATTGAAAAGGATCAGGGAGCATAAGATAAAAATATTAAGAAGCAGAATGGCATTATGGATCTTTGGTTTTGCTGGCTCTGCTGGTGTCAGCAGATCTGGGTTTAAAAATGCTACCTCTGACATTTACTAGTGGCATGACCAGCCATTGACAACCCTCTGGTAGTCAGTCTCTTCATCTTTAAAATGGGGAAAATAGTATATATCTTCTCACAAGTAAGGTTCTCACAAGATAAAGTTCTTAAATTTATTTTTTATTTAGAAATTTTATGTGCCTCTAAAAGACAGGATCATAAGACATAAGGAAGAGTTGACAAGGAAATACTCATCTAGTCTAATTGCTACATTCTATTAATAATGAAATTAAAGCCCAGAAAAGTTTTATGACTTATTCAAGTTTACCCAGATAGTAAGTAGAAGAACTGGAATTTGAATTCAGGACTTTTGACTCTAAATCCAGTGCTCTTTACATTAGGGTCTGCTATTTTGCTGTTCATTTATGTCCTGTTTTTCATTGATCCCATTTGGGACTTTCTTGGCAAAGATATTGGACTGGTTTTCCATTTCCTTATTCAACTCATTTTGTAGCTGAGGATACTGAAGCAAACAAGATTAAGTGACTTGTCCAGCGTCACAGAGCTAGTAAGTGTTTGAGGTCAGATTGAAACTCAGGAAGAGGAGTCATCCAGTTGCCCTGTTCATGGTGTTTATTTTCATCCTTCCAGGAGACAGATCAAGAAGTGGGATCTCCAACCAAATCATTTCTAATGGAGCAGTAATGAACTGAGCTAGCTATGCCCAGAAAAATAACTCTGGGAGATGACTAAAAACTATTACATTAAATTCCCAATCCCTATATTTATGCACACATGCATTTTTGATTTTCTTCACAAGCTAATTGTACAATAATTCAGAGTCTGATTCTTTTTGTACAGCAAAATAATGTTTTGGTCATGTATACTTATTGTGTATCTAAGTTATATTTTAATATATTTAACATCTACTGGTCATCCTGCCATCTAGGGGAGGGTGGGGGGAGGTAAGAGGTGAAAAATTGGAACAAGAGGTTTGGCAATTGTTAATGCTGTAAAGTTACCCATGTATAAATCCTGTAAATAAAAGGCTATTAAAAAAAAAAAGTGGGATCTCCACTTGAGATGCAATAAAAGAAGGCACGGAATAACTAAGGCATGTATACAACTCAACTAGTTCCTTACCTTTCTCTGCATAGGATCATGTACAGGTTTTTATAAAAAAAAAAAACCCAAAACACTACATATTTAAAATCTCTTTTTTACTTTACCAGTTAGGTCTCAAATTGAGGCATTCTTAGGACTAGATCCAGCAGATCTTTAGCAGAGTTCTTCCCCCAGTTTAATGACTCAGCATTTGTGCAAGATGGAGTTCAAATCTCCTGTCTCACAACATAACATTAATCAGCAGCTTAGCCTGTGACTTTTAACAGCCTCAAAGTCAAGTTTACTTGTGGCCTATATTAATCTATAATCATTAGCACTGGTCAGCTAAGTAGGACAGATAGAGTGCCTAGGTCTGAAGTCAGGAAGATTAATTTCCCAGTTCAAATCTGGCCTCAAATATTTACTAGCTCTTTGATCCTGGGCAAACCACTTTACCCTGTTTACCTCAGTTTTCTCCTCTGTAAAATGAACTGGAGAAGGAAATGGCAAGTCCCTGTAGTATCTTTGTCAAAAAAAACCCAAATAGGGTCATGAAGAATCAGAAATGATGGAAAAATGACCAAATAACAAATCATCTGTATTTATATGATAAAGAACATTAACCCTTGTAATTCCAGTGATGTAACTTTCAGCTTTCTTTGTTTCAAACAATTTTGGGCAATGTAGAACTTCTGTTAGGTTTTAACAATTTCCTTTTTTCCTCAGAGGCATTAGTACCATTAAGCAATTCTTTCTTCTTTTTAGTGCTTAGTCAACTGTTGAATGAATGTGTGAATTTTATTATATATTTTATTGTTATAATTTTTAACTTGGAAATGATTAATTGATTTTCTCATAGCAATAAATATTCTAAACTCTTGGCATCTATTGTTTAGGAAATTGAAACCCCCCCCACAATTTTAGGATTTTACTTTTAGCTTTCAATTTATAATGGATTATACCAAGACATCTTTCTTATATGCTATTATTGAATTAATTTTAAAAGTATCTATTTATGATATTAGCTTATAAGATGCCATGAACTCTAAAACACACACACAAACACACACACACACACACACACACACACACACACAAAACATTCCCCCTCCCCCCGGTTTTGAAATAAAAAAGACCACCAATTTTTTTATTTTTAAAAAATTATGGAATGCTTCAAAATAACTCAAACCATCTCTTCCCATAAAGTTAAGTTCTAGATCTTAGAATATGAATGAAATTTGTAGATATAGAGCTAAAGAATTATATGAATGAGACCAATATGCCCTTTGGTTATCCTTGACATTTTGATATGATTCCAAGTTCTGATGTTTTTGAACTGCTCAAGAGTTTTAAATATTATTTTATTATCTTTATACAAGGGGATTGAGAAGGAGTTTGATTAAATGAACAATAGATTGTACAATTGATAGAGTTCAGGCTGCAGTCAGGAAGTCCTGAGCTCAACTGTGCTTGGACATGTACTAGGTGTGTGATCCTGGGCAAGTCACTTCACTTCTGTTTGCTTCAGTTTCCTGTTCTGTAAAATGGGGATGATAAAACAATTATCTCTCAGAGTTTCCATAAGAATCAAATGAGATAATAATTATAAAATGCTTACCCACAGTTTTTGGCACACAGTAAACAGTATAAATAAATGTTAGCTATCACATTCTTCTTCATCACCACCACCACCACCATCATCATCATCATCATCATCTATGTTCCTGAGGTAGAAAAGATAATTAAATTCTTGACAAATTTTTTATAATTGACTTGGCCTGTGGGAGAAAAAGGAATTGACTAGATTGTGTTTATTAGAGAAGATTTTTTTGGATTGTGTGCTGAACCTTATGTTCAAATCCTGCCTCAGATATTTACTGGCTATGTGACTATCTTGGACAACACAATTAATTGGGTCTGTTTCTTTCTCTATAAAATGGAGATGTTTCAGGTTTTTGTGAATATAAAATGAAATCATACCTGTAAAGTACTTCAAGTACTTCAGAAACCTGTAAGCACTATATAAAGGCTAACTACATAAAGGTAGGCTGTAGAAGGGAGTTATGGAAATTAGTCAAGAAAGAATAGATATTTGGATTTTTATTTTTTTGGCAAGGCAATTTGGGTTAAGTGACATGTCCAGGCTCACACAGCTAGCAAGTCCTAAGTGTCTGAGGTTGGATTTGAACTTGGATTCTCCTGAGTTTAGGGCTGGTGCTACATTCATTGCACTATCTAGCTGCTTCTGAAAGCTAGAACTTTGGAAGGAGTTATCAGTGAAGTGAAGCCTGAACTGCCATTATTAGAAGCTTGACCTCCTCAGAAGAATAGTTTGATTCTTGGAAATGGCAATACTTTAAACTTTAATTAATTATTGATAAGATACAAATGACATAATTTCTCTTTCATAACATCTATACCACTTTGTTGTCATGTCTCTTGCTTAAATCTTTTACTTATTTGATTTTCCAGATGAGGTTTTGAGACTTTTGAGTCTTATCCATCTTCACATCCTTTACATCCTTTAATATAAGGTTTCATACCTAGTGAGTACTTAGTGTGTCTCGAAGAGGGACATATGACATGCTCAGGGAGAGGCAGCTCCCTTGAAAGGAAAAAGAAGAGAAAAGGAAGCTGATTTATGGAAGCCCCATTTTGTTTCCTTTGCAATTTTGGGTAAAAAAATCTTGAGGCTAAATGTTGTTGAAAAGTTAGGAGGAGAGAATCCGAGGCATGGTGATGTGTCTAAGCAAATAAGTACCTCTGATGGTATAAGAAATATTTATACAATTAGGTCATCTCCAGAGCCTACTGTAGCTGATGTCCATATTCTTAGAGACTGAGTTGGGGTACGTTTCTTTAGGGTGGGGTTCTTAAGTTGAATCTGTGAAGTTAAAAAAAATTAGATAATTATATCAATTTTTGTATTTTATTTTTTGGATTGTAAAGACTATCAATTATATTGAAAAATAGTTATCTAAATATTTTTTAAATGTGTATTTTATTTTAAATGGGCAACTAGGTGGTACAGTGAGAGCACCTAAGTTCAAATTTAGTGGCTGTGTAACCCTGGCCAAGTCACTTAACTGTACTTTAATTTCCTCATCTGAAAAATGGGCTGGAGAAGAAAATGGCAAATCATTTCAGAATACTTGCTAAGAAAACACCAAACAGGGTCATGAAGGTCAGGCACAAATGGAAAACAACTGAACAACAAATTTATTTTATTTTATGCATTTATAAACTTTATTCTGAGGAAAGATTTGTAGGCTTCAACAGGTGGTGGAAGAGTCTGTGACTTAGAAAAAAGTTAAGAACCTTAACTTTATGGCAATGGGTAGCTCAAAGTCCACTGTCATCCGGGCCAATAGGTCTATGTTGATATTGAGCCAGAGGGAGGTCTGGAATGGTTGCTCAGCAACAGGGTCTCCTTAGTAAACATCTGTTGTTTATAGGTAACTAAGTAGGGGGTATAGGTGTGGATGTGAGGAAGTTAAAAGTTAAACAAGAGCAAATTCTCCAGATGAAATGAACAGGGCTTAGTTTCTGGCACAAACTCAGTTAATATGATACAACTCTCCTCTGAGCCTTCCCCTGGCCCTGACAGGGGGGGCTTTATTATGCATGACTCCACTTGGCAGCATTTGACTGTGGCCATAGAAACCAAACTCGACCTTTTCCTCAACAGTGTTATAGGGAAGGTTTACTTAATTCTGGTAGGAGGAGGAAAGGGAACTTCAGAGTTATTTAGCTAAGCAAACCTTCCTCCTCCTCAAACAACAGCGGTTCCTTGCCTTGTGCCATCGGGTCCTCTCTGAACAGGAAAGGACCTTGTGCCAGCAGGTTGGAGATGGGATGCAATGCAAGCAAAAGCACCAAGGTGGTCGAAGTTTCAGGGAAGCAGGGGGAGCGGCCACTGGGAGAAGCCACACATCTGGAAAATGAAGCAGGAGCATCAGAGGCCAAAAACTCCTCTGCAAAGGATGAAACTGCTGCTGAGAGGAAGAGCTGAGAGGTCTTGTATTCCCCCTTCAGACCCAAATCCAGCCCATGTGACTTATTTGTAGAGCCACCTTTGGCCAAAGGGGACATGAGATCCTTTCCATCTTGATAATCTTGCAATAGAGTTGAGAGAAATTCTCCTCCTTGGGATCTATGCTTCAGATATTACTTTTGGAAATCTTCCTGGCCGATCTTGGATAGATCTCACCAACCCATATTACGGGATATTGAGGGGAAATGCAAAAAGATAAATCCTTTAAACTTCAAAGTACTCTTTCATTGGCTCTGGATACCCACGAGCCACTTATGGATTCTCTTGTCAGGAACCTGTGGTCCAGTTTGAAGCAAAGCCAGCTTTGGATTATGAATGTCAAGTGACTTTGGGCTGTCCACCCCTCCTGTACTCTGTGTCATCTGTTAAAGCTATAATTATTCTCTCTCTCTTTTTTCTTTTAACATATATTTAAGGTTCACAGTTCATTGGGGGAAAAATACATTGCTCAAATATAGAGGTATTGAATTCTGCTAATCACATTTGGGAAATGTTAACATGAATAATTTAATATTTAATTTGGAAAATTGTTGATGAATTATGAGAATGTTCAGAGCAAATCTCTGATCCCAAGGGACAAGAAACAAGACTATGATAAGTCAGAGAGAATAACAACGAACTTTGGTAGGACAAAGCTTAAAATTTCCCCCTTTTTTAGTTTTCACAAAATATCCTTACTTTAATATTCATGTGCCTCATTACATCAAAATTCTGTCAATTTGAACTCTCTAGCATCTGAATTATCTGCATTCAGCCTCCAAAAATATTTCTCTGTTTACTAACATGTCTGTCAGTTTTTTCCTGCGTGTGTTTTGTTTTTAACTAGACTAAAAGACATTTTAATTTGAAATCAAATAGACATGTTTGCAAATAAATGTTGACAGAACAAATTTAAATGGCAGGAGATAGGAGTTGTGATTAGAAACATCTCTGAGGCTGGGACCTCCAATCTTTCTGGGGAATGGCTTTGCTGAGAGGGGTTCTCTTCTTCTCAGCCTGTCCACACCACCAGAGACACCTTTACAGAAACAAGGGATACAACCTATTGCCTCAGGTTGTGAGAAAATACCTGGGGATTTATGGGATATGAACTCAAGGTATGTGTGTGGGGAAAATGAACAAACAAGTCCCCAAATACAAGTAGATTATGAAGAAAAGACAGGGTTTTGGAGCAGGAAATTTGGGTTATAGTAAAAATGGAATTTCTTTCCTTTGTCATTAGAACAGACAGAACTTGATATGAAAGAACCATACATTAAGGCCACCTAGCTTAAACTTCTATCCAAGACTGGAATTTTTTTTTCTCTGTATCCCTGTCAAATGCTTCTCTGAATATTTCCTGGCACCAAGAACTTTAGCACAACTAGAAATTCTTCAGTTCTGACTCTTTTGGATCCAGCAAGTGCTTCCTGAATCCAGAGGCACCAAAGACAAATTGGTCAGGGCTGAAGTTAGGCAAGTTTTTTTTTTTTTTTTTTTTTGTTGTTGTTGTTGTTGTTTCCAGTAGAGATTTACACACCAATGTAGAAAGACTTCTTTCAGGGTTGTTTTAACTTAAGGATAAAATCCCCTTCTGGGATCAGATATTAGGATTAAAAAAAGTCTTCCTCAAATGTCCCAAAGTATCAAGACTTTGGGAGTAGAGGTGTAGCTTGGGGAGATAACTATTTTTAGATCTTCTTTTCAAAGTTAGCCTAGTACAGAGGAAAGCTCTGGAGCCATAGGATCTGGATTGAATTCCTAACTCTGTTTTGTTCTGTGTGATCCCAGGTATCTCATCCCATTTCTTTGGTCTTCATTTTCTAGATCTGGAAAATCCTTGGTTTGGATAACCTCTAAAGTCCCTTCCAGTTCTAAGTTTTAAATGCCCCTCACCATAAATTTCTCTTCACTTCAGTGAACCTGCAATTTATTTCTTCCTGGTCATTCATGCTTCTAATCTTAACAGCATTACCATGGTATTTCTATGACATCTCATGATCAAAAGGGCTCCTTAACTCACTGGACTTGTTCCACAAGTCTAGGAACCAGGAAGAGGGATTCTTTTTATAAGATATGAATATCATCTGTTACATGACATATATATATATATATATATATATATATATATATATATATATTATTTGCATATCTTGGTCCCATATTATGTAGCCCGAAGTAACATGTAAGCCAGTCATTTCCATGGTACAGTTGCACAGTCCATTGCAAGTGACATTACCTAGCATGTAAAATGGTCATTTGTTACCACCATGTAGCGTGTTTTATTGTGTAGTACACAATTGGTTGGATACCTTAAATGAGTTTTTACACTCTTGGCATTCAATGTGTCTTAAGGACTAGGTTTAAAATTGCAGTTTTGTAAGTATGATCTTGGCCAAGTCTCAAGCCTCTTCCCTTCCCTGTAGCATTTTACATATGTTCCTCCCTTTCCTCATTTATAAAAGAAGGGCTTTGAACTAGATGATCTCTAAAGTGCCTTTCAGTTCTGAATCCTATGGACCTAGGACTCTTGCAAGTCCAACTGAGCCTACTGAGGGTTTTGGAAAAAACATTAAAAAAAAATCTAGTTAGCTCATTCACACAAACCAATGGGACCTAACCAACTACCAGTTGCTACAATTGAAAGACTGCCCTGGGTATCAGCTAGTCAGCTTGGATCAATTAGTAATTATAAAAAATTCACGGACCCCTCAGCATCCACATGAATATGAATTTTTGATCATGTAGCTTACTATTGAAAGAACTTATACATGTTGGCTCTCTAGGGACGAATAAAAATGTAATCCAGATTTACCACCTCTTCATAACTGGGGCTTTGATTATCAGTCTGAGGGAGGTGAGCTGGGCTGTGATACTGACAGGACTGGTGCGGTTGGAACATGTGTGTGTGTGTATGTGTGTTCAAGGAATTGTTTCACCTAGAGATTATGTTGAAAATGTTTTATTTTTTGCACTGAAGATGAAAAATGTAATAAGGAAAGGTTCTTAAGGGAGAAAGATTCTGAAAGATTGAGATGGGGGGGTAGGGAAGGGAGGGAGAGAGTGAGGCAGAACTATTCTTGATTTTGATTATTAAAAAAATAACTGGAACATTGAATTTAGATAGATTGAAATCAGTTTGGGGAGTGGTGGTTGTGAAAAAACATATCTGAAAAATATCCTACAAAGGCTTTCTTAAAGAAAACACTAATTTTGTATAAGAAAGGGAGGGAGAGAAGAACACAAAAGATCTCTTACGGTGAGAGTTTTATACCAAACATATCCTGTGGGTCATGGAGTTGTGGAGAGCAGCTAAAAAGATACTAGCTAACATTTATCTAACACTTAACATAGATTATCTCAGTTGGGGACATTGATGCATTGTTGGTGGAGTTGTGAATGAATCCAACCATTCTGGAGAGAAATTTGGAACTATGCTCAAAAAGTTATCAAACTGTGCATACCCTTTGATCCAGCAGTGTTACTACTGGGCTTATATCCCAAAGAGATCATAAAGAAGGGAAAGGGACCTGTATGTGCACGAATGTTTATGGCAGCCCTCTTTGTAGTGGCTAGAAACTGGAAACTGAGTGGATGCCCATCAGTTGGAGAACGGCTGAACAAATTGTGGTATATGAATATTATAGAATATTATTGTTCTGTAAAAAATGACCAACAGGATGATTTCAGAAAGGCCTGGAGAGATTTACACGAACTGATGCTGAGTGAAATGAGCAGGACCAGGAGATCATTCTATACTTCAACAACAATACTATATGATGACCGGTTCTGATGGACCTGGCCATCCTCAGCAACGAGATCAACCAAATCATTTCCAATGGAGCAGTAATGAACTGAACCAGTTATGCCCAGAGAAAGAACTCTGGGAGATGACTAAAAACCATTACATTGAATTCCCAATCCCTATATTTTTGCCCACCTGCATTTTTGATTTCCTTCACATGCTAATTGTACAATATTTCA
This sequence comes from Sarcophilus harrisii, assembly GCF_902635505.1. Classification (NCBI taxonomy): domain Eukaryota; kingdom Metazoa; phylum Chordata; class Mammalia; order Dasyuromorphia; family Dasyuridae; genus Sarcophilus; species Sarcophilus harrisii. The sequence goes on along the minus strand of NC_045427.1, from coordinate 469,806,203 downwards.
GAGTCTGATTATTTTTGTACAGCAAAATAACAGTTTGGTCATGTATACTTATTGTGTATCTAATTTATATTTTATATATTTAACATCTACTGGTCATCCTGCCTTCTGGGGGAGAGGGTGGGGAGTAAGAGGTGAAAAATTGGAACAAGAGGTTTGGCAATTGTTAATGCTGTAAAGTTACCCATACATATAACCTGTAAATAAAAGGCTATTAAAAAAAAAAGAGATTATCTCAGTTGGGCCTCAAGATAATCCTGTGAGTCAGTGCTATATAATGTCACTTCCATTTTATAGATGAGGAAACTGAGGCTGAGAGGTTAAATGATTTGCACAGGGCCACAGAGTTGGGAAGTATCTGAGGAGGGATGAAGCTATGCCATTCAGCTACCTGGGAATAATAACAAAATTGGGCCTTAACTGCTTTTCATTTATTTATTTATTTTCCCACAACATTGTATTTCTCTTTTCTCCTTCTTTGTGGACTATCCTCCTGATCAATGGAAACTTGTCTAGTAAAAATTGCACACAAACTAAATTCTCATTTGGCGGGTGGTCCTTTGAGGTACTGTGGTGGACAGCTCACAAACACAACAGGGGTGGGAATTACCCCAGCCTCTTAGGAAGCCAGATTTGAGAAGCTTCCCCGGGACTTCAGAAGTTTTGCAATGTTTTGTTTTGTTTTCATTCCTCTTATAAAGGAATTAAGATGCCCATTTAATTAAATGTGAGATTTCCAAAGGCTCTTCAAAATAAGATGCCTTATCCCCTGGCTGAGCTAGGCATGCTTCAACTTGCTGGGAAGTTAACTTTGAATAAGAAAAAGTACTGGTTTTTGTATTTGAGACATTCCAATTACTCAGCTGGGGGCCACAGAACTCTTCACACCTCTCTTGTCCAGGCTCTAAGGATGACCAAGTACCAGTTAAAATTAACTTTCTCTTCTTCTTTGCTCTTAAGTTTCCATTTGGAAACACAAACAGGTTTCCCAAGCAAGAAGAGTTTGGGCCTACATTTTGAACCGGAAGGGAAAGGAATTCAGTAGACTTGGTTTCTCCACCCCCCCCTCCCCGAGGCTAGTCCCCTAAGGGAAATGTGACTTTGGACATTAGGTTACTTTGCAGAAGGGGTTAAAAAAATCCTTCTCAGAACGAAAATGTTTTACCAGCTTAAAAAATTTCCCCTCTGCTTTGTTTACATAGAGATTTTTTCAGAAGTATTCCTTTCTCCTGGGTTGCCTGACCTGCTGGGTTTAAAAAAAATATGTATGCATTTTTTTGTTGTTGCATCAGCTGGATGATTAGGTAATCTCATTTGTTTGGTATGTGACCTGGATTCTTGATTTGGCCTTGCCACTCAGTAGCTCTGTGACATTAGAAAATGGCTTTACTCTCTGGGTCTGTTACTTCCAATGTGAAATGACCCTTTATAAAATTATTCTTGCCTTTTAGGCTGGATATGGGAAATAAAACTTTTAAAAGTTTCAAAGAATTGTTATGAAAAACGAATGACATACTAGATGATATGTCTTGTCCTGGAATTTTCCTCCTTCCCAGTTTATTGTAATCTTTGGTTTATGACATCAGAGGTGAAAAACCAATTTGACTTGCCTGAAGAAAATACCTCTTTCCCCAAGAAAATACCCAAACTAATTTCTGAAAATCCTGATCCCTGAACTGTCCTGACTTTGTCCTGGTCTCTCCTCTTTGTTTTCTTTAGGCAAATTCATTAGCATCCCAAGTTATCATCTCTACACATAATTCCCAAATATAAATATCTTGTCTCTCCCTTCTACTCCAGTCTGAAATTTCCTTTTAGACATCTCCATCTGAATGTTCCTGTAGGCATCTTTAAGTCATCATTTGGTGCTATAGAGACCAAGGATCTTTAGTTTTATTGCATACTACTTTTGTAACCTTGGCCAAGGTCATCTGAGATCTCCAGGGCTCAGTTTCCCTATTTATGAAATGAAAGGGTTAGACTAGATGGTCCCTTTCAATCATAAATCTAAGATCCTTTATGATGACATCTTGCTAAGTTGAACAAGTCTTATGTCTTTGCTTTTTCTTTGGCTCATTGCCTTGAGAAGTTAGAAGAGTTCTGGAATCTCTGTATCAGGGGTTTGTAAGGTGGTGTCCACAGACAGAGAATTACTACTGGTCTGAAGCCAGCTTTCCTCCAGCAGGGATCCTAGTCTTGGTTCTGAGAAAGTAACATGTTATAGTGCAAAGAATGCTAGATTGGTGATCTGAAGACCAGTAATTGTATCCAAGCTCTTTTCTGCCCAACACAAGCCATAATACACATGTATATAGGTACACACAAGTATGCATATACATAAATGTGACATGTGCATTTAATGAACATGTATTGAAATACATGTTAATGTAACACACATGTGCATGTCTGTGTATTACTTGAAGCTCCTATATCCCTGAAGCCCTTCCTCTGGGTTCAAGTGTACTGGGTTCAGTCCTGGGAGAATCTGATCTTTAAAGAGAGTAGTCAGGCTATTTCTCTAATTCAGTTTCATAATGTCCCTCTTCCAGTGTTACAGGGAAAATCTCTTGAAAAAAATTTAAGTATGTTGATCTACACAGGCAGCTAAGTGGTACACAACAACAGCAATAGTGGATAGAGTGCTAGATCTGGAGCCAAGAGGACCTGAGACCCCATGGGGGTTTTATAATTGAATATTGAATGTGGGGGTTTACAAAATTATGATTAGTTATCATTAAATATTTGATTATTATAACTTTTATATATCTAACTACCTGGGGTCACATAAAAATTTCTAGCAAAAAGGGATCACAAATGGAAAAAATTCAAGAAGCCCTGAACTCTATATAATGTATCAATTTGAATCTCTAGGTAAGCTAGTATGTAGTTTGGACTTTTTTTTTTACTCCTCTTTTCTATAATATCATTTTGGTATTCTCGTTTTCTCCTCTGAAAAGTTGTCATAGAGACTGCTTCCTTCTGGGCAAACTGAACCCTGACCCCGGAGCATCCTGACTTCTTAAATTCATGAGATTGCCTCCAAAACTAGAAACATCTGTCTCTGGATCACTGTTCAGGTACCTGTATCTGGAAAGGATCCACAAAGCCGAGGTGGCAAATCCTTCTCAATGCAACATGCATGCAATAGTGCTTGCTGTGGGGAGGAGAGAAGAGAGATATTCTCACCCTGTCATGGACAATCTAAGGGAAGGGCTGATTGAGTTCAAAGCAACATGTTCCAAAGAAGTGAGAGGGTAGAGTAACTTCTCTTAAAAGCTACTGAGAGGACTACCATTGTTAGCTTAATGGTTAAATCCCTTTGATGCCACATTTCAGATACTTAATAGTTATATGACCCTGGGCAAATCACCTTATCTCATTCATCAATAGTTTATTCATCCATGAAGGAAGGAGTTAGAATCTATGGTCCCTTCCAGCTTTGTTTATGAAACTATAAGTAGCTTGAATGCATGCTAAATTCTCTTGTCTCTGGGACATAATCATACGAAATGCTTGGAGTAGGTAATTTCTAAGGTCCCTTATATCTGAATCTTAGGACCTTATTATAACTCATTGCATGACTATGATCAAGTCAATTTCTTCCTCTGAGGGGGAAAATGTGGGTTTGATTGCATAATCTCTAAGATTCCTTTCAGTTCTAAAGAATTATGGTTCTAGTATTTCATACTAAACTTATGCTTATATGTATGGCTTAAAAATTATTCCCTTCTCTCCCAAGGATTCTTGTTAGAAACTTTAAAAAAATGAAATCCTCAATAATCAAGGGAGACAGTATAGCTTTGCTGTGCAAAGGGCTTGAAGTTGTGTAGGCAGGGTGTAGTTAGAACTGGCCACTTAATGATTAGTACCTGGCTTATTAGCAATGGGAGGGAGATCACTGTCAGGTTCTAATAGATTGAGTAAAGGAAGAGGGTTGTTAATTGCATATTTTTTTTGCTTGTTTCTTAACCTGAAGAGTATTTTCATTTATATTAGAGAAATGAGGTCATTGGTATTGGACTCTGCCTGGTGTGCTCATATATATGGATAGGGATTGGGTTCCAAATTACATGTGCTCCCTATTTTACTCTAATAAGAGGTGAAGCGAAAATACCAAGTTTTTCTTGCCCCCTGTAGACAAGCCTTTCCTGACCATAGTGGATGACAATATTGTTCTACCTCTAGCCCCTTCTGGCGAGCTGAGATGAAAAATCACTATGCACAAAGATTTTCTAATGTGCTGAATGAATAAGGAGGAGATAATTGTTATCATACATCAAACCAGAGAACTCTAAAAATATTGTTTTTCATTTTATAATGAGACCTGACTCTATGGCTGTGATTTTATTCTTTTGGGTTCTTTCTGAAGAACTCATTTTCACCCACCAGGAGATTAAGTTCAGGAGCATATGAGTTATTATCCTGTGGGGTCACTCCTCTTACTCAATACTTTGTTTTGGTGATCTGAGTTCCTGAGTCAGTCAACAAACACTTATCATGTGTTTATTATGCACTAGAAATTGTGCTAAACACTGTAGGTACAAAGAAAGGGAACAAAAAGAAAAACTAGACCCATGGTCTTTGCTCTCAAGGAGACACACATACGCATAACACACATACAGAGACACACAGAGAGATTCAGAAACAGAGACAGACAGAAACAAACAGAAAATCAGACCTTTGCTTTAGGAAGATCAACTGGACAACTAAGTGGGGGGATGCACTATAATGGGGAAAGACTTGAGACAGGGATATTACCCAGCTTTTTCAATAGTCTAGACTCGAGGTAATGAGAGTCTGGACCAGAATTGTGACAATATCATAAGTGAAAGAAGGGTCATATGAGAAATGTTAAAAGGTCAAATCAATGGAATTGAATAATAGATTGAATATGAGGGATAAGAGAGAATGAAGAGTTAAGGATGACACCTAGATTATAAGCCTGGAGGATGGGGTGGATAGTGGTGCCCTTGACAATAATAGGAAAATTATGAAGAAATGAAGGGTTGGAGTGGGAAAGATGGTGAGTCTAGTTTTGGACACATTGAATAAGTTGTTTTTAGGACATCTAGTTCAAGATGTCTAATAAATAGCTGAATATAAGGGATTAGAAATCAGGAGGGAGGGTAAGGCTAGAAAAGTAGATCTGGAATCTATCAGCTTGGAGATAATATTTGAATCCATGTGGGTTGATAAGATCATGAAGTGAAATGGTAGAGGGAAAAGAGATAAAGATATAAGACAGAATCTAGTGAGTATGACCTGTATGAAAATTGATCAAAGATGCTGAAAAGCAATTAGATGGGTAGGAAGAGAACCAGATGGGAAGACATTTACTAAGGGGAGAATTTGTTGTTGCTTTCTAGAGCCCCCAAGTTGGGGTCCCAAAATGTACTGTGCTTTCTAGAGCCCCCATGCTGTGGTGCCAAAATATACCATCTTAGTGGAGGAGTGATAAGCTGAGACTTTAGAATGGTTAAAATATGGAGTCCATTTATTCCAAATTCTCTCACCCTTATATACCCACATACCCTTATATAACCAAAGCAACACTGCACATGTGCTAAGTATAAACTGTGCACGTGGGACCACATCCATAACTTGCTATTTCACATAGTTTGTCATCTGGTATCACTTCCACCTGGTATCACTCTGCTTCAATTACAACACAGGTTGTCACCACCTCCTGACTTCTCAGGAAAGCCGAAAGCCCTTAGGGGAGATGGAGAGCCAAACCAGACATTGTTAGCAGGTGCCCTTTGGGAAGAAGGGTCTTATATCTCACCCATAGTTCCCCCACTATCTGTGGTCCTCTACAAGAATTAACACAAATATTCTACCTGTCCTATCTCCCAACCCCCCAAAAGCCTGGGGAATACTTTAACACAAACACACACAAATTCATGAGAAGAGATTCTTATGTAGCATTCTCATGACATTTTCCTTAGATATACTTCTCTGCTGAACTCCAAAAATAGATGCCTTTTGGAGTTGATAAGCAAAATTTCTCTTGCCTTGCATGAAGTACCATTCTCTTTGAAATTGTCTTTTCTCCAGTAATTATTGGTCTCTACTATATGTATTATATTCTACTAAGTTCTATGATCCCAGATGAATATAGTATCTGTTTTTGGTCCCTTCTCTCCAATGACATATTCAGCGGAGGTGAGAGAGACACTGAGGAATTCTTTGCTACACTATCAATTCCATTATTCAAAATGGTTGCTTTTCAGGTGTTTGGCTCCAACTTCCAAATAGAAATCCTCCAAACTGGAGCTTTATTCACTCATTTGACTGAATGGGTTTGCTGTTTTTATATGTTGTGTAGAAGAGATATTACTTGATCTCAAAAAGTTATAAGCTGTTTCCTGTGTAGGATAATCTATTTTTTGTCCCACGTCCCAAATCTTATAATCCTTACAAATTGATTAATAAGTTTTTCACTCTTAGTTCTAACTTTTGATTGACTTATTGATGGATTTTCTGCTATTACAATATTGAGGGTGGGAATGGAAAAATTGGAATCCACTGGTGAGGAACTTTCCTTAATAAGTCATTGAAGCTATCAGGGAATCATGCCAAGAGTACTGGTTTGTGAAAGAGTCAAGAAACCTGGGTTCAAAATTTTAGCTCCATCTGTAAAGATAGAATAATTATTTTGCCTTCATCCTGATTCACAAATGTTGGGAAAACTAATGAGATAATCCTATTGAGAAAACACTATTGTCTAGGAACTCTAGGAATATCCCATTAGTACTATGATTCTTCCTATAATTCCTTATGGTAAGATTGTTCCTAATGAGACCTTTCAGAAATAAAGAAATACCTCTCAGTCCTTTCTTTTTTTTTTCCTTAGGCAATTGGGATTAAATGATTTGCCCAGGTAGGAAGTGTTAAGTATCTGAGTCTAAATTTGAACTCAGGTCTTCCTGACTTCAGGGCTGATGCTTTATCCTTTTCGCCACCTAGCTGCTCCTGTCAATTCAGCTCAATGTATATTTAATAAGTACCACTATATGCCAGATACTATGCTAAGTGTTGGGGTACAAAAAAGGGCAAAAGACAGTCCTTGCCTTCAAGGAACTTGCAATGCAATGGGAGAGACAACATATAAACAAATATATACAAAGCAAGCTATACACAAGTCAAATAGGAGATAATTATTAGAAGAAATAAGAAGGATTGGGAAAGTCTTCCTGGACAAAGTGGACTTTTACTTTTTATTTATTTTTCAATAGTATTTTATTTTTTCAAATGCACGTAAAGATAATTTATTAATTGTGTGTAATCCTTTGAGACATATTTTCATATTTGTTATGCTGTGCAAAAAAAAATCTGACCAAAAGAGGAAAAAAAAAGAATGAAAAAGAAGAAAACAAACAAAAACCATGAAAATACTATGCTTCAATCCACATTCAATCTCCATAATTCTCTCTTTGGATGCAATTGGCATTTTCCATCCCAACCCTATTGGAATTACCTTGAATCACTGCAGTGTTGAGAAATTCATCACAGCTGATCATCACATAATCCTGTTGTTATTATGTATAATGTTCTCCTGGTTCTTCTTACTTCAATTAGCATCAGTTCATCTAAGTCTTTCCAAAATTTCCTGAGAGCGGCTTCATCCTCATTTCTTATAGAATAATAATATTACATTACCTTCATATACCATAACTTATTCAGTCATTCACCAATTGTTGGGTATTTGCTCAATTTACAATTCCTTGCCACTCTAAAAGAGCTACCATAACATTTATTTATTATTCATTTATTTTAATAACTTTTTATTGACAGAACCCATGCCAGGGTAATTTTTTTTACAACATTATCCCTTGCACTCACTTCTGTTCCAATTTTTCCCCTCCCTCCCTGCACCCCCTCCCCCAGATGGCAAGCAGTCCTCTACATGTTAAATAGGTTACAGTATATCCTAAATACAATATATGTGTGCAGAACTGAACAGTTCTCTTGTTGCACAGGGAGAATTGGATTCAGAAGGTAGAAATAACCCGGGAAGAAAAACAAAAATGCAAGCAGTTTACATTCATTTCCCAGGGTTCTTTCTTTGGGTGTAGCTGCTTCTGTCCATCCTTGATCAATTGAAACTGAGTTAGATCTCTTTGTCGAAGAAATCCACTTCCATCAGAATACATCCTCATACAGTATTGTTGTTGAGGTATATAATGATCTCCTGGTTCTGCTCATTTCACTTAGCATCAGTTCATGTAAGTCTCTCCAAGCCTCTCTGTATTCATCCTGCTGGTCATTTCTTACAGAACAATAATATTCCATAACATTCATATACCACAATTTACTTTACCATTCTCCAATTGATGGGCATCCATTCATTTTCTAGCTTCTAGCCATAACAAAGAGGGCTGCCACAAATATTTTGTTGAGCCCTTTATTTAGACCCTGATTCATTTCATTCTGGTTGCTTGGGCCTGAGTTTAATTTCCTTTAAGTGATTTGGTAGGAAGGGATTAGAATAAATACCTTTGATGTACTTTCCATTTATAGACCTATGATTCTATATGAAAGATAGAAAGGTTTGACAGTTGAATTTAATTTTACCTCTATTAGGTGCAATGAGATTGATTCTCCCCTGCAAAAACACCTGGCATAGTTCAGATTGGAAATATGATCACGAAATTATAAAGACTGGATAAACCTGGTTAGGGAATGAATGGGAGGAACCGAGCTTGCGGGGAATGGAGGTGGGTGGTAGTTCTTGCTGAAGCTGGAGACAGATTAATCAGAAGTGGCTAATATGTTAACTAGAGCTATAGTGATATCTAAAATTAGAGACTGAGTTCATAGGTAGGTACAGTGGTTTACTTCTTGACATTATGAGATTTCTCCTCCATAGGGCAATTTGTGTGTTTTGGTCTGGTAATCTGTACTATTTATATTTTCCCAGCACAGGGAGGAATTGCTGCCCAATGGCAGAATGGAATCCTAGGAATTTCCCCTATCAGCTTGGAAAGGTCATTCATTCTTGTGGCCTGGGAATTTCCAGGGAGAAAGTCTCTGTCTTCTATGTTCCTCTCCCTCCATTCCAAGGACAGTTTGCTCAGGGGGTAAATTGAGCAGATAAGAAAATATGTGAATGTTTATAACATTTTTTCCCACAGGAGTTTGATAAAATTTTTGAGTCACTGGAAAGACTCTCCCCTATCAAATACAAAGCTCCCTATCTAGCATTTTCAATGGTGAGTATAGGGGAGAGGAGGAAAGGAGAAAATCTGAAACGCAAAGTTTGCTTGTTTGTTTTTTTAAACATGTGCAATTCTTCTACACATATTTCCACATTTATCATTCTGCACAAGAAAATCAAAAAGGAAAAAATGAGAAAGAAAACAAAAAGCAAGCAAACAACAACAAAAAAGATGAAAATACTATGTTGTGATCCACATTCAGTCCTCACAATCCTGTCTCTGGATGCAAATAACTCTCTCCATCACAAGTCTGGAATTGATCTGAATAAACTCATTGTTGAAAAGAGCCATGTCCATCAGAGTTGATCATTGCATAATCTTGTTGCTGTGTACAATTGTTCTCTCAGTTCTACTCACTTCACTTAGCATCAATTCATGTAAGCCTTTCTAGGCCTCTCTGAAATCATCCTGCTGATTTTTCTTAGAGAATAATAATATCCCATAACATTCATATACCATAACTTATTCAGTTATTCCCCAATTGATGGGCATCCATTAAGTTTCTAGTTCCTTGCTACTACAAAAAGGACTGCTACAAACGTTTTTGCATATGTAGGTCCTTTTCCCTTTTTATAATCGCTTTGAAATATGGGCCCAGTAGAGATACTGCTGGATCAAAGGTTATGGTAATTTTTTTTAGTGAAAAAAGAATGATAGAAACTGAGGCCTTCTTTGCCCAAAAGTCACTTGATCTAGGCAGCAATCCATAGGCGTTTATGAAGTTTCTAATATGTGTAGCACTGTACTAGTTGCTGGAGATGTGCAGAAAAGAATTAGAGTACCTACCATCAAAGAACTTAATTTTCAGTGTTAGCTGCGTGGAACAATGGGTTGAGGCTGCTCCTGGTATTAGGAGGATCTGAACTCAAATCCAATCTCAGATATATGATATATACTAGCTGTGTGACCCTGGGCAAATCACTTAACCCCAATTGCCTCATCTCCCCCCAAAACCACTCCAACAACCTGAATCAGCCAGTTAATAAACACTGTAAAATACCTGTTATATTGCAAGCACTGTTCTAAGCATAGTTCTTGCCTTCAAAGAATTCACAATCTAATGGAGGAGATAATAAGCATGCAAGCTATATCATAGGAAAAAGAAGAAATTAATAGAGGAAAAACATTAGCATTAAAAAGAATTGGGAAGCTAATTGTACAATAATTCAGAGTCTGATTCTTTTTGTACAGCAAAATAATGTTTTGTCATGTATACTTATTGTGTATCTAAGTTATATTTTAATATATTTAACATCTACTGGTCATCCTGCCATTTAGGGGAGGGGGTGGGGGGGTAAGAGGTGAAAAATTGGAACAAGAGGTTTGGCAATTGTTAATGCTGTAAAGTTACCCATGTATATATCCTGTAAATAAAAGGCTATTAAAAAAAAAAAAAAAGAATTGGGAAAGGCTTTCCTGTAAAAGATGGGATTTTAGTTGGGACTTAAAGGAACTCAAGAAAGTGGGTAGAGATGAGGATAGAAAGCATTTCAGGCGTGGGGGACAGAAAAATGAGGGAACAGAGATGGAATGTCTTGTATATGGAGCAGCAAGGAGGCCAGTGTCATTGGATCTAAAAGAACCTGGTAGGGAGTAAGGTGTCAGATGACTAAAAAGGTAGAAGGAGACTCTGTCATGAAGGAGTATGAATGCAAAACTGATCTCAAAGATAATAGAGAACTTCTGGAAATTAATGTGTCTATGTGGATGACATGGTCAGACCTACACATATATGGGTGAAGAAAGGGAATACATGTTGAAGAAGCAGAAACAATATGACTTGGTATGTGATTGGAAATGTGGTCATAAGATCATGGTGCTACAATTGATAAATGATAAAAAGATAAGATCTGTGCCCAAATGGCTATAAATTCATGCATATCCTTTGATCTAATAATGCCAGTCCTTAGCATGAATACCATAAGAGATTCGGAAAAAAAAGAAAAATGTCCTATTTATACAAAAGTATTCATAGCAGCTCTCTTCTCAGGGCAAAAAACAAGGAAATTGAAGAAATACCCATCAATTGGGGAATGGCTCAATCAATTTTAGAGTGTATTTATGATGGAATATTATTGTTCTATGGAAAATGATTAGCAGGATGTTCTCAGGAAGGGAAAAAAACCCTGGAAAATCCTCCATGAATTCAAGCAAAGTGAAATGTACTGTACACAAAGTAATATTAATGTTCTAGGATGACCATAACTACTCTGAAGGACTTATGATGAAAAATCCTATCCATATCCACAGAAGGAACTGAAAGAATTCTCTCAATCTCTCTCTCTCTCTCTCTCTCTCTCTCTCTCTCTCTCTCTCTCTCTTAAATTTAATTTTTCTTGAAGGTTTTTATTTTCATTAGGGTGGGAGATCTATGGTTTTTTTTTTTTTTCACAAGTTGTCTTTTATGGAAATGTTTTGCATAACTTCCCAAGTAGTTTCTTAATTGTGGGTGGGAATAAGGGAGAAAACTTAGAACTTTAACAATTTAGAAACAAATGTAAAACATTTTTATTTTTTTATTTTAAAAGAATTTTTAAAAATTTTTTTATTTTAAATGTAACTAGGGAAGATATTAAATAAACAAAGAAAAATAAAACAAACCAAAAAATAGATCATGGGGTTATTGATGTAGAGGTCCCTAAGAGATATCTAGTCCAAAGCTTCTTGAAGTCAGGTAACTGAACATGGGGGCTCACAAATTTTTGCCAACAGTAAAAGGTATCAAATATTCTGCCAAGACTTAATTCTCTATGTAAAAAAAACAAAACAAGTACATCCATCTCATTAGCATATAAATTTGATTTCATCTGTAATAAGTGGTAAATCATATGTATACTGAATAATTGTTCTAAAATAAATTTCTTTATTATTTATTATTAGTAAATATTTAATTTATATACCTAATTTATGTACTTATATACCTGGTTTGAGTAAGAATTTCTTGGACAGTGGACCACAACATAACATTCTTATTTTCTCTGTTGTTGTTTGCTTGCATTTTGCTTTCTTTTGCAGTTTTTTTCTTCCTTCTTGATCTGATTTTTCTTGTGCAGCAAGATAACTGTATAAATATGTATACATATATTGGATTTAACATATATTTTAATATATTTAATGTATTATACTATCTACCATCTAGGGGAGGGTTTGGGGGGATGGAAGAGAAAATTTGGAACAGAAGGTTTTGCAAGGGTTAATATTGAAAAATTCCCATGCATATATATATTTTTTATTTTTATTTAATAGCCTTTTATTTACAGGTTATATGTATGGGTAACTTTACAGCATTAACAATTGCCAAACCTCTTGTTCCAATTTTTCACCTCTTACCCTTCCCCCCTCCCCCAGATGGCAGGATGACCAGTAGATGTTAAATATATTAAAATATAAATTAGATACACAATAAGTATACATGACCAAACCGTTATTTTGCTGTACAAAAAGAATCAGACTCTGAAATATTGTACAATTAGCTTGTGAAGGAAATAAAAAATGCAGGTGGGCATAGATATAGGGATTGGGAATTCAATGTAATGGTTTTTAGTCATCACCCAGAGTTCTTTCTCTGGGTGTACATGCATATATTTTGTAAATAAAAAGCTTTAATTAATTAAAAAAAAAGAATTTCTTGGACAAAAAAGAATCATGAGTGGGAAAAGTTTGTGAAGTTCTGATCTAATCCATTAATTACATTTTACAGATAAGGAAATTGGAACCCAAGGAATGATTTATCCAATGTCATACTGAAAGTTAAGTGCTAGAGTTGGAATTTGAACCCAGGATCTTATTTGAGGATGACACTCGGACTGTAAGCCTAGTATAATTATAGCAGGATAATTATATGTTCCATGGTAAGAGAAAAATTTGCAAGAAGGATAGGATTTGGTGAAAAATAATAAATAGCATTTTGAATGTGTTAAATTTGAGAAATAGATGAAATAACCAGTTCAACATGTGCAGTAAGAGTTGATGATGTGGGACTGGAATTCAGGAGAGAGGTTAAAGCTTGATAGATAAATCTGGGAGTCAGGAATAGAGGTTATAATTAAATTCAGAGGAACTGATGAGGAAGAAAGGCAGTGTGTGCATAGAATGCTGAATCTGGAGTTAAGATAACCTGAATTCAAGTCTAACATTATATATTTTCTAGCTATGTGATTCCTAGGTAGGTCATTTAAATTCTGTCTGCCTCAATTTCCTTATATGTAAAATGGCAATAATAATAGCACCTACCTTACAGGGTTTTCTTTTTTATAATTATAAAATGAGATAATTGTTTTTGCAAACATTAAAGTGCTATACAAATGCTAATTATAATTATTATTAGGTCCCTGAATAGAAACAGAAGAGAAGGGGTCCTAGGACAGAGTTTTAGAGTATAATTACTGTTAGAGGATAAGATGTGGATGATGAGCTAGTAAAGGAGACTCAGAAGGAAATATCAGACAGGAAGATGAGAACTAAGAGAGAATAGTATCACAGAAACCCAAAAAGAGTGTATGCAGGAGAAAAGAGTGATCTACACTAGCACTTCCTCAAGAAGAAGGAGAAAAGGATATTAAATATGTCAATTAAGAGATAATTTGTAACTTTGAAACAGAGATGGAAGCTACATCAAAAAGTGTTGAAGGGAAGTCAGAATAAAGGAAACTGATATCTTATATCATTCATAATGGAGGCATTATTTCAAGACTTGATCTCTTTAATAAATATTATTACCCTATTCTTCCTGCCTACTTTGCTTCTGAAGGTATAATTGGATACATTCTATTCCAACAATTAGTTTCTTTTTTAAAAATAAGACCAAATATAATGTTCCCTTAGGTCTAGACAATCTATTCCTTTGCTGCTTAATGGAGTTTACATTAAATGAGGAATTAGAAATAAAGCTATTCATTGTTCCTGCTTAGGAAAAGGCCTACCATTTAGAAGTTGACAGATGGGATAGTAGATAAAGTATTTGGATTAAACTGAAGAAGGCCTGAGTTCAAATCCTGTTTCAGGACCTTATTGACTATATAATTCTGGGCAAATCACTTAACCTCTCTCAAATTCAGTTTTCTTATTTGTGAAAATGAGGCTATTAGACTTGATGACCTCTAAGATCCTTTCTAACTTTAAATATATGATCATATGGGTATAGAAAAATTTTCTAAGAGCTTAAGAAAAAGAGGAGAAATATTGGATAATAGTTTGAGAGAATAGTAGAGTCTAGTGGGTATTTAAAGAATGGGTGAAAATTAGGGGGCTGGAAGCAGTAGACATAAAATAGATTGAAGATCAGAGAAAAAGAGACAGTCTGTGATGGATGATGGCGAGAGATAGAATCATGGGTACATGTAGGGGGTTGGTCTTGAGGAGTAGGCTACTCCTACTAAACTAGAGTAAAAGAGAAGAAATTGGGGAATAATATTAGGGGATTATGAGATGTTGAGAAAAGGGAATTCAGAGGAAATATCTCTTTTGTTAGTAAAGAATTAGACAAGGGTCTCAAGTGAAGGGGTGAGAAGGTGGGTTGGAGAAAAGACCTAGACTAGTTATTGTGGGAAATGGAATAGAGAATCAATTAGGGAGGAATTAAAAAAAAAAACTTTTTTGCTGCAATGAGGATTCAACTGAGATGAGATAACATACATTTGTAGTGTTCCCAGAGAGGATTCTTGTTTTGGGATATTTCCTCTAGTTCTTCTCAGTTGCACATAAGTAGGGAGTTGAGGGAGCATATAGTGGATTTGCCAGATTGCTTGGTGGAAGACATTGACCCTTTATATGAGATACTAACAACAACATTAACTCATTAGAGCTCTATGCTTTTAGATAGATAGTAGAGATATTTTACATATGAAGAAAATGAATGTCTGAGGGAATCATCTGAGGGAATGATGTACCTCTGTGTTAGGGCTGGTAGCACTACTTGTGGAAGATGGGAGATGAGTAATTAGTACTGGATGTCATGATTTTCTATTTAACATTGTGCCCCATGAAAGCCAGCAAACACTGGTCCTGGTTCTTCTAGCATGAATCCTCAGTAACATAGACTAACTGTATGCTGCCCATTGTTACTGAGAGCTCAACAAGAAGAAATTGACCACTACTATAGAGTTTAGATTTCTTTTTATCACTTTTGACCCCTTTTTGCCAGAGAACATGATTATGAGTATAGAGGTATATAAAATGTGCACACCAATCAAACATTTATTGATAGTAAATCATAATTTCATGATCCCCACATTCAGGTTTTATTTCTGGGTCTTGATTTCCTCAACTCTAACATGGATTTAAATCAGCACCAATATTATAGGGTTGTAGAAAGATCAGATGAGATATGAGTAAGGAGCTTAGCATAGTGCTTGGTAAATAGTAAATGCTTAATAAATGCTCCTTCCCTTCCATTCCCATTTCTTCTTTCTTTTTTTCCCCCTTTCAGCTTCCCTTTTCCTTCATGATCAAGAAGAATTGAAGAGAGTGTGAGATGCTGGAAGAGATGATCCAAAGAAGTTGCTGAGTCTTCTACTAGATTGACATCTTTTGGGGAAAGATTAGATGTGGAGGCAATTATCTGGAGACAGATGGATACATTTAATTAAAGGCCCCTTCTTTAAGAAACCTTTGGATTCATAAACTTCATCTTCTACTAAATAAAAATGAAATCTGATGAGGACAGCCAGAAAATTGACACTAGAGGGCAGTAGAAGAAAAGGAAAGAATAGCTCAGTTTCTACTTTTCCCACTTTGCTGGAGAGGGCAGAGTCACTGTATTGTGTAATTTTACACTTTATTGTGCAGTCTATTTTATGGTTTATTGTACAGTTTTGTAGAGGTGCAGTGAAGAGTGGCAGGTTATAGACAGAGTATCTTTCTGGAGATTCTGTCCTGAATTCTCTGCTCTCTTTAGGCATCCATCCTATCATTTATCTCTACCCCTTCCTGATCCCTAACATGTCTGAAACCCTAAAGTCATATTTGACTTGCATCTTTCCATTAGTTCTCATATGTACCAATTATCAAGTCAAGTCCATTTTTTCTCAAACATTATTTATATCTGCTTATCATCTATTTCTCCTGCTACTATAAAATAGTACAAGCCTTAATTATTGCCTGTGAGATTTTACAGAAAAACCTTGGGAAAGTCTTCTGGTATCTTCTCTCTTTGAACTCCAGTCATATGCCAGAATAATGTTTCTTGCAAATAGACTAGATCATTCCATTCCCCTCCTCAAAAGTCTTCAGGGGCTTCCTATTGTTTACCTCATAAGCAAAGTTAAAATTCTTTTACTTAGCATTCAGGGCCTTCTATAATTTAGCACTATCCTACCTTTCCAACATAATTTCCTGTTATTTCCCTTTCTGTGCTTTATATTCCATTCTTCATGAACTGACCCTTTTATCTCCTATGCTTTTTTATTCCTGGAGTATCTTTTCTCTTCTTAATTGAGTTCTTACTTTCTTATAAAGTCTGTCTCATGTGCATCTCCTTCATGAAGCAATTTAATATCTCAATCAGTAATGGCCTCACATAGTACTTTGTTTTATTTTTTGAGGTTAAATGTGTCACTATGGAAAGAGCAATGAATTTGGAATCAGAGAACCTAGGACTGAATTTCAATTACAACTTGCTTGACACTCAGGACAACTAGGTAGCACAATGGATAGAGAACTGGAATAGAGAAGATTCATCTTCCTGAGTTAAAAACTGGCCTCAGACACCTCCTAGCTGTGTGACTCTGGACAAATCACTTAACCCTGTTTGCTTCAGTTTCTTCATCCGTAAAATGAACTGGAAAAAACACCAAATGGGGTCATGAGGAGTTGGACATGACTGAACAACAATAACCTACTAACTTTGGGCAAGTTTTAACCTTTGTAGGCCTTGATTTAGGGTAGATAAACTTAAAGATCTCAGCTTTAAATCTATGATCTGGGAATTTTTTATGAGTTAAAATAATCTCACAACTCAGAACATACCATATACCAATGCTTTCAATCTTTTACCAGTTCTGAAAAATTTCTTTTGATTGGCATTTGTGATGATCCTAGAGTGTAAGATTCTAAGATCCTTTGATTTATTGGGGAGAGAGGTAGAGAGCAGATGGAGCACAGGAAGAATAGTTTTGGAAACTTTCATCACAAGATGGTTGGAGCTTCTTATGTTTTTTATTTTAGGGTCAGAAGTTAGACTTTAGAGGCTCAAAATGTAGAATGCTTTTTATCTAGCTTATTTAGGCATTTTATCTAGAATGATTAGAAAGAAGCCATTTGGAACTATTCCTTTTCAGTCTGCAGCATATCACTTATTGTCATCACCATCATCTAGGAACATATATTACTAGTTAGAGCAATAAACTGAGGTCATTATATGCAAGTCAAGGCAAAGGATAAATACATATGGTACTGTCAAACTTTCAAGTCTATAATTCTATGATTTGTGGGAGGAGAAATGGAGGATGAGAAGAATAGTTTTAAATACTCTGTAATGCCAGAGAAACTGAGACAAGATAGAGATTAGAGGTTTTTAATATTTTATTAGAGGAGAGGCTGGACTGACTAAGCCATCTTAGCCAGCCAGGTGGATGAGACGCTTGTCTCAAAGCATCCAACAAGGAGTAAGGGATTCCAGAGACTCTTATAGGGCTCCAGTGATCAGGGAAATAAAGGCAAGGAGGGAGGTAGAGCACTGGAGAGTGGGAAGTTCCAGGAAAGGACCATAAGTTCAGTTCTGACAGGATGAGGGTAAAGAAGGATCATAAATTCTGATAACTTGGGAAGAAGCTAGAGACAGGATATCTGGACCAGGAGATGGGGGGGGGGGTGCCATCTAAATATTTGAGATAAGCCATCTGGAGTTTTATGACTCTTTGGAATGCTAATGGCCAAGGCTCCCAGTCCTAATTATCTCAGTCCTAATGGCCAGGAAGGGGGGTTGCTACCAGGGAGACTGAGGCAGAACAATTCAGGGAAACTGAGGCAGAACAAGTCAGGGAAATTGAGGCAGAACAACTCCAAGCTCAGAATGAGCTTGTCTTTTAATGTAGCCCTTTTGGGATGAGAAGTGAGGAGCATTGGAGCTCAAATGTGAGATGTTTCTGAAGCTTTACCTCAAAATGAATTAGCAAAAGGGAACTTGATTTCTGCTTTCAAAAACATCCAAAGGGAGAAAAATCAATTCCAATTTAAATGCATTCTACCCTTTTCTTATTACAGTCAGAGAGCTAATTACTCATTATAATATACCATATATGCTGAATGAATTAAGGTACTAAGAATTCTTCACATCAGATAGATTTGTACCAGAGGCAGAAAAGGCCATTTATAAATTGTTCATAAATGGGTTATTTTGGAGTGGGGTGTGTGTATGTGTGTGTGTGTGTGTGTGTGTGTGTGTGTACTAGAGAAAAAAGAACATTGAAATTATATTCATATTTATATGACTGGAAGGGACTTTACAGGTCTTTAGTTTGGCTCCTTCCCACCTGTGTGTCAGTGTAGAGAGCCAGAACTCTGGAGAAGTATACTTGAAACAAGGTGTTAATTCAGAGGAATTGATGAGACAATGATTCTCTAGTTTACATGCACTTAGTACTTAGTATAGTTCTACAAGTTGATACCTATCCTACTTACAGTAAGATATATAATAAGGTATATAAGAGCAGACAATGACTGGAAGAGACATTCCATCTGCCACCATCCTGGTGGCTCTTGTATAGGGGGTAAAATAAAAAAATAGTATTTACATAATGCTTTAAAATTAGCAAAGTACTTTTTTTGATTTTCACAATGACCTTAGGAAGTAGGTGCTATTTTTACCTCCATTTTATAGATGAGAAAAATGAAGTCTGGGGAGCAGTTAAATAATTTGACTAGAAGCATGTAGCTACAAAATGTTTGAAGGATTTGAACTCAGCTCTTCCTGACTCTAAGTCAAATGATTCTATCTAGTAGATGTCTCATACTGGACAGAGTAAGAAGATCTGGATTTGAGAGCAGCTCTGGCATCAATTAGTTATATGACCTTGGGCAAATTCCTCATCATATTAATACTTGTTTCCTCTTTTGCCAAAAGAGGATCAAAGTGTAAGGACCTCTATACTTTTTTTTTTTTTTTAGCTCTAATGTCTATGAAAGAGACACTGAACTTCTATTCTATTTACAATGGAGAGGCAAAAGGATGGATTTTTAAAGAAAATATCCAAAGTGGAATTCTTTAGGAGCTCAAGGAGTAGGTCAAGTTAATTAATCAATTAACAATCAGTGCACTGAGTCATGGACTAAAGTTACAAAGACAAAAGTGCAAAGTTTTAGCCCTCAAGTAGGGCATCATTAAAAAAATATAAATTTCTTCACAAAAATGGATTTGTACCAGAGGCAAAAAGACCATTGATGAATTATTCATAAGTGAGTTGTTTTGGAGATGCATATTTACGTGTTTGTTTCAAAGACAATCTAGAGAAAATGGAAAGAATACTGATTTTGGATTCATAGTATCATAGGTTCATAAATTCAGAGCAGGAAGAGATTCCTCCCTGAATTGCGTTCACTGAGAAACAAGAAAGCTCCATTCTTTATAAAGGTGAAATCAATTCTTTATTTTCAAAACTTACAATGATATGAGTATAAAATTAAGTATATACAGAAGAGTTGCAAAACAGATACAAGGTGACTTTTGAAAAAAAGGCACAAATAATTGGGGGGATTTAGAAAAGCATGTTGTAGAAGGGAGTAGAAGGGTAGAGTTGAGTCTTGAAGGAAGTTAGGAATTCTCAGAGGTAAAGAAAAGGAGGGAGAGCATTCAAAGTATGGGGCACAGATTGTGAAACGTATTGTGATAGGAGGATTCTATGTGAGGAAGAACAAGTAAGCTAGTATATCTGGTCTATAGCATATGTGAAAAGGAATAACATTTGAGAAGACTAAAAAGATTGAAAAGGAAGAGGTGGTAAAGAGTTTTAAATGTCAAACAGAAGAGTTTATTTTTTTATCCTAGAGGTAATAGAGAACCACTGGATTTTATTGAATGGGAAGGTGTCAAGGTCAGACCTTGTTTGGGGAATATCACTTTGGCATCTATGTGAAGGTGGATGGGAATGGGGAAAGACCCTAGACAGGGCAGGATGCTGCAAAAATCCAGACAGGGATGGATGAACTAGAGTGGTGTATATGTCAGTAGACACATGTATGATGAGGAGAGATGTGAAGATAGAAACAATATGATTTGGCAGCTGAATAGATATGTGGTGTGAGGGATAATAAGGAGTTAAGGATGACACTGAGGTCATGTCCCTGTGTGACTGGAAAGATGAGAGTAAACTCGATAGTAATACAGACACTGGGGGGTGGGGAGAATAATAAGCCTGAGTTTATAACCTGATAGATTTAGAGCTGGAAATGACCTTATGGGCCACTGAGTCCAACCTTCTTCCATTGTTGAGGGAACTGATACAAGGTTAAGGGACTTCCCTAGGATTACAAAGCTAATAAGTTTTCTGAGGAATGTGAAATGAGGTGAAAGGGAAAACAAGGAGGTTGCTTTAGATGACAAAATTGTTTTTTCAATTGAGGCAAATTTCTTAACTGAGAAGTTTGGGGAAGGGATGATGTGCAAAGAAAGGAGAGTAGATTTTTGGAAGAGTTACTATGATGAGTAGGATATAGAATCTATGAGGGAGACATAGGATTGCCTTGCTGTAGTAAGGGACCAGTTGAAATTAAATAACATACATTTGTTGTAGATCCAATCAGCATGCCTTTCAATGAATGGTAGGTGAATAGCAATAAAGAAGGTGTTTGGAGTAAACTAGGGTTGGACCTTGTAAAGGCATAAATAGGAAGAATAAATGATATGAGGGTAGTTGGACCTTGTAAAGGCATAAATAGGAAGAATAAGTGATCCAAAGGTAGAACCAGTTCACTAAGTTGTTGAAAGTGCTTAGGGAGGAACATACTACCTGAGTATGGGTGACGAATTGTTGGAATTGGAGGCTGTGATAAGAATGAAGAATAGACTAAGGGGTCATAATGCATAAAAAGAGATGGAATGTTGGAGACTTATGACTGAATAAAGTAGTAGTTCTCAAAACATTGTTCTGGGATTCTGTGGGAATCCAAAGACCCGTTAGAGGGTTCAAGACAGCAAAATCATTTCATAATAATATTTTAATTTCTAATATAGTAAAAATTGGTAGATATTACCTACATAAAGAAAAACTCTTTGCAGGGGATTCTCAATAATTTTTAGCATTGTAAAGGAATCCTAAGGCCAAAAAGTAAGAGAAGTGCTGAGATAGAGGAATTTCAAAGTTCTTATATGTGGAAAAACACTTTTGAATGGTGGTAAGTGTAACAGTATAATCATCCCTTTATGTAAATGAGGTAGAGTAGAGGAGTGTTTCTTGGGAGCTGAATAGATTGAAGAATTGTGATGTTAGAATATTTGAGGAAACAGCAATATGCATGTTGAAACTCCCTTAGTATGAATATGAGAATCAGGGTGAATCAAGTATTGACTTCATTGAGAAAGAAAAAAGGATACTTCCTGGAGTTTAGCCTCCAGGATTTGAATTGAATAATACTTCTGGAAAGTACTTATAGTCTATGAAAGGACCAATAGACTTCTTTTGCTCTTATAAAAGAAAAGTGTTGATTTTTAATAAAAGAAACAAAAGCATAGTTCATTTCAAGCTCTAAAAGGAGATATTAATCTTCTATTTCAATATTACCTCCTCTATTTTAACATTATTCTTCCTAAGGATATTTTAAAAGTGAAACAGGGAAAAGATAATGCACACCCCAGAGAGATGATTCTGGGCCAAATGGTATAATTTTGGCATTGGGGTTTTTGGGCTAGAAAACATATTTTGGAGCCATAGAGCTTTCCTGGTGTCCCTTAGATTATGTCACATAGGCAGTCTTTTAGTAAAGGCTGCACTGTGTGAAAATTATTTTATCCCACTCTCCTGGTAAATAGGACAAAACTTTGTTTACCTGTTTACCTTAGATTACTTTTTGCAGAAAGACTAAGAATGACTAGCCTGTTCCTTCATTAAGTCTTGCCTACTCTGTCTTCCCTAGAATGACTAGGAATCCCCAGCCTTTGGCCTTGTGGCTGGGAGGGAAGCAAGTTATATTCTGATCCCTCGGCACCTACTCCTGACTCTGCGATATTTGAACACATGTTCAGAATATAGCTTCTTTTCATGGTTGCTTAATTATTATGGCTTAGAAGACAATAATAATAAATTAAAGTGAAACCTAATTGCTCCACGGGTTCCCACATCTGCCAGAAGAATTCAACAGATAACAACAGGACTCCATGTGTATCTCCACGTTGGAATTTGTTATTGGTGACAGGCAAAAAGCTTTCCCACATTAGCCCTGCAGCTAGACTGGCTAATAACGGAAACAGAAAACAATTGGTACAGATGAAAAAGTCTAAAACAAAAGGAAAATTTATAAAATAGAAAAATGGATTTCTTGAGAAAAACAACTTTCCTTGCCAACATTGTACTGTAAGTGAAGCATTTTATTGTCTTTAGATTTAAAGTTCATTACAAGTAAGCAATTTTGGTGGTGCATGCTCTTCTTACTCCCTCTATACCCCCACTCTTCTCCAACAAATCTATATTAAAGTTAATCATCAATTGGAGCCAAAAATTATATTGGAAAATCATTCTTTTACAAACGGAAACTATTATAATTTAAAAGGGTGCAAATGAAACCATACATTTTCAGAAAGAGATCAATGAAAACCACTTTATTAGAAAATATAAATCACTTTTTAATTTCAGTCGCAATAAGAAAAGAACTCATTTTTTCAGTTTCATTGAAATTGATTGGTACACCTGCAGAGAGAAGCAGCTTTATCATCTCATTATCAGTCAATTAATATGCAGGTCTAAATGTGAATACTATTCCAGTTAACTATAAACGAATGATTTTATTGAAGTCTTAATAGACCAGGAAAAGCTGACTTCCACCCTGCTAAATGAGGTCAGATAAAAAAAAAATCAGAAGTGCATGACTTGGGATAGGCATAAACTCAAACCATGTCTCTACTCTTTCTGCAACTCCAGGAATGGAGGTAAAACAGTTTGATTGAAAACAGAAGGTCCAGTTAGGGAAGAATCAGAATGTTGCATTAAAATTAAAAAAGAATATTGAAGAGAGTCTAATTCTACAATATGTTCCTCTTTCCTTCTACAACTAATAGTCTATGGCCATGTATATGTTTCTTGATGTAGCATAGAAATCTATGGATGAAACTGATCTTTGGTAAAATTGTGAAGTATTCAAAGTCTGTTTGGAGAGTGGAAAGAGCTTCTGGTTTGGGGTCAGAAGATATGAATGTGAAGGGGCATTCTTAATCAAAATGAGCTCTCCAGTATAACCTGATGAGTTTATGCCTGAAATTACAGAGTGCCATTGTTAGCCCCCTACCAAATTGAAGAGTTCCCCACCCACACTGATGGAACATAAGGAACTCCTAATTGGATGATTGAAAAACTAGCCACTTTTTATGCCTAATAAAAGCTAGCCATACTTTATTGGCTCCCAAGTGTTGAGGACTTTTTTTTGTCCTTTCCTTCTTATCTTCTTCCAAGGTATAAAAAGGGAAGTAGAGGATTTTTTCACACCTTCAAACTTTTCAACCAGAAGTAACGATGGCAACTTACAGAGGAAGAACATAGTGATGGGGACACATATGTTTTCGGAGTCTGAAAAAATAATTCAAGGTCACAAAGTCCTGATCCTCAACATCCTGTGGGGAGGAGGGAAGATTGTTAATTCCCTGTGCAATGTGATATAAGAATCTAGCAGAGAAGAAAGATTTCTTGGGCACCATCAGCTTTGAGAATTGATTAATGAGTTCCTTTATGTTCAAGAGTTCTTGAGTTTGAGAGTTTAGATTTCATGATGTATTCTGATCTTTGGGCAGAAAGAAGAGAGTTTACAGGATTCTCATGCTATGTTCTTCTTGGAGAACAAAGTCAGTGAGTTACTCAGATTGAAAATATGATGAGAAGGAAACCTGCTTTTATTCATCAAATTCCAAAGCATGGACAATCTCAATTTACAAGGTAGAACTACCAGTCTAGCAGAGATTGTGTAGGACTCTGGGGGAGAAAGGGACTTAGCAGAATGAGAGGGAGTTTCCCTGATAATGAACAGGGCTGATGGGCTATTTTAGTATTTTGTATTTCTGTATTAGTTCATGGATTCCTATTAAGTCCTTGGTATTTTATGCATTTTCTGCTAGATAAAATTAGTGCTGTCTCATATCCATTAGCTATTGTATTTTGATTTCCCATATAGGATTTGGACACCTTATGTCACATTTGGAGATACTCTAGACATAGCTATGTCAATGCTTTATCTTGGAGACTTTTTCTAGATTGGGACAACAAAGCAATGGGGGAAAAAAGGAAAAGCAAAGGAAAAGTGGCATAGGTCAAGCTCTCAGGATGCCATTTGGCCTGAAGAGAACTGATTCTTTGGAGGGCACTGCTCCATAGGTAACCAACTATATATATTTGGATTCTTGTCTTGTTACTTGCTAACTGTATGACAATGGGTAAATCATCTCCACAACAATAAAATGTGAATAATAGCGTACTGTTTTAGAAAACTGATATGGGGAAACTGTATACTTTAAAGTGCTGTAGAAATGAAATGACTTATCTGGAGTCCCTCAGTTGCCTCCATTGTGTTCCTCATCCCAACTGCCCAGCATTTTCACTATTCTTTTTATCTTTTCACCAATTAAAACTTGTTCCTGACTACTACTT
This sequence comes from Sarcophilus harrisii, assembly GCF_902635505.1. Classification (NCBI taxonomy): domain Eukaryota; kingdom Metazoa; phylum Chordata; class Mammalia; order Dasyuromorphia; family Dasyuridae; genus Sarcophilus; species Sarcophilus harrisii. The sequence goes on along the minus strand of NC_045427.1, from coordinate 469,781,206 downwards.
TGTATTTGATTGATCATTTCACATATAAGGCAATCGGCTTAATGCATTTCCATATTCCTTTGGGCAATCATATTTAAATTGGGGATCATTTATGAAGCTGAAGGGATGAAATTTTAAAGGTAGTATTTCAGTTATCTCATAAAGGCTGCTGGAGGAGAAATTATTTGTGGGGTGTGTGGGCAAAGGTTAGTTTGTACACAGAGCTTTCAAGTACTTTGTAGTAGCAATTGCCGTGTAAAGCCATTTACTAATTGAGTAATGACTTGTAGTCTTATAAATTTGCCACAGTTCTTTATATATTTTAGAAATGAGATCTTTATCAGAAACATCAGTTATAATTTTTTTCTCCAGCTTTGTACATCCCTTTTAATCTTGTTTGTTGTCCATTTTGTGTTTCATAATGTTTTCTAGTTTTTCCATTGGTCATAAATTCTTCCCTTTTCCAAAGATCTGATAAGTAAATTATCCCTTGTTCTCCTAATTTACTTATGGTATCACCTTTTATGCCCAAATCATATACCCATTTTAACCTCATTTTGGTATGACATGTGAGATTTAGGTCTATGCCAAATTTCTGACATATTATTTTCCAGTTTTTCCAGCAATTTTTGTGAAATAGTGAGTTCTTATTCCAGAAGCTGGAGTTTGGGGGTTTATCAAATAGTAGATTATTATAGTTTTTGATTATTGTGTTGTGTGCTTCTAACTTATTCCATTGATTTACCACTCTATTTCTTAGCTTGTATCAAATGGTTTTGTTGATTGCTGCTTTATAATATAGTTTTAGAGCTGGTACTGCTAGGCCACCATCGTTTGTATTTTTTTTTTCATTAATTCCCTTGATATTCTTGACCTTTCAACAGAAACAATCCTGGTCATTTATATACCTTTATGTCTGTCTTTCAATTGTCTTCTGTGTGTTTTTAAAGTGTTTCATTACTGATGTTTTTTTTTTTAAAGACTCTTTTCTTTCTTCCCTAACAATACTGTTACTATCCTTTGCTCTCTCTCAGCACCCCTCTCCAAATCCTTTCCTTATAACAAATAAATATAGTAAAACAAAATAAATTCATGCACAAATTCATATATTGGTAATATCTGAAAAAAGTCTTTCGTTCTGTGCCTAAAGTCTATTATTACCTTTCTGCCAAGTGGTGACAAGTATGTTTCATCATCAATCTTCTAGAGCTATGACCAGTTACTGCATTGAGCTGTGCTCTTAAGTACTTTAGAATTGTTTTTTTTCAATATTGTAAGTCATAATCATTCTTCTGATTTTATTCATTTTACTCTGCATTAATTCATGCAAGATCCTTCCAGTTTATCAGATTATTTTTCTCCTTTTTGTCTTACAGAACAGAAATATTCCTTTGCATTCATAAATTATAGTTGGTTGAACTATTCCCTAACTAATGGCTGTGTCCTTAGCTTCCAGCTCTTTGCTATAACAAAAAGGACTACTATCATCCTTTTTGAACATACAAATGTCCTTTTCCTCTGTCTTGAATCCTTTGGGTGTATATGCTTGCTAGTGGTATTCCCTGGCCAAAGGGTATGCACAGTTTATTGACTTTTAGGGCAAAGTTTCAAATTGTTTTCCAGAGTGGCTAGACCAATTCCTAGCTCCATCCAGAGTAAAGCTATCTTCCCATAATTCCTCCAATAATTATTCTTTTACTTAAAAAAAACCTCTCCATTTAATGGATGTAAGATAGAACTTCAAAACTGTTTAAATTTGCATTTATCTTGTTACTTGTGGTTTAGGGCATTTTCCCCCATATGGTCATTGATAGCTTATATTTTCTCTTTTGAGGACTTAGCTATTCATATCATTTTATCATTTTGATATAGTGGAATAATTCTTGTTCTTATCTATTGTTTCCATTCCTTATAGAGCTTAGATATTATGCTTTTATTAGAAATTTATTGTGAAAAATTTTCCTACTTGACTTTTTTCCTTTCAATTTAAGTTGTTTTGATCTTTTGTAACATTTTTCCAATTGTGCATAATTGAAATTGTCTAGTTTTGTTTTGTGATCATTTTTATTCTTTTTTTAGTCAAGAACCCCTCCCCTCCCTTATAGATAAAAGGTGTCTCTTTTCCCCCCTCTAATTTATTTGCCATTTTAGATCTAGGTCCTTTATCCATTTGCATCTTATTATGTTTTGTGGTTCATGATGTTAATATAAATCTACTTTCTCCCAGACAGTTACCAATTTTCCAGGCAGTTTTTGTTAAATACCAAGTCCTTATATCACAGTATCCTTGGATTTATCCAACACTATGTTACTATGTTAGTTTGCTTTGTAAATTGTGTACCTAATCTGTTCAATTTATCAACTTTTCAGTTAAAAAAACCCAATTTAGTACCTTATATTTTTAAATAGTATTTTATTCTTTAAATACATGAAAAGACAGTTTTCAACATTCATCTTTGCAAAACTTTGTGTTCCAAATTTTTCTTTCTCTTCTTTCCCCCTCCCTTCCCCTAAACTGCAAGCAATCCGATATAGTTTAAACATGTGTAGTTCTTCTAAACATATTTCCATATTTGTCATGCTGTGCAAGAAGTCAAGGACAAAATGAGAAAGGAAAAAATCTAGCAAACAACAACAAAAAGGTGAAAACACTATATGCTTTAATCCACATTCATTCTCTATAGTTCTCTTTCTGGATGTGGATGGCACTTTACAGCCCAACAATTATCTTGAATCACCTCATTGTTGAAAAGAACCAGGTCCTCTGTGGAAGGGGAAGGTCTTTATGACCAAAGAAGAACTAGAGATCATTACTGATCACAAAATAGAAAATTTCGATTATACCAAACTGAAAAGTTTTTGTACAAACAAAACTAATGCAGACAAGATTAGAAGGGAAGCAATAAACTGGGAAAGTATTTTTACAGTCAAAGGTTCTGATAAAGGCCTCATTTCCAAAATATATAGAGAATTAACTCTAATTTATAAAAAATCAAGCCATTCTCCAATTGAAAAATGGTCAAAGGATATGAACAGACAATTCTCAGATAAAGAAATTGAAACTATTTCTAGTCATATGAAAAGATGCTCCAAGTCATTATTAATCAGAGAAATGCAAATTAAGACAACTCTAAGATACCACTACACACCTGTCAGATTGGCTAAGATGACAGGAAAAAATAATGATGATTGTTGAGGGGATGCGGGAAAACTGGGACATTGATGCATTGTTGGTGGAGTTGTGAACGAATCCAACCATTCTGGAGAGTAGTTTGGAACTATGCTCAAAAAGTTATCAAACTGTGCATACACTTTGATCCAGCAGTGTTACTACTGGGATTATATCCCAAAGAGATCATAAAGAAGGGAAAGGGACCTGTATGTGCACGAATGTTTGTGGCAGCTCTTTTTGTAGTGGCTAAAAACTGGAAACTGAATGGATGTCCATCAGTTGGAGAATGGCTGAATAAATTGTGGTATATGAATATTATGGAATATTACTGTTCTGTAAGAAATGACCAACAGGATGATTTCAGGAAGGCCTGGAGAGACTTACACAAACTGATGCTGAGTGAAATGAGCAGGACCAGGAGATCATTATATACTTCAACAACAATACTATATGATGACCAGTTCTGATGGACCAGGCCATCCTCAGCAACGAGATCAACCAAATCATTTCCAATGGAGCAGTAATGAACTGAACCAGCTATGCCCAGAAAAAGAACTCTGGGAGATGACTAAAAACCATTACATTGAATTCCCTATCCCTATATTTATGCCCGCCTGCATTTTTGATTTCCTTCACAAGCTAATTGTACAATATTTCAGAGTCTGATTCTTTTTGTACAGCAAAATAACGTTTTGGTCATGTATACTTATTGTGTATCTAATTTATATTTTAATATATTTAACATCTACTGGTCATCCTGACATCTAGGGGAGGGGTGGGGGTAAGAGGTGAAAAATTGGAACAAGAGGTTTGGCAATTGTTAATGCTGTAAAGTTACCCATGCATATATCCTGTAAATAAAAGGCTATTAAATTAAAAAAAAAAAAAAAAAAAAAAAAAAAAAAAAAGAAAATGCCCAGAGCTGAAAAAAAAAAAAAAAAAAAAAAAAAAAGAACCAGGTCCTTCACAATTGATCATCACATAATCTTATTGTTACTGTGTGGTACCATATAGTTTGATAATTACTGCTTTGCTTTATAGTTTAAGATCTAGTATTGCTAGATCCTCTTTTTTTTTTTTTTTTAACCTTGTTTAAATTATTTCTTTTGAGATCCTTAAAGTTTCTCCCACCAGAGGAATTTTGTTATTATATTGTTTGGCTCTTTAAGATAATTCTGTAGTCCTTGTTAGGCACCAAATCTGAAAGTTAATTTAGGTAATATTGTTTTTTAATATATTAGAAGAGTCCAACCATTAGCAATTAATATATTTCCATATTTTTTCTTTATTTCTGTAAAGTATATTTTGTAATCATAGTCATGTAATCCTATATATGAATTGGTAAATGAAGAAATGTCTTTATAACCACAAGACTCCTAACAGCAACTTGTATATAGTAAGTATATAATACAATACTTAATGAATTGAATCGAACCTAACTGAATTTGTTTAGAAGTCACAAAGAAAATTATTTTTATAGTAATACCTGTTATTGACTCAAATGATTAAAAATAATTTCTCTTCTTTGTTATTCTTCACTTGGAATAACTTTTTGTTGTTTCCAAAAATTGAGTCCAGTTTGAATGGAGCAAGATTTGTTACTAAAGAAAAGAATGGGAAGCCAGCAAGATATAACGAAAAGGGCAAAACTTTTGGGTTCAAATTCTTCTTCTACTATTAACTAGCTATGGAATCTTGATTGGACAAGTCACTTCTGTTTTACAGTTTTAATTTCTTTACCTTCAAACTTGGAAGCTTGGACCAGATGAAACCTTAAGTCCTTTCTAGCTCTAATTCCTAAAAGAAGGTTTTGTTTTGTTTTTTTTTTTTAAATTTTAGGTATGCATTGAATTGGTGCTATAAGTAAGGCAGGACATCTGATTTTTTTTCTAGAGAAATGATATTTAGAGAATACTTACAGGGCTGCTTTAGCAGAATAGAAACAAATAAATTTGTGAGAACAATTTTTTGAAATAGGAAGTCATCCCTGAGACTATACTCCAATAAGGTCTTCCCATGGCTCTGCCATCCATCCTTCTCCACCTTGGAGCTTAAATGTTCTAGGGTCTCTACTCATGGGGGGACTGGAGCAAAGAATCTTTTTTCCCTCCACAAAACATTGGATCTTTTCTGTAACTGAATTTGTTTTAATTTGAATCGATTTAAGAGCATATCTTGTGAAACATGTCCAGGGCACCAAGCTTACTATCTATTGTTTAGCTCTGAGCAATGACAGCATTGTTTTAAAAAGTATGTATTACCCACTCATAGAATTTTAGGATTAGAAATGATTTTAGCAGCATTCTGGTCAATTCTATACCACAAAATCATTCTTTTCTACAACACACTCAATGAGTAGTCATTCAGTGTTTGTTTAGAGATGTTCAATAAGGAAGGGGGGAGAGGGGTAGTACCTCTTAAGTCACTAGGAAACTCATTATACTTTTGGAGAGTTCTCATTATTAGAAAGATTTTCCTGATATCAAGTCTAAATTTGTCTTTCTTATGTTGTTCCTAGTTCTTTCTTTTGATGCTGAACAGAGCAAGTCTACTTCTTCATGTCCCTCCTGAGGCTTCTCTATGAAGGCTAAATGTCACCAGTTTCTTTAATTGATCTTCATGAACTTGAGACCCTTCATCATTTTGGTTGCTCTACTTCAGGAATGAGGAAACTTTTTTCTGCCAAGGGTCATTTGGATATTTATAACATCGTTTGCAGGCCATACAAAATTGTCGACTTATAGAACTCAAGCAGTAGGAGGTTTCAGTTCATCATTGCCTGTGGTTGCCTTAGCAAATGATTTTCTGGGCCTTATATAGACTGCAGGCTGGATGTTCCCCACTTTTGCAGTCGACCTGTTATATTTTTTTAGCTTATTAATTTCCATGTTAAAGTGTGGTAATTAAAACTCTACAATCACTCCAGATGTGGTTTGACTAGGCAAAATTCGGGAGGTCTGTCATCACCTTATTCTTGGAAACTATGCTTTTCTTAGCACAAATTGAGATAGAATGATTTTTTTGGGGGGGTGGGGGAATGGGGCTTCCATTTCTTTCTAGTTGGCTCATACTGAATGACTCATAAACATGACACAAAGCTAGTTGAACATCATCTGAATCCTGGAGCCTGTTCCTTCCTTTCTTTGCATATTCTCATGCCTTTCCAGAAGCAGGACCTTGTTACTAACACTTTAGCATCATTTAGTCATTATAATAACTTCACAATCTATGTGGGAGCAAATATTGTTTACTCTTTGAGAGATCTATGATCTCATTAATATGGACATCTTGTTCGGTGATACAGATCACACCCATATATTCCTCTCTGTTTTGTGCCATTGTATATCTATACCCATGTATTCTGTGCTATTATTTATTATTATTATTATTATTTTTGCTGAGGCAATTGGGATTAAGTGACTTTCCCAGGGTCACTCAGCTAGGAAGTGTTAAGTGTCTGAGGTCAGATTTGAACTCAGGTTCTCCTGTCTTATTCTGTGCTATTCTTGTCCATTTCTTTCCATATATTTGCAATAGGGGACTCATTCAACATTCTAGGGGCCTTTCTCTCGGTCTCTTGACATTAATACAGCAGCCAGGTGATTGGGTGATTATCCCTCATGTTGAGTTTGTGACAAGCCCATATTTTTTTTATCTTCCTACATTTCTCTAGAGACATCTTTAATGCTATTAGACCTATAAGCAATTGATCATTTGCAGTGTATTACTGCCTTCTCAAGACTACCACGAACCTCTCCATTGACCTGTGGGTGATCCTTAACTTTAATTATTTAAAAACTGTGGTATTCTATGATTTGTAGCTATACAGATCACCAAAGGAATATTAGTATTAAAAAGATGGGCCTTTGTTTTAAGGAAGAGTTTGAAGTCATAAAGAAACTGGTTAATTTGTCAAAAGCAATATAGCTCTTTCTTCTCTTGTTCAATCATGGACCCAGAACACTGTCTATTTGCAATGTCTATCTGAGATATATGTACTAATGAATAAGCTTTACAGGTGATCCATTCAACTATATATCATGTGTTGACATTTTCATCTATTCTTTTTTTCCTTTGTGAATAGTTAGATCATACTCTTTTCAGCAATTACGGATTTCATTTAGTGAAATTGACAGTATTTTAGGGTTAGATGCAATTAGAGCAAGTTTAAATATTTTGATTCTAATTTTACAGATGAGGAAATATTTGTAGGAAGATTATGTGAACTGCTCAAGGTCACAAAGCTAGGGTATGACCAAATCAAAATTTGAAACTAACACTTCTGATTCAGAGTCTGATGTTTTAAAAATTATATTGTGCTATTTCTTTTTTTTAATTTAAAGAAATTTTCAAATATTATTTCTTGAGAGACAAATTACCTCTAAGGTCTGGATCCATGGGTTGCTTTCTTAAAGGATGCTATCTTATTCTTAGTCATATGATCCAGATCTTTGGCATGCATACTATAGCTGTTATACTTGTTATAGATACTAGGCCTTCATATATTTCATGCTAAAAAGTCAATTTGACTGAACTTTTTTCATGAAATTGTTTAATTAGATTTTTTTTTGGGGGGAGAGTAAACCTGTGAAGATTCTATTTTAGTTTCTTTATTTCTTTTTTCTTTTTTTCAGACCTCCAAATTCTTTTATTTTTATTTTTTATTTTTATTTATTTATTTATTTATTTATTTTTTATTTAATAGCCTTTTATTTACAGGATATATACATAGGTAACTTTACAGCATTAACAATTGCCAAACCTCTTGTTCCAATTTTTCACCTCTTACCCCCCTACCCCTTCCCCTAAATGTCAGGATGACCAGTAGATGTTAAAATATATTAAAATATAACTTAGATACACAATAAGTATACATGACCAAAACATTATTTTGCTGTACAAAAAGAATCAGACTCTGAATTATTGTACAATTAGCTTGTGAAGGAAATCAAAAATGCAGGTGTGCATAACTATAGGGATTGGGAATTCAATGTAATGGTTTTTAGTCATCTCCCAGAGTTCTTTTTCTGGGTATAGCTAGTTCAGTTCATTACTGCTCCATTAGAAATGATTTGGTTGATCTCGTTGCTGAGGATGGCCTGATCCATCAGAACTCAGACCTCCAAATTCTTATAACTTGATTTATTTTTTAAAAAATTTCATCAATGATTTCTTGATTTCTTGATCCCTCCCCCAGATCCTTCTTTTGTAATAACAAAAACAATTAAACAAAACCAACTGATACAGCAGGTATATTATAACAGGTAAAACATCTCATATCTTCAGTTTATCACCTTTCTAGAAATAGCTATTAATAATTATAATAGCTAATATAATAGCACTTTAAGGTTTGCAAAGGGGTGATCTCATTTTTGTCTTTGTAATCAAAACACTTGGCGTAATGCCTTGGTTTACTTATATTATTCCATTGGTTCCTTTGAGATTGGGAAGTGTAAGTCATCATATGTCTTCTAGAACTAATGCTGAACGTTACATTTAATCTTATTTCTGATATATTTTTAATATTCTCACACGATTTTAGTTAATGTGCAATGTTGTACTTTCAGTTTTGCTTTCTTGACTGCATCAATTTAGACAAGTATTCTTATATTTTTCTAAATTTCTGATATTTATTTTTTCTTATTGCACAATAATCCATTACTACATTCATATGCCACAATTGTTTATTCATTTCCCATTTTGCCGAATGGAAGGTTCTCATGGAAGATTCTTCTATCCTTTCTCCTTCCTTCCTTCCTCTTTTTTCCACCTTCCTTCCCCCTTTTCCTCCCTCCCTCCCTTCCTTTGTTCATTTATTTCTTTGTTCCTTGCTTTGTTCCTTTCTTCTTTCCTTCCTTTTCCCCTCTCTTCTATTCAAACTCCTCCATTTCTATTGAGGGGTACCATTATCATCCTAGTTACTTAGGATTCCTAACTTTAGAGGCATTTTGACTCTTTTTTTCTCCCAAACTTCCCATATCTTATCTATTGCTAATTCTTCTTCATTGTATTTTCATAACATCTTTTATATCTAATCTTTGCTCCCCACTCCCATGGCCACAGCCTTAGTTCAGGACTTCTTTATCATTTTCCTATATTATTATTATTATAGCCCCTTAGTGGATATCCTTGTCTCTAGTTTCTCTGCTCACAAATTCATACTTCACATAAAATCCAACATTGTCATAGTAAATTGGAGGCCTGGTCATGTCACTCCCCTGTTTAAAAACCTTCTGTAGGTCCTTGTTACTAACTCAGTAAAGCAGTAACTCTGGTACCAACAGTGAAAAGGCTTTTCACGTCTTATTTCTCATTACTTTCCTTTGTCTCAGCCAAGTTATACTATTATTTCAGCTATTTCTGGACTCAGAATGCTGTTTCTCAACTCCATGAATTTTCCTTCTTTCTTTTTTTTAACCTTTTAAAGATTTATTTTCTGTTCTGAATTCTCTCCTCTCCACCCTTTTCTCTATCCATTAAGAAAGCCAGAAATATGAGACCTATTATACATATGGAATTATGCAAGATATTTCCAAATTAACCATGCTTTACAAGGAAAAAATAAAAATAAAGAGAAAATAACATATATTTCAAAGCATACTCAGAATTTATCAGTTTGCTTTCTAGAGGTAGATATAATTTTTTTTATCATGTTCATTCATTTTTCAATTGTGTCCAACTCTTCTTGAGGGAAGACCCCAAATACTTGATTGGTTTGCCACTTCTTTCTCCATTTCATTTTACAGATAAGGAAACTGAGGCAAAAGGGTTAAGTGACTTGTAATTATTTAGATAGTAAGTGTCTTTAGAATTTAGGAAGATGAGTCTTCCTAACTTTAGGGCCAGCACTCTATCCATCCAGCCACTTAATTGCCACCATTCATATTAAATCCTTGGAAGCTGCCACAGATCATTGAACTGATCAGAATAACTAAAGCTTTCCTAGTTGATTATCATTGCAATATTGTTTTTACAGGGTACATTATTTCCTGTTTCTTTTTCATTTTGTACCATGAATTTTCAGTGGTTTTCTGGCATAGAGAATGCCCTCTCTTCAGCTCTGACTTTCAGATTTTTTTTTTCTTTTATGGTTCATCTCAGCTGCTATTTTTTTCCTAAAGCCTTTCCTCAAATGTTATTGAAGCAATTTGCCTGATTCCTCCTTTGTTCCTTTTATCTTTTTACCTAACATTATATTTATCTGTGTACAAGTTGTAATCCTCCAGGGGAATATTAGCTCCTTGAAGACAAGGAGTATTTTATTTTATCATTATAAGAAGCCTGGCATAGTGCCTTGCTTGATAAATTTTGTTTGTTGAATTGGATTGAATTTTTCCCATTTTCATGTAAAACTGGACCAATCCCTACTCCTCTTATTTTTCTCATTCTAATATATGCTTATTTGACCACTCTACTATAATATTTTGAAAATTACAGTCAAGTCTGGGAGGCAAAGTCTAAAACACAAGCAATCTATGCTATTGCTTCTTCTTTAGGTCATGTCATTCTCCATTTAGGCGGGTTTCTTGTCATCCACTGTAGTATATATTTTCATGGTTAAAGAGCTAAAATTCATACTTAACAATAAGGTATTTGGGTTATTTGGGGATTTCAATTATTCATGTTCCCTTTAACTTCTATTTTTTATGAGTAATTGGAATGTGAGTGAAGGGTCAACATTTGTAAAGCACTAAATTATGACACATGTTGAGATGCACACCAGTATAGTGCAGAGAATTCAGATAAGAGAGAGAAATGCTAATATCTATATCTATGTTTAAATGAGGTGCTAGGTTTTGAGTAGACTGTCAAGCTGAGACCCTTTAAATGCCTTGACTGAGCAATCTAGCCAAACCCCATTTTCACAGTTTCAAACATTTCACAATCTCCTTGTTCCATGAAATGCATGAAAGCTGCTCTGACCACAGAGACTGATGCACTGTCCCTTTTATCTCCAAAATGGGCTTCAATTGGTTCCAGGGAAAATGATTCCCCCAAACCAGTCTGTTAGTAATAATTGGCTTATATGTGACCTATCCATTTCCACAGGTGCATTAGACCTAGGCACAGGTGCCTCCTCTATCTACCCCAGGGCAGCTGAGTAGGGGAGCCAAACCAGTCAGCTGGCTAGTAGCAACCTTAGTGCTCAGCAAGCCCACCCCAGCTTTCTCTTGGATACTTTTGAAATATAGTAGCTGCTATTTTACCCTCTGGTAATGGAAGACAGTCATAGAGTGTATAGAAATCTGTTGTTACTGCCAAGTAATAAGGAGGGCATAGTGATGGATTGGAGCATGTCTTATGATTCGGAGACATACAGGAAAACATAGGTACTTTTGTTAATAGACTCAGGAAAAAGTCTCTCCTTCCTTTCTTTCCTCCCTCCCTCCTTCTATCCTTCCCAGTATTTTCACTGCTTTTCCCCATACTTTCTTACCTCTACTTGTTTGGCCAGCCCAGCAATGGGAGTTCAATCAGGCTGATAACTGGCATTTATCCTAATAAGGATGTTGTAGTGATATCTTGAATTGTGACAACGAATGGGTAAAGTACAATGTTTGAAAAGTCAAATTGTGTGTTGCCATAGATTCTAGGAGAACTACAAAATAGAGGCTCATGGAAATGTTACTGGTTTGTGTGATACCTGGTATCTTGAATCCTAATCTTTGAATTTTAAACAATTCAAAGCTGGTTCCATCTTCAGCAACAGAATAGTTAAAATTTGGGTTGGCTATAAATAGATAGTAATTATTTATCTAAGGATGTAACCTCCCACGGAGGCTACTGATTGTTAGGGCCATACATACCAATCTTCCCCAGATACACATGAAGATGAGCCAATGTTAAGGTGCCAAACAGCCTTGGTTATATCTCAGCAGGGATTAGCAGAAAGCAAGAGCAAGTGTATGTATGTCTCTGCATCTCTCTACATCTCTGCCTCTCTCTACTTCTCTCCACATCCTTGCCTGTGGACTCAAAGCTGGTGATTTATATTTATTCTCCTCTGAGATTTTTCCATGCCTAGCCCATGCAGCACCGTGTAAGTGGATCCGCAGAAAGGAGACACCTGGAATTAGTGCTGTGTCCTAAGATCTAGCAAGAGGACACATCCCTTGCCATCTCAAGGAACCTTTAACACCTGTAAGACACAAACTCCTGCCTCAGAGTCCAAGCTCCCTTCTACCTCCTGGGTCCGCCCTACCAGCTGACATGGCAAACATGGCAATTTTCAGAAGGCAAGTCCCTAACATATCCCCCTTTCTGTTTAGCAGGGACTGCTCATAAAACCAGCTTTGATATTAAAAATAGCTCACTTAATAAAATTATAAGATGTAAAATAGCTCACTTAATAAAATTACAAGATGTATAAAATATATATCTACATATAAAACATAGGCTTAAAGTAGAAAAAGTAACAATACAAAGATGCAATAAAGGGGATGAGAAGGGAAGTATGTTCAATCAGGTGTTGGTACCAGAGTTATAGAAGAAATTCCCCAGGTGGCCCCCAAGGGGCTAACTCAAGCAGTCAGACCCAGATTCATCTGTGGGAAAGGGATGAAGGTCTCATCTTCTGGAACTGCTTCAGGCTAACAAGGGATGTAGAGCTGGCCCAACCCAGTGGAATCCAGATTAAAGAGGGGAGATGAGTGAGTTGTAGGCAGCAGTAGCCACATCCCGTACCCAATGTCAAGATCAGGTCTAAGGTGATTTCAAGTTGACCAAGTGGTTGGTATTTTATGATTCAGAGTCTGGAAAAACAACTTTCCTTGTTTTTAATTCTGAAATCCAGTGGCCTTCCCCATCAGGACCTGCAATACCTAAATTTTCCAGCCCTGTCCAAAGTACTAAGGTTAGACTTTGCCAATGTCTTCTCGTCCTTCCAAAGGACCTTTTGAATGTTGTATGGCGCTTGAAGCCCTGTTTTCATAAGATCTAGTTTTCTATCCTGGAAGACTTTATCCACATCCTCCTATCTGGCTCTAACATATATTACAGCTATGTCACCAGGCATGATCACGGGCATTATACCCTGACCCATTATGCATTCCTACCTTCCTGTCTCTCAACGAGGCTGTTGAACTTTCCCTTGCTGGGCCTGGCAATCCTTACTTGTAACCTCTCCCTCAGAGATTACTGATTGCCCACATGTTTAATCCTAGGCCTTTGCACATTTTTAGTCACTGCCTCATTAAGCAGTAGTTCTTGTTCAAAAGGGCACATGAACCCAGGAGCTCGTAAGCTTAAATTTGAAAGACACTAGAGCCAACATTCTCACATCTTTTTATCATCTTCTCAAGGCTTGCGTCCTTATCTAAGGAGGACATGGCTTTCTGGCAATGGGCGTTAGTGTTTTCTCTAGCTAATTCTTCTTTACCTACTAACCTCTTAACAGCCACCTATAGGGGAGCCACAAAATCAGGGATTCATCTAGGCCCTGTTTGCAACGTTTCTTTGGCTAAGTTTGAAAACAGTCATCCACTGCAGAAACTACCCAGGTATAAAGCAGACTTTAGCAATAGTCTTCCTATTATTTGATGTTAGTATACTGCTAGGAGAGCCAGCAGCTCCTTAACATATGGAGATTCAACCCTGTAAGTGTTAACTACCTCTTTCAATTCCTTAAATTTCTTCCATTTTAGTAGGGCCCACTTTCTTTCCTGGGGGCTATCAAACAGGCCAAATCCTTGTTTCCTGGTTCCCTTGTTTGCTACCTTCTGAATGTTCTGTCTGTAACATACATCTGTAAATCTATCTACTTCTTGCTTCTTTTCCACTGCCTCTTCCTGTGATGTCATATCTACTTTTGGCTTGCTTTTTCAGTATTGAGGTCTTGTCTCCCTTCCCATGATTGGACCAGCTGAACTCATGAGGTCCCTGGCCAATTCCATCCCTGTTTGGGCGCCATTTGAAACCTCCCACTGAAGCTCCTGATTTCCAGGGCCATACATACCAATCTTCCCCAGATACACACAAAGATGAGCCGATCTTGAGGTACCAAACAGCCTTTCTTTATTGGTAATCTCATCAGGGGTTAACAGAAAGCAAGAGCAAGTGTATGTATGTCTCTGCATCTCTCTGCATCTCTCCATATCTCTGCCTTTCTCTACTTCTCTCCACATCCTTCTTGCCTATGGACTCAAAGCTGGTTATTTATACTTACTCTCCTCTAGGATTACCTTGTGCTTAGCATACTCAGCACTGCATAGGTGGATCCACAGAAGGGAGATACCTGAAGTTAGAAAAGTTAGAAAAGATCTAGCAAGAGGACACACCCTTGGCCTTCTCAAGGAAACACCTGTAAGACACAATCTCCTGCCTCAAAGGCCAAGCCCCTTCTACCTCCTGGGTCCGCCCTACGAGCTGACATGGCATACATGGCAATCCTCAGAAGGAAAGTCCCTAACATAAGGGCAATCAAGAGCATTCATTAGCTTGGATGCAAGACCATATACCTTATAATGCATATGTGATCTTTACAATATCACTTTTATGGTTCTCCTGTGATCTCATTTTTATACTAGTAAAGTATGATGCTGTATGAGTATGTGCCATATATTTGTTGTTCTACAATGAGCACATTGTATATGGATATTGATGTATGTGTGTGTATATATGTATATATGTGTATGAATACACACATATGTATATACATATGTGTGTATATACTCTTAGAATAATTAGCTCATTTTAAGTCTAGGGGTTTCTAAGGTCTGCAGGGTTCCTTACTAAGTAGAAAATTTTCTAACATTTGTACAGAGGTTGGATGGACTCTCTGCCTTCACTTATATTTATACGTAACTCCAGTAAACTCATGAACCCTTTGTGGTAGGGCAAACTTCAGTTTATTGAAAATATTTTAGTAATGAAACAATTGATTTTATTGTAATTTATTGTAATGTGTGTGGACTGACAGGTATCTGGAAGGGAAGTCTGGGAAAGATGAGACTTTTTCCCAGGACTTTCCCCAGTAATTAATGAGGTAGATACATTAGTGGTCTGAACCCAAGTCATATGCTTCAATATGGGCCTATGGCCCATGATTTCACTTTTTCTATCACAACTCAAATATTACCTTTTCTGTTTTCCTATTGCTGCTTGACCTTTGTTGGAAGTTCTTTTTGCAGCTCTGTATGACCTTACTCTTTCCTCTTAGATTCCAGACCCTCAGAAACTCTACCTCACTATAACATAGCTCATCATTCTTATACAAGTTCTTTAGGGAGAATGTCTTGATAATGTCTCATAAAATGTCTTGATTGAGTCAAGGAAGTATACAGCTCCCTTCTCCCTTTTGATCCAATCAATTACTTTTAAACAGGGTGAGATAAGCAATGGAAACCAAAACCAGCACTTACATATATGTGTGAAATACACACACACACACACACACACACACACATTTATATAGACATATATATGTAACATGGGTTTACTGCAGCTCTACTCTCTCAGGGTTAGGTCTATTACATTTTGCTCCCCTTACCCCCAGGGTTCTCCAGTACTCTGAGGGAGTGAGGGATTCTCTTTTCTCTGACATTAGCTTGAGCCCTCATTGGTTGTCTTCTTCCATTTTCAGGTGCCCACTGACTATACTCCAGTTTTATTTATCCACTTAACATCATATTAGCCTTACAAAACTTTCTTCAAAGCTAAAAGAAGAACATGCAAACATTTTCCCCAATATCTTGAAAGTTTAATTCTCCCCACTCCCACCTCAGGGTTGGAAGAGAGATTAGGTTTACAGTTTAGCTCAATTCCTACATAATAGTAGTCCCATTGAATTCAAGTCCAAATCCCCATGGAGCTAATGACTGTTACAATCTTCCAGTCTCCTAGGTTCTAGCATTTTCTAAGTGAGATCATATATATGTCTATGTATTTACAAATATGTATATAATACATACATTATATATATATATATATATACATACATACACACACATGTAACACCACACACATAGAGAATGAGGACCATATGTATATGACCACAGTCAATAGAAAAAAGCTACTACCAATCATGTGTTAGATCAACATAGATAACTCTATGTCTGTGTATGTGTATATATATATATATATATATATATATATATACACACACATATATTTGTAAGTATATGTATATTTGATCCTTACCCTAGGGATATGATGATGGATTATATGTGTATACATATCTATCTATCTATACATATACACATTTCCACAAAATCCTACCACTGCTACTGCGCCTTTGATCCTTTCCTACTTGACAAGCTCTAAGCTTTCAAAAAGAAGAAAAAAGAAAAAAAAGTTCAGCCAGACCCAACTGACACATTTATGATATTTTATAGCACACATTGCATTTCATACCATAATTCCCCCATTTTTGATGAAATAAAGAGGTGCTTTTTCTCCAGTTTTCTCTCAGTTTAAGTTCTCTGATCATTATATTACGTAGCATTCAGTTTTCTTATTGTTATTTCTATTTATATTGTTCCAACCACTATGTATATAGTTTTCCTGATTATGTTTACTTCTCTCCAGATTAGTTCATGTAAATCTAGAAGAAAATCATTATTAAAAAGATAGGTCTTTGTTCCAAGAAAAACATTAGGGTCATTAAAAACCTTGCATAATTTCACTCTTCCTCTTGTTAAACTCTGAGTAGAGTTCTACTCCTCCTCCCCAGCCACCCCCCAAGTCCATGCTTCCTCAGTCTCAGGCAGTCCCAGAACTGACATTGCCCAGGCAGCAGGAAAGCCCACCACCATGAGGGTGCTTCCCTCTGTTACTTTTCCTCTTCACTTTCTCTCTTAGCTAAGGTCTCTGAAAGCCCAGCTAGGATGTTTGGTGGCTACATTGTTTGATAAGATGGCAATCAATAACTCTATCCCTTTTTGTGAAATGGAGAACAACTATACCTTGACATCTATCCTACTACTGCCTCTTGAGGCCTTACTACCTATCCTACTCTAAGATCTTCAGACCATTATTATTATTATTAATTTAACGATGTAATCAAAGGACCTTTGGACCTTGCCATCTTCCCTATTGCAAAATTCTTGGGACTTCCAGACCTTACCCCTTTCATTAGAGTTGAATTCTTTTCTGTATTCCATTTTATAAAAGAAGAAACTTAAACTTCCTTATTTCGTATCTTCAATACATATAAATCAGTAGCTGAAGTCTTAGGGAGTGTTTCCCAGGATGGTAAAAATGGCTGATTTTTAAAATGCATCTATCTCATGGGGCTATTATAAGGACCAAATGAGATAATGTGTAAAGAGTGTTAGTAAAACTTAAAATACTTTTAAAATTCTATTTCTTATTATTTTGAACTCAAGCTCACCTGGATTCCTGGTCCCAGGAGGCATTTGTTTCCAGATCTTTACAACCTCATGGCTTTGTGTTCTGGGAATCTTACTGGTGCTGAGGTTTCAAGTTTTACCCAGATGCTGATTTACCCTGTTGGTAGTGATAATAGATTTGGGGAAGTTATGTGATACACTAGATAGAGCACAGGTCTTGGAATCAGGATAGACGCGAATTCAAATCAAACGTCAGACATACTTACTACCTGTGTGACCCTAGGTGAACCAATTAATCTCTAAGATTCCTCATCTATAAAATGAAGATAATAATAGCACTGACATCTCAGGGTTATTGTGAGGATCAAATAAGATAATATGTGTAAAGTTCTTAGTATAGTGCCTGACACACAGTAAGTGCTCTGGAAATGCTAGTAATTATTACTATTAATCTCCAAGCCCAACCCAACAGAGATAAGGTACTTTAGATGGGAGATAAGAAGGTAACAGGCAGCAGGGATCTGCAAATAGCAAGCAATCTGTGCACTCACCTTTATTTCATGGATGAAAATAGACAATGTCTGGGTGAATTCTATCTTCCATGAAGTGGATGCTCAATTCAGAGAAACTGTTTACATTTGAGACCCTTCTCTGAGCTCCACAAGGAACTTTTGACTTGGACTCTTTAAAAGAAAATGGCGTAGACATTTATTTTGTCAGTACAGGTCTCTGTGTTTAATTTTAATAGGGGTGATTTTTAGCAGATTCTCTCAATGTTAGACATGCTCATTGGAGGCTATTAGTATACATGCAAACCCCAAATGTTCTGCAACACAATCACCAACCTAATTTGGGCCCTCATTACATATTATAGACAACTCTGGAGATAGGGTGTTGGATTTGTAAGACACAGTTCAGGTCCCACCTCAGGAGCTTATTAGGCATGTGATGTCAAGCAAGTCATGTAACCTTTCTAAGTTATTTGCTCATCTGTAAAATGGCAGTAATACTAGCACCTGACTTATAGGATTGTTGTGAGATCTGATAAGAAAATGAATGTAAATTACTTTATAAACCTTAAAGTTCTGTCTCATTATTTTCCATTATTATCTTGCTTAGACTATTCTAGTAGACTCATAATTGCTTTTTACTGCATCCAGTTCCTTTTTTGCTCCAATCTGTCTTTTACCCAGTTGCAAAAATGCTATTCCTAAAATTTGCTTCTTTGTTCAAGAAGATTTGGTGATTCCCTATTTATTCCACAGTAAAGTACAGATTCCTCTGTTGACATTTAAAACCCTTCTTAATACTGAACTGACATCTTTGTAGATTGATTTCTTATTACTTCCTTTCATGTATTCCATATTCCAATTAAACTGGTTTGCTTGTTGCTTCCAATATACAACATTCCATTTCTCTTCTCTGTCTCTGCATAGGTGATCCCTCACACCTGCAATACTATCCCTCCTTAACTTTGCTTTTTGGAATTCCTAGCTCCTTCCAAGATTAGTTCTGATGACACTTCTTATATGAGTCCTTTCCTGATGCCCCCATGGTTAATACTCTGTCAATTATTTTTAAAATTTTAAATCAGGAGGTAGTGCTAATAGCTATACATCTGATCCTATTTGTGAAGGCAGATCTTAGTTCTAATGAATCACAGACTCCGTGGTAGTTTGCACATCCTCTTGATGGGAAGAAACACTGGATACTTGTAATGGGCTGAGGCTTGAGTTGATGCACTGAAGTCCCAAGCACATGAGGCTAAATAGTAATTGGACTATACTCTATTAATATACATGCTTGGATAAAGAATGGCCCCTGCCCATTCTCTGTGCAAGTCCTGATGTGTTGTAGAGGAAATGATGATTTTGGGGGGTGGAGGCAGAGAGAGACAGGAAGAGAGGCTGGGAGAGATTGGCCTGGGTTCCATGTTTGTAGCTGCTGGTCGTGTGGCTTCTGGTCTAGCTAGCTTCTTGACTCAGCTACACACATTGCTATCACTGATTCTCTTCCACCTCCGATCTTTCTTCACTGAGAATAAAGACTGATGATTTCCCCCTAACCTGAATTCCTGACTCAGGCTGATTTTAAAATACCCGGTCTTCACAGATACTGATTGCAGTTGTTTTTTACTCTTGGTATAGAACTGATAAGCAAACCCACATTGTATAAAATGAGAAGACAGCGTATAATAATTATCTCCCAAGAGGCTGCAGACCCAGCACTCTCTTAGGTCTTGGAATTTCCCAAATAACTCAGGAAGTGCTTTAGACCCAAAAGTTCTAGAAAATGGGGGGGAGGTTGAGTTTGTTTAGTTCCCCATGGTTGCACCTCACTTGAATGGGTGAAGGAGGGCCCACTCCAGCTTGGGATCTAGGATGAGCTGAAATACAGCAAATTTTGTGGGTTTTTATTTTTTTTGGCCTCAGAAAATCTTGGTTATTAACTGGGAACCCTGACTGTCTCTGACATAGATCAACATATTATAGAATAGGGTGAGAGATTTCAGCAGAAAACCTAAGAGAAACTGCCTGTTGAATTAAATTGAATTGAAACAACCAGAATACTTATCCATGGTGTGGCCATTTTCGATCGTTTAAGTGCCATGCTGGCTGCAACTTTGATACCCTTATAGTAGCTTTTTACTAAGATTAGTTTGAAATGCAGATATTTGTTGAGTAAATGGTTAGGTGCTCATGCTCAAGATATATTGCAGGGTCTTGAGAAGATCTCTTTTCTTCTTCTCTGCTATGTATCACTTGTTCATCTTAATTTATCCTGGTACCTGCAGCTCCCACACTGGAGTCACTCTTTTGGACTTAAGCAAAAAACTATTAGTAGTTTGCATTTGCCTAGAGTTTTATAGTTACAAAGAGCTTTATTTATGTTATTATCTTAGACTAATAAATATTGGAGCTATTCCTTTAATAGGCTAGTTCATAAAATCATAGAGGAGGAAAATATTCAGAAGTTATAGAATCATAGATTCAGAGCTAGAAAAGATCTTCAGGGTTATCTAGTTGGATTCTCTCATTTTACAGATGTGGAATTGATAGCCCTGAGCAGTGATATGTCTTGCCCAGTGATTAAGTGGTATCACCATGCCTCAAATCTGTGTCACTACTCCAAATCTAGTATTCTTGTGTAATGCTTGTGTAAGCAACAAGAAGACTGCTTTTCCTTAGGCCTTGAGGACAAAATCTGTTTGATTTTTGATTGGTTCAAGGGTGAAAGAAAAATGTCTGGAGCTTGAGATTCTTGCTCTATGGGACAGACTTTGGTGGTCTACAAGTTGTATGAGGAGTCTATGGGGCTGGTGAGAATTAAAGGGGATGATCAGGGAAAGAAACTAGAAGCCTCAGGCTGACTCTGTTTTATCTCTAAATGACATCCACTAATAATATGATGCATCATTATTTTCAGCCAAGTCTTGTCCACAAACTCCACAAAACTTCTCATAACTGCTCCCTTTTATCCACTCATATTGCAACCACCCTAGTTCAAATTTTTTTTTTTTTTAACAAAATTACCTCTTGTCTTGGATCAGTGTAATGGCTTCCTAATTGGTTTCTCTATCTCTAGTCTCTCCCCTTTTTAATTAATATGCCATATAGCTGGCAAAATAATAGTCATAAAGTATGAATCTAAATATATTACTTCCCTATTCAAGAAACTCCAATGGTTCCTTACTACCTTGACAATATAATGCAAACTTTTTTTTTCAGCATTTAAAGTCCTTTGCAATCTTGCCTTTCCAAATGTATGTCTTACTATTCTACTATTTGTAGACAAATTAGCTTACTTAATGTCCTTTGCATACAACATTCTACCATCACTGTGCTTTTGCACAATCATATAAAGTATTTTTAAATCATATTATATATAAACTGGAGTCAGAAGTACCTGAGTTCAAATTTGGCCTCAGACACTTATCAATTGTGTGACTCTGTGCAAGTCACTTAATCTTTGTTTGTCTTAATCTACTGGAGAAGGAAATGGCAAACCACTCTAGTATTTTTGCCAAGAAAACCCCAGTTGGGGACCAGAAGAGTTAGATATGATTGTAACAACTGAACAAGAACAATATGACTTTCTTCTTACACAAGGACTTTATTGATTCCTCTTGCCTCCTTAGCTGCTAGTGCTTTCCCATAGAAATTAGTTTTTTTTTTTTTTTTTTTGTATTTCATCTTATCAGTAACTCTTTTTATAGTGGCTAGGAATTGGAAATCAAAGGGATGCCCTTCAATTGGGGAATGGCCAAATAAACTGTGGTACATGATTGTAATGGAATATTATTGTGCTGTAAGACAAGCAGTGACTCTTCTCAACAATGCAGTGATTCAAGGCAATTCTAAAAGCCTTGGTATGGAAAATGCCAATCACATTCAGAGAGAGATCTATGGAGACTGTATGTGGATCAAAGCATAGTATTTTCACCTTTTTGTTTGTTTGTTTGTTTCTTTCTCATGGCTTCCCCTCCCCAATCTGATTTTTCTTGTACAAAATGACATTTATGGAAATATGTTGAAAGGATTGTACATATTTAACTTGGATTAGATTACTTGCTGTCTTGGGGAGGGGGGAGGTAAGGAAGGGAGGAAGAAAAAATTAGAATACAAAGTTTTATAAAAATGAATGTTGAAAACTATTTTATATGTATTTGGAAAAATAAATAAAAGCCAAAAAAAAAAAAAAGAAAAAAGAAAATGAAAAGCAGGAAGATTTAAGAAAAACCTGGAAAGACTCATATGAACTGATGAAATTAATAGAACCAGAAGATTGTTGTATATAATAATTGCAATATTGTTTGGTGAACTGTGAATGACTTAGCTATTCTTAGCAATACAATGATCCAATACAACTTTAAAGACTATGATGAAGCATATTATCTGCTTCCTGAGAAAGAATTGATAATTATTGAATATAGACTAAAACATGCTATTTTTCATTTTCTTTCATTAAGGTTTTCTTGTACAAAATTATTAACATGGAAATGTTGTACATAATTAAAATATTTATTGATTAATTTTCATTATAGTTTAAGTACCTCATATTCAAGTATAGGGTCAGATTGTATCCCAAATTCACAAAAAGAACAGATCTTGGGACTTACTCTTAATTTGTGATTATAATATCATAAGAAATGTATTTTTTTTTTTTTAGAATTTTCCATCCCTCTTAGCATCTCTGTATTTATCCTTTCTCTGAAATTTCAGCTTTTCTAACATTTGGAGTATAAATCTGAATATGTTCATCTTTAATATACCTTTTTTAAATCAAGTATAAAAAACAGCATCCTAAGTCTGTAAATAGATATAAAAAGGGCACCCTGAACCTTCTAGTCAAGTGTGTCAGTTAGTCAGTCAGGCAGTCAACAGGCTTTTATTTGGCACCTATTATGTGTCAGACACTTGTGCTTGATTCTGCTGCTTATTAATTTTATGACTCTGGGCAATGTATTTCACCTCTTGGGGCTCAGTTTCCTCATCCATACTTTTCTAGCTCTAACATTCTGGAGCCTATAAATAGAAATCATTCACATCTTTATGCCAGACCTGGAGCGTCCAGGTGATTGAGTACCTAAGTGTAAAAGTTACCTCAGCCTTTGGCATGTCAATTTTCTGAAGTCAGGCACTAGTCAGAGTTTGGCACACTCCAGATGATGGTACTATTTACCCATTCTCTCTGTTGGGTATTCCCCAGAGGTCCCAATGTCAACTGGTGTGCCAGTGAGAGAGTTCAGCTCTTCTTTTAAAAGTTAGTTTTCATTGTAGTAACAAAGTACACTCACAGGTTGATAAAGGAAGGGATCTTTTCAATGTTAGATGGCTTTAAGTAGGTCTGAGTTTTGTGAAGCTTGGTTCCCATTCTTATTTTTACTAGTAATAAGAGATTAATCTTAACAGCTGAGTTAATTGGGATGAAAAATGTGACATCCAAGCCAGAAATAAGCCTAATGAAGCCCATTAAATAATTTAATGATTACATAATTATGTTCATTTAGAATTCAGGAATTGATCACCCTCAAATTAATTTTACCATCTCTGTACTTTTTGAGCACATTTATTTTGAATAAAGTGAAGGATTGTTTTCATTTCTGATGGGCATTCTGCCATTAATAATCACCTACTATTATAATGGGAAAATGTTGTGTTTTGAATAAGTTCATGTGACCATATATTACCAGATAACAGAGGAGCCTATTCAGCAGAGAGATTTAAGCAATTGAAAGAGACATAATAATAGAGGCTTAATTTAAATCGTAAATGCAAATGAGTAGGCGATTGATGGCTTCCACTGAGCAGAGATCTGGACAGCAAAATCTGGTGTTACTCAGCTAATTATAGTGGAGGGCTAGGCCATCCAGGCAGTTCCAAGTTCATTGCCTTATCGGGGAGATGTGATTGGGAAGGAGAAAGATTCAAAGGCTTTATGGGCTATAGGACTTTTTTTTTCAGCCCTGTGCTTTGTGAAAGAGAATGATTGCCTGGTGCTCTGGGAAGGTGGATTTGTGGCCCATTGTGGGGAATAATAATAGTCCCTTACATTTGTATAGTGCTTTCATGCTTTTCAAATCACTTTCACATAAAATATCTAACTTTATATTCTCAAAAGAGCCCTCTGAGGGAGAGAATACCTTTTAGGACATATGCAGGGTATAACGAAGAGAATACTAACTCTAGAGCCTAAGGACTTGGATTCAAATGCTGTCCTGCTCTCCTCCCTCATATGTTTGACGTTGGGAAAACCACTTATTTTCTCTGTAAAATGGGGGTGGGGGTGTGAAGTGGGTTGGAGTGGACAACTTCTGGTGTTCTTTCCAACTCCATATCTAGGCTTCTAGGAGGCAGCTATAGTGTTAATGGACAGTGGGCCTGCTCTTTCTAGGGTTTGAGACCTGGTTGTGCCATTTACTATAGGTTGTGCCCTATATTCCTCATCCCATAAATATTAGTAATAATAGTTATGCTATTTATGTGTAATCGAGTAGTCAAAAAGCATTATGTAAATGAGAGTTGTTATTGTTGTTATAACTACCTATACAGATGAGGACACTAAAGAGCAAAGCGGTTAGTGGTTTTTTTTCCATATCAAATAGTTAGTATTGGAACAAATGTAATTTCAAGGACGGTAGGAAGGCCTCAATATTTCTTTTCCCCAAATCTTTCCAGCTCCTACAGCTAATGCCTGAAATTTCACTATCAGAGAGCCATTTCCTATAGTGAAGGAGTTAATTCCTGTTAAAATACAAGTAGTCTGTCCTTATGTATTATAATACTTTAAAACATAGGCCATTTATAACTTAGTCTGTAAACATATTTTGATAAGGGTAGGGGAGAGAGCAGGAAGGCATTTAGGACTAATAAGACATAGATATGGAATGAAGCTGGGAAAAAGCCCCAAAACATTGTTATTCTGCAAAGGGCAGGCTGGAGGGAGAATCTTGGCAAAATTTAAATGAATGGAATGAACTTCTCCCCACCTTGCTTTGGAAGAGAAAGTGGTTTCTTGGTCCTCAGGTATTATACATTTTTAGGTTTACCTAAGCTCTTCTGCTTTACTGGAATCTCTCTCTGTTGTTCGTGATTCCCTTGCCTTATTTATTTTTGAAGTCTTGTTGATACTCTTTTTCACATTTCCCCCTCTAATATCCTTTCTGATGTAGAACCTTCCCTTGTATCAAATACAAATCTTTCAACTGATTAACATGGTGGATACCTTTAATATGCAGCAGATCATCTGCATGCAGTATTCTGATTCTTTAGTCCACCTTTCTGAAGAGAGGAGAGGTGAGTTTCATAATCTGTCCCTGGAACCAAGATTGCTCAATGCATTTAATCCACGGATGGGAAGGATTCCTCTTAGTTGCCCTCTTCTCATGCTGACCTCTGAAAAAATACTGGTCAGGCCACAATCTACTTTTGGTCCTGGGGTAATTGGGGTAACTGCTATGATTCTAAGATGAAAATGTGGTGAAGACTTGTTGCTGGTTTTGATTTCCAGAGAATATGTAAGCAAGGAGAACATTTTCTAAATCCAGCTGTGCTAAAAATCAAGCCAGTCCCAACCCAGCAAACACATTTTTTTCATGTTGGCTAATTGCTGATTATAATTGGGAGGATATTTTAATTGGCTGAATCAAAGTTACATGTGTATCCCACATGATGGCAACACTTAAAGCCCAGACAAGAGGAGCCTTCTCCTGCCTTCATTAGCTCTCTAAATGAATTCTTAAAATAAATTAGTCTCTCTGCTCTATGTGGGTATTATGTGAAGTTTTATTAAATACTTACTATGCCAGGAACTATCAATATCATCTCATATGATCCTCACTATAACTCTGGGAGTTGGTGCTGTTATATTTATTTGGTAGTAGAGGAAACTGAGGCAGTCTGAAGTTAAGTGACTTAGCCAGGATCATATAGCTAGTAAGTGATTGAGGTTGCATTTGAACTCAGATCTTTCACTACAATACCTACCTGCCTTATGGAAAGCAGTATTCAATAGTATTCAAAAGGGATTCAAAGACTGGGTTTTATCTCTGACTCTTAAAATGAATAGTTATATAACTATTAGTGATTCTCTTGAACTTCAATCCTCAATTTCCTCACTTATAAATGGACAGGATAGGCAATTGATATAATGGGTAAAAAGTCACATTGGGATATGGAAGATCTGAGTTGAGTTCTGCCTTTGACACACCTTCTCTTGTTCCTTCCCTCTACTGTTACCACTAAACTCTTTTCATTTATACTATTGCAGATTACTCTATTGTATAATTATAATGGCTAAACTTGTCCCCAAAGAAAAGATACAAAGATTCATCTCCAATTCTTCTTAGTAGAGGTACAGGATTATGGATATGGAAGATTATATATTTTGCCAGACTTTGTTGACATTTGTTGAATTGTTCTTTTTCCCTCTTTTTTTTTCATTATTTATTATAATAGATGGTTTTTTGGTTGGGGAAGGTGGGAGGGATACATTGGGGGAAAAAAGGTGATTTAATAACAAAAGGCATCAATGAAAAAATTTTGAAAAAAGTAATGGCTTCTTGTGCATATGGATATCTGAGCAGAACCATAACAATTTATACAAGGACAACAACATGGTAAAAAAAAAGTCTCTCTTGTAAGACTTAAGAACTGATTAAAGCAATGTTTGATCTCTCTGGAAGACCTATGATGAATCATGTTACCTGTCTCCTGATGGAGATGTGATGGACACAAGGTGCAGAGACAAACATTTTTTGTATGGATTTATTTTGCTTGATTATGTTTATTTGTTGTTACAAGGTTACATTTTCTGTCTTTGTTTTAGTTAATGGGGAAAGGAGTCAGAGAATAATGATTTAGCAATGGTGATGCTCAAAAAAAGGAGAGTTAAGATATTTTTTTTTAAAATGCACAGTAGAGAAGTGGCACAATGAATAGAGCACTGGCCCTAATTTGAATCCAGCCTTAGATACTTACTAGCTGTGTGATCCTGGACAAGGCATTTAATCCTAATTGTTTTCAAAAACTAAATGCACGGAAGAGGAGAAAATTTAGAAGGAAGTACAGATAAGTAGGATGGTTTTGAAAACAATGTGTGGCATATATATACACACACCCATATAATGAAATTCAGAATTTTAAATAGAATCTTCATTTTCTGTTCTGATTTTTATATGGAAATATACTTTTTAGTGTCCAAATTCAAAGAAAAAACCAAACATTTAAAAGAAAAAAGAGAAGAAATGATTTTAACTCGATGCAAAAAGCACTGAAGCTAACATGAATCAACATTGTCTGGATAGCTGTGATGGATGTTTCATTCAGCAATGGATGACTGAAGATAAATGATATGTTATCTTTCTTAAAGCAATCAGGTTGTGTTTATGTGCAGTTAATGATTCGATATTTTAGGAATTCAAAGCCGCAATAGAAATGTATTCAAAGGCAAGGAAACATTTGTGGATTGACTTTTCTAAAAGTTGAGCATTTTTGATTCAAGAGTCTTAATTCTCTGGTGTCTGAGAGGAATTGTGAGACAAGGGAACTTTAAAATGGAGTGAGAGGTCTTAAATCTAAGTATTTAGTATTTAATAACCTATAGCCCAACCCATTCATTTGAGAGAAAATTTTTCCAACACTAAATTTAAATTGGTCTCTGGACTCTTCCATTCACTGTTACTACTTCTGCCCTTTGGGATCAAAAAGAATAAGCCTACTCCTCCTTTCACCTAAGAAAGGAAGTGTCTTACCTAAGGTCACACAAATGGTGAAGAGCAGTCAGGATAGAAGCCCATATTCTTTGAGATGAAATATTTTCATGATACTGTCTTTTCTAAAACAAATAAAAACAACTAAGCCAAAATAACAGATACAGTGACTGGTTCTGACAACATATGTTCAATCTGCTCCCATATTCTCCTACCTTGTTGTTAATAGGAAAGAGGTGTTTTCTTATGTCTTATTTTTCCTTATTTTCCAAATATATTGGGGATATTACATAACAATGATAGTTTATATTGTGAATAGTTTTTAAAGCAGTTATTTTATTTGAGTTGCATGGCCATGTTATAAAATAAGTTAAGGACAAGTATTATTATTCCACTTCACAGATGAGGAATCCTACATTCTTATAAGTTTAAGTGACTTGCACATAGTCATATAGGTGATAAATATCATAAGTGGACTTAAATATGAATCTTCTGACACAGTATTATCTGGATTCAGAGCCTGTATAGTTTGGCACACGATGGAAAGATATAATTTGCTGATATGTACATGTCTGAGTGAATTCATTGAGAGCACACTTTAATTAGTAAGGAAAGGGGTTTATGACCTAGAGCTATAGAATGTGGATGGGGAAAAGGGAGTTGGATTATCTGTATTGACCAATCCTATTTATTTGGTCAGCACAGTCCTAGGCCACATGCAGCAAATCCCCATGGTCCCAAGTGATGTGTAGCTTCAATGTCCCCTTCATTTTTTCAGGAGCTTAGCATCAATTAAATTTTTATTAGCATTATAAATCTGCCTTCTGCTACAGGAAAGATTTTACAGGAAAGCAGAAAGAACTGGAAGACATAGTGATGACATCATAGAGTCTAGGAAAAAAGGATATTTTTGAATTAAGGCAAGGAAAAAGGATAAGGAGTCAGATGTGGTTTACTAAGGAGCAAAATGACAGGACCTGGAAGAGCCAGGGGAAAATTGAAAAATAATTTTGACTGGATGAAGATGCTTTAAGTAGTAGATACTTCCTTTTGCTAACTTATTTCTCAGAGACTAGTTTTATTCAGGGGAATTGCTTTAACTCTCCATCTAGATTGTAAACTCTTGCCAAGAAAGACCAGTTGTAAATTCCTTAGGATTTTGTTTCCCATGATGCTTAGAGCCAAGAGATCATGACTAGATATAGACATTGTGGCAAACAGAGCAAGTCCTAGGTATTTAAAAACTCTACCATGTTTATTATATTTTATTTCTTTACTATGGTGAGGTAGTAAATATGTGCTGATAAATGTTTAAGAAATAGCTCTCTGGAAAAATATGCACAGCACATAAGTTTAATCTGCTTTCTTAGCATTTTCTTTGTCATGTTTAGAGGCAATCAGAATTAAATGTAGCTTGGTTATAGAATACTGAACCTGTTAGGAGGACCTGAGTTTAAATTTGGCCTCACACAACTAGCTGTGTGACTCTGTCCAAATCATTTAACTTCTCCTTGCCTTAATTTCCTCATCTATAAAAAAAAAAGGATAAAAAGAACACCAAATTCTCTGGATTGTTGTAAGGATCAAAGGAGACAATAATTGAGAAGTGCTTAGCACAATGTCTTATGCACAATAAGTGCCATATAAATGTTAGCTATACTGTTATTATTAAGTCACCTTCTTCTCGTGTTCCACTGCTCTTTGTAGTGTATCTGTAGACACTTTCCTCAGGTCTTATTCAGGTTCACTTTTATCAACCCCACATATTGCATGCATGTCCATTGTGACTGAGACCTTCAATATCTTCCAATTACTCAAGAGAGAAAGGGAGGGTGAAAGGACAAATATCCCTTATTCCTTATGACTAGTTTTATGACTTCCTTCATTTGCATGGATGCTCTATTAGGATCCTTTGTGGGAAACATCTTTGAGGAAAACAAAATTAGGCTCTGGTCTGAATTTTGTAGAGCCCTTTTCTTTCCCTGGGAAACTGTCCCTTCTTGAACATATATTCATCCCTGCAGGACAGGTAGCTGGACTATCTATTGGCAATCAGAGCTAGAAACATCATCATGAGCTGGATTCAAACCCTGGAATAAAGCTCAGAAATGCTGGAATCAGAGGTTAAGGAGCCAGGTTGGGTGGAATTAAAGTCTGACTATTCAGTGAACATGAAGCAATGACCAGTTTGGTCCACAAAGAGGTAGTAGACCAAACTGAAGTATAAACTTTGTACTAACTCCATCAAAATGGTCCACATTTATTTGAATCTTTAAATTAATTCAATTTAATTCTATTCAGCAAAGATGTGTTAAGTACTCACTAAGGACAAAGCAACATACTTGCTGCTGAGGATATAAAGACAAAAATGAAATAATCCCTGTCCTCCTGGAGCTTGTATTCTTCCAGGGGGGGATGCAACATTGATTAAATAAATACAATGTGGATACAAAGTAGCATTGACTTTGGAGTAAGTTAAAGGACCTGGGGACAAATGCTACCTCTGACACTTGCTTGTGTGATCTTGGATAAATTACTTAAATTCCAAGGGCTTCAGTGTCTTGATCTGTAATATCAAGAGTTTGGAACATATGGCTTCTAAAATCTTTTCTAATCTAGATTTATGGTACAATTATAGTCCCTCTTACTGGACCACTCCTCTGCCTTGTACTCATACCCAGAGGTAGGTCCCCAGAGGGTAGTGGTTTCCTCAGGTTCTAAGCAGTAATTCTGTACATCTGAAATCTTAACAATAGAGCTCATGAGCCCCCTCTGGTATGCTTCCCATTAACAATCACTCAGTAGATATAATTAGCTCTTGGCAAAGACATTTACTAAGATAAAATAGTAAAACAGTAGTTACAAAATATTCCCTCCATAAACCTGGTGTATATTCTTCCAGAAATACATAAAACATTTATAGAAGAATAGGCTCAAATTTGGAACACAATGATAATGAGCATGTATGGCAAAGGCAAACCATAATTCCTATTGCAAGACCTGGAAATTTTTTTTTCCTTCATAGAATTCTCACACAGATCCCTTTGGGTATAGGATTTTTGATAGATAGATTGCTCAGTTATGTTCTCAGAATCTGCTTATTTCTGTACTTAATTATCTTCTCTTCTGCTAAGGGTTACACTTCTTTTTGCCCCCTTCAAATACACGCAAAGATAGTTTTCAACATTCACCTTTGCAAAATCTTGGTTTCCAAATTTTTTTCTCTTTCTCCTCCTTTTCCCCTCCCCAAGACAGTAAGCAATCTGATATAGGTTAAACATGTACAGTTCATCTAAACATATTTCCATATTTCTTGTGCTGCACAAGAAAAATGTGATCAAAAGGGAAAAAAAAATCACAAGAAAGAAAAAAGGCAAGCAAACAACAACAACAAAAAGGTGAAAATACTACACTTTAACCACATTCAGTCTCCACAATTCTCTCTCTGAATAAGGATGGCACTTTCTATCCCATATCTATTGGAATTATCTTGAATCATTTCATTGTTGAGAAGAGCCAAGTTTATCACAGTTGATCATCACATAATCTTGTTACTGTACAATATTCTCTTGGTTCTACTCACTTCACTCAGCATCAGTTCAGTTTTTCTGAAATCAACCTGCTTATTATTTCTTATAGAACAATAATATACCACAACATTCACATACCATAAATATTTGGCCATTCCTCAATTGATGAGAATACACTCAATTTCCAATTCTTTGCGACTACAAAAAGGGTTGCTAAAACATTTTTGCTCATGTGGGTTCTTTTAAAGATTACACTTTCTGAAGTTATTTTCTCTTTCTGGTGGTTATCTTTCTATTCACATTTTTCTAGAACAGTGGCATCAAATTCAGATGGAAATGGATCTTTGATAGTCATATATTGACTTAGAAAATCACAAATTAACAATCTGTTATTTTCTAGTTTTCATTCATTTTGTTAAATATTTCTCAATTATATTTTAATCTAGTTCAGGTTACATGGAAGAATTTTATAATAGCTATAAGCAGTCCAGGGTCCACATATTTAATACATATGGTCTAAAGTATTTGTATTCTTTCTCACTGGATGCAGTATCTGTTACTGGTCAAGTAGTTCCTCTTTAAAGTAACATGACTTATGGGAGAAGGGGAAAATTACTCCATTCTCCTCTATAGAAATCTTCCTCTTTATAATGTCTTCAAATTATCTAAGGATTTAGCTATTTAAAGCTTCTAGGCACATGGGTAATGTGGTTAGTTAGCCAATGAGCTTGTTCTTTTTAAATTCATTAGAGATTAATTTTTCTCAGAGGGTCACCAAGTGTGACCCAAATCTTTCAAGTAAATTAAATACCTTGTGATCCCTTTATGCTTCCTTCTGAGGAACTAGTTAAAGATCAACTCCGCAAAACCATGATCCTATGAAGCTATATTTGCTCTATGAAAACATAGATAGTGTAAGATTTTTTCTTTCTTTCTTTCTTTCTTTCTTTCTTTCTTTCTTTCTTTCTTTCTTTCTTTCTTTCTTTCTTTCTTTCTTTCTTCTTTCTTTCTTCTTTCTTTCTTTTTCTTTCTTTCTTTCTTTCTTTCTTTCTTTCTTTCTTTCTTTCTTTCTTTCTTTCTTTCTTTCTTTCTTTCTTTCTCTCTCTTTCTCTTTCTTTCTTTCTCTTTCTTTTTATTTTTCTTTCCCTTTCCTACCTCTCTTAGACCACAAAGAACCATGAGATAAGGAATAAGCCCATATTTGAGGTCTTGTATACAATAAAGTGACATTCAAGTTTGAGAATGCAAAGGTATACAAGACAGAATTCAGAAAAAATATAAAATTATTGTTGTTGGATTGATGATGAACAATAGCCATTGGCTATTGTTTTCTTTTCTGAAAAGCTTGATGTCCCTGAAGGGAGATTGGAGTAGATTCCCAAATATCTTATTCTGAATGCTGAATCTCAGTTATTAGATAAGTCAGTTAGTCAATTTGCTACCAGACTTGAGGGAGTATGGTACAAAGATAAGAGTATCACTTTTGGACTTGGTTTGAATCTTATCTCTGCTACTTCAGTATCTGTATGATTTTGAGCAAGTCCTTTTATCTCTTTGGGATTCAATATACTCCTCTGAAAAATGAGTGGGAATGGACTAGATGATCTCCTGCTTCTAGATCTATGATATTATAACTAGGATAAATTGAAAAGATCAGTTGGATTCCAACAGTAACTGAATTAACATGAACTGTGTCCACCCTAATTCTGCATTGCATTGTGGTAGGAAAAACACTTCTGAAACTTGGTTCTAGTCTCAGCTCCTCTATTTATAGTCCCAACCCAAATCTCAGTTAACCAATTTGTAAAATGGGGATAATAATCTGCCTATTTTGCCAGGTATGTGAGAAATTGTACAGCATAATCCAAATGTAAACATTATTGTTAGTCCTTCTGATTCTTTGAGATCCAGTTAAAGCCTGAAAATTGGTTTCAAGGAGGTGTATTCCAAGAGGAGATATGAATAGATTAAAAATTTGTAAATTGGCCTATGAGGATGCTGGTATAAATCCATTATCATATCATCAACCTGTCATTATACATTGAGAAAACCATTGAGATCTAGTGTCTGTAGAAAAACAAACCCATTTCAAAGTCATTACAACAGAAATAACAATGCCAGCATAACTTCAGTAGAAGTCTGTGATATTCTCATTATAATGCCATTATCATGCTGTGATTAGGTAAGATTACAGGGACAAATCAATTTTAATTGAAGCCTTTGGAAATGCTATTTATAATGCAACTGTGAATTTGCAATGGTAAATATTACTTGAGTGGGAAGCCTGTTGAAATATAGTCACTGGGCCAGTATGATGAAAGATTCTGATGGCAAATCAATTCCATTTTCTTGAAAAGCAGAAAATATCAACCGAAGCTATCAATCAGAAGAAACAATGGTGCTAAAAAAAACTTTGTGCCATGGTAGTAGTTAATGATGCAATAGTGTCATTCCCTAGTTTCCTTTCCTTCTTTCCCTCTTTCCTTTTTCATCTCTCTTCCTTCCTCCTTCCCTTCCTCTTCCCTCCTTCCCTTCCCCCCTCTCTTTCTCTCTTTCTCTCTCCTTTCTTTCTTTCTTTCTTCTTTCTTTCTTTCTTTCTTTCTTTCTTTCTTTCTTTCTTTCTTTCTTTCTTTCTTTCTTTCTTTCTTTCTTTCTTTCTTTCTTTCTTTCTTTCTTTCATTTCTTTTTTCTTTCTCTTTCCTATCTCTCTTAGAACACAAGCACAGTGGCTATGATTGGATCAACCTTAATAAAATAGAACTTTTCACCTATACTGTTTTTCTAATCTGGAGCTTGTTCATTCCTCCTTAGGCAGCCTGGTAGCCCTTTGCTAATGGGAGCTTACCATATTGGTGCCAGATTTATTGTGACACCTAATTGGTTTCAGCTCTAAATCATCACAAAACTCCTAAACTTGAATGATGGTGCAGTCTCAAGTTCTTTAGCAGCAGAGACTACAGGCAAATTTTACCATGCCTAACCTCCAGTACTCTTAATAAGGAGAATAGAAGAAAGCAGACAACAACGGAAATTTTGGGCAGATACAAGCTTAGATTGGTCAGATTCCAGTATATATACATACATACATATATATGTAGATAGACACGTTTACATATAGTCACATACATACATGCACCTTCACTATATATATATATATATATATATATATATACATGCATATGCATAATATTGTTTCTAATAGAATTATATGTTTCATTCTCATTATGTAATGTAAGCTACTTGAAAGGAGGGGTTATTTTTAGTTTTGTTGAATTTCCTATGCCTAGTACAGTACTTTATACATTTTAAATGTTTGCTAAATGTAAATTGGATTGAGAATTGTCTAGTGGAATTTAACAACTCCTTTTAGACTAACTCACTTTTAGATAATTACTTGGGATTTTCTTGCTCAGGGTCACACATCTAGTAAGTATTAGGTATCTTCGAGCAGATTTGAATTCAGGTCCTTCTGACTTCAGATCTGGAACTCTATCCACTATGCCACTTAGCTACCCTACCCCCAGAAGGTTACATTTGTAAGCAAGTTAGGGCTTAAAAAAACCTTTTCCTCCTAAACAACCTTGTGAAATAGGTGTAAATATTATTTCTCTCATTTTACAGATGAAAGATTAAAGGTCAGAGATACCAAATGAATTGTTCAGAGTCACAAAGCTAGAATTGAGTTAGGACCTGAATCTAATTTTTGAGTTCAAATCTTTGTAGTATACTACACTCTCTTTTAACTATTTTCTCTTTTTAATAGTCAAAAACACAACCAACATATCCCCTTTTTATATAGTTCTCTCTGTTCCCTGGGCCTATTGTTACTCTCTTCTTACCTTTTAGGCAAGGATTCCCTTTTAGTTGAAAAGAGGGACTGACCTTTTGGTTAGGTTTTTCTTTTTTCCCTTCTTCTCTCTCTTCCTCTCCCCCCTAAAATTTCTTTTGTTTTTCCTGGATTCCTCTTTGTAGCAGGCATCTTGCTTCATTTACTCTGATCTGGTCTATCTGTGTTCAATTATATTCTCTGGTTCCCCAGACACTGCAATTCTGGGCTATGGGTGCAGTTTATTGATGCATTTTCATATGTACATTTTCCCGTGCCAAGAATTGCATGCACAAAATTGGCTTGGGTGCATTCTTTTTTGGAGGCTATGTTAAGCCATGGGGTATGCTGGTAGTTGCTTCCTGCATGCAAATGCCAATTTTGGAGGGGCATGATTTGGGAGTGTGAAATTAACAGACAGCCTGAGGTTGGTTGAAAATCTGGCTCATGATGTCAAGACAGAATGTCAGTGCACATTATCCAGCTACGGGGAAGACAGTGAAAACTAATTATTGTAGGAAGGAAGACTATCACTGGAAACTTTAGATAATCTCAATTTAAAATTCTTGCTGCTTCATCTTTAATTGAACTATTTGGGGCTCATCTTCATAAATCCATAGACTAGAGAAAGCATGATCCAGAAACAATTAGGGTGATGCATCTGAGGAAATTGGACTAGGAATCAGGAGTCTTGGGTTCTACTTCCCTGCTCTTCTATTAACTATGTAACACAGGGCAAGTCATTTCTTCTTTGAGTGTCATCAGACTGTTCAAAGTTTGCCTTTGGAGTCTAAGTAATAACTCATGCTTTTGTACTTTTTAAAGTTCTATAAAACACATTTTCCAAAATTCAATGAGATTGTATAATTATTAGTCTTATTTTGGTAGATGAGGAACCTAGAATTCTCTAAAGCTTGGAGAAATTAAGTGATATGTTCAGAGCCCCACAACTAATTCTTTCAGAACATTGTTAAACTTAGCTTTTCCTCTATAGCTAATGTTCTTTTCTGCTACATTATTCAGTTTTTAAAGAGCCATCTTAGTATTAAAGTTGCACAAGGAATATTAATGTGGTATATAGAATATAAGTCCTATATCAGAGTCAAGAAGATGCCAGTTTAGTATCCAGCCTCCCCAGTTATCTTGGGGAGAAGTTACCTAGCATCCCAGTTTATTTGTTTGTTTGTTTTGTTTTGCTAAGCCAATTGGGGTTAAGTGACTTGGCTTAAGTGACTTGCCCAGGGTCATAAGGTAGGAAGTGTTAAGTGTCTGAGTCCAGATTTGAACTCAGTTTCTCCTGAAGTTCCTCCTGAGTTTTCAGGGCTGGTTCTCTAACCACTGCACCACATAGTTGCCCCACTCCGACTCTAAATTGCAAAATAGCTCTTGAGGAGTTTTTCCTTAGGAGGAATTTCCTTACAGAGGGCTTCCCTAGACCAACAAAATGGGAGTTTGAGTCAAAAAAGGAGTAGGAGAAGGAGAATAAGGGGAAGGAAAAATGGAAGAAAGGGAAAGGAAAGGAGGAGTAAAAAAGAGGAGAAAGGGAGTAAGAAGAGGAGGAGAAGGAGCTAGAAGAGGAGAAAGAGGAGGAAAAGAAGGAAGAAGGAGCAAGAGGGGGAGGAGGGAAGGAGAAGAAGAAGAAGAAGAAGAAGAAGAAGAAGAAGAAGAAGAAGAAGAAGAAGAAAGAGGAGGAGGAAGAGGAGGAGGAGGAGAAGGAGGAGGAGGAGAAGGAGGAGGAGGAGGAGGAGGAGGAGGAGGAGGAGGAGGAGGAGGAGGAGGAGGAGGAGGAGGAGGAGGAAAAGAAAGAAGAAGAAGGAGGATAAAAAGAAAGAAGAAAGGAACTTTTGAGTTCTACTTCTAGGTTAGACACAGATCTGCTCTGTCGCCTCATTCCCTATCTCTCCATACCTCTGTTTCCCCCTCCAAACTATCAATTATCTCCTGGAATGATAGTGAGGATTAGCCAATGAAAAGGATAGGAACAAGGGACATCTTCCAAATTGGCAACAAAACTAGAATTTTGCTCCTGGTGCTTTGTTCCTAACTCCTTTCTTCCCCTCATTTGGCAGGTCCCACTCTATCCTTCTTTTGGCTGCTCTCCCCTTCCTTTCCTTCCTTCCTTCTCTCTCTCTCTCTCTCCCCCCCCCCCCCCCCAAATAAGAGAACCAAACTGATAGGTACAGCATCTCACTGAGAAATTGTCATCTAACTGAAGGGGAGCTGGCCCTGTTGTGATAGCCCAGGCAGTTGTTCTATCACATGCAAGAAGACAGATGCATTCACCTTAGGGAGTGCCATCCCCCTTCCCCCACTCCTCCCTTCTTCCCCTCCCCCAGCCTAGCTAACAAAGAAGCAATAGATAAAAAAGGGCACGGATAGTCTGGGTCCTATTGTATGCCTGGGTGCCGGACTGCTCCCGCTTCCACTGGACAGATGCCAGAGTAAAGGTTATAAGAAGACTCGGAATGCTTAAAGAACAAAATTGGCAGTGTGCTGGAAATTAAAGGAACTCCATGAACATAAATAACGCACACGATATTGATTGAAATAAATGATGTACTTTACTTTGGAAATGTTATTTGAATAACCAATATTGTACTATGTCAGGCTATGGTTTCAAATATATTTGATTATACATTTTAATGTTTTCCCCAAACATTCTTTCAAATCAGTATAAATTACTGTATGGAGCAGGCATTCCTTGATCTTTAGCTGCCATGACAACAGGATACAGAGAAATACATTTCCATAACAATCCCTAGCAATGTTTAGTATCACTGCTACTTTGTGTCAGAGAACTGCTGGCTTGGGGAGGAAAACAGCCTCGTTTTTTTTTTTTTTTTTCTTTTTTGAACCTGAAAGAGGCTTTTGTTGTAATAATTGAAGAAAAATGTGCATAAAAATGATCATTTAGGAAAAAGGGGGTGGGGAGGAAGAATGAATCAGAGCCATTAAAGGAGAATAAGCCTAAAAAAAACCAAACCCAAACCAGGCAGCCCATGGTATAGGTATACTTACCAACTGGAGTATGGTTAGAAATTTGTTGGAAAAATTGGGGAATGAACCAGGTTGGTTAATAAGGCTAAATAATTTATTAAACAAACAAAAATTTATATTTCTAATTTTCATAAAGTCATGGAAATATGTATGCCTTTCCTTTTCCTTTGTTGTGTTTCTGATCTTCTAAAATTTCAGGAAGTAGGGAGGAGAAAAAAGGGGGGATGGGGAGGAGAGAAAGAGAAAGATGGGGATGGTGGAAAGAAGAAAGAGACAGAGAGAGGAGGAGAGAGAGAGAGGGAAAGGGAGGGAGGTGGGGAGGTGGGGGGGAGACAAAGAGGAGGAGAGGGAGGGAGGCAGGGGAGAGAGAGAGAGAGAGAGAGAGAGAGAGAGAGAGAGAGAGATTGAGATTTTGAGAATAATACGTTCTAAATAAAATGCTTTTTATTTCAGGCAAATATGCGCTCTCTAAGACAGCAGGAAGGGTGCTTATACTGGCTCCTTTGAAATGGTTAGTTATCAGTGACAGAAGGCCCAGACTCCCAATGTTTCATATTTGATTGAAATTTTTAAGACAGGGAGGTTCACTTTTTTTGTTATTGTTGCAGGAGGTAAGGGATAGGGAATTTGAGTGTCGGTTGAGAGAAGGCAGGGAGTAGGACAGATTTTGATCAAAAATGCTTTGAAAGTTGATTTTACATAATACTGTATGATTTTGGAAGTGGGGTGGAAAGGAGGATTATATACTGAAAAAATTCTAATTTCTTTTCACAGACATGGGGTCACATAAAAGGACATGTAGCTTTGGAGTTCAATGAGGGCAACATGACATAACTCTTGGTGTACAAGAGTGAATGGAAGATCCAAGCCATTTTCTGGATAATTAAATCAACAAAGACAGCTGTTCTGTTTAATTCAGATAGTTCTCTTTCAACTGCTTTTTCCCCTCTCCTGCCGCTCCTTTTTTTAAGTTCCATATTAGGGTTTTTTTTTATAGTGTTGTAGCATACATTAGATAATTTATATTTTATTTTACTTTTTTGGTTCCTGATATGCAATTTCATTGTTGTAGGGAAATTGTTGAATGAAAATTCCTCTACTGATTTTAAATAGATATCTCATCTGTAATTTCTAGTCTTAGAGAGTCATCTGGAGCACTGGGAATATGTGAAGTGACTTGCTCAAGTTTACATAGTTAATGTGTGAGAGATAAAATTGAAGCCACATTTTCATGATGCAAAGACCAGGCCCTATACTTGTTGTTCCCAGACTGCTTCTTGTTATATATAGAATCAATTTTATATTTCTCTCTCCTTTCAGTAGACTTCCAGGGGATAGGGATCAAACCTGTGATTTCTTTGGTATGGGGAACTCTTAGAACATGAAACACAGCAGATATGATGTGAACAATTCATTCTGACTTACACCATTTTGCATTGTTGAGGCAGTTGGATGGCACAATGAATAGAATGCTGGGCATGGAATCAGGAAGGCTTATCTTTGTGGGTTCAAATATGGCCCCAAATAACCTATACTGGATTGCCTCTGGGGTGGGGGGGAGAGGAAGAATAGAATTTGGAACTCAAAACTTAAAAAAAAAGTCTTAAATGGTTTTAACACATAATTGGGGGAAAAATAAAATATATTAAAAAACAAATTGCATTTAATATATAAATAAGACAATTTTGTTATTAACTTTACATTAAAAAAATCTGGCCTTAGATGCTTACTAGTTGTATGACCTGGACAAGTCATTTAATTCTTCTAGTATTCTATTTCATTTTGTTTTAAGTATTAAGTATATACATATATTTATCAACTGACCAACAATCATTTATTGAGAGCTTACTTTGTGCCAAGAAATGTGCTATGTTCTGGAGGATAGGAAGAAAAAAATAAAATACTTTCTTCCTCCAAGGAGCTTCCATTCTGCTGGGAGTGGGGTGGGAATAGCGAGTGCAACATGGGTCAGGTATGTGTGTATGTATGTATGTATGCATGCACATATGTGTGCATATGTATGTGTAGATGAGATTTCAAGGAAGGTAAGATTTCCCACAGGAGGAATTAAGAGAAGAAGACATTTCAGGTGGGAAACATAGGTGAATTTAGGAAGGAAGAAAAGGGAATGCTGAGATTGGAAAATAGCTGTTAAATGGCCCACTGGTCTGGAATGCTTGATATATGAAAGGGAATGATATGAAATACTAAATGTTTGTTGAATTAAATTAAAATTAGGCCAGAAACAAAGATTTGAGCCACATTGTGGAAAGTTTTAAATATTAGCCTTATATGTTTATATCTTATCCTAGAAGTAATAAAGGGACTCACTTTTTCTGCCAAATCCAGAAAAGCAAGGCAGGAACAGAACTAACAAGGGTTATGTTGTAGAGAACAATAAATTCCATGGGCTTTGTGAAAGAATTAGGGTGTATTTGCTGGGTTCTTGAAGGATGATCAGGATTGGATATTAAACCACCAGGTGGTGCTGATAGCCACTTGCTGGAGAGTTTCAGGCTTATCCTAGTTATTTGTGCCATGTCCCAGATTGTGCTGAGTAAGTATGATGTTCCCTATGCTTTTCAGAGATTCTTCCTATCTTTTAGCTCTGCTTCTCACTATGGAATATTATAGTTGTTTAGATATATGTACACTGATTAACTGGTTGTGGAATTGCCAGTGAAAACTTAGCTCTGAGCCCCCAACCCAGTGGTTAACACTGCCTTCTTTTGACTGTGCTATATTTCAGTGAGTGCTAATCATGTGACATTAGTATAATGGAGGTGGCCCTTATAAGAGAAGATCCACATGCTGGTATGCCATATAGAGTGTTCTTACTCAGCATAGATTAGATAATTTAATAAAAATATTTAATAACAATACAACATATAGCAAAAAAAAAAAAAACAAAAACAAAAACAAAAAACCCCAAAAAACCCTTGTGACTGGTTTTCCTATTACCTAAAAGTTTTCACATATATGGAATGACATTTGAATCTTTCTCAGACTAAACAAAGAAATGCAATAATCAATTCCCATGGATCTCATGATTCAATCCACTTTCTACAAGTATGGTCATCAGGTTCTGAGGAAAAAAAACAACAAAAAACTCTCAAGACAGGGTCTCATCT
Source organism: Sarcophilus harrisii (assembly GCF_902635505.1). Classification (NCBI taxonomy): domain Eukaryota; kingdom Metazoa; phylum Chordata; class Mammalia; order Dasyuromorphia; family Dasyuridae; genus Sarcophilus; species Sarcophilus harrisii. The sequence goes on along the minus strand of NC_045427.1, from coordinate 469,740,073 downwards.
AACTCTTTGCATGGAAGTGTGAAATTATGGAGTCAGTGTGAATTACAATTTAAGTAGTTTGATGTTTTGCTCACCTTGGCTATTTGATTGCTGGGTGGATCTCTGTCCTCATCTGGCCACAACAAACTCATCAAAGATCAGGGTGAATAGGGTGGGCAGATAGCCCCTGCATTGAATTGTGCCATTGACCTTAACCATCACTCTATTGCTGTTATGTCACATCACTTACTTTTTGCAAACCCCTGATCCTTAAAGTCTCAGAGAGAAATAGCTATATAGCAAGGGACAGAAGAAAGGGGAAGAATATGAATAAAATCATGCAGATGGGAATGAGCATGGTATGACGAGACTAGATTCAAAAGAGCTGAAAGTACATTTCTTATGGTTTTACTTTTTTCTCTGGGAGCAGATAAACATTCCTCTCAGAGCTGATAACTTAAAAATATGTAAAATTATGAGTTCCCATCATTTATAACTGCAAAGGGCTTTAAAGATCATCTAGTCCAATCCTTTAATTTATAGATGAGGAAATTGAGGTCCAGCGAGGGAAGTGGCTTGTTCAAAGTCATGACTATGAGCCACTACATAGAATTGTTAGTTAGCTTAGAAAAGCTAAGATTTGAACTCATCTCTTTTGACTTCATATGGTATAGTGGCTTTTCCTACTATCATATAGAAGTTTTAAAAGCAAAAGCTTCTAAAATTAGATATTTTCCTTTTTTATTCTGTAAATTTTCTCATTGCATTTAGAAACAGGGAAATGAACAGATTTAGGAATTTAAAAAAGAACTGTTTTGCCATAAGAAGTTTTAAAGGATTCAAATGTTAAAAGAAAGAGAAAAATGAAAAGAGATTGATCTAAAATTTCTTATAGTTCAGTTTTTATTTCCTTTTTACACAAGAAAGAGTTAAGAATGCTTTGCAACCGATTTAGTGGCCAATTTGTATTGTCCAAACCACATACACTTGGAAAATCTTAGTTATGTTCATATAGGCTGGAATGGAATTCTGGGATCATCCGATTGAAGTCACTATGGTGTTAAAATTATGGGTTAAAATTCTTTTGTTTTAGGGAATAGTAATTGTACCTTCTTCTTCTTTTGCTTTAGATGTTTGCATAGATTCACTTATACTGTTTTGCTTTTATAGGTTCACCTTCTTGGTCAAAGCTACTGGAATCTTCAGGGATGCAGTATCACATGGGAGCAAGTGACGAGAGTCAAAGATGTGGTTTTTTAATCTTGCTTCTGTCATTTGTTGGTTATGTGACCATGGGCAAGTCACAACCTCTCTGAGATTCATCTTCATCATCTATAAAATGAGATTGATGATCCTTGTACCACCCACCTCACAGAATCATAGTGAGGAAAATGCATCAAGAGCTGTACAGATGTGAACAAATCTTGTGTTTTTATGATAGTATATTCCTTTCAAGCTGAATATTTTTCCCTGGGTTGTGTCTTCCTCTTAATTGGTTCTGTTCCTTCCCTACCTGGAGTGTTTAGAAACTTCATCCCAGGCAGGAATGAGTAATCAGTATCACCAAAAGGGAAAAAAAGTGTTATAATAGTGGAAATAGCCTGGACTATTTTGCCTCTGATGTTTAAATTTTGTCTCTGATACTGACCTCAGGCTTCTTTCTTCTCTTCTGCAAAATGAGAGAGTTAAGACTAATTGGCTTCTGAGGTTCCTTTTAGCTCTATTTAGAATTTATATGTTCTATCTCTGAGGCAGGAAATAAGATAGTGATGACAATTGTTATTTTAGTAAGAAACTTCTCTAGTCCAGTTTTCCTCCAGTACATCATCTTGATGGGGCAGTAATCCTGGCTTTTTCCCACAGCAACTTATGTAGTTCATCAGCCAGGGTGAAGAGGAAGTTGTAATCATCACTGGTAAAAGGAAGACCCATGGATAGTTTTGAAGGATTAAACTAAACAATAGAGCAGGTCACTTATTTAAATTTTTTAAAACTTTTTCCTCAAATGAACCAAATCAGTTCCAATAGAGCAGTAATGAACTGAATCTCCAGCGAAAAAACTCTGGGAGATGACTATGAGCCACTACATAGAATTCCCAATCCCTCTATTTTTGTCCACCTGTATTTTTGATTTCCTTCACAGGCTAATTGTATACTATTTCAAAGTCTGATTCTTTTTAAACAGCAAAATAACTGTTTGGACATGTATACATATATTGTATTTAACTTATACTTCAACATATTTAACATGTATTGGTCAACTTGCCATCTGAGGGAAGGGATGGAGGGAAGGAGGGGAAAAGTTGGAACAGAAGGTTTTGCAATTGTCAATGCTGAAAAAATACCCATGCATATATCTTGTAAGTAAAAAGCTGTAATATAAAAAAACTTTTTCCTCAATCACATGTAAACAAAAATATCTAACATTCATTTAAAAAATTGAGTTCCAAATTCTCTTCTTCCCTCCTTCCCCTAGTCCCTTCTTGAGAAGGCAAGCAATGTGCAGTCAAGCAAAACATTTCCACATTAGCCATGTTGCAAAAGAAAACAGACCGAAAAATCCTCAAGAATAATAAAGTAAAAAAAGCTTCAGTCTGCATTTAAACTTCATCAGTTTGTTTTCGGGACATGTACATAATTTTTACTGTAAGTCCTTTGGCATTGTCTTGGATCATTGTATTAATGAAAATAGCTAAGTCATTCACAGTTCTTCATTGAGCAATATTGCTGCTACTGTGTACAATGTTCTGGTTATATTCATTTAACTTTGTATCAATTCACATATTTCCCCAGGTTTTTCATATTGCTCATCACTTAGAGAGAACAGGTCATTTAAAAGAAGGGAAAAACTGGTAGTTTTTGGAAATAAAGTTGATATCTATTTATTGGAAAAGAGCTGAAAAAATTTTGGCATATTAAAGAAATGGAATATTATTGAGCAGGAAGAAACAATAAATATCATATCATATCAATAAATATCAGAGAAACTTGGGAGGATTCATATGATCTGATGTGGCATGACATAAGTAGATACAAGATAATAACATAATGACTACAAAACCACAAAGAAAAACAAGACCAAAAAACTTTAGAACTCAGATCACTTGTACCAATCTTGGCCCAGGAATTTATGATGAAACCCATCTCCTTTTTCTTAATAAAGAAATTGGTGAATTACAGGTGCAGGATGAAACATATGATATTAGACATACATGGGCAATGTATCACTTTTTAAAAATTAATTCTACTTATAGCAAGGGACAATTATGGAGTATGTGTCATAACAGATCTAGAGTTTAGGGAAATGATTGGAATTATATAAGAAAGTATTCCCCATTTTGTATCAGCCAAATAATATCCATATAATAATATACAATAATAATATCAAGCTTTTAAAAATATATTTATGAAGCAGTAAACATTACAGAAGTATTCTGCATCCTACTCCCCCAAACTAGAGGTGCACTATCCCTTTCCACATGCATTCCTTTTAACCTAAGGAAATTGGACTCAAATATACACATAACATGTAGCCAAACCCATAGTTCTTAGTTATATATCTATATCTATATCTATATATCTATATCTATATCTATATATATATAGAAGTTAGTTACTTTGTGAGGTCTTCATAAAATTCTTGGGTGTAGCTACTTTCTGGGCTCTGAGAATTGGTAATTGTGGATCCTGAAGCTTTCCTTTGTGTATCTAGTTTCATAAGGGTGGGACATACACAAGTTCTTACCTTTTTATATATACAATATCCTATCAATAGGAGGTAGGAAGAGAGAAAATTGATCCTTCCTATCCAAAGACAGTTCTTTCTCAATACGCACTGCTTTATTTAACAACCACTGAACTGGCTTCCCACTAGAATTCCTGGATCAGTGTGCTGTTATGTTCCATGAAATAGGATGGATTCTCTCTAGCCAGTCACAAAATATTTTCTGTGTTGTTATTCCTTTTCATTTAATGATTAAAGTACTTCACAACTCTAAATTGATTAAGAATTCAGCCTTCTGTGATTATAATAATTGGGATAAAGGTTGACATTCTCTTTCTTAAGCTATAATCCTATAGACACTTCTGCTCAGTCTGGTGTTGGTTTAGAATTTTTATTTACTCTGATAATTCAGCTTAATGCAACTTAATAATATTCATATTTATAAGAGTACCTACTATGTATATAGGGTTATGAGTATGTTTTAGATCACATGTTCCCAGAAGAATATCAGTGTTGCAACACAGAGCACATTCTGCTCCACCTCCAACACTTTTTGTAGAGGAAAGTGTATATTTAAAAAAGCACTTTAAAACTGAGTCAGAATTTGAACTCAGGCCCTGTGACTCTAGGTTTAGGATTCTTTACACTGTAGCACTTCTTTTTCTAAACAAATCTAATTCCTGTCCATCTTTCCCTTTCGCACATCTGTTCATCTGGTTTGTTCTTTCTTACTAAGGAGTAAGGGATTTCGTTAAATCCTCCAGGGATTTTTTCCTTCTTAAAAGAGGACTGCAGGAAGATATCTTTAATCAAAAAGCTGAATTACTAATGATTAGATGTTGGACATTGGTGAGGGGGAGATATTTTGTGGCCAGAGAATCTTTTGGAGCAATACATATCATGCTGCATAAGCAGCTACTGTACTGCAACTGAATAAGGTTCATCCTATTTCTGATGAAGAGAAGAGTTAAAACTTTCCATTTAGACAAAAGTGCCCACATTAGAGAAGAGTTTACCTACATCTTGCTTTTTCAAGAAGGACAACTGAAATATCTTCTAGCTATTTGTTCCAGTAGTTCAATATATATTCTTGGTTATATCAAATATTTGATATTTTAGGAAATCAGCCTTGTTAAATTAAAGTGGATAAGATGGCATTTTAAGGTCACCTTGGTATGATCAAACATGATGCTGACATTTACAATACATTTCCATTGCCTCTCACATGTTTCCTTGTCAGTTAAATCCAGACTCTTCAAATTTAAACGAGTTTCAAATGTAATAATGCAATTATAAATATTGTATCTGAACTGCCAAATGCACAATGATTTCAGGGCAAGTTATAAAATCTTCACAGGCTCCTCATTTTCCTTCTTACCTAATGTTTGAGTTGGTTCTAAGTAGAGTTGAGCCATCTTATCTGAATAGTGTTATTTCTTAGGAGAACTCTGGGGATAATTGGGTAAGAAACTCACCCACCTTCTTTAGAATATCTCTTCTAAGAGCTGCCAGTCTTAGAACAGAATATTAGTTCTGTCTGCAAGGATGGAAAGCTTTAATAAAGATTATCTGAGTTCTAAAAAAAAAACAAAAAACCTCAGAGAGTCTCATTTTTATCAGGGAAGGAGGGTTCTGGGTCATGAAGGATGCTTTTTTTTTTTTTTTTTTTAATATGGAGCATTACATTGTATTCAGTTTTGTTTTTAACCTCCTTTTAAATATTTATGAAGTATCATATATCAGTATAGGCATTTCATGCTTAAAGATTAATTTCTCCATAGCTTCAAATCTTGTATAAATTTTTTCCAGGTATTCCCTAAAATTTTCTATTAATTATCTACCTAAGGAAAACAATCAGTCAATCAACATACCTTTAATAATCTGCTGTGAGTCAGGCCTTATACTAGCCTGAGGGATGAAAAGGACAAAAGTGAAACAATCTCTGTCCTCAAAGAGCTTACAGTCTTTTTACAAAGATACAAAAAAGCCTATGTAAATCTTTCCCTCCTTCTCTCCTTCCCTCTCTCCCACCTTCCCTCTCTCTTTAGCCTCTCTCTCTCTCTCTCTCTCTCTCTCTCTCTCTCTCTCTCTCTCTCACACACACACACACACACACACACACACACACACACACACACACAGGCACACAGTCAATCTAATACAAGCACTTCTCCTCCAGACACTTAGGTAAGAGTTGGCAGTGTACTGAAAGATGGCTTAAAGTCTAGAAGACTTTTTGCCAGTTAAAAATACACAACAAAGGTAAAAATATTAAGCAAAATGAAGTACAGGGTTAAGTCTCATTGTACCCTGGCTGTGGTTTGTTCCTTACTTTTCTTCCTCTAACTCTTCTGCATGGTGGAGTACATCAGCATATATGCCATGGTCACCATCTCTTTTATCTATGTTTCTCTCCATGTTTATGTCCTTAACTTATGTTCCTAAGTGTTTTTAGCTGTATTTGTTATTCCCATTGATGGTGTGTTTATTTATGGGTCAATGTCCCCCAAATTTAGGGATGAAGTATTGCTTTTCAAGGTTCTGCCATTAAATGCTTTCACTTTGAATTGATGGTGACCTTTGGATGACTAACTAAAGTAAATATTATCAGTGAGAACACCTGAATTATGACTGTGAGAGAAATCAACAGGATATCTTGGACCAGAAATAGGTTTTTGGGGGCCCTATATTAAAGAGAGGGATCTCTAACATTAGGGGTCCTTAAACTTTTCTGAATCATAGACTCCTTTGGTGGTCTGGGGAAGATTATGGACCCTTTCTTAGAATAATGTTTGTGGTCTACATTCATAACTGAAGGAAATTCTAAGTTTCACTTAGAGGTTAATCAGGCAGATAGGCAATCAATGAATATTTTAAAATGCCTACTATGTGCCAGGTATAAGGTATACAAAAAGAAGCAGAAGAAAGGGTCTTGCTTTCAAGGGGTTCATAATCTAACAGGTTGGTGAAAAGAAAGGAGTAATTTTTTCCCTATACAAATTTATGAGTCCCCCAAAATCTGTCCATAGAGTCCTTAGAAATTCATGAACCTCAGGTTAAAAGTTCCTGTTCTGGATATTATATTGTATAGTAGAAAGAGTTTAGACTAAAAATATGCAGGGTGAAGTCCCAGCCTTGCTACTAATTAGTTGTTTGTCCTTGGATGAATCACTTACTTTCTGAACCTCAGTTTCCTTATGTGTTACTCTGAAGCAGAGCAGTCATAATGTTCCTCCCTCCCAAACTCCTCTAATTTCGACTATGGGTAAGAAATAGGTTGTTGACATCTTTTCAGGATCCTGAATCTAGCCTAGTGGATCTCAATGGACTTCTGATGCAACTTCCTCAGAGCCTCCCAGAAAATCCAATTATGAAGAGACCTTCATACACTTTGCGGGAAGGAGGGAAATAAAGTAATAGTAATAAAATTTTTCTGCTAAAACCCTCTTGTGCCTCATGGTGATCCTGGGATCAGGTAGTTCATGCCAATGAACTTGAAAATTCTGACCATTTCTACCAAACTGAAGAGGTAATGCCTGTTGTCCCAGGACTAGCTTAACAACTAGCAAGGAGAGGGGCATGTGGTTACATAATTCAATTTTTCATTAGTTGTGGAAGAGCTCCCACTGATGAAATAATACAATTAGGGTTGGGAGGGAATCCCATCCAGTCTAACTTACTCATTTTATGAAGAAACAGGCCCAGGAAGAATAAGTTCCTTGGTAAGGTGACCGAGGGAGTTAAGCAGACTTAGGATTCAAACCCAGGTCCCCTGAGACTATGTCCCCCCTCCTCTCCACTTTCCTCTCTATCTCTAGATAGAATCCCTGAAATAATCCATTATGGTTATATGTTACTTCACAGCTTACAAATTACATTCATAGCCACTCTCTCATTTCGTTGTTACAATCTCTCTGACAGCTGAGTTGTACATAAGGAATCTGAGGCTCTGAGGTAGAAGGCTTATCCAAAGTCACATGACTAGTGAAGGAATGGTTCAGAACTAGAATCTAGCTCTTCTGTCCCTTAGTCTAGTCTTCTTTCCTAGAAGCCTTTTTACTTCTCTGCCAGGTAAAAATCAGATTGAGTTCCAGGTGAAAACAAAGACCCTCCTGTTATATTCATGAGATGCTTTGTCCTTTGACTAGTTCTGGACTTGGGTAGAAATTAATTGAAATGGTTTTCTTTAACTCTCATTAATGGGTTCTTTGTTCAAAGTCTTTTTGGGGAGATCAGGTGGATGCACAAAAAAGAAAAGAAAAAGATATACTATACAGAAGACAAAGATATGGGAAAAAGAGGACAGAAGGAAAGGTAAAGTTGGATGGAGGGAAAAGTAAAAACGGAAGGCACTGTGTAATGATTGTAGGTTCGTAAACTAGAGCTGGAAGGGAATTTGGAAGTTATCTAGACCATGGTTTTTAAAATTTTTTCCACTCATGACTTCTTTTCACCCAAGAAATGTTTATGTGGCCCCTGAAATATAGATATATGAAATAGCTATACAAATCAAACATGTACTGATAATTATAATTTTGTGACCTCCCTATTTGAGAACCCATGTTAGGTCACAAACCTGTTTAAGAAGCTGGGATCTAGACCCACCTGCTCATCTTAGAAATGAGTAAACTGAGGCACAGAGAGGCTTAATGACTTATCAAGCTCATACGGGTAGTAATAGAGCCAGGATTTGAACTCAGATTCTAAAGTCATTTCTCTTTCCAATGCATTGGATTTTAAAGTTGAGGGAGAGGAATTAATTCACCTCAAGAGGTACAAGAATGTTATTCTCTCTCTTCCCCTCTCTCATCCCCTAGTCTAGGCTGAGCGCTATCACCATCTTTTTTTGGAAAATTTGACAAGTACCATACGATTTTTCTGTAGATTAAATAAATATTGGTAGGATTTTCTGTCTCCTGAATTAATTCAACTTCAAATCTCCCTAGTCTCATTGTCCAGAATTTAATGTGACTTCTGGTGCCCACAAATGGAAGAGGTGGGTCATAGCACCAGCAGGAGCCAATGTAAAAAGTTTTTGTTCCCCATTTTAGTGCCCTTCTCCACAAAACAATATTCATGCATTCTGTCAAGCAGTTATAGAGTAGAGACAGCTGGCTGTTATTCAGCTTGGTGTATCAAATAGATATTTTTGAAAATATATGAGCTTTGAAGATTTTTATTCTTTAGACAACTTTGGCTCTGAAAACTCCGTATATCTTAAAAGCAGTTTCATAACGTCAGTAGTTTCCTGTGATTGATAGTCACAGCACACTGAGCTCACTGAGACATTAAAAATGTGGCATAGGCAAAAAATAAAAAATAAAACCCCCCCAACCCTTTACAATATTGGATTCTGTAGCAGTAAGTAATCTCCTCCTGGCTCTCTTTCCCCATAGTAAGAGCTTTTTTTTTTTCCTTCTTTTCCTTTCCTCTGAAAGGTCTGTGTTTTATTGCGTTCTAGTTCTGGACATACTAATAAAAAAAACATAATTTTTTTTATGCTTGCCAGCATCCTGCTTCTCAATATAGACAGTATTATTGGATAAGTGCTGTAATTCTATTTCTATTTGGAATGATAGAAACCAAAATGATTAAAAAAATGAAAAATAACCAGTGAACAGGGATTCTATGTGAGGCCTTGAGTTTAATATTCCTGCCTACAGATTGCCCCCCAGAGGGAAGTCCCGGGAAAATGTGACATAGGGATTGGCATTAGGCCTGGAGTGGGGGAAGGGGAAGAACTGGGGCTTCTTTGGAGTCATTGAGATGAAGGAATGGATCTGTTCTATACTACCATCTCTGAGAAAAGTGGTCTGACAGAATGGTCAATTTGAACAAAGGAGAACTGTGATACTTTGGGTCAGCACAGAATAACTTCTGGATGAGGAGGGGTCATTCTCTTTCATAAGCAGAACATCCAACATCCTGTACCTTGGCATCTATCAATCTGGTTCAATAATCCAGAATATCCTGAAACTAAGCCCTCCAAATCCCCAACCTCACATGAGAAAATCTCTGAATACTATAACCTTCCCTACAAGCCCTTGGGCAGAGTCCAACTCAAGGCTATGAGGTCTCCCTGCATTAGTCCTTGCTATCCAGGGAGAGTAATAATAATATGCAATATGGTTTTGCATTTGTATAATGCTTAAGTGTTCATATCAATTACTTCCTTGATACTCACAAACAACTTCATGAGGTAGGCAGGGCAGGAAATGGTATTCCCAAATGAAAGATGAGGGAGCTGCAATGCAGAGATTATTACTTCCGCAACAACCCAAAGTCAGTCACTGGTGGAGCTGCTAACACAGTCCAGGTCTTCTGACTCCTAAGCTGGCTCTCTTTCTACTGCGCCATATTGAGCTAATGATGTGATCATGCTATTTCTGAATAAAAGAGTTGGAACATGTGATCTCATCCAATCTGGCCCAGTTTCCTCCCTCTCTTTACCTGTAAAACTGTCTACTCTTTGTTTTGCTTTCTCTATTGCACATCTAAGAAACATTTCATGTGGTGATATAAACAGAAGTAGTTTATTTTTTATTTTAACATAACAATTATTGATCAATATCTTTATTTTCTTCATTCCCTTAAATGTCTTGAAAGAAAGAAAAATAGGCAGAACCACCCAGCAAAGCAATTAAGTCTGATGGTGCATATTCCATTCCATATCTGTGGCCTTTCTCCCAAGAAGATTAAATGACTTATTCAAGATCAGTTAGTCAATAAACATTTATTAAACACTTTCTTTTTTTTTCTTTTTCTCTATTTTATTTATTTATTTATTTATTTTATTTTAATAGCCTTTTATTTACAGGTTATATGTATGGGTAACTTTACAGCATTGACAACTGCCAAACCTCTTGTTCCAATTTTTCCCCTCCTTCCCCCCACCCCTTCCCCCAGATGGCAGGATGACCAGTAGATGTTAAATATATTAAAATATAAATTAGATACACAATAAGTATATATGACCAAACCATTATTTTGCTGTACAAAAAGAATTGGACTCTGAAATATTGTACAATTAGCCTGTGAAGGAAATAAAAAATGCAGGTGGGCAAAAATATAGGGATTGGGAATTCTATGTAATGGTTCTTAGTCATCTCCCAGAGTTCTTACGCTGGGTATAGCTGGTTCTCTTCATTGTTGAACAAATGGAACTGATTTGGTTCATCTCATTGCTGAGGATGGCCTGGTCTATCAGAATTGGTCATCATATAGTATTGTTGTTGAAGTATATAATGATTATTAAACACTTTCTACATGCCAGATATTATGTGTGCTAGTTGCTGGGGATACAAAGGAAGGTAAAAGATAGTGCCGGTCTTCAAGGATCTTACAATCTAATGGGGGAGGGGGCAAAGGTAGAGAACAACATGTAAATAACTGTATACAAACCAGTTATATATGGAATGAATGGAAATAATTCAATAAAGGGAAATCACTAATATTGAGGGGGATCAGGAAAGACTTTCTGATCTGATCTGAGTTCACCCACTTTTCATATTTTCATTCATTTGATTGAAGCCATTGTTTATATTATTCTTTTGCTTTTGCTTTGCTTTGCATCTCTTCATGCTTGCTAATCTTCCCATGTTTCTCTGAATTCCTCAAGTTCTTTGTTTCTTATAGTACAATAATATTCCATTATGTCCATATGTTACATTCTATCATTCATTTCTCATTTAATATTTCCCCACTTAATAGTTTATTATAACCATAAAGAATATCTCTGAATATTTTGGTTTATACAAAGACTTTATTTCAAGCAGAAATATCTAATATATTTAGCCTATGAATAAATGTTTTTGTTTTCTAGCAATACCCTACAGTATTGCTACCCTACTCTTTTTTTTTTTAAATAGCTTTTTATTTTTCCAAATACAAGCAAAGACAGTTTTCAACATTCACCTTTGCAAAACCTTATGTTCCAAATTTTTCTCCCTTCCTCTCCTCCTCCCCAAGATAGCAAGCAAATCACTACAGGTTAAACATATGCAATTCTTCTAAATCTATTTCCATATTTGTCATGCTGTGTAAGAACAATCAGATCAAAAGGAGAAAAAACAGGAGAAAGAAAAAAAACAACAGCAACATCAAAAAGATGTGAAAATACTATGCTTTGATTCACATTCAGTCTTCATATTTCTCTCTCTGCATGGGGATGGCTCTTTCCATCCCTAGTCTATTGAACTTGCCTTGAATTGCCTCATTGTTGAAAAGAGTCAAGTCCTTTTCAGTTGATCATAACATAATTTTCTTGTTACTGTTTACAGTGTTCTCTTGATTCTACACACTTTGCTTATATTAGTTCATATAAGTCTTTCCAAGCTTTTCTGAAATCAGCCTGCTCAATATTTCTTATAGAACAATATTATGTTCCAATATATTCATATGCCATAGCTTATTCAGATAAGTTGATGGTTGTCCACTCAGTTTTCAGTTCTTTGGCACTACAAAAAGGGTTACTACAAACATTTTTGCACATGTGGATCTTTTCCCCTTTTTTTATCTTGTTGGGACACAAACCCAGTAGAGACACTGATGAATAGAGGGTATGCAGTTTTATAACTCTTTGGATCTAGTTCCAAATAGTAGAGCAAAGCCTCTTAACCTGGATTTCACAGAATTCTGAGGGGTCCAAGAATAGATTTGTGTTGGGTGCCTATGAAATTGGTGAGGAAAAAGTGTATCTCTATTTTCACCCTTTGTATCCTTTGCAATCCTGTGGATTTTATTTTATGAATTTGAAAACACTATTCTGAAAAAGGGTCCATAGGCTTCACCAAGCTGCAAAAGGGGGTCTGGGACACAAAAAACGAATAAAACCCTCCACTCTAGAACTTAGAAATGAAGTGGACTTGTGGCTTTGTCTAGCTGGGTCATTATTTTATTTTTCTATCTCCTTTTATTATGCTTTATTATTATCTTCTTACTTCTATCCTTTTTCCCATCTTTATTCTCTTTCTCATCCTCTTCCTATTTCTATTTTTCATTTTCCTAACCTCTTTCATCTTCCTTTTCTTCTCTCTCAGGTTTTGACCTTGCTGGGGAGCAAACAGAGTGAATATGATACAACATTAGTGAATTAGAGAAGAATAAAAATATTAGCTTAGAAAAATATAATGTTAACTATACAGCTGAATGAAGATGACAAGATTAGTGAGTGGGGGTGGGGCAAGGAACCCATGGGCCTTTCTGAGAATTCAGGTCTATCTCTTGACCATCTATGACAGCAAATGCTCTCTTTCCTTGGTTGACTTCAACATCCCTCAGGATTAGAAACATGTAATCTTATCAACCAGGTTTGGTTCTCATCTGTAGGAGAACTAGGCTTTTCAATTTAACCACTGACTGAAAGAAAAGGAGAAGAGGAGGGGGAAAAAAAGCCAACACAAAGAAATCCAGTGTCTCTACTGTTCCTTAAAATGATGAATGCTTTTTTAGGGCAAATCCATCATTGGTCACTTAAGGGAGGAAATGTCAAGAAAAGTTATGGTTTGTTAGCTTTTACTTCTTGACATTATACAAGAAAGTAATTGAAGTACAGTGAATGCCATGTTGTTTTACCTCATCTATTTATATAACAATCTGACAAGATGAATATATGTGTTACAGTGGATTTGGGGAAAAATGACACCAGAAGTATGATTCCTTCTAGTGACTTATCAATGCTGATCAAACGTGTTTTCCCTCAAATGGAGATGGGACCAAGCAAGTGATTTGAGTATGTCTATATGTATGGCAGTCTCTGAACCTGTTTTGTCTCCAGGATCCCTATGGATCTCAAATCTTTAGCTTGTGGAGTGTACAGTGCCCCTTTATTCATTTAGATCCCACCAATTCACAATTAATAATAATGGAGATAGGGGCTAGGATGATGCTGATCTTTATGCTGTATTTGATAATAATAGCTGAAAAATTTACTGTACTTTAACCTGTACAGCCTTTTACATATATTTTCCTCATTTGAACTTTACAAAAATTCCATAATGGGAACCATAATGGATCTTATTATTCTAATTTTACAAATCACTATAGAAACTAAGGCTCAGTGAAGTTAAATGAGTTGCTCTGGATCACACTGGTGGAATATATTTAGGAGAGATATGAATCCAGTCTTCCCCTTATCAAATCCAGTTCCTCTTCAGTTATGCTAATAAGTAAATGTTGGCCGAGTTTCCTTTACATAAAAGCCATGATCCTGAAAAATCACATTTTTGCAATCAGATCTTGGTTTAAAAGTATTATAGCAGCTTGCTCTTTGAGGGAACACTATAGTGATTATTTTTGGAAATAATCTGTGTGTGTGTATGTTTTAAATCCCTGAATGCTACTGATGTGAATTTTGCTTAAATTGGGACTTACCAACATTACTAAAAAACCAGCAAGGTCTAAGCTATAAGTTTGTTAATGAATTTATTGAGTGGTATTTGTCTAAAATCCTCCCTGAATGTTCGTCATGTAGTTAAGGGCATCTGGGATTCTCATAGATTACACAAGCAGATCAAAGCTCTAGAAGATTCTATCAACCTAGAAACTTTTGGAATACATGCTTTGGTCATGAAAAGGGAAGGGAATAATAGCACCTACTATGTGCTAAGCACTTTTACAAATAAGATCCTATTTGATTTTCACAAGAACCCTGGAGGGAGATATACTTATTAATCCCTTTTTACAGTTGAGTTAAACAGAGATTCAGTGACTTGCCTATAGTCACATTGCTATGAAGCATCTGATGCCAGATCTGAATTTCAAGTCTTCTTGAATCCAGTCCAGCATCCTATCTGCTGCATCACCTAGCTGACCTATGCTTGTCATCCAAGAACCAGACCAGCTCTATCTGAACAAGCTCACCATCAGGTAAGCCACAATGAGGTGAATTTTCTGGGTATGGTGACTTTGAAAAGACAAATACTTAAACTTAGGTTTAAATATTTTGGCCATGTAATGAGAAGATAGGACTTATTGGAAAAGACTTTGACGCTGAGAAAGATTGAAGAAAAAAGGAAAAAGGGAAGCTGAAGGATGAGATGGATAGATCCATGGAAACCATAAACATGAGGTTAGATAGACTTCAGGGGATAGTGAAGAATAGAAGGGACTGGTGTGCTATGGTTTATGGGGTCATGAAAAGTTGGATGGCTAAACAACTTTTGAAGATCATCTACTAAATTGTATCAGGGTTGTCATAATATCACAGGATCATAGGTTTTAAAGCTGGAGGGGTCCTCAGAGGCTATTTAGTCTCTCCCATTTTATAAATGAGGAAACAGTTTCCAAGTGGTGACTTGCTCATGATCCCATAGTAAGTATATAGTAAAATAGAAATTTGAACAAAAGTTCTCTAATTTCAAATGCAGGGTTCTTGTGACTACAACAAATCTTCATGGAAAAAAACCCCTCATGTCTCCATCATAGATATTAGGGAAAAGGAACAGCTAAGGATATCATATTTAATAGAAAGAAAAACAGACTACATTTTTTGAGTTCTAGCCTCTATTTTGGTGAGGTTGCCCAAGAGAAACTGAATTGTCATAGATTGAGATGTGTAAGTCACCTTTGAAGCCATCTACTTATACCCTGACATTTTGCAGGTGAGGAAACTGAGGTCCAGGAAAGATAAACAGTTTTCCCAAGGCCATGCAGGGAGTAAGCATTAGATGTGAGATTTGAAACCAGACTTTCTGACTTTGGGGCAGTTGGGTGATGCAGTGAATAGATTGTTAAGCCTGGAGGCAGAAAGATTCATTTTTGAGAATTCAAATCTAGCTTTAGGAGTTTCTCCATGTTTCACTGGGCAAGTCACTTAAATCCTCTTTGCCTCAGTTTCCTCATCTGTAAAATGACCCGAAGAAGGAAATGGCAAATCATTCCAGAAAACCAAGAAAACCAGAAATCCATGAAAACCCTAAATGGGGTAAGAAAGAGTCAGATACCAAGTTATATTTTAATATATTTAACATCTACTGGTCATCCTGCCATCTAGGGGAGGGGATGGGGGCGGGTAAGAGGTGAAAAATTGGAACAAGAGGTTTGGCAATTGTTAATGCTGTAAAGTTACCCATGTATATATCCTGTAAATAAAAGGCTATTAAATAAAAATTAAAAAAAAAAAAAGAGTCAGATACCACTGAAATGACTGAACAATTTCTGACTTCAGTCTACCTTCTTTTCATTCTATCATACTCTTTTCTCTCTTTTTGTGCAGGGTTTTGCTTGTACTGATTATCTGAAGTAAAAACTAACAACCATGTTCAGTTTGGATGACCCTAAAATCCTGTTCCTAATCTGTGCAAGCATGATGGATTAGTTTCTCCATTTGGATCTTAACATATACCCTACTTAGAATTAAGACTTCCTACTTAATATCACCGTTTTTTTTTTTGTTTTTGTGGGTGTGTTCCTTTTTGATGTTAGTCCCCTCCCTCTGCTGATTATCAACAATTTATCCTGTATATCCAGCTTCTTAAACTGTGATTTGTAAACTTACATAGGTTCCCATAACTGAATGTGGGAGTCATGAAATGATGATTTATTATCAATAGATGTTTGACTATTATGCCTATTTTTTACATCTATATACTTGGGGTCACATAAAAAATTCTCAAGTGAAAAGGGATCATGAGTAGAAAAAGTTTAAGAAGACCAGCTATATACACGATTGTTTTCATGTTATCTTCCCTTTTAGGTTGTAAGTTCCTTGAAAATAGGGAATGTCTTTTTTCTTATTTTATTTCTAGCTCTTAACATAGTGCCTGGAACATAGTAGGTGCTTAATACATGATGTCCTCACTCTCCCAAATCAAGTATAAACATCCGACTATCATTCAAGGCTCTCCACAACCCAATAGGTTTTACTGGAAAGAGCACTGTTTATGAGGTTGGATGACCTGGGGTCAGATTAAAGTTCTGACGCTTCATATCTATGTGACTGTGGGCCAGTAATTTTTCTAGTTTTCTCATGTATAAAATAAATAAATAATTTCTAAGATTATCTTCCAGCCCATGACCTTGGGCAAATAATTTTCCATTTTCTGGACTTTCTGGCATTTTAAAAAAAGGTATTTGGACTAGATAATCTCAGTAGATCCTTTAAATTCAGACATTTTGTGTGTCTGTCATACCAAGGCAAGATAGACAGTGAGGCAGGGAAAGAAGACAGAGGTGAAGTTTTTTTCCCCTTCTCTTCAGTGATGAATATTGTGTAGTCACTGTGAAGGTTGACTTCAGGAGGCTGGCTGGAAGCTTTCAGCTGAGATGCTAATGACTAAAACAGACATATAAACACAGCTGTAATGGAAAGAGATTTTGCCAGTTCATCATCTCTAAAAAGAATTTAAAATGTCCTTTTCTATGAAACAGAGTCAAATCTTTAATAACTCTTCGAAAGGGCAGGATTTTCAGGATGCTTTACAATCATTTTTTTTTCCTTGATAGAAGGGAAGAAGCGTGGAAGTTCATCATGGAGCAGGAAGGGGAAGACAGTACCTTTTTTAAAAAAACAAATATTTAGGAGTCCTCATTCTGAAATCATTTTATATAGTCAGTCAGCTGTCTGCTAAGACCATGTACAAGGTCATGCTGCTTAAAACCACAAGTCAGATGTGGTTAAAGAATACAATAAAAAACAGAATAGATGTCTTTTCTTAACTACTGGCTGTGTATAGGATTCAAATAAAACAGATGGGGCAAAATCCGGGCTCATGAAGTTCATATCCAGCATCCTTGAGTAACTCTTCAAGTAAGGGAGATTATATGAGGTATAGAACTCCTAGAAATCAGACTCTCAGACTTGACAATGACCTTAAAGACAAGCTCCTAACCTTTTTAATGTCATGGACCTATTTGGTAGTCTGTTGAACTGTGTGGACCCCTTCTCCAAAGAATGGTTTGTTGTTGATGTTTTAATGGATGAAAATGTTAAAATTTAGCTAGCAGTCACTGCAAATAAAGATGTACCAATTCATCAATGCCTTGGAATTTATTTATGAATGAGATCCTAAGTTAGGACCCCTGGTTTAGTCCAACCTAAAGCTGATGAGGAATATCTTTTATGACATATCTGAGAAATTACTCAGCTTTTCCTTGAAGACTATTTGTGAGATCTTTTCCTGTGAAACAACCTATTTCATTTAAAATTTTTTCTCAAAGGTTTTGTTGATAAATTTTATTTTTGACACAATAGATACATCTCAAAAATATTCACAGGATATTATTCAGAAAGTATCAAAATAGCCCCCCAAAAGTGATTTCATGGATAGTAAAAAGGTGATTTTTCATTTTTGTTATTTACTCATTGTGAACAGAGAAGATGGATATATATTTTTGTACTAAAATTATATTATATTTCACCTGTTTAGTTTTCTTCTAGTGTTTTCTTTATTTACACTGTTGTCATCATTGTTATTTTTCCTTTGTCTTTGCTTTCTTTATTCTGTAACAATTCATACATGATTCCAAATCTCACTAGATTTATCATTATTTACAGCGCAATATTATATAATTTGTTTACATAATATAATTTTCTTGGTTATTTTCTAATTGTGCACATATTTTATTGTTTTTTTTTTTTTGTTATTAACTGGGTCTTTTCTTGCTATCATTATTCTCCTTGTGAAGTATAGAATATCAGTAGTAATATTTGAAAAAGTATGAAAATCTAGTAATTTTTCTTGTATAATTTCAAGTTATTGTCCAAAATGTTTGGACCATTTCACAGCTCAATTAGCAATGATATGTTTACCTCTTTTCTCCTAACTTCTTCAGCACTGAATTTTTCCATTTTTAAAATAATCCTAGCTAACTCGATGAGTTTGACATGATACTTTTTCTAATATTTCTAATATTTTCTAATAACTAAGTGCTCTTGAGAAATTTTTGAGATAGTTCTTCCTAGTTTGTTGTTTCTTTTAAAATATGTTCATAGTATTTGATTTTATATATTGGATTTTTTCTAATATACCAAATAGAATTTAATCAGTTCCATGTAGATTTTGAATATTAGACTTTTATCTAGACAATGCAGAGATTTTTTTTTCTTCAAAGTGTATCCTGGCCAGTTCCTCTATTAATTCTAGCTACGTTAATTTTATGTAAAAATTTTAAAATTTTATATTAATTAGTCAATCTAGAATTAAATATCTACTATATACAGTATATTGATCCTATTCTTAAGGGATGTACAATTTGGTGTAAATAAATAGACACAGACAAGATACATAGTGAATTGAAATGATTCATTTTGTTACCTTCTTTACAACTATCCTCACGGGAATAATAAATAAATAATATAGGACTGAGGATTTTATAAAATAATAATTTACCATCTTAGTGAAAGGATTTCTCTTTCCATAGTTGTTAAAAGTATAATATTCTATTTTCTACTTTTAAAATGGTGTGCCTCTTTCTAGTTGTAATATGTATCTATTTGAAATTTTTGTGTGGTATAGTATAATATGCTGTTCTATACTTAGTTTTGAATAGTTCTTGTTGAATAAATAGCTTTTTCCTCAGTGGTCTGTATTTTGGTGTTTATTGAATAAGACACTGATGTAGAAATTTGCTCTTAGGTTTTCTTTATTTAATCTAATCTATTGATTACATTTTTAAAAAATCAGTTCAAGATAATTTTGATTATTGTTTTATAATATGATTTTAAGTTTTGCTATGCCAAATCCTTTTCCTTCATTCTGATTTTTCCCTCTCATTATATTCCTTGATTTTATTGACTATAAAAATTAGGGAGAGAGAAAGAATAATCAAAGGGAAAGCTTGTCTCTAATTTTAAACTACTTTTACACTGATTCTTTCCCTCATGCCTTTAAATATGTCCAAATCTTTTCCATTCTTAAAATAAAACAAATCAAAAACAAACTACCTCCCTTTATCCTCTTACCACTTCAAGCAACATTTGACATCTTTCTGACATTATTCTATTAAGGTTATTTTGCAATATGTTGCCTTAAAGGTTTATTATTAATATTGCATGCCCCATGCATGAGTGTATTCTAGCATTCCATCCTGGGTCTTCACTTTCTATCATTTATTTCATTGTCCCTATGTATTCAGCTATGGTCTTTATGCAGATAATTGTCTTTTCTATATATCTAAAACTTCATATTCTTTTGAGCTCCAATCCCAAATCTTCATCTGCTGGCTTGACATCTTTAGCTGGATATTTTGTAAGTATCTCAAAATGTCCAAAACAAAAATTCATTTCCTTTCCTCCCATTTTCCTCCTAACTTTCCAACAGCATCAATATTCTTCTAAGTAGGTTCATAACTTAGAAGTTATACTCTACTTTTAGTCTCCCTCACTTCTCCTCCTTATCCAATCAATTGCCCAACACTGCCCATTCCATTCCATCTTTTCAACATTTCTTGCATCCGTCATTCCTTGTATTTATACAATAGTTAACTTAGTTTGGTCTCTTGATAATTCTCACCTGGATTACAGTAAGAGACTCCTAAATGATCTCCTGCATTCTGTCTCTCCCTTCTTCCTGTCTTGCTCCACAAGGCTGCTAAAGTGATATTCCTAAAGAGCAGGTCTGATCGTGTCACTCTGTTTTAGAGGCTTCTGCTACTATTGTTTCTTGGAAAAAACACAAAGTCCTCTATTTGACATTTAAAATTTTCATAACTTGGCTTCATTTTATATTTCCAGGAGAATTACACATCACTCCCTCCAACAGGTTCTAACCAAATATGTCTACTAGATACTCTCTAAGCAAAATGGTTTACCTCCATTCTATGTGCCTTTATTGGGTTCCTCATCTGGAATACTCTTCCTTTTGCCCTCTACCACCTAGGATCCCTTGTTGCCTTCAAGTCTCATTTTAAATACTACATATTTCAATAGAGTTTTCATTATTTCCTTATTCTCTCAGTTATTAGAGTTATTCCTCTTTCCCCTGCCATAAAAATTGCATCTTTTAGATATATATACTGTCTACACTTATAATTGAACATGTTGTCCAATGAGAATATAAATTCCTTGAATGCAAGGATTATCTTATTCTTATATTTATATCCATAGCAACTAACACAATGTCTGGAACATAGCGGGTACTTAATAAATGCTTGTTGATTGATTGGCATTTCCCCACATGCTAATTTTGTCGTTTTTTCTAATCCTTTAACATATCTCCCATATAATTTGATTGGTATAACAGTAAATCTCTAGAATAACTTAAATGTCATTATTTATTAGTGATACTGATTTACAGTTCTTTTTCTCTGCTTTACCTTATGCTGGTTTGGCCTATATTCATCCCACAGAAGGAGAGTTGTAGGGGGCCTTTTTAATTTGGCTAAATAATGCACATTATTTTACTCCCTCTCTGTATTTTCATATTTTAAGTATGTTTCTTGTATGCAGTGAATTGTTAGAATTTGTTTTCTAAGTTCATTCTGAAGCTCTCTTTAAAAGAGAACCACTCTGGGTGTTATTGCAATAATGATAACTCCTTTGTTATTGAAGTATTATTCCTTTTTTCTCCTAGAAATCTGGCATCACTTCTCTCATTTTATCAAGATCAATTTATCTAATTATCATATTGGGGACTCTTTTTTTGTTGCTTCATTTATTCAGCTTCTTTTTTGATTTTTTAATGATGTTTGACTCATGAGGATAACTTTCTTTTCCCTTCTTCCTGTTTGCAGTTACTTTATTAAATTTCCTGCTGTTTTGAAGTGACAAAAGGGAGCTAAACTTGGGCATGATCATTCACTTATCCATCTTCCTGGAAGCTACCTCCTCCTCATTCTGGTTTTGGATAATTTTAATTGTTAGAAAGTTTTCCCTGCCATTTAGCTTAAAATCTGTCTCTAAAACTTCTACTCAGTGTATATTTCCTTTGGTGCCCAACATAACAAACCTTATCTTTGACAAGAATGTCCATCAAAAATATAGTTGATAGGTAGCAAGGTGGATAAATTATTAGTCTTGGGGACTAGTAAAATCTGAGATTAAATCTTACTGTTGACACTTACAACTTTATGATTCTTGCCAAATCATTTTGCCTCTCTCAGCCTCAGTTTCCTCATTTGTAAAATGGAGATAATAATAACACATACCTTGTAATTTTATAAAGATCAAATGAAATGTCATATATAGTGCTATATAAAGCACTATATAAATCATATAAAGCACAATATAAATATTAGCTATTATTACTCCTCCCTTACCCCAGGAGAAGTATTTTCTTTAGTAGACTAAACATTTACACTCCCTTCAATTGATTTTCATTTGGCATGGCTTTTAGTTCCCTTTGGACCTTCTCCAGTTTGTCAACTTTCTTCTTAAAATTTTATACCTAGAATTTAACATGATACTCCCTCCAGATATAATCTGACCATGGCAGAATACAGTAGTAATATCACTACCCTTGTGACCCTCCTCAATTTAGGCTAAGACTTTATTAGATAATATCATTCATCCTCTTAAACTAACCTGAACACTCTAAGATATATTATTTTCATACGCTTGGAGTTCCTCTGGTGAAGAATCTTCTGGAGTAACATTTTAGGCCTTAACAATCTTCATCAACAGCAAATTCTTTCTTATATTTGACAAAATCCCTCCAGCTGTTATATAAACCATATCTCTAAGCCAGTTAGAGATTATTTCTTTCATAAATTAAAAAGATGGACTATATACCTTCTGAAAGGCCAATATTTTTAAGTTCCTATGAAAGTTCTGTTTTCTCCTACTTTTCATAGAATTTTGAGCTATAAGAATCCTTAGACATAATCTAGACTAGTTTTTAACCTTTTTTTGTGTTATGGACCCCTTAGATAGTAAGATAAAACTTATGAGCCCCTTCTCAGAGTTATGTTTTTGGATGTATAAAATAACATATGTAAGATCTACAAAGATTACTCATATTGAAATAAAGATATAACTTCTCCCATGAGTCTTTGATATCTATTGTTTTACTGACTTTTAAGGGGGTCCATGGAACCCAGTATAAGAACCCCTGATTTATACTAACATAGAAGAAAAAACAGAATCAGAAGTTAAATGACTTTTCCAAAGTCAAAAGAATTTCACCCCAGATCTTCCGGCTTAAATTCCAGTGCTGTTATATAAATCAAACTGTTTGTCTTCTGTGACCTGGTTTTCCTTCCTCTTCCCCCTCTTCCTTCTGCCTTTGCATTCTGAAAAATCTAAATCTGCCTCAAAGAAACCCTGTTTTTCTCAAGACTGTTGGTAATGGAGCAGCTAGATGGTGCAGTGGGTAATGCAAGAGTATCTGAATTCAAATTTGACCTCAGATACGTGACACTTACTAGCTGTGTGACTCTGGGCAAATCACTTAACCTCAATTACCTTGCCAAAAATTTATATATGTATATATACATATATTATATTATTTTTATTACTAATATAATTTCATATAATTTATATTTTATATTACATATATATGTATGTATATAAATCTATCTCTATAAATAAACTATTGGTAACTTGAGATTTGTTGGTAGAAATTATGTTCCAAGTTGGACCTTCAAAGCTATGCTGACAGTGGCAATGGGTTCTTCCAACCCTGCCCTGGAAAAGTCTTAATTCCAATGGTTTTGTTTTGTTTTGTTGTTTTTTAACTTGTTCAAAAACCATGGTTGCCAGCAGATGGCGCTTTGAGCAAGTGAGTGTGCCTGGGTGTGATTTACACAGGTTTCTAAAAGCATTAAATATTTATCCCAAAAATTCAATAAAGCTGTTCATCAAATCTAATGCTTAGAGTTTGAGCAGCCCATGAAAATACAGTAATATTGTCCATGATTCTGGATTCTCTTTTTGTTCCAGAGAGTTGGATCCCGGCCAGCGACATTTGTCTGCACAAGTGGCAAGCATTATCTGATCCATTCTACAGCAAAATCGTGTTGTTCTGGGGATCTTGTATTAGCTCAAACCCTGAGAAATCAAATAAAAATCCTCTCCAAGTACCTGAGGCTGAGGTAGATGAGTCCAGTGATTGTTTTTCTCCCCAGGAGTAGTTCACTTTTGATTCTAAATTTACCACAAACTTGATTAGTAGATATTCAGCTAATTGGAACCTTCAATTCATTTCAGTTGTCTTTTAGGAGAAAAAGTGAAATGGAAAGAAAATAAGATAGAGGAAATTGGGCACAGTGGAAATTGGATTTCTCTCGTGAAGAGAAAACTGACTCAAATCAGATGGCTTGGATTCAAATACTCCTGTGTATATGAACCTGAATAAGTCATTTTACCTTGGGAACCTTAGTTTCTTCATTTGTAATATGAACAGTTGGACTCAATGATCTCTATGGTCTTTTCTAGCCAAAAGTTCCATAACCTAAAGTATCTTGTTTTTCCCTCTGAGTTTCACTTTCTGTTAAATGAGATAGAGATTCAATACTATCTAAATTAATCTACTTATTTAGTGCTATACCAATCAAACTCCCAAGAAATTATTTTACAGATCTAGAAAAAAAATAACAAAGTTTATCTGGTAGAACAAAAGGTCAAGAATTTCAAGGGAATGAATGAAAACAAAAAATGTCAATGAAGATGGCCTAGCTGGGCCGAACTTAAATCTATATTATAAAGCAGCAGTCCTCAAAACCATTTGGTTTTGGCTAAGAAATAGACTAGTTGATTAATAGAATAGGTTAGGATCACAGGACAAAATAGTCAATAACTATAGTAATCTAGTGTTTGACAAACCCAGCTTTGGAGATAAGAACTCACTATTTGACAAAAACTTCTGGGAAAATTGGAAATTAGTATGGAAGAAATTAGGGCTTGACCCACACCTAACACCATATACCAAGATCAAAATGGGTTCATGATTTAGACATAAAGAGTGATATTATAAGCAAATTAGAAGAACATAGAATAGTTTACGTCTCAGATCTATGGAGAAGGAAGGAATTTGTGTCCAAAGAAGACCTTTAACTCATAACTAAACACCAAATAGATAACTTTGATTATATTAAGTTAAAAAGGTTTTGTAAACAAAACTAATGTAGACAAGATCATAAAGGAAGCAATCAATTGGGAAATCATTTTTACATTTAAGGGTTCTGATAAAGACCTCATTTCTAAAATATATGGAGAATTGACTCAAATTTATATGAATTCAAGCCATTCTTCAATTGATAAATGGTCAAAGGATATGAACAGACAATTTTCAGATGAAGAAATTAAAACTATTTCTAATCATATGAGAAGGTGCTCTTAGTCACTATTGATCAGAGAAATGCAAATTAAGACAAGTCTGAGTCACCACTACACAACTCTCAGATTGATTAAAATGACAGGAAAATATAATGATGAATGTTGGAGGGGATGTGGGAAAGCTGGGACACTGATGCATTATTGGTGGAACTGTGAATGGATCCAGCCATTCTGGTGAGCAATTTGGAGCTATGTTCAAAAAGTTATCAAACTGTGCATACCCTTTGATCCAGCAGTGTTACTACTGGGTATCCCAAAGAGATCTTAAAGGAGGGAAAGGGACACACATGTGCAAAAATGTTTGTGGCAGTCCTTTTGACTGGAAACTGAATGGATGGCCATCAATTGGAGAATGGCTGAATAAGTTATGGTATATGAATGTTATGGAATATTATTGTTCTATAAGAAACGACCCAGCAGGATGATTTCAGAGAGACCTGGAGAGGCTTACATGAAATGATGTTAAGTGAAATGAGTAGAACCAGGAGATCATTGTACACAGAAACATCAATATCATATCAATTCTGATGAATGTGATTCTTTCCAATAATGAGATGACTGATGCCAATTCCAATGATCTTGTGATGAAGAGAGCCATCTACACCCAGAGAAAGGATGTGGGAATTGAAGGTGGATCACAATATAATATTTTCACTTTTTTTGCTGTTGTTCACTTGCATTGTTTTCTTACTCATTTGATCTGATTTTTCTTGTGCAGCAAGAGAATTGTATAAATATGTTTACACATATTGGATTTAACATATGTTTTAATGTTTAACATGTTTTAGATTGCTTGCCAGCTAGGGGAGGAGGTGGGGGGAAGGAGGGGAAAATCTGAAACACAAAGCTATGCAAGGGTCAATGTTGACAAATTATCCATGCATATATTTTGAAAATAAAAAGTTTTAAAAATGAAAAAAAAAATGAGATAGAGATTAGACCAAATTTTTTTTAATGACACTCCAAGCTCTGAAATTCTATGATTCTAAGAAAGATTTCAATCTGGTGGCTTGATTTGGTTTACTAAGGAAGGCAATACCTTCAGAAAGGTGGAAAGGACCTCAGAAGTAGAGCTGTAGCTGGGAATTTCTTCACACAAGGCAACAACCATGCCTGTGACAACTGTCATTGTGTCATTGGTTGAGGTCGGATTATTGTCCTGTTTGAGGGAGGTCTAGACGAGTGATGGTGGGAGTGGGTTTCTTTTGGGGAAATGATTGCAGGTAGGAGAACAGAGTTGGAGAACTGTTCCTCTAAGGGTGCCATCTGGTATCTTCCTATATGAGCTAATTATTCTTGCTAACTAGTTGCTAGTCTTTGTTGTTTATGTACTGTTAAAGCTCTTCAAGTGCAGCCAGACTCTCTAAATTACCTGGTATCCTTGCTGTAAGGCTCCTGTCACTCCACCCTAGTTATAGCTTTGCTCAGAAGTCACCTAGTTCAACCCATTAAAAAATAATAAGTTTTTAATATATTTTTAATGCATACAAAGAAAGTTTTCAATATTCATCTTTGAAAAACCTTGTGTTAGAAATTTTTCTTCTTCCCTCCCCCATCCCCCCCTCTCTTAGACAGCAAGTAATCCAATATAGGTTCAACCCATTTTTTAAGGAGGACTTCAACCCTGACTATAATAAGAGTTAGGGTGAGAAAGGTTTTGAGTATTAAACTTCAAACTTAAATTTGTGAGAACCCCATATGCCCCAAACATCCTGCTTATTTTAGTCTTATTGTAATGGATTTTTTTTATGAATGATTCACTATTTCTGCCATATCAACTCTGGGAAAATGATGCTGCTTTAGGATTTCCCAAATTTTCTGATTCTAGTTCCCAAATTCAATCATTATTTAACATTAATTTAACCCAGTTGCCCTCTGTGACTTTGCCTAAGACCTATTTCTTATAACCAATCAATCAGCTAGCATTTATTAAGTGCCTACTATGTACTAAGAACTGGAGATATAAAGACAAAAATAAAACAGTTCCTGTGCTAAAGAATGTGTATCCATAAAGATACATAAGAATGTATCAATTGATCAACTACTATCTAAGTGCCTATTATGTGTGAGGCATTGTGCTGGATATTTGGGAATACAAGGAATAAAAATCCCTATTTTCAAGGAGCTAAGTCTAATGGGAGAAATATATATATATATATAAAGAATAAGCTGATATGAATATGTTTATATATCAGTTAAATACAAAAAAGTTACAAGCAAATAAACTCAGTAATAGTGGTTCCATTTCCTTCTGGAGAGTGCCCTCTTTATGCTGTAATTTGGGTTCCAGAATCTTCATTTTAAGGGAAGTGTCTGGATCAGCCTGTTATCATTCTCAAGAATAGAAACTGACTCTCCACACTTTGTTTACCAATCTCTCCTTTCTCCCTTACTCTTCCTTTTTCCATTCCCTTTCCACTCCCTTTTATGTGCTGTCTTCCCCTTTTAGAATGTAAGCTCCTTATGGATAGGTAATGTCTTTCTGTTTGCTTGTATTTATATTCCTCTGGTTCACTGAGAGGCTTAAGTACTCACAAAGTTAGTACTTAATAAATGATTCTTGACTTGTCTTCCTCATAAGATACAAGGGAAAGTATTGTCTAGGACACCAAGCATAGCATATCAAGGACATTTACTACATAGTCCCTTTGGCTATCCTCTACTCTGTCATTTGAGAATGTTTGATGAACACTTTCAAGAAAGAGACAAGGAGACTTCTTTTAATAATCAAAATATGAGGTCCAAATTGCTTATCTGATTAGCCCAGAGTCACTAAGCAGTTAATGTACCGACTAGGTCCACAAGCCCCTAAACTTGTGATAAATCCCTGTGTTTTTCTAATAATCCCTCTGCCTCATTACTTATTGACACTGGATGCTCTCTGAAGTCTTTGGTTATCTCTGTTGGTTACAGCAACACTCTATTGCAATCATGTGACGAACTATTTTATGTCTGATATGAAAAATGGACTCTGCCCAGGTCAGAGGTGCAATTTTCACATGAACTATTTGTTTTGGTATGTTTCAAAGCCATATACTAACCTGGTCAGCTATTTTGCCAAAACATTTTTAAAGCATTTGTGGGCTGGCGACTTTATCCATTTTCAGAATCATAACTCCTTTCATTGATGTAGATTTGGCAATTTGTAACATAAGTCTTGGAAAGTTTCTTAAAGTCAGTGATAATGCTGAATTCTCCATGTTCATATAGACAATCTGTCGGGGCAAGGTTTAAACCCAGGCCTTCCTGACTCTGATGCTGACCCTCCATATATAATACTGTGTTGTTCCTTTTCTTAGTAGGTAATATTGGCAAAAAGGAGGAAGGTGAGAAGAGTGTGGATGACTCAGTGCAAATCAGCCCCATGATTTGACAAATCCTTTCATATAAATGATATCCATACTTTATTGACAGGAGATTGGTAATATCTTCTTTGTCTACTAAGAATGGCGCATTTATTCAGGACTGAGGGAAACTGTCTGTATCAGGAAACTTAGTTGTTTATCTGCAAAACTGACTTCATCTCTTGAATGGAAGACTCTGACACTAGTTTTCAGTCATGTGTGGTACAAAGATTACTTTGCCCTTGGGCTACATAGAATGAGACCCAGATAGTAGAAGCATAGAAGAACCAAAGCCAAGTAAAGCTCATCTCCTAGAATCCTTGTTAATTGAAGTAATTAAAACAGCAGGAAGCCATCTGAACAATTATCACACTACAAGGAAAACTCATTTTCGGGACTTAGAATAAACATTCTAATAAATAGCTATTAGTTTATATTTGCAAATACCCTCAGCCTATCAGGAAATTTGCTAATAGATTTTTAATTAAGGGGAACTGACACATTTATACTAGAGTTGTAGTGCTTTGTATTTTGCCTCTGGTTCAGTCACTCAGCCATGGCTTGAAAATCCAGAAACTAATTCAGTTTCTTTGGCCAGAGTCAATAATAATTCTAGATTGGTTTTCTGAGCTATAGACTTGACAGTTATTCCAGGGACTGGGCAGATGGAATATTTTTGGTGTTTTAAGGCCTCTTCCAGCCTGTTAAATTCTTATCCATCTTTTAAGCCCTATCTTAAGTACCACCTGTTCTCTTAATTCTTTCCTGATTCTCTATGTTGGTAACAACTTTAACCTCTGATCTTACGTAGAAGTTTGTTTTGCATTTCTCTGATGCACTTATCATTCATTTATGTCTCTATGTCTATGTTTTGTTTTCCTACTTGACTGTACACTCATCAGGTCAGGCCTCATGTTTTCTATATTTTGTATCTGTCCTAACCTTTAAACACAATTTACTGCACATAAATGATACATAATAAATGTTGAATGAATCAATAAATCAATGAAAAGAACACTGGTTTTGGGGTCAGATGACTTGGGTTCAAATTCTAACTGATGCATGGAGCAATCAAGTATGCCATATAATTTGTAGTTTAGATTCCTTATCTGTAAAATGAGGGGGTGAGACTTGAGGGCCTTTCAGATTCTTTCCACCTTTAGATCTATGAACCTAACAAATGGGAAATAAAGGCAACTTTGGTATTATTTGAGACTTTAATGACAAAACCTAGCTCCCAATATACCCCTGGGAAGTGGTTGGTTAAGATTTCTTTAGCTTTCCTCACTTGAAAGCAACTGAGATTTTACACAGAATACAGAAGCTGATGCTTCTAATAATATCAAATAGTCAGACAGCCAGGCAGAGAGACAGATGAGTGAATAGATAGAGAGATAAATTGGTAGGTATGTAGTTGTACTTTATAGTTCTCAAGATTCCTTCAAATTTATTATCTCATTTGTTCATCACAAATAACCCTATGTGCTAAGTAGAGCAAGCAAGGAAGTTAGTATGATATTCATTTTACAGGTGAAGAAACTCAGACTCATCAAAGTTAAATAATCTGCCCAAGGCCACACAAGTCAGTGGAAAAGATAGAGTTGAAATTCAACAATTCAACAAATATTTGATAAATGGCTATAAATTAGTATTGATACAAGGCACTAGGAAGAAAGGAAAAGAAAAAAAACAATCCTTGAACTTAAGAAGTTTGCATTCCACTGGAAGGACATTATGTATATACATATAAATACAGTACAAAGATTCAGTTGTCTTTTTATCCAAGCCAGCACTTTTTCTGACATATTATGATCTATCCTTTCTTCTTCCCTACCTCCTCTCCTCACCTCCCTCACCTCCTTTCCTTTCTCTTTAGCCTCCTTCTCACTCTCCTTTCTTCTCTCCCTCCTTTCCTCCCTCTTTTCTCTTTCTCCTTCCCTTTCTTTCTCTTTTCCTTCTTTCCTTCCTTCCTTCCTTCTTTCCTTCCTTCCTTCCTTCCTTCCTTCCTTCCTTCCTTCCTTCCTTCCTTCCTTCCTTCCTTCCTTCCTTCCTTCCTTCCTTCCTTCTTTCCTTTCTTCTTTCCTTCCTTCCATAAACTCTTATTAAGCATTTATTGGGTGTCGAACACTGCACTAAACCCCCGGGGAGATAGAATTAAAAAAAAATAAAGTCTCCACCCTTGCAGAGCTTCCAGTTTAGAAGAGGAATAAAACTACAAACACAATTTGTTTAATAGAAACATCACTTGGTGAGCAATGAGATTTGAATGTATATGCAGAATTTAGGACCCATATAAAAGAAAACAAATCTATCTCCTTTGTATTCACTGATCCAGAAGATCTTTCAATATATGTCTGTTGTTTTTCTATCATTAGGCAAGAAGTAAGAGATTCAAAAAGAGTAACTAGTCTATTCTCATCCTATCATGTCAACCAAGGGCTTATTTCCTAACCCTCACTTGATGTATAAATATAACTCACATTCCTAGAGTATGTTACAATTCTATATAGCGCTTTTCTCACTGTGACTCTATAAGGTAGGAAATACAAGTGTTACGTCTTTATTTTAGAGAAAAGGAGAAGGGGCGGTTATTACTATTATTATCATCAGAATGAGGGAGAACAGATGGGCAGTTTAAAGAACTCACTAATGAAATAATAAAAGCAACAAAATAAGACCTTTAACAATTTGGGTAGAGTGCACAATCACAGAATTTCAGATTAGGAAGGAAATTTGGTGGCCTAACTAGTCCATCTCATACTTGAAAAAGAATCCTCACTGCTATATTCCAGACAATACTTATTCAACCCTGCTTGGGGTTTCAGGGTCATCATCTCCTGAAGTGGCCCATTATATTTTTGGATAATTCTTTCTAATTGTTATGAAGTTTTATCTTACGCTAAACTTAAACTTACCTTCCTGCAGCTTTGAATCCTAGTTTTATTAGATTTACTAGATAACACTTAGTTTTACTCTCTAGTACCAAGAAAAAAAAAGTCTAATTTCTCTTCAATGTTAATAGCATTCCTCAAAGCCTGGAAGATAGGTCTCTTGTTCCATTTCAGCCCCAACCTACAAAGTAATATTTTCTTTAGATTTAACATACCTAGTTCTTTTAACCAATTTTCATGAATTTCTGCTGAAGTTCTCCAGATAACCTTTTTGAAATGTGTGGTCTATTATTGAACATAGCATTTTATATGTGCTATACTCTAGAAGGAACAGAGTATGACTGTCTCCTCCTTATTCCTGGAAACTTTACTTCTCAACACAGACCAAAACTGATTGAGATTTGGGGCTGCCATATTTTCTTCTTGACTAATACTGAGGTTTCATTTTAACAATACCTCATGATCTTTTTCATATAAAATATAACTAATGATGCCTTTCCCATTTTCTCTTGTCAAATTGATTTCTTGAATCCATGCATCAGACTTTACTTTTATTCCTATTGAATTTCATCTAACTAGCTTCAGTCCAATGTGCTAGCTACTAGAACCTTCTTTGGATCACTGACTTTATCGTCCATTTGTTTGTTGTCTTTCCTAGATTTATACAATATCCAAATATGATGAAGATATCATATGTACTTTTATACAGGTCATTGCTAAAAATATTAAAATTGCAAGGTCAACCAAGATCCCTGGTGTCCTCCCCTGGAGATACTGTCAAGATGACATCGAACCATTAATATTTATTCTTTGAGTCTTACCACTCAACCAGTTCTGAATCCAATTAATTCTACTATTGTCAAGACTACAATGTTAATCTTTTCTATAATAATAACAATAAAATCTAAGAGTTATTTCTCTGGTCTATTAAGTAAATAACCTGGCAAAAATAGGAAATAGGGTTAGCCTGCTATGACCTTTTCTTCATAAAGACTGGCTCTTGGGGATTACTGCTTCTTCTTCAAGGTGTTTACTATTCATCTCTTCAATAAAACATTCGATATTTTGCTAGAAGTTGGAGTCAAATTCACTGGTCCACAACTTGAAGATTCCCCTATCTGACATTCAAAGCCCTCTTCCATCCCTTCCTTTTTTTTTTCTTTTTTTTTTGAAGATCAAGACAACCTGTGACATTTTCCATGCAATCCCTTTCCTCTTTCCCATGATCTTTCAAATGTCATTGACAGTGCTTTAGCACTCAATTCTACCAGTTTTTTTTCCCCCAGAACTTGTAATGGAGTCCATCTACACCTTGAATTCATCAAAAATAACTAAAGGCTCTTCTGCTATTTCCTTACTCATATTGGATATCAATCCCCTCAGCCTTTTTCATTTTGTCCTTTTAAGTAAAAAGATCCTTCCTTATTTTGGCAGAGAAAACAAAAGACATAAAAGAAGGATCTAGTATTTTTGTCTTCTCTGTGTTGTCTGTCACCATCATCCCATCAGCCTCAAAGTATTGTCATAGCCCTCCCTTTTTCTTACTCTTTATCCCAATATAGCTGGAACAAAACAGAACCCCTATTTTCATTTTATTTAGATTTTCTTTCCAGTCTTAAATCATTCTGAGTTTTGGTACTTCAGATATTATTCTTACAATATAACCCCATTTATAGTCTCAATTGTTTCCTATCTGTTTCTTCTTAAAGGTATCTCCTTAAAATCAAAATTGGTTGCAGAGTTCTCTGGACAGTCACATCAGTCTCTTCAGGCAACTCCTATTTTTTCCTCTTAATTAGACCCCTTGTCTTCTAAATATCACTTTGGAGAATTTCTTACCCCACCTGGTTTGATGACCCCTGGAGTATTTAAGTGTTCAATTCAATCAAACAAGAATTTATTGACCATCTATTATACGTTATCTTTTGGAGACAAAGATGAAACATGCCCTGTCTTCAAAGAGATCATGCTATTTTGGAGGGAATCAATGTCTTTATAGATATGAGAAAACAAAAACAAACAATGTTGTGTTGTGTGTAAGAAGACAGCAATGTGGACAGCTGAGACAATGGGGACAGTAGAATGGATAGAACACAGACCTTGAAGTCAGGAGGACCTGAGTTCAAATGTAGCCTCAGACATTTAGTAGATGTGTGATACTGGGAAACCCCAATTGCCTCAAAAAATATAGCAATGACAACAAGGGGAATCAAGAAAAAACTGTTATACAAGGTAGTGCCTCAGTTGAACCTTGAAGGAAATAAAGTATTATTTAAAATAGAGATGAGGAAGTAGAACATTCCAGACAAGAAGAACAGTCTATGTGAAGACTCCAAGATGGAATAATAAGTAGGCCAAGTCTGGCTGGAAAGTAGAGGGCATGAAAGAAAGTGATCTGTGATCAACCCCAAAAGATTGATTAAAGAAGAGAAGGATAAACTTTGAATGTCAAACATAGGAGTTTTTTACTTTTTCCTGTAGACAATAGAGAACCACAGTTCTCTTCATGAGTATGGGAGTTACTTGGTTAGATCTGGGCTTTATGAACAGTGATTTGGCAGCTATGTGAAGTTTGCGTTGGAGAGGAAAGAGACTGGAGGTAAGGAGGTGGATGACAAGGCTAAATGACTTGCCCAGGATCACACAGCTAGTATCAGAAACAATTTGAACTCATATCTTCCTGATACCAGATCTCTTGCCCTATCTATTGCACCACATAAGTAGCTGTACAATTAAAGTCTTCCACCAGTACTATATCATGTCTTCATCCAAAACTTATGATTTGTTCCTCATCTATTTCCTCTTTCTGTCCAGGTCTTCTATATCTATAGCATGCCTTGAGTCTAAAGTCACTTTTCTTTTACCCTTTATTCCTCTCTATTATGGTTTCCCTCTCTGGTTTCTGAATATCCTTTTTATTTTGTTTTTTTTAAAATTTAATTTATGGAATAAAACAAGCATTTCTGTGACATAGCAAAATAAAAGATGATTGTATGTGAAACTACAAATCTCTTATACACAACTTGCTATTCCTTTCAAAAATGCAGCAAAATTATCAATAAATTTATTTTTGTTTCCCCCCCCAGAAATGGCTATCATTAATGGGTATATCTAAGTATAATTAGGTATATTTCTCTGTATTTATATACATATACATATGTAAAAATATTTTTACATACTTGTTAAAATTTATAATTTCTTTTTCTGATGCTGATAGCACCTTCTTTATTCATCCTTTATAATTAGTTTGGGTATTAGACAAAATAAATTATTTGCTCAAAGTTATTCTTAAAACAATATTGTATTACTGTTCACAGTGCTCTCTTGGTTCTGCTCATTTTATTTTTCGTTGTTTCATGTAAGTCTTTACATGTTTCTGAGTATCCTTCTTAATCTCCAATGCTGCCAGACACACTATTTCTATTGAATAAGGTAAAACCATCGAAAACTACCTTCTAGTCATGAGACTTATCCCATCAAGCCTCAGTGATATTTTTGAAGTTGAATTAACCTCAGGACCTGCTTTTCATTTTTTTGTAAAGTTCTCCATAGAGGATTTATGAAAAGACATGGACAAAAACGACAGAAAATGAAGTATGTGTCTAAAACTGAAACAATAAGATTAGCAATTGAGTTTAGAAGTCAGCATGGCACTGAAAATAAAGCCCTGGACTTGGCAGATGGAAGATTCAGCTTTAAACCTTTCTTTTGATGTTTAGTGGCTGTGTCATCTTGGGCAAATCACTTAACCTCCATGAACATCAGTATCCTTATTTGTAAAATGAGAATATTAATATTATCTACGTTATGAGGCTGTTATGTGGCTAGAATGAGGCTCAAAAATGCTTTGCTAACCTTAAAACTCTTTTATAAGTGTAAGCCATTATTATAAATGAAGAAATCAATACTCAGACAGCCAAGTTTCTGATTGGCCCACAGTTACCTAACTAATAAGTGGGAGAACCAAGACTTGAACCCAGGTCATTTAAATCTGTTTGCTGTAAAGTGGCTTCGGAGACACAGAGCCTCTATTTACTCAACATTTGTGGTCAAAAGGCTCATGGTTCTCATATTCTGGGGGATTCTGCTTTATTTGAAGCCCATAGCTGATGATTCTGAACAAATTAAAAGGTAGGGAAAGACAAAGACTGAGAGGGAGTTTGGAATTGAAGGTCAAAGGGAGTTTAAAATTTAGTAGCTATAGTTCTACCACCATTCAATTGTGGGATAAGAATATTTGAATGGTTAGTCTGTATTGTTAAAAATCAGATGTACCTATAAATGAGAGTTTTCTTCTATTGTAAATGCATTTTTACAGAATTAGTACATTTTAAAAGAAAAAAGCTAGAAAAGTATTTGCTGAATTAAGAAAAATTAAAATTACATCCAATTTTTAATAAGGCCCTGATTTTTATGCATCCTAATTTGATAAGAACAATAACAAAAACAACAATAATGATAACAGTCATCATCATCATCATCTTTATCTTGTTTCAATACTTCAGAAACTAGAAGTCTCTTGGACCTTTCTGAGCCTCTGAGAGGGCCCAGGCATTTCTCCGGTGCCAAAGCCTGTTGGCTGCTTCCTCTGGAGCTCCCATATGGGCACCCGCACATTTTCTGTTTTCTCCTTCCTTGAAATATCAGCCACGGAGTAATATGATAAAGTTCTTACTTGACACACTGAGTAGTCTGTAATATGCTAACATTTCAGTATCATGTTAGTGGTGCATTAGGCTAATATGACACTAATCTAAGATGACAGGGAAAATGACTAATACAATAAGACTTCCTTACCATCCTTCAGGGCTGCCACATGTGTCCAATCCAATTCACCTGAAACCTTGCTTAGATGTTGGATGTAAGGTGCAGCATTAAGTCAGTGTGGACATGAACCAGAAAGGAAGGAGAAGGGGAACAGTGTGGTATGATGGAAAGGTCCTGGCTCTGGGAGTCCAGATTCAACTCCATGTTTTGATGCTTCTCCCCTGGCTGACCTCCAGCAAGTTACTTAAACTTTCTCAATCTCAGTTTCTCATCTACAAAATGGGGAGGGTCAACTGGATAAGCTCTGAGGGTCTGTTTAGGTCTAGGACCTTACAAAAGACCCCTCATTCTTTTTTTCTCAAGAGTATTTTATTTTTCCAAATACTTATAAAAATAGTTTTCAGCATTCATTTGCATTCCAAATTTTTTCTCCCTCTTTTACATATCTTTTCCCTAAGACAGCAAGCAATCTGATATAGATTATATATGTACAATCCTTTTAGACATATTTCCATATTTCTATGTTGTACAAGAAAAATCTGACTAAAAGGGGAAAAAAAGCCATGAGAAAGAAAAAGCAAACTAATAAACAACAACAACCAAAAAAGTGAAAAATAGTTGGTTTCAATCCATATTCAGTCTCTGTAGTCTCTGAATGTAGATGGTATTTTCCATTCCAAGTCTGTTGGAATTGTCTTGGATCACCACATTGCTGAGAAGAGATCATCATAATCTTGTTATTAGTGGGTACAATATTTTCCTGGTTCTGCTTGTTTCACTCAAAATCCTAGTTCATATAAGTCTTTACAGGTTTTTCTGAAATCAGTCTGTTCATTTCTTATAGAACAATATAATAACATTCCATCACACTCATATACCATAACTTATTCAGCCTTTCCTTAACTGATGAACATCCACTCAGTTTGCAGTTTTTTGCCATTACAAAAAGAGCTGCTACAAAAATTTTTGCACATGTAGGTCTTTTTCTTTCTTTTATGATCTCTTTGGGTTACAGACCCAGTAATGGCTCTGCTGGACTTTCTAAAGGGGGCACAATTTTATAGCCCTTTGGCCAAGTTCTAAACTACTCTCCACAATGGTTGAATCATTTCACAACTCCATCTACAATGCATTAGTGTCTCAGTTTTCCCACATCCTCTCCAACATATACCATTATTTTCCTATCATCTTTAGACCCCTTATTTGTATGTCACTTTATGTAGAAAGGGAACTGCTATTTTCCTTCAAAAATACCCAACTGTGTAAGTTCTATTTATAAACCTATTGTGACACATTTCTAGTATCATAGCATTCTAGGATTTCAGAGATAGAGGGGCCTTAAACACAGAATGTTAGAGCTGGAGATTCATTAAACACATTTAGTTCAACTTCTTTCTTTTAGAGCAGATTGTTCACGTTGAAGACTTGAATTCAAATCCAGGCTCCGATGCTTACTCACTGTGGGACTTTGGGGCAGCTCACTTCACCTCTGCCTCAGTTTCTTCATTTGTAAAATGGGCATTATAACAGCCCCTATCTCACAGTATTGTTATGAGGATCAAATGAAATAATTGTAAAACCCTTAGTATAGTGAGTTGTACTTGGTAAGAAATTTGTAAATGTTAGCTCTTATTATTGTTATTTTATGGTAGTTGTTTATTATCCTTCTTGAAGAAGACCAAAATGACATTACTATGTGGGGGAATGACTTGACTAAAACATCCTGTGGCAGAATTAAGACAGACTTGTTGGCTTTCAGTTCACTGTGTCTTACATGACAGCACAATTTAGGTGACTAGTTTTTCCTCTCCCAGTTGCCAGTTGGAAGTCATTTGGGACATAAATTAGTTAATCTCATCCAATCTCAAAGACCCAGAGAAGTACCCAAGAAACTCTAGTTTAGAGAAAGATTGACTTTATGCTTGGGCAAAATAAGAAGCTGTCCAAATGCCATCATTTGGAAAGGACCAATAAGAACTAACAGCAAAACAAAATTCTGCGTGCTAACTTGATCTGTTGTCTGAAATGATGGCATAAGGGTCAGTATTTTGTTTTAAATAATGCTATACATAAAATTGAGTACAAATGAATAGTGTGGGGATGGGGGAGTGGTCTCAAGATAACCCTCAGTCATGGGAGGGAGCATGGCATTGTGGAAAGTGCAGTGGATTTAGGATCTGAAAACTGTGACTCTGGTCACTGGGACAAAGTAGTTGTCTTTGGTGTCATTGAATGTTTTTTATTTACTTAATGGAAGGGGATAGCCTTAAGAGGAAGAGAAGGAAAGAGTTTGAAGTACAACAGAGAGAAAAGAAAAGATGGAGAGAAAAGAGGAGACAATGAAAAGAACAATGGATGTGGTGGGAAGACAAGGACTTGGGATATAGTGGGAAATAGGCCAAGGGTGAAGGAGTCATTACAAAGACCACTCCTTTTTAACCTTATCATTGCCCATCTCAGAAAGCTTCCTGGGAAAAAGATCCCAGACGGTCTGTAACTGAAATTACTTGAAAGAGGATTATTTTTTCTACCTTTTCCCTAATTTTAAAGATGCTCATTTTTGTGTTTTCCCCCCCTTTATCCTTTTTAGGATAGTGGTACTACTGGGTTGAGACAAGTGTAGAAAAAAAAAATCTAATGTCTAAAAATGGTTCCACTAGGGAGCTATGGCTACTGAAAGTCAGTTTGTGTGAATGTGTAACTCATCCTAGTGCACTTTTCATTATGGACATCTTAGGGTCATGGGAAAAAGGTAAAGTGCTTAATAGCTGCTAAGCTCAAAGCCCTTAGTTATAAGAACTGATTGAGGAGAAGAAACAGTGAGGAGGGTGACGGGCTGTCAACAGGCAAAGCGAGGACAAGAAGCATACGGAAGCCCAACGAGGAGCAATGCAGATGGACAGACATTCTGATTCCCAACCTAACAGATGAATATTAGCAGTAACCAGCTGTAAAATGACTACAAATGTGACATTTAGCAAAATGAGTCTCTTTTTTTTGGAAGCACTTAGCAAAACATTTTTAAATTGACAGTGAATACTTATTGGTTGCCCAAAGGCTATATGGCACCAGTTTAGGTGAAGTGGTTTTCCATGGATGCTAGCTTATATTAGTATCATCTCTTGGCATGGGGAAAAAGAACATTGGTCTGGGAGGCATGAGAACTGGTTTCTATTGCCTGGCCCTGTCAGTGTATCCTGAGGGAAATTGCTTCTGTGCAGTAGCTTCTCTGGGTCTTAATTTTTCTGTCTTTAACATGGAAGTAGAGTGGGAATAATCTCTGGCCTTATCTTACAAGCATGCTGTAATCAAACAAAGAAGATGCAAGTATTCTGAGATATTAGGAGAAAAGGACATATATTGTAAGGGCAAAGAACTCTGGAAAGAGTTGTATTTAAATAATAAAATTGGGATTATAAAGAACCTTTCATTTTTCCTAATCAGTTTGTAATGTTTTTGAGGCTTGTTTTTGGCTAGGAAGTAAGTTCTTTGAAATTATATTAGTTTTGGTGGGTCAGCAAGGTGCAGAGGAGAGATGGCTCTAGAAGTGGAGATCTAGATTCAAATCTCCTCTCTGACACAAAATAGTTAGGCAAATCACTGACACTCTTGGTTTTCAGACAGCTTTCTAATACTGTAAATTACATAGCAGATGCCATTCTTTGCTGGTAGATGGAATTTCATCAGTGGGAGTTCCCTATGCCAATGAAATCACAGATCTGGTTAAAAAGGAAAAGAAATTGCATTGGCTTTAGCACACCATATGTCTCTTGTATGGAATGCCTCCCAGGTTTAGATATTTTGTAGATGCCTGGGGGGATTAGTTCAGTGATTTAGGTTTGGAGTCAAAAGACTTAGATTCAAGCCTTACTTTTACCATTTACTAGCTGAGGAACTACAAATAAGTCATTTAATTTCTCTGAGCCTCTGTAAAATGGGGGTGATACTTCTTGTCCTACCTACTGTACTGGGTTGTCCTTTGGATCCAATGAGAGAATACTATGTAGCAAGTGCTGAGCACATTGTAAAACACTATATGAGTGCCAGCCAGTGTTAGCCAGGTCTAGGCTGAAGGGGACACCTAAATTCTAATCACACTCTTCTAAACTGTTAAAAATGCATTTTGAAGATTTTTTTTCACCGTCCTACCAATCTTCTGCTTTTGTTGTTTTGTTGTTGTTGTTCAGTTGTTTTAATTGTGTCTGACTCTTTGTGACCCAATTGGGGTTTTCTTGGCAAAGACACTAAAGAGTTTGCCATTTTCTTCTCCGAACCTTCTCTTTAACTGGGATCTAAGATCTCGAGGAATGTTTCTTCTAAGCCCTTCTTTTGGTGAGGGAAAAGAACCAAGACAAAACCTTGTACTGACAGAATCTTTAGAAATCATCTACTTCAATCCCATCATTTTGCAGATGAGGAACTGAAATCCAGAGAGGTTAAGCCACACTGGTCACACAGGTAGAAAGTGGTAAAGGTGGGATCCTTTGAATCTGAATGCAACAAAGCTTTCTATTGTATCACAATACTTCTTTAAAATTTTCTTTTTAAATTGGAAATTGAGGAATGCCTGTCAATTGGGGAATGGTTGAATGACTGATATATGATTGTGATAGAATATTGTTGCACTATAAGAAATGACAAAAGGATGATTTCAGAAAAACCTGGGAAGATTTATATGAACTGATGCAAAATGAAGTAAACAGAACCAGAACATTGTACATAGAAATGACAACATTTTATGATTAAGAACTGTGAATGTCCTAACTATTCTAAGCAATTCTAAGCAAGACAGTACTAAAGGATTCATGATGAAATATACTATCTGCCTCCAGAGACAGAACTCATGTTGTCTCATTATAGACTGAAGCACACCATTTTCCACTTTCTTTATTTCTTTTTTTGTTTTAGTCTCCTTGTGCAAAATTAATAACATGGTCATATTTTACATGATTGCAGATTATCTATATTGAATCGCTTACTATCTTTGTGAGGGGGGGAGGGATAGGATTTGGCACTCAAAACTAAAAAAACCAATCCAATTCTTAAAAATTATTTTGATATATAGTGGGGGAAATATTATAAAAAGAATTCCTCTTAAAAAATTATACCTGCTCTTGCTCCTACTGGGCCCTCAGAGTTCCTAATATTGACTGAATAGAACTATGTAACCAGTGTATTGTGAGTACCCTCATCAGCTAGACTCTGATAGACATCAGATAGACTCCATGTCTGAGGCATGGAATTTATCATTTAGTCCTGAGTCCCTTTTAGTGCATTGGGAGCTCTGAAAGCTCAACGGATCTTTTCAGTGCTGGTCAGATCTAGGAGACTAGCTTGTGTGCCCTACATAAGACTGAGAAATGACTTTTTTTTACTCCTATGAATGCACATCAACTCATCTTCTTCCTAGGAGAAATGTCCTGACAAGTCACCGGTTACCCAGTGTATCACCTTCTCTATAGGACTACTTTATGTTCATTCTGATAATATTAATATATTCGCTTAGGAGGATTATTTTAAGTCATATTATCTATAGTTTCCCAAATCCATGTCAACAAAATGTTTTCAATTTAGTGGACTTTGAATTGGAGTGCAGTTTATACTTATTTTAATTATACATCTACAGGATTATTCACTGTGGAGGTAATGCTCTCTGAAACCATCGATTTCCATCCTCCCTCCTGTCAAACAACAGTTCTTTGAAGAATGAGCTGTAGCTTCTGTGGTGTAGCACAAAGATTGATCTACAAAATACAGTCTGTGAAATCTTCCGATTTAGAATCGCGGACATCTTTGACTAGACAAATTTCTTGGCACTTGAGTTGTTGTTCAAAAAGTCCCTTTAAAAAGTCAGATTGCTGAATAATTGTGGTCTTTTTAAAGAGCCAGGTTGCAGCATGATTCTGTAGTTATTCATTCAAATGGTAGGGGAAGGGTCCAAAGGCAACTAGAAATAGCTGAGAGACTCGGGGGGAAGTTAGAGAGAAAGAGTTACTATAAATTGTTCTGGAAGAAGAGATTTCAGAAAGAACAGTATAGCTGAGCAGATACTAGTTGATCTGAGAGTATATAAAAAAAAAATGACATAAACCAAACTCACCAAGAGCATTAAAGATATGGAAGCTCTTAGAGTCCAGTATTGTGTAAATATGTTATGTGAACAATGGGACATTGCTTGGAATACATAAGATTAAGCTGAGGGGTGTGTGTGTGTGTGTGTGTGTGAAGCCAAAGCAGAATCACCAGAGGGAAATAAAAAGATATAGCAAAGCTTTTACATAATGATAATAATAATCAGCATTTTTATAGCACCTACTATGTGCCAAGCATTGTGCTGAGTCATTGCTCTGCAGATACTAGGTCATCTTATTCTAACCCTGAGTGTAGCTGCTATTATTATCTACATTTTATGGTGGAAGAAATCAATGAAAGCAAGTTTAAGGGACTTGCTGGAGGCCACACAGTCAATAAGTGCTTGAGGTCACATTTGAATTCAGGACTTCCTGACAAACCCAGAGTTCTAACTATTGC
The DNA here is from genome assembly GCF_902635505.1 of Sarcophilus harrisii. Lineage (NCBI taxonomy): Eukaryota > Metazoa > Chordata > Mammalia > Dasyuromorphia > Dasyuridae > Sarcophilus > Sarcophilus harrisii. Next base: position 469,697,626 of record NC_045427.1, on the reverse strand, counting down.
ATCACCTAGCCTTTTCATATTTAGATTTTTTCCCCTTTTATTTTAACTTTTTTTTTTCTTGGTTGATCTACTTTTTTAACAACTAAATTAACTAATTTGTTTCATTATTATAAATACTTATTTTTTTTGTATAAACATGGATCAGCTTTCTTTTCTTGGGTGTTACCTACAGAGCTAGAAGAAATCTTAAGAAATTATCTCCTCCAAATCACTAATTTTATAGATTAGAAAACCAGGGTTAAGCATAATTAAATGACTTGCTGAAGGTCACATGGATGGGAGAGATGGGCTGTGAATAAAGAATAAATAAATAAAAAATAAATTCTTTTTCATATTAATTGCCTCACTTAAATTTGTTCTCAGTTTAAACTCCTTTATTTGCCCTACTGTAATACCAGAGAAACTGAGGCAAGATAGACATTAGAGAATTTTAATATTTTATTTGAAAGGGAGACATTTACTGGGACCAAATGGATCCATGGTTTGGCCCCAGGGCTGAATGAGACTGTCGTCTCCAAGAATCCAGCAGCCAATGTGAGTTCTCAATGACATATATATATATATATATATATATATATATACATACATACATACACGTGGCTCCAAGGTACCAGAGGGTAGACTGAGGCAGGGGCAGAGTCAGAGTGCTGAGAGCTGGAAGGGACTATCAATCTGGTTCTGATAGGATGGGGGGGAGGTATGGGAGGGACATCTGACAAATTGGGATTATAGAATGGAGAGAGGCACCCAACATTCTGATGATGTCTAAAATAGAAGGTCTTTCTTATCTGGATTATCGTGATTAGGAGGGAGGGTGGTGTTGCAGGATTGACCAGAACAATTAGGAACTGAGGCAGGACAATTTAGGGAAACTGAGGCAAGACAATTTAGGGAAACTGAGTCAGGACAATAAAAGAAAACCGTGGCACAACACTACTACCCAAAGAAGGGACATCATTCAGCCCTTTTCGTAGTGACTAGAAACTGAAAATTGAATGGATGCCCACCAATTGAAGAATGCCTGAATAAATTGTGGTGTATGAATGTTATGGAATACTATTGTTCTGCAAGAAATGACCAGCAGGATGAATACGGAGAGGCTTACATGAACTGATACTGAATGAAATGAACCAGGAGATCATTATACACTTCAACAATAATACTACATGATGATCAATTCTGATGGACATGGCTCTCTTCAACAATGAGAGGGTCCAAATCAGTTCTAATTGATCTGTAATGAACAGAACCAGCTACACTCAGCAAAAGAACACTGGGAAATTAGTGTGGACCACAACATAACATTTCCACTCTTTCTGTTGTTGTTTGCTTGCATTTTTGTTTTTTCTTTTCAGGTTATTTTTACCTTCTTTCTAAATCCAATCTTTCTTATGTAATAAGATAACTGTATAAATATGTATACACATATTGTATTTAACATATACTTTAACATATTTAACATGTGTGGGATTACCTGAGATCTAGGGGAGAGGGTAGAGGGAAGGAAGGAGGGGAAAAGTTGAAACAGAAGTTTTTGCAAAAGTCAGTGTTGAAAAATTACCCATGCCTATGTTTTGTATATAAAAAGCTATAATATTAATAATAAAAAAAAGAAGGGACACCATTATTCACTCAGAGACCACAGTTTAATTGGAGGAAGAGCAAAAATGATCTTTTTTTTTTTTTTTGCTTCCAAATAACAGGTCCGTAATCATGGGAATATGGAGAATTTATAACTTAAGCAAGTTGAAAGAGATAGGGTTTTTGTACCTTTGTGCAGCTCAAACTATGATCAACCCGTTTTCCTGAATTTTTTTTTTTTTGTTTTTTTTTTTTTTTGTTATATACTACTATTGGTTTGGGGAGTGGAGGAATCATAGAAGTCCAAAATGAGGGCAGCTTGGTGGGCCATGTGATGTTTGATGAGATATTTTTCCTGTCCCACCTCCTTAAATGGACATAAAGAAGTTTAAACTCTATCCTCCATGCCCACAAGTATGAGATCTTGAATTTATTAAAGCTAAAATTGCTTCTTTGAATGAAAGCATGATGTCTTAGGATAACAATAATAGGAACAATAGTGATAATAATAGCTAGCATTTTTCTATCACTTTAAAGCTTTCAAAATGCTCTGTATATATTTTCTCATTTTATCCTTACAATAACCCTGGGAGATAGGTGCTATTATTATAATCCTATGTTATCATTGAGGGAACCGAGACAAACAGAGGTTGGATGATTTGTCAGGTTACAAAACTATTATCTAGGGCTGGATTTGAATTGAGGTTTTCCTGACTTTAGGTCCAGTACTCACTCCATCCACTCCATCTGGTGTGACTTTTTTTTTTTTAACTGAATCATAGGATTTATGGCTGGAAGGGTGTTTAGTAATCATCCAGTCTACTTTCAGAGGAGTGACGGAACTAACCCAAAGGCACACAAGTACTATGTGGCAGAGTTGGAATTCCAACCTCAGTCCTTTGAGTACAAATCCAGTGTGTTTTCTAGACACTGGGGTGAGTTGTTCAAGTTCCCTTTTTGTAATAAAGCCCATAAGCAAAGTTCTCCAATTCTCATTTTATCTTTCCTTTCAAAATATCCCATTGGGCAGGTTTCTTTTTTTTAGGAGAAATGGCTGGTATGGAGAAAAGAGAACTGGATTTGGAATGAGAAGACCTGGATATAAATCTCATTTATTGCCTATATGATACTGGACATGTCTTTTGCCTCTAAGTCTGTTTTCTAATTTGTAAAATAAGATAGTTGAACAATTTGAACTCTAAAGTTCTTTATAGCTGATTCTATGACACTATGAGAAAATTTTTGGTTTGGCCACTCTACTCTTCCCCAATCCCACTGAGAGATGTGGTTGTGAATGTTTAACAACTGGCTTTTTGGGAGTGGAGGGTGGGGAATGTACTCATGACACACTTTTAAGATAATCTGCATTATTAACAGTTTCTCTCTCTTTTTCTTAAGTCTAAACAATCAATAAAACAATATATCAACTCCCAACTTGCTGATTTCAGAGACACAAATGCTCACATTGAGGCTTTTAATGATCAACTCTCTCTCTTGCCAGTTAGAGCTGACTCTAGAATAATATTGAAAATGTCCTACTCTGACTCTATTAATTATTTGACTTAAATAGGTATTTTGCCATTAAGCATTTTTATATTAACTTAACAAAAGCAGTAACGAAACATAAAGCAATTTGTCTTATATATTTTGATAGCTTAGTGATCCCAGAAGCTATCATGTATCTTAATATATAATAGAGTTCTCACTTTATTTTGTCTGTGATTACCTTATCCATATTACCTTAGTCTATTTTGGCATGGTTTTGACATAGTCTCAGTGCCATATATCCTTATCCCTATGTTATATGTTCTAATTTAGAATTATCCCAAGGTATTTAAGATTATAAAGCAGTTACTGTCCAAAAGTCTGCAAGTATCTATGTATCGATATCTTTATCTACACATACATATTCTGGAGTTTAAAAAATGTCAAATTTATTTTGGGGTTCTGTAAAGGAGAAATTTTTCTGGGAATGATGCATGGACTGTTAAATATCAGTTTGAATCTCATTTTGGGGGCTTCAACTCTCTAAAAAGTCTGGCATGTGACTAAAGTGGATTAAGGCTAAAATTTTCCAGGGGCTTTATCTTGGATCAGTGAAGTAATTCTAATCACTTTCTATCATTATCAAAACCAGAATAGCTTATGAATCTCAAACTCTACTATCATTTAGTTAGAAGAATTGCTTATCATGGTTGAGAGGATAATTGCTGACCAGAATCCCTTGTTATCAAAACAAATTTAGAAGAAGAAAAAAACTCTCCATCTTGACTTCATTAGACTCTGGGTTCATCTTTTCAAATGAAAGACTGCCTACTGATTCATTCAACATTTCTTCCTCTCCACCTCAATGTTCTGCCCTCCCCGCCTCCATGGGGTACCCTCGTTCCTCTAAGGACAGAACAAATGCAATGGATTCAGACTGAGGATTTAAACAGGTTTACATAAAAAAAATTCCCACAGCTTTCCTATAGCCCATTTGGATGCCCAGTGGTACTTCTGGATTACTGGAAAACAGATATGTTAATGCTTATGTCCTCCCCTCCCTCCTATTACCCAAATTCATCCCAAGCTTTCATTTTACAACTCAAGTTAAGGTTATCAGTCAGGCCTGGGAAAGGCTGGGATTATCTGTGATGCTCTTGGGCAGGTGAAATCCAAACCGAAATTGTATGCTTCATTTTGAAATTCTCAGAGTCACAACAAAGGACTTGAAAGTAAAAGTTTAGAATCTGTATCTTTGTAGGAATTTAATCATTTCCATCAGAATCCTTGAGGAATTACAATAACAGTGATTCATTCATAATTCACACTTTCCATTATCTCCTTTCTACATAGAGTGTGGGGGGTAAAATTTATGGCTTCATTTACATTGTGTTCTATGAATAATAGAAGAAATACAGTAAAGACCTATGGAAATGGTCTTGTAGCAGATGCACTTTGGAGCACATCTGCATCACAATGCAGGGCCTGCCTAGACTGCAGCTGCAAGGGGAGGATGGTTTCCCATGATCTTCATTGTATGGAGTCCTCCTAGTACTTCCCCGCCCCCCCCTTGAACTTCAAAGCAGAATGATGAGACCTTAAATGAAGTGGGTGCAGGTAGACTGGATGAAATTTGAACTTCCGTTATCCAACACTGAAAATTTCTTCAATTAAGGGCACAACAGAAGCACTTTAAGTAGAGCAGAGGCAATTAGTTATCAAAAAATTGTTACAAATGCTCCATGGCCTGGAAGAAATTAAATTCATTAGACAAAGAAAGCTGTTAGAACTCTACAGGATCTTTAGACCCTCTCTAATCCAAATCCTTCAATTTTTCAAATGAAGAAACTGAGGCATAAAACAGTTACTTTTCTGATTGTCTATTAATGTGAGATCTAAAAGGAGGACCCAGGTCTTTCGACTCTCAGTTTTACAGGGCTCTTCCTTCTTGACCATGGTATCTTTGCTTCAAACTCTAGGATACTTTGTCTTCCTAATGCAAGCAAGACAGTGAGTAGTAATCCTCTCACAGGAGGATTTGCCAACATGGAGCAAAGACATTTTTAAAGATTTTTCTCCCCTCTTCCCCCTTTTTAATTCTCCTTCTGAAAAAATAATCTTGCTCGATTGAAAATCTTCAATGAAAAACATTTTAAGTTTTGGAGAAAGAAATTTGTCATACTTCTGAGATTAAGTAAATCTCATTTTTCTTTCCCAAGGAATGACAATAAAGCTGATGAAAACCTTTTGATGCTTGAATTTCCCCCCCAGTGTCTAGTAGTAACCTGGTGCAATACTTTATTTGTACTTTATCTACAAAAGACTAGAAAACAACCTACATACATCAAAGAATGATCTGTTCTAAGTCTTAATAACTTGTCAGGGTTCAACTGTAGCATGACCTCAGAGATTTCTTTTTACTTGCAGTTTGCTAGGGCCTAGAAGGGGTAGTTTCTAAAACCAATGATCACTAATCAATCCCTCCCGATGGCAGACTCCTCCCTCCCTCCCTCTATCTCTTTTTCTGTTGCTGTTAAAAAAAAAAAAATCACTGCTATTGTAGCGTACTCTTTGGAAGACTCTCTTGTTCCTTAAGGAGGAATTGTGTAGCATGCTATGTCTCTAATTTTGTTAAAGCAACTCTGAGATGATATTGGTTTGGAAAGCACTTTGAAGATGAAAAGTGCCATTGAAGGGCTAAATGACATTAGCAGGCATCACACATACAGATTCAGCAGTGCTATGATTCACCAGCACGCATTCTCTGTGATCCAACATGTCTAATACATTTAGTCATGCACAATAAAAACCAAACAAAAGAATCAGCTTTCCCCTTCTTCATTCTCCCCACCCAATTCAAGTACTTAAAGAAGGGCCCTAGTTAGCAGTATCAGAAGTGAAATCTTAGTTTATTTTTCCTCCCATGTACCATCCCAATGCTAATTGTGCAAGAGAATTGAAAGGCCATATTGCTACCAGGCAAAAAAACATAGCATTTCTCAGGTCCCCATTGTTTACTCTCTGGCTCTAAGAGCTTGTGTCTTAGAAATGGAAAAGATAACAAGTCAGCTAAAACAACAAGAAATTTGGCTTTGTGCAATTTTACCTTGAATCCAATCTATTGTCCTTTTTTCCCAAAATGCAAGATCTAAGCTAAATCCAACCCACTATTTCAGATGCTCTTGATAAATTTAAGTGGGAGGTGGAGGAAGAAGTGGGAAAAGGTTCTTTGTTTGACTTATTTTCCAGTGTTCTGTTGTTCATTCACATTTCACTCCACAAAAAGTTAAGACTAGTGTTTTTTGCTAAGTACAAGTGTTTTTTAATTTTAAGTTAGAAATCAACAAGTATTCAGAATGAAGATCCAATTTTTGAATTGTGAAGTCTAATATTTGCCCTCCCTTCTTGTAATCCCTTTCTGATTTTCCATCTCACATTGGTTTATTTTTCTGTCCACAAGTTTGAAAGGAAGGGAAGGAATTTCCACGCTTGTCAAGATTTGTTTCTGGGTTCCATTCTGTGTATACAGTCTCATAAACCTGCCTTGAAAATTCCTTTATGTTCTAGTTCTTTTAGAAGAATATGATTGTACAGTTCTACTATTATCTAGAATCTTAAAATAAGTCTTTTTGGGGAAGAAGAAGAATGGCAGGGTGGGAAAGCATGGTATGGTCTAGTGGAAAGAGCTAGATTTGTAGTTAAAAGAGCAGAATTTAAATCCCAGCTCTGTCACTTACTAGTTTTGTGAAGATAGCCCAGTCTCTTCCTCTGGGACTCAGTTTCCTTTTCTGTAAATTTAGGGAGTTGGAGCTGGAAGACTCCTCTCAGCTCTAAATCTGATGCTACCTTTCAGATGCAAGCATTCAACAGATGGTCTAATGGTACTGTTTGCTAATGTGTACAGAATATATCAGTTTTGCCAAAGGAGTCCATTTTCCAAATCAAGAAATATTAATTACCCATTGTGGTGGGTAATGTGAATACAGAGATATTAAATAATTCCTGTCTACAAGGAACTTGCAATCTATTGAGGGGCTTAGAGGGCAGATGCATGCATAATTAATTAGGTGAGAAGTATAGAGGAAGGTTCTTGGCAAAATGTTAGGAGAAATTTGAGGAAGGAGGAATCACTGATGGAGAATCAAGCCTTTGTGGAGGTGATAGATTTGCAACTGGGCCTGGAAGGAAGAGAGAAATGGGAGGTGGGGAGGACTCTACTTTTAGCATGGACATATGAGTCAAGTAAAGTGAAAAGAGAGAAAAATCAGAACAGGGAACACAAACTACAGCAAGGTGAGTCATATGGAATAAGTCTGAACAAAATGGGCCAGATTGGATCACAACTATCAAATGTCTGATGATTGTAGCATATCAATAAAATTTCTTGGATATTATGGAGAAGGGACAGACCGGAAACAGGAAATTTAGTTAGGAAACAGACTAGTCCAGGCAAAAAGAGATAAGGGCCAGAGCCATGTGTGAGACACAATGTGGAGGTGGAAACAGCCATTTCAGTTAAAGCAAACTTCAGTGCTCACCATATACAAGGCACCAAGGGACAAGTCAGTCTTCATGTTTTTCCTTTGTAGGGGTAATGTCTTCAGATGAGAGAGATGGAAATATGGAGGGTCCAGAGAGTCCTTTGTGTTCCCAACACAAGCCCTGCTGATGGGCATAGGAAGTGCTGTGTCAAGCAAAAGCTGGGTGTTTTCTGGTCTGAGAGGCAGCCCAATATAGTAGACAGATGATAGGTCTTGAAGTTAAGAAGACACGGGGCTCCCAACTCCTCCTCTGGCCCTCTTAACTTTTCCATGCTCAGATAATCCTTCAAGAGTATAAATTGCAGAAAAAGTGTTAGCTGTCATTGCTCAAGGGAGCATCCTGCTCTGGGAGTCCAGTGAAATCCCATGTCTAGTCTCTATCCTTCTCTCACATGTTTCATGGATAGAAGAGACTGATTGTCATCAGATGAATTCCATGACAAGTTTTCATTTCCTTTTATGGCCTGAAGACTGAACATAAGATTTGGGGGGGGAGGGGCGGTGTATGTGTGTGTGTACACATTTGTCCTTTCATCACTTGTGACATCTAGGATTAGAAAATAAAAGTAATAGATAAGGATTGATCTAAACACACTCATAATCCTTCCCATTTATCCCATTGTGCAGTCTACTCTGCCTCAGCTGACCAGACTTAGGGGAGAGAAAATACACTTTGGATCAGAGCTGGATTCAAATCCAGTTCAATCCAATAAACATTTATATAGTGCCTACCTTGGGCCATGCATGGTGCTAAAGTTCTGGGGTGCAAAAAGAGGCAAAATTCAGTCCCTGCCATGAAGGATCAATCTAGTTGGAGAGACAATATGCAAATAAATGTTTATAAAGCAAGCTATATGTATTATGTTTATACATGTATACACATATATAATTAATACATAATACATGTATAATATAATATATAATTAATTAAAATAATAATATATAATTAAAAGAGGAAGCTTCTGGGGTTGGAGAAGGTTTCTTGAAGGAAATGGTGTTTTAGTTGGAGCAAAGGAGAGAGAATATATGGAGTGTCTTATAATGTCAGGGAAGAAGGTGTGAGAAGACTGGAAAAAAGAGGGGACTAAGTTATGAAGGACTTTGAATGCCAAATAGAGCATTTTCCTGGAGGCAATAGAGAACCATTAGAGTTTATTATGTAGGTGGGTTGTGATGACATGATTAAAATTTCATTTTAAGAAATCAAATCGAGCCCTTGACATCATTATCGATATGACTTTGATCAAGTCATTTAACTCCTCTGGGCCTTAGCTTTCTCATCTGTAAAATGAAAAGGGATGGATTTGATAATCTTTGAGATTCCTACTCTAGATGGATGATATCTATGCTAATCAAAGAAACAAAATAGAAACATGAGTTATTATCATTATTCACAATGATATCTAAAGAGCATCATTAGAAATTTTAAAAGCCATTTAAACAATAAATTTATAACATAAGACTCACTTCAGCTAAGAGGAACACTTGCTGAAGATAAATTCACTGGGTAGTTAATTATTGATGTAGCTCCTGCCTGCATGGGAGAAAATGCAAGAGACAATGATGAGCAAGCTAGAGTCACAATGAGTAAAGGAGACAGTCCTTGTAGGATGACATTTTTTTTCTCCTCAGAGATCAAAATATTGCCCAAGGGGGCCCCTCTTTTGCATTTTTGTGGGTTTGGGGAGAATCCAAATTTCTAGCTGTGTTATTGGCAGGCAATTTGGTCTCTTATGGATTTCTTGAGGCAAGAAAAAGAAAATTCATATTCATTGAACTATTTATTAGGCAAACTGACAAGGTAATACCAGGAACACCAAAAAGCTGTTATCAGACACCTTTGTGTGTGTGTGTGTGTGTGTGTGTGTGTGTGTGTGAAAAGTACTAATCAGTATATAGTCTTTTATCTATTGTTATAAAAGGTATTCCTGCTTCAAGTAAACAAACAAACAAATAAAAAAACAAGAAAAGGGAAAGTATGAAAGAATGAATTACAGTTGGAAGGGACCTTCTAGAACAATCTCTTTGTTTTACAAATGAGTAAAGTGACGTCAGGGAGGTTAAGTTTGCTTGAGATCACCTAGGCAGTAAATAAAGGATAGAGACAATGTGTTAACTTAAGTGTTCTGACTCCAGAGGTAGCATATGAATCAAATACAAGCAACAGATAAATTAAAAATTGATTTCTCACAAAACAGAACCTATTCTTTGCTTAAAAAAATTTTTTTAAAAGAAGCTTTGTACAATTGGTTGTATATTGATAGAGAATGTTGATTCAGATCTTGCCTAAAACACTTTCAAGCTATGAAGTCATAGGTAAGCCTCTCAAACTCTTTGGGACTCAATTTCTCATCTGTAAAGTGAGAGAGTTGGATTCTTTAACTTTTAAGATCCCTTCTGGGTCTAAATCAATAGTCCTATGAACAATAATTAAATAAGCAATTTCTTTGATAACACTTTTTTAAAATCATTTTTTAGTTGTGTCTAACTCTTCATGATTCCATTTGGGGTTTTCTTGGCAAAGATTATTTGCCAGTTTTTTTTTTTTTTTAATAATTTATTTAAAACTTAAACACAAACTAGAAAAAGAAAAAAATTTCCACATGCACAGCAGAACAAGGAGAGGATTCAAAATATGAAATAATATGTTTTCATTTCAAGAAAGTCAATATAATAAATATTATACCTTATGAATATTATAGAATATTATTGTTCTGTAAAAAATGGCAAGCAAGACGAATACAGCGAGGCTTGGAGAGACTCACATGAACTGATGTTGAGCGAAATGAGCAGAACCAGGAGATCATTATACACTTCAACAACGATACCATATGAGGATGTATTCTGAAGGAAGTGGATTTCTTCGACAAAGAGAAGATCCAATTCAGTTCCAACTGTTCAATGATAGACAGAATCAGCTACACCCAGAGAAGGAACACTGGGAAATGAGTGTAAACTCTGCATTTTTGTTTTTCTCCCCGGGTTATTTTTACCTTTTGAATCCAATTCTTCCTGTGCAACAAGAGAACTGTATGGTTCTGCACACATATATTATATCTAAGATATACTATAACATATTTAACATGTATAAGACTGCCTGCCATCTAAGGGAGGGAGTGGAGGGAGGGAAAGGAAAAGTTGGAACAGAAGTGAGTGCAAAGGATAATGTTGTAAAAAATTACCCATGCATATGTACTGTCAATAAAAAGTTATAATAAAAATAAATAAATAAATATTATACATTGTGTTCAAAGCTGCCCATCTTTGCTTCCTTGTAGGTTTTCTTTTCTTTGTTGTGCACTTTTTACTTTATTCTTTTTTCACTTTCCTCTTTCCTATCTTCTTCAAGAAGGGTAGAACTAAGTGCAAATACACTTATGTGTACATATATACATATGTATAATACATGTATACACATAAAAATATGCAGATATCTATAATTATACTCATATATACGTATATAAATTCATAAACATCTATGTAAGGCTATACTATGCTTGCTTGTCCTCTTTTTCTGAAGGTGCATAATATCATCTTTTGTAAGTCTAAGTCTTTCCATATTTTTCTAAACCCACCAACTCATCATTTCTTTATAGCATGGAAATTTTCCAACCTTCTACTATCTAGTTATATTAAATAGTCTAAAACAATATTGATTAATATGGCTGACATATAGTATAGTCTTTCTATATTTTTCTTTTGATTAAATATATTTTAGCTTTAACTTTGAGACCAATTTTTATTATACCTGTTTCTTTTTCTAAAAAATTCTTCTCCTGATTATCATTGTTTGTTTTCTATCCCTGCTGACTCCTCTGCTTTATTTCTTCCTCTTCCTCTACTCTTTGCTTCCCTCTTTATCCCATTCTCATTAATTTACACACCTTATGCCATTTTCATTATTCTACTTTTATACTCCCTTATCCTATTCCTTCCTCTTCTTATTTGTTTATAAATTTAGAAGACTTTTATAACCATCTATATAGTATATGCATATATATGCACAGTATGTATTGTTCCCTCTTTAACCCATTCTTGAGAACTACTAGTTCTCCTTACTCTTCTAATTCCTCTGTCAGTTCTGCTTTCACACATTATTTAAATTTTTTTTCACACCTTATCCTTATAACATAATTATTCTTTTTACCTACACAGTTTTGCTTTTTGGAATCATCATACTCAGCTCTATCCTGATCTTTCTTTTGAACTACCTAATTACTAATGAAAATTTTAGACATATGGTTTACATTTCTATATGTAAAACATAAACAATTTATAATTACTGAGTCACTTGAAATGAATCTATGATGTTTACCTTTTATTTCTCTTGAATCTTATTGTTACATTTTCTATTAGGTTCAAGTGTTTTGGGGACAGAATTCTGAAAACCTGGAAATTCATCAAATATAATTTTTTTTTCCCATTCAGGATTATGCTTAACTTTGTTGGGTATATTTTTGTCTGGAGCTCTAGATATTTTGCTCTTTGATACATAGTGTTTCAAGACCTGCAGTCTTTTAATGTAGCTGCTGCTAGGTCTTGTGTGATCCCAATTATGACTCCACCTTATTTGAATTGTTTTTTCCTTGTTGCTCGTAATATTTTCTTCTTGATCTAGGGGGATTTGAAATTTGGAAATGATACTTCATTAGGTTTTCCTCAAAGGATCTGTTTTAGGTATGATCATTAGATATTTTTTTCTTATTTCCATTTTTCCCTCTTGTTCTAAAACTTTAGGACAATTTTCTCTAATTATTTCTTATATTATTGTATAAAGATTCATTTTTTATCATAGCTTTCAGCTAATACATTTATTCTTTTGTTTCCTTGATCTGTTCTCTACATCAATTATTTTTCTTATGAAATGCCTCATATTCTCTTCTATTTTTTCTCTTTATATTTTATTTTATTATTTGTTGGTCTCTTATACTTTTGCTGGCTTCCCATTGCTCAATTCTAGTTTTTCAAAGAATCACTTTCTTAAGAGAACTGGATCTCCTTTTCTAATTGGTTGACTTTCTTTTCATAATCTTTTTGTTTTTCTTGTTTTTTTAAAAGTTTTTCCTCAATCTCTCTCATTTGATTTTAAAAGCCTCTTTTGAATTTTTTTTGAGCAGGTGATCATTTAATGTTACTTTTTAGGATAGGAAAGTCTTTTTTTTAACTTTAGTATTTTCTTCTGAAGATGAACCCTGGCCTTCTCTACTTCTATAGTAGCTTTCTATGATTAGGTTCCTTCTTCTTTGACTGCTCATTTTTAAAATTTGTAGCAATTTGTTGATGTAATTGCCCCTAGTTCTGGATATGGGAGATGGTGCTTCTGGCCTTAGATCCTCCTTCAGTTCTTCCTTCTAGCTTGGAATCGAAACAACAACAATAAATTACCCTCCTGTAACTGCACAGGGCCTGTAGTGTCCTTGCCCCAATGTTTCTGCACTCAAACAGGTTTGAATCTCAGTAGCACAGTTAGCCCTGGCATTTTTTATTACTACAGGTTCCCTCATTCTTCCCCATCTCCCCACAATATATGAAAGATGAAAATTCCTGTGGCTAGAGTTGTATCTTCCAATCTAGCTAGCCCCAGGGCTCACCACTTGCTGTTTCAGTGGAACTAGCCTGGAAGTAGTTATATTTCACATGGGTCAAATCTCAATCCTTGTATCTTTCTTTGGATTTTCTCCAAATGTCCCAGGAGAATCATTGTACTGCCCCAACTCTTATTTGTTTTTATTGCTCCATATTCATCCTGAGGTTAAATTTTTGTTTTATATGTGGGAGAAATTTGGAGAGGTTGACTTTCTGACCTACTTTACAATCTTCCTAGAATTGTCTCCTGCTATTTCCTTTTCCAGTTTATTTTACAGATGAGGAGACTGAGGCAAAAAGAGTTAAGTGCTGTATACAGAGTCACAGAACTAGAAAGTATTTGAAGCCAAATTTGAACTCAGGTCCTCCTGACTCCAGGGCTAGCACTTTATTCACTCTTTCACCTAATTTACTCCTTGAATATACTTAAAGAATTTTAAAAAATTATTTATTTAATATTATTCCCTAGTTCCATTTAAAATGAATTTTTAAAATTTGCTTTTAAAACTTTTGAATTCCTGATTCTCTCCCTTATCCCCCACCCCTACCCCCAATTAAGTTAGGCAAAACATTTCCATAAAAGTCATGTTATGAAAGATAACATAGATCTCCCACCCTAATAAAAAAAAAAAACCCTCAAGAAAAGAGAGAGAGAGAGAGAGAGAGAGAGAGAGAGAGAAGAAGGAAGAGGTAAAGAAAAGAAGGAGGAAGGGGCGGAGAGAAAGAATGCATTGATTTGTAATCAGAAATAATCAGTTTCTTCTTTGCATATGGACAGGATTTTTCATCATAAGTCCTTCAGAATAGTAATGGATCATTGTACTGTCGAGAATAGAAAAATCATTTATAGCGCTCATCCCAGAACAGGGTTTTTTCTGAGAGCATCCTGCTCATCATTTCCAATAGATAAGTAAGATTTCATGACAATTACACACCACAATTTATCTAACTATTCCCCATTTGATGGGTATCCCCTCAATTTCGATTTTTTTTTGCCATGAAAAGAGAGCTGCTAAAATATTTTTGTGCATATAGGTTCTTTTTCTTTTTCTTTTTTAAAAATCTCTTTTGGTATTCATGCCTAGAAATGGTATTGTTAGGTCAAAGGACATACATGAATGTATAGCCCTTTGGGCATAGATCATCTCTTTTGATCATTTATCAATTGGGGCATGGTTTTCTTTTTTATATAAATTTGACTCAATTCCCTCTCTACTTGAGAAATACCCTTTGATACAATTATTGTGGTTGAATTCCAAAAATCCATCTTATTATTGCAACTTTTAAGATCTTTGCTAAGTGAAGCATACTTGTGATTACTTAAGTCAGAAAAGGGAGCCCATTCTCACTTTGTTATATCATTTCAGAATGAGAACTTAAAGAAATGACAGTAGGCTTTACTGTTAAGTCTGTGAGGCAAAGTCAGCACAGATTATTTTGTCTTTATTAACACCAAGGTATTGTTTAGATAAGAGGTATCAAACATGTGGCATCAGTGCTTCAACATTCCTGTGGATAGATTAAAATCTAATTGGAAAATATTTAACAAATGAATTAAAATATAATAAAACATAAATAACATTATAAAAACTGTCATTATGCTGATTGCAGAGATCATATATGGCTTAGTGGCCCTCCTTTCTATTTGAGTTTGATACTAGTGGTCTAGATGAAATTTGGTTTGTTCTTGTTACAAAGAAAGCCATCTACTTTCATAAGGATTTGTATCAAGAGATAGTAGGATTCTCCAGCCTAATTCTCTATCTATAGCTCAGATGGATACCTTTGTACCATATATTGAATGGGTAGGTAGCAAAGAAATATTAATAATTCTTTCAGGAAAATATGAGGCACTGCTTTTGTTTTTGCCCCAACTTTTAGCCATTATGATTCAGATGATATTGTACCCTCTCTAAGATAAAGCCCCACTGAAATTGGTCCAGCATGATGGATGCCTGGAGATTCCTGAGTAAGGATTTTTAGAGTCTTTCACCAAATGGGATATTGTTCAGAATGTTACCTTAATAGAATTCAATAACATGCCAACTGCAGCCTTTCTATATTTTCCACCAATTACCTAACAAAGCCAAAAACATTATACCATAAATAATTGCACAGTGTATTTTAATTAAAGCTCAGTCCAATTTTTATATAATCCCTATTGGCATGCAAGTGATAGGGCCATCAAAAGTTTCAAATTATTTCCCCCTCCCTTTCTAACAGTGGACTCCCTCTATTTTGTTACTATATCATAAATCACATTAAATCCATAGCTTTGGCTACTATAAAACCTAGGCAAAGATGAGGACTTTGTAAAGCTTTTAGTGATACAGGAAAATTGTCACTGGTTTCTCTAAGCAATTTCGCTGATTGCAATTTTAATTATCATACTTCAGGAAAGACATAATGGACCTAGAGAAGGTCCAGAAAAAAAAAGGCAGCTAAACTGATCAGTGGGATGAAAGGAGTGTAAGAGCAACTAAAAAGATTGGGATCCAAGTCTAGAAAAAGAGTCTGAGAAGTGATATGATCAAAGCATATACATGAAGGAAATGGAGAAGGTGAACCCAGAATTATTGATGGAGAACATGATAACAGCAGGGCAGCCTTTGAAGCATGAAAAATGTAAATTTTGAACAAATGAAAGAAACTCTGCTTTGCACAGTGGGCAGTAATAAGAATAAATGAGACATTTATTGTCATACTTTAAGGTTTACAAAGCATTTACAGGCATTATATCATCTTAGTATCAACTTCATTTTATGATGAAGAAAGAAACTGAAGATCAGAGTAGTGAAGTCACTTATTTATGATTATACTGTTTGCTATAGTTAAGAGCAGGTATTTTCAGGCTTTCCTGAGTCTAAGTCCAGCATGAAATGAATTATGTTTTACTGCCTGGGATGGAGATCATTATTTTTCCAAAGAAAGCAAAAATTTTATTTCCTCCATGAAGTCTTCCTTCACCTATATCCCATATATATAGGGTATGGGATATGTGAACAGTACAGTGACTACTTCCTCCTTAGATTTTGGCTACTGTTTCATGTAGATTTCTGCTTTGTAATCATCTTACACTTCCACATGTTCTAGTAATTGTTCGCATGCCTTTTTTCTTGTTAGATTGCATACACTTTAAGAAGATATCTGCCTTTGTATGTTTCCCTAGTACCTAGTTTCCATAGTTTCTAGTATTATGTAAAAAAAAAAAAAAAAAAGAATCAGAATATGCATTTATAGGGCCTACTATGTTCCAGGCAGTGTGCTAAGTGCTTTATAAATATTATTTCATTTGATCCCCACAATAATCCTATTATTATTATCCTATATACTATTTTCCTATGCTATTATTAACCTCATGTTATAGTTAAGGAAACTGAGGCAAGAAGAGGTTAAGTGATTTGCCCAGCTAGGAAGTGTCTGAGGTCACATTTGAACTCGTTTAAACAAGTGCCAGACCTAGTGCTATCCAGCGTGCCATCTAGTTACAATCTAATTGTTTAATTAAATTGGTCTGTCGAACAACAAGACCCTACTGTATCAGGGAAGTGAAGATGTTTGGGAAATTGTAAAGTGTCAGAGAGGACAACTTGACCCTTCGCTAGGAGTTCTCTTAATGCATCTGTCAGAAGCAGGATACTGAGCTGGAAGGACCAAGATTCTGATTCAGTAAGGCAGTTTTTATATTATTTTAGAGCATAAAGCTTTTAGCTTCTTCAGCCCACAACCGATAAACCCGCTCATGTTTATTCAATTCTTTTTAATTCCTTATGGTATGACAACTTGTTCTCCCTTCTGTCCTTGTAAAGGGAGTGAGAAACATGTGTATGTAGAATCCTCTACTTCCCTATCCACAGTGTTGGGATGCAGTCAAATACTTGCAATGGGAATGGGAACTAAATAGATGAGAGCAGGCTAAACAACTGAGAGAGTAGACTGAAAAAAGAAAGGAAGAGAAGAGGAGAGGAAATGGATGGAAAGAGGGGAAGAATAAAAGAAGGGCTGTTCTTCAGGTGGGAAGATATTTTAGAGGAGTTGGTAGGCAACAAGATCTCATCAGACTATATTTTTAGCTTATTATCAAAGCAGAGAAGGGCTAAGCTATAGATGGAATGGATATGGTTCAAACTTACCAGCAACTAAGCAGCTTCAAGAATGGCAAGGTGGGGATTTTGTTGGAAGTATGGGAAAGCAGCTGGATCCTGGCATAGTGCCCTCCCCTAGCAGATGCTTAATAAATATTTGTTGAATAAATGGTTCTTGGAGAATTCCTGGGCATATGTAATACTGGTCTCCCTCCTGCTTCATTTAGAGCCATCCCTTCTCCCAAACACATGCATGGTCCTTGGAAATTCATAGGGGCAAGGAGATTATAGTTCTTCATTCCACTCCTCAGAAATGCCTTCATTTATATGAATCTCTGCACTGGGCCAAAGATTTTGGAAGTGCTAATGTCTTCCAGGTTTCAGCTTTATCCTGATTTTCTTCTTTCATCCCAGGCTATGATAACCTGAACATGTTCTCATGAACAGATTTAGAAACTTGAGGTTGCACAGAATAGGGAATCAGAAATAGGTTAATGTGACTTTTTCTTTCTGTCTTCTTTTGTTTATTTTTGTTCTGAATTATCTGGATAATTCCTTTTTACTTCAATTCAGTTAAATCAGTGTTTATTAAATCCCTTTTATGTGCTGGCACTGTTTTAGAGATACAAAGATAAAAATCCAAAGGAAAAAAAAAATCTATCTCTTCCCCTCAAAGAGCTTACATTCTACAACTCTCCCCACTTTGTTTGTATCTTTTCACGATCCTATGTGGACAGAACCCAAAGCTCTTAATGAGGAACTATTAAAAAATGGAAATATCTAAATTTAATTGGAAGCACAGATTGTGGCAAGACTCAGTGCTGTGCAGGGCAACAAAGGAATACTCTAGCCCTAGAATCATGAAAACTGGGTTCTAGTCTCAGAGGTCTGCTGCTGCCTTACAGTATGCTCTTGGAATACCTCTGGTCTCAGTTTTCTTATCTGTTAGCCAAACACAGTCGCCTAAATCACCTCTAAGATCCATCCCATCTTTAAGGTTTTATGAATAGTAATAAGCTCTTATGAAGAAAGACATCTGCATCTTCTTATTAACCAAAAGCACGATATAGAAATATTTCCCATATTTTCACCAGAGGGCACTCACTCCTTTCCCATTGAAAGTAATGGATGGAATTGCTTTGGAAACATTTGCCCAGCTAAAGCTGCATCTTTATTGGGACCAAAGTGACTTTGGAATTGGTTTGATCCTGAGACTATTTCTGGCTAACAGTTTACTTAGGCTGTGAGGCTGCCTCTTCAGTAAAAGCCTGTGTAGATGCAACCTTAATATTTCTCCTTCAGAACTAAGCAGAAGCCAGAGGCCCTGGGAGAATCTGTGCTATACCTTCCATTTATAGGTGTGTTTCTCAAAATACAACCTCAAACAGATTGAAAAGGGAGAAAAAATTCCTTATGTCACTGCTGCCTTACTACTCATCATCATGATGGATAAATGGAGGCTTCTGGGAAAAACGTTCCTCAAGTATAAATTCTCCTGGACTGAAAGGCATTTTGTTTGGTATCATGTCAGTCCTACCCAGCTATTAGATGTGAAAGCAACACACTCTTTGTCAAATAAACCCTGCAGACTGTTGATTAATGAACAATACAAACACTGGTGTCAAGGGACATGTGAAGCCTGGGGCCACAGGTCATTTTGTATTTAAAGAGCCATCTTGTCAGGCTTGAGAATTCTTTGTAAAAAGTTGATCAAAATAATTTAGTTTTGGAGCTAAGAATATCTAAAATAAAAATTGTTATTATTACTTTAGTATCATTAAAAGGTATTAAAATTTTCCAAAGGGAACATATAAGAAAAACAACAACAACAACAACAACACCCAACACCCAACACAATCCCTGACTCCTATTTCTTTTACTTTCCTCAGCTGTGACTGAATCAATGAATCAATCAAGAAATACCAATAACTCACATTTCTGTAGTGGCTTTGAGACTGACAAAGAGCTTTCCTCACAATAGCCTTGTCAAGAAGCAGTACACTAGCATTATTATCTTCAATTTATAGAGGAGGAAACTTGTCCAGGATAACAAAACAAAACAGGCTGAGCAAGGATTGGAACTCAGAGCTGCTGAGCCCTAAGGTAAACCATGGAAAGACCAATAGCTGATATTCATGATTTCTATGTATTTTAGTTATAACCAGTTGTGAGATTGTAAGTTTCTTTTCCTCTTTGGACCTCAGTTTCCTCATTTGTAAAATGAAGGATTTGGATTAGATGATCTCTAAGTTTACTTAAAGAATTAAGATCATGTTTTTTTTTTTTTTTTCAGATATTTTCCAGTCATGTTCAACTCTTCATGATATCATTTGGGGTCTTCTTGGCAAAGACACAGGAGTGGTTTGCCATTTCCTTCTCCAGCTTCTTCTGCAGATGAGAAAACTGAGGCAAACAGATTTAATGACTTGCTCAGGGTCACTGGTGCTGTATTTATTGTACCTATCATATTTCTCTTTTACTAGCTTCTGTGATTTTGTGACAATGCATCTTTCAATTCTGAGTAGTATTTTCACTAGATGTTTTTTTGTGTCAGGAAGATTCTCTCTCTTCCTCAGGGCTTTTCTGGTTTCCTCCAAGTCCTAACTAAACTCCTACCTTCTACAAGAAACCTTTCCCAATTGCCCTTTAATGCTAAAACCTTCACTTTGTTGATCATTTCTAATTTATTTTGTACATAATTTGTTTGTACATAGCTGTTTATACATTGTCTCTCTCATTACACTGTGAGCTTCTTGAGAGCAGACTTTTTTTAACCTTTGCATCTACTCTTGCTTCTATGCACAGTGCCTGATATATAGTAGGTATTTGATAAATATTTATTGATTGCCTGACAATGAAAGAGCAAGAGAGGATTGAGCTAGATAATCTCTAAGATACTTTTCAGCTTTAAGTCTGTGATCTCAATTCAGGGAACCAGTCTGTGTAAATAGGCTGGTCTGATAAAATATTTGGATCTAGCATGGTATAGTGCCCAGCTTCTTAAGTTATGGGTTATGACCCCCTATGGGGTTTTGTAATTGAATGTGGGGATAACAGAATTATGATTTATTTTCAGTAAACATTTGATTTTTAGATCTATTTTACATACCTATATACCTGGGGTCATATAAAAATTTCTCAGGCAAAAAGGAGGTTGCAAGTGGGAAAAGTTTAAAAGCTCTGGATAGTTGATTGAAGGTGAAACTTGGAGACAGGAAAACTTAGGTTTAAATAGTGTCTCTGACTAACATTAACTATATAACTTTGAGCTAAGTCACTTAACCTTCCAATACCACAGACAACTGGATAAAGCCATAAGTTGTAGATAAGTTGCTGATCTATATTGGAGAAGGATGTTTTCTAGGACAATGACATAAAAGATCCAGATTAAAAAGAACAATAGAGTGCTAATTTCATTAATTATGATTTATTATTAATTTATATTTTATTTATAATTATAGAAACAGAACAATATAAATTACACACACACACACACATATATAATTGTGTTATGATTTCCTTCCTTTTCCTTTCAAACCAGTACATAGTCATTTATAGCATTAAACAGTTATTTTGAGCTGGGTTCAAGTTCACAAGTTACTACATGTGAAACCCTGGAAAAGTCACTTAATCTGTCTGAGTCTATTTCCTCGTGTAAAGTAGGGATAATACCTCACTGGATTACGGTGAAAATCAAACATAACAAAAGTACTTTGTTAACTTTAAAGTGCTAATGTCAACTGTTAATATTATTAGTCCTAACAAACTGTTGATTGGATTCCACCAGTTTATTTTTATTCAGGTCTTTTGTTTTTGAAACACATTCTTTTCTGAATGTATCCATTTCATCACCTTTTGAGCCTGCCTTTGTAAAAAAAAAAAATTTAAAGGAAGAAAAATGTTCAATAAAATAAGATAAGAGACCCATCAAATTTGAGTGAACATGTGGCATTCCATATTGTAGTCTATCACTTCTGCATGAAGAAAAGGAGGTTCTCAGTGGTTCTTGAGGGTCAAGCTTGGTTATTACAACATCTTCAATTTTATTTTATTATATTTCATTGACATTATATTAGTTTTTGCATACATTGTTTCCTAGTTCTTACTTCACTCTGTATGAATATTATGTTTCCCTCTATCTCCAGTGCTTAAAATAGTGCCTGGCACATAATAAGCACTTAATAAAAGCTTTTTTGATTGACTGGATTCTCTATATTCATTGTTTCTTATGTTGTGGTAATATTATATTACATTTACGTGCCATTATTTGTTTAGTCATCTCCCACTAATCAATAGACAATTTCTTTGTTGCCAGTTCTTGACTACCATAGAAAATGCTGCAATGAATATTTTGTAAATATAGGACCTTTCTTTCTGTCTTCATCCTCTTTGGCAATCTGGTTTATTAAAAAAGTTAAAACAGGTTATATGTAGTGATATATCCTGAAGTGTAAATTATTATACTAAGCATGAATTCAGAAATTCCAAGACTAATCTTTCTGTCCTCCAATTGAGTAAGTGATGGAACACCACTTAAGTTCATGGTAAGTGGTGGGAAAAGACTATTGTTTCTTTGCTAATTCTGCAGAAAATTAAGTTTATTTTTACTATTTTCTGTAATAATTTGTGTCATACTAGTATCTCACTTCAAGTTTCTATTAAATGATAGGTTGTGACACTTCATTGAACAATTGAGAGACATGATGCTTAAGGAAGATTTTATCTTCCAGAGGAAAGAACAACTTAACTGATGTCATCAGGACTCTAATGACATCAGTTCTATTTTAAATGGTTATTATATTCAACTGATTATTCCTGTCACAGGTTCACATTGTCTTTGATTCATATCCCTTGGATATTTTCTCAGAAATGCCTAAATTTCTTGTACTGATTGTGTAAAAATGCAATTGGCAGCTATTGTTTATTTTTTAATAATGGTGAATCTTGGTCTTATTTAACGTTTGTTGACAAAAACAGAGCAAAGAAAGAGCAGAGCACTGGGCCAAAGAACATCTCTAATAGGATGCTCTATTGCCAGCTCAAACTCAGCATGTCCACACTGAGTTCATTATCTTTTCTGCTCAAACCCATTCTTCCTCCTTTCCTTTTTCTGCTTCTTTTTCTAATAGTAACATGTCTCCCTATACAAGCTCAGAATTTTGGAGTCATCTTTGACTCTTGGGTTTAACCTAGTTGTTCTGCTATTCACAGCATATATATATATATATATATATATATATATATATATATATATATATATATACTTGTTATCTTCTCTATGCATATTAACAAGTCTAGAACTCTGACTTCTTCCTAGACAATTAGTGCCCTGATTGGTCACCTTGCTTTCAGTCTCTCATTTTATCAATCTATCTTTTATAGAGTGATCAAATAATTTTTCTATTACACAGTTCTGACCATATTACCCCTCCTTCACCAAAATTAATTAAAAAAAACATTTTGTTGGGACAAAATGCAGATTTTTAAACCTTCTGCCTAATATGGCTCAAACCAATGTTGGGTGTGTAAGCTTCTTGAGAGTAGGGATTGTTTCATTCTTTGTATTTGTAGTTCTAGCATCTATCATCATGTCTGGCACATAGTAGGCACATAATGAATAGGAAATGTTCTGGATTCAAGTCAAAGGACCCGAGTTCTGCCATTTACTATCTATGTGAGCTTGGGCAAATAAGATAACTTTTCTGTATCTCATTTTCTGTAATTCACTCCAATCCCCTTCATGATCTCTCTAATCTAGACAAATTGGGTGACTAGACATTTTTGAACTTAATATACCATCTCCCTGCACCATGGATTCACAGAGAAATTTCCATATACCTGGAATTCATTCCCTCATCATTCCCATCTTTCAGAATCCTTCTTTTCCTTCAAGGTCAGATACTACATATTCTTTATGAAGACTTCCTTGATTCCTCTATTTGAAAATGTTCCCTTTCTCCTCAAAGTCTCCTAGAACTCATTGTCTGGAAATCTTCTTTTGCCTTGATATCATTTTACTTTATCTTATATGTATATTTAGTAAATTTTCTTAACTTTTTGAGCATTGTATTCGGAGACTTTTATTTTCTATTTTTGTATCTCAAGCATCTAGTTCAATGCTTTGCAATAGGAAACTGGGATAGAGATTTGGCACGTGATTTCAATAGTTTCATGATTTTATTCAGGAACATTCATATCAGGAAATTCCCTTTACTAAAACAAGTCAGTGCCTTTTCTGCAACTCCAAGAAGGGTTCTTGGAGTTTCTTGGAGGGTTACTTAAAGATTTAAGAGATGAAGTGTAGTCAGTGTGTCAGAAGTCCTACTGGAGCTAAGGTCTTCCTGGTTTGAGGTCCATTTTCTTTCTACTATCCCAAGATGCCTTGAACAATTAAGTCCTTAATTAAATATTTGCTAAATTGAATTGAAATTTGACTGTATTGTTCCAGAGTGTCACACTTTCAGTTTCTCTTTAACATTTCAATTCAGAACTTGGAGCTCAAAGTGACCCCTCATGAGCATTATATTGATTGCCATTATGGAGCACATTCAGGGTCAACAATTACTGTTCAATGTACAAATCATAGAATTTGGTATAATACCTGAACTCTAAACTTCATACTTTGTGGTCATAATATTCCCTGAGATTTTTCTTTTCTTTTCTTTCTTTTTAAAATCAGGGATAGTATAATCCCTAATTTGCTAATTGATAGTCCAAATATTTTCACTGAAAATGCTTAGCATTGATAAAATAGTTTGAAAGCAGTCTCCCAAATTTCCTTTTACATTTGCTGTCTTAGAGCTCATTGAAATTATAAAATAATGAAACTTACACAATTTTAGGTCACAAAATAATCTTATTTTCATCTAGTCCATCTCTGTCAATTTCAGTTAAGGAAACTGAAATCTGTAGAACAGCAGACATTAGTAGTTTAAGATAAGAGTTTATGTTAATAGTATAGTCAGAACTAGAATCACAGGCTACACCATTGTCCCTTTCTCCTGATTAGGTATTGGCTAGAAGTTATCCAGAGTGAGTGTGTTTGTGGGAGCAATAAAAATACCAATACTCTGCACAACCCATGGGGAGAAGTCTTTGTAAACAGAATTAATGGTAATGGAAAACCGCAATGCTGGAAAGCAAGGGCAGCTAGTTTGATGATTCTTGGAGAAAAATAAGTAGCTTGAATATCATTTTATTTTGATGTGCACCAGGCAAAAAGAGCATACCATGGTGAGGAATCCATAATGAGTTTTGAATTTCATCCAGGTTTTCTACTTCCAGAAATGGCTTTTTCTCTAATTACTTTGGCTTGGAAATTAGATGAGATGAAAGACCTTTCTTATAAAGTTTCAAGTACATTGTAGCCTACCTTTAATACTATCCTTAATGGTTCATGCTGTTGGACTACTTCCCAAGGGAAAACTAGTTCATTTAGGAAGCAAGGTAGCATAGTGGAAAGTACACTGGGCATGTAGTTTTAAGATTGGATTTTAATGCTGGATCTTACCATTTACTAGATGGGTAATTGAGGAATGGTCACTTGAAATTTCTGACTCTGTTTCTTCATTTGTAAAATTGGAATGGTAATATACAGTATAATTCATAGGATTATTATAGGAATTTAAGAAGATGATGCATATAAGGTGTTAAACGAATTTGCCACTATTATTATTTTGGCACTTTTTAATAATTAGCTTCCCTTGGCTGGAATATAAGATGGTCCCAACTTATAGCAAATTCTGCTTTATAGGAAGCATTATTACAATTAACTTCTGGAATGTGTCCTGATAAATGTCAACCAATCAACAAACATTTATTAAATATTGATTATGTTCCAGGACCTATGCTAGACACTGGGGATATAAGTAGAAAACTGAGACAGTTCCAGCCCTCAAAGAGCTTACATTATCTTAGGGAAATACAATGTGTTCAAGAAAAGAAAGGACCAACTTTTTTTTTGACTCCTTAAACCAAAATATAGGATGGAAGTTTTGGGGAGGAGGATGGATGTAGAAGGTGTTTGAATTTTTCAAACCACTAAAAAGGGACATCAAGTTGGCCACATGTAAGTAAAAAGCATTGAATTGATTTCAATTTCTCAGTGCTTTCATCCAGAACAGTGAGCTCTTACTTGCAGGCCACAGCATGAGGGAGTGGAGGGGTGGAGGTAAGATGGGGGAAGGAAATTACTGCAAGTCAATACTGAAATTGCTGAAGTCAATAAATTCAAATGAGCATCAGGCAGTATCAGGTAATTTTAATTTTGTATTTCCTCATTCAGTGGGTACCAGTAGTATCACTGCTATCACTTTGGAGTTCTTGAAATATTTTGATATTTAAAAGAGATTGTCATATTCAAACAAGTTGATATCCATTGTTCTAGAGAGGCTTTGAAGACACTGATTTTATAACAGAATATTTTATCTCCATTTACAAAGTAGTCAGATTGTTGCAAAATCTCATATTGTTGATTGTTTTATTAAAGATAATGTTTTTTTAAGGTAAAATGTACATAATTAACTATTAGGGGAAGAATGATCTAATACATAGGTAATCCAGATGTAAAAACCCACTTTTGACCTCAGGAAATTAAAATTATATTGTCCTTTAAGACCTAGCTGATGAGAAAGAAGGTACTTGTCCTCCAAGTGATTTTGTGGATCCATGGGTGCTGTCAGGTGAGAGATAATTCAGTAAGGGTCAGTGGGAAGAAGAGATGAATAATGGTGGTTGATGACTCCCTGCTGAAGGTTACTGAGGGAGCCATTTGTTCACGACATGACACCACTGGAGAATTCTACTGTCTTTCCAGGGTACATATCCAAGTGTAAAAGAGAACAACATTTGTCAGACCAGACGACTACTACCTTCTTCTAATGATTTACGTGGGGACAAATGATACTGTCAAAAGAAATCTAGAAAGCATTGCTAAAGATTATGAAGACTTGGGCAAGAAATCTTAGTTTACAGGGAATGTTTTCATTGCCGCTTCTCATAGGGTAGACAGATTCAAAAGAGAGAGGCAGATTTGTGAAGTAAACAACTAGCTAGGAAGATGAGATCTTAGAATAGGATTTCAAATTCTGAATCATTAAAATATAGTAAAGATGATGTGGCTAGAGTAGAAACATACCTTATGAGAGCTAATAAGTATAAGTTTACCTAGAGTGGTGTGTATCTTTGCTAATGGTCTTTAAGTTGGAAAGTAAAGGAAATGGAGAAAATTACATATTTACCAAACTAGATATCATTGGGAGAGTTGGTTATTGTCTTTTATACTCAACCAAAATGACATCACTGTGTTAGAGTTGAGTTACAGTATGACCAGCTGTGGCTGATCAGATCAATCAGATCAATAAGAGCTTGGACTGCTCTGCCACAGATAGAACACAAATAATCCCTATGAACAGTTTAGTTAGCTTCTCTAATTTTGCGCATCTCACATTTCTTTTGGGCTAATTCAGTTCTGCTTTGTTCCTAGAGCACAGCATCTTCTCTGATGAGGAGAGTGATTTTAATGCTAGAGTAGCCTCAGACTATCATTCATGACAGGGAGTCCTTGGGAGGAATGGAGTTGAAAACAGACACAGCAATGGTCATTTACCACTGAAGATTTGTGCATCTCATGATCTTTTCATCACCAATACTGTATTCCATCACCTAAATATAATAAAACATCATGGATGTACTTTTGTAGCAAACATTGGTATTTAATAGACTATGTAATTGTAAGAAGAAGAGACAGAAAGGATGTGAGAGTGACTAAGGCAATGTTTGGTGCAGAGTGCTAGACTGATCATAGACTTGGGAGAGTAATTACATTATTAAGGAGAATAGCAGTTGAGACACCTAGAAAATCACAAGAAATAAACATTTAAGAATAGAGCTAGTAATTTAAAATATTTATGTCCTCAGATGTTTAGGCACAATTGTACAATATATGGCTAAGATTCAAAGATGAACTAGAGTTCCTAGTTCAAGAAGGCAACTCTGATGGGATGAGACCCATGTCTGGAATAGACTCTGGAAATGTACATCTTATTCAGAAGAAATTGTCCAGGGAAAAGGTACAGAGGTATCATTATGTATTCAGAAAATTATAATCATGTGAGGAAATCCAGGAAATGTAAGAGCATTGGGGAAAGATCATTTGAGTAAAGATCAATACAATTAGAAACAGGGACCTAACGCTTTGCTCAAGATAACACAGGTAGTAAGACTAAGAGCTGGCATTTAATCCCAGACATATTGCCTCTAGTGTGATTATATATTGGTTTGTGGTTTTCTCTAATTATTTCTTGCATATGTCTTGTCTACCCAGTGAGGCCACAAAATTTTCAGGGAAAAAAAAAACCACATGCAAAAAAGTCTATGATTTAAAGGGTTTAAATTTTTTTTTCTTCCTTTCCTTGTCTCTAACCCCTAGAGCAACTCAGCACTATTTTATTGAATGTCTACTGTTAGCCCATAGTAGTTTTTATATACCACAAGCACTTAATACATAATTGCTGATAATTTGTACTATGTAGGTAATTTAGACAAAGGCAAGCTTCTTTGCATGAATTTTCTGGTTAGTTATGTCAATGTAGTCAGGCTTTTGAAAATATTTTTCCCTCTGGACACAAGTGCTCTGAGAAAAGCATTTTCATAGTATGTAAAATGCTTTTATTGCTATCTTCACAATCTAACTGTTTTGATCTTTAAAAATGTCAATCAGCTACTTCTGCAGCACCAAAGAATAGAGACTATATGTTTTCAGCATACCTCTGAATAGCCTGAAATGGGAGCATGGCTTTAATTAGGGCAATAAAACACACAAAAGTCAGATTCTTCAGGACAGATTTTGGCTAACCACATTTAGCTGTAGTACTCCTCTGTGCATATGCCATATTCCACCTACTGTAAAACTTGCCTTGTGCTCATCAACATTATGGACGTAGATAATATCCATATTTGTAAGGAGCAGATTCATAAATACCCAACTGATTACATTTCATGAACTGATTCAATCTACTCAATTGATGCTTAAAAGCTAATTTACTTATCATTGATATGCTCTACTCTACCAACTGGGATTTCCACTAATGTATGTTTATTATTATATCTTTGGCTTATTCAAAGCACAGAGAGACTGCTACAAAAGGAGCTGCCTTCTCTAGATTCTAGGCTGAGTTTTCCATTTTATGTGAAAGGGGTTATTTTTTTATGCTGAAAAAATTCTGTAGTTTAAAAATATAATTCTCCCATTGTTGAGTTTCTGGCTGCTTTCCTTAGATCAGAGCCATATCTCTGAGTAACACATCATCAGAGTGACAGCTCTCTGGTGCTTTAGGAGCCTGACAGATCATTAGAGCATTACCAATGTAAGGATGTATTAGTGTAACACATCATCAGCATGTTATCACTACAGTGATATATTGCCTGGAATCATGGCATTGGCCTAAAGGAACCATGGAGTCTTTTATACTAAGAAACTAAAAGGTTCCGCTTTTTAAAAGAATGAATAAATAAATACAAATACTATCCTTTCACAAAGGATTGAAGCTTGGATATATATATATATATATATATATATATATATATATATATTTAGAATGCTTGGGGCAAATTCCAAGAGTTGTCCTATTAGAATTTGCAATCAGACTTTCAGACTGGATTTGGAGGAAATTTTCACTGGGAGTAAATTGATGCTCCATTGTCAAGGGAAGATCAGTGTTTAGAGAAAAGAACTTTTAAAGTCTGACCTTTAGGAGAGATTTTCCTCTGGAGATGTGCTTCATTTAGTTAAATTTATCAAGTATTTAGTTTTCTATTATGAGTACAAAGCTCTGTGCTAGGTAGTTGGAAATATAAAAAACAAAAATGAAACAGTTCCTATCCTCAAGAAGTTTACTAGTATACTTTCTACTGAGAGGAGGGTACACCATATATGCCTGTGGTTCACAAATTTTATTTTATTTTATTCTGTTCAGGGTACTGCCTGTTTGCAATGAGGAATTGTGGTAGGTTAAACCTTTAAATTGGCAATTCTACACCATGGTTGGGAGACAGGAACATATGCAGTTTCCTTTCCATAAGAATAGCTGGTTTTTGGGACATTGATGCATTGTTGGTGGAGTTGTGAACGAATCCAACCATTTTGGAGAGTAGTTTGGAACTATGCTCAAAAAGTTATCAAACTATGCATACCCTTTGATCCAGCAGTGTTACTACTGGGATTATATCCCAAAGAGATTATAAAGAAGGGAAAGGGACCTGTATGTGCACGAATGTTTGTGGCAGCCCTTTTTGTAGTGGCTAGAAACTGGAAACTGAATGGATGTCCATCAGTTGGAGAATGGCTGAATAAATTGTGGTATATGAAAATTATGGAATATTACTGTTCTGTAAGAAATGACCAACAGGATGATTTCAGAAAGGCCTGGAGAGACTTACACGAACTGATGCTGAGTGAAATGAGCAGGACCAGGAGATCATTATATACTTCAACAACAGTACTAGATGATGACCAGTTCTGATGGATCAGGCCATCCTCAGCAACGAGATCAACCAAATCATTTCTAATGGAGTAGTAATGAACTGAACTAGCTATGCCCAGAAAAATAACTCTGGGAGATGACTAAAAACCATTACATTAAATTCCCAATCCCTATATTTATGCACACATGCATTTTTGATTTCCTTCACAAGCTAATTGTACAATAATTCAGAGCCTGATTCTTTTTGTACAGCAAAATAACGTTTTGGTCATGTATACTTATTGTGTATCTAAGTTATATTTTAATATATTTAACATCTATTGGTCATCCTGCCATCTAGGGGAGGGGGTGGGGGGGGTAAGAGGTGAAAAATTGGAACAAGAGGTTTGGCAATTGTTAATGCTGTAAAGTTACCCATGTATATATCCTGTAAATAAAAGGCTATTAAATAAATAAATAAATAAATAAATTAAAAAAAAATAAATAAAAGACATAGCTGTCAAAAAAAAAAAAGAATAGCTGGTTTTGTTGAGTTATTTGTGAGGGCAAAGATCTGACATATTTTGAAATTTATATGTACACATATACATATATGTACATATATACATATGTATGTAATAGGCAAATTTTGTGAGTATTCTACTTAATATGCTACATATCTTGAGTAGATAAAATTTAATATCATTAATGAATTTTATCTAACATAGCATCCAAAATTTTGTGGCATACTTGGTAAATCTTTTGGTATGTCCTTGGAAAACCACAGATGCACACAAACAAATTAATATAAAGTAAATATCAAGTAGAGAAAAGTAATTCTAGAAGAGATGGTGCATTGACAATTGGAATCAAGAAAGACATCCTCTAGAAGGAGCTTAAACCAAACCCTGAAGAAAGAGAATATTAGAGGAGGAGGAAGAGAAGCAAGGGGACTTGCAGTTCAAGCATAGCCATACAGGTAGGAGAGCTTATGTTAATCAATAAACTTTTATTAAGCATTTATACCATCCAGGTTCCCTACCAACTGCTAACTAATTGAAACTCACAAGGCAGAAATGCCAGTCTAGTAAATTAGCAGGGCACCCTGAAGGAGAGATGAGAGGTAGCACATGCCAGCTGTATCAACCACCAACCATTACCTTGATCATTATGGCCACTCAGACTCTGATACAGATACCCTAAGGTCCTGAACTTAAGAGTCTTAGAAATAGCAGTTCTCCTTCCTCTTCCTCTAATCACCCAAACCTGCCTCTAACTAAGTCCCTGCATTCATTCCTGAGGGGAGAAATTATTGTAGAGAAGGGGCTCAATAACAGTGTTCAGGCCAGTTTGACTGGACCATGGAATGTATGAAGTAAAGTAATATATAATAAGAGAGTTGGGGTTAGGTTGTGAAGTGCTTTACATGGCAAACAGAGGACTTTCTATTTGATCCTGGAGTAAACATTGGGCTGTGCAGAGTATATCTGTGCTTCAAAAAAAATCACTTTGGCAGTTGAGTATTGAATGGATTACAATGTAGTAAATTTTGAGCACAGAAAGGTTTTTGTAATAGTTCGGTGAGAGGGTTGTTTGAAAGGTTAGAGGTGATGCTGAGAATAGGGAATAACTAATAAGATCATCTGACTGAAATGGAGGGCATATGAAGGGAAGTCATTTGAAATAATATTGGAAGGTAGTTTGGACCCACATTGTACAGAGCTTTAAATACCGGGCTGAGATTTTGTATTGTATTCTAGAACAATAATGAATCACTGAAAATTTTTGGGTAGCAGAGTAAAGTGAATGGATATGTGTTTCAGGAATATTATTTGTCAGCTGTATGGAAGATGGATGGTAAGGGAAGAGGTTGATCAGGGCTTGAGCTAAAGGTTGAATGAAGAAATGAGCGTTTATTAAATGCTTATTATATGTTAAACACTTCACAATTATTTGATCCATTAGCAAACTAAGAAAAAGAGATGATTAATGAATTAAATACATATTTAAAAATCAGAAAGTCGGGACTTCCAAGAGTGGAGCCAAGATGGTGGAGATGGCACACATTTCTCTCTGACATTCTTTACAACCCTCAGACTAATTAGCAAATCCAGCCTCTGAATTAGCTCTGGACTGGCAGAACCCACAAATATTGGGAGTGCAACAAATTATCAGCAGAAGATAATTTCAAATCATCAGAAAAGGTCTGTTTTAATTGGAAACTGGAGGGAGGCAGCCAGTGCAAGCAGCTGAATACAAACCCTAGCACAGACAGCTCAGAGTCCCAGGGCAGTGTAGTCTCTGTGTGGCAGAGAATCTCGGAGGAGGAAACAGACCAGAAAAGGTCTGTTTCAATTGGAAATGGGAAGGAGGCAGCTAAGCGCAAACAGCTGAACAGAAATGCCAGTGCAGATAGTGCAGAGTCCCAGAGTGTTGTAGTTTCCCTGTGGTAGAGAATCTCTGGGGAGGAAACAGACCAGAAAAAGTCCGTTTCAATTGGAAACAAGAGGGCCACTTGAAAAACCTCCCCCATCCTAAAGGCAGGCTTTAACATTAAAAAAAACGAGTAAAAAAAAGTAAGGCGGTCTCTAACAATAGACAGCTTTTATGGTGAAAGAGAAGAACAGATTTCAAACCCTGAGGAGACTAAAGGCAGATTGTCTCCAAATGAATCTCTAAAAGGTGATACAATCTGGTCCCCATCACACAAGACTCTCCTAGAAAAAATAAAAAATAAACTTAAAAAAGAGCTAGAAGAAAAATGGGGAAAGGAAATGAAAAATTTGCAAGAGGGTTTGGAAAAGTCATATAACATTAAAAGACAGATTTGATAAAATGGAAAAAAGAAGCAACTCCCAGAAAAACAGAATTTGTGAAATGGAAAAAGAAAATAACTTTAAAAAACAGAATTTGTGAAATGGAAAAAAATTCCATAGAACAAAACAACTCATTTAAACATTCAATTGGATAAATACAAAAGGTAGTTTAAAAAAAAGTAAATTAAGCAAACAATTCACTAAAATTCAGAACTGAACAAATGGAAATGGATGACTCAATGAGACAACAAAAATCAGTCAAGCAAAACCAAAAAAAAAAAAAGAAAAAAAAAGAAAAAATGTAAAATACCTAATTGGGAAATCAACCAACTTGGAAAATAGATCTAAGAGAGACAATCTAAGGATTATTGGACTCCCAAAACATGGGATGAAAAAGGCCCGACACCTCTTTTTAGGAAATCATCAAAGAGAACTTTCAAATCATAGAATCAGAAAATAAAATGACCATTAAGAACCCCAAACAGTCCTTTGAAAGGACCCCCCCCAGGTCTCTTTATAAAATTAAAACCCCAAGGAATATCATGATTAAATTTCAGAACTATTGGACCAAGGAAAAAAAATATTACAAGCAGCCAGAAAAAACAATTCAAATACTGAGGAGGCACAATAAGGACTACTCAGGATCTATCAGCTTCCACATTAAAGGATCAAAGGGCCTGGCATCTGACATTCTGAAAGGCAAAGGACCTTGAAATGCAGCAAGAATAAACTACTCTGCTAAACTGAGCATTTTCTTTTAGGGAAGAAGATGGACATTCAATGAAAGTGGTGAATTCCATTTATTTTTGATGACAAGACCAGAGCTAAACAAAAAAAAAAAATTGACCTCCAAATGTAGAACTCAAGAGAAGTATAAAAACATAAAAAGGAAAAAAAAACTCTTAAGAACTGTATTTCTGTTATGGGTATACTTAGAGAGTACATGTAATAATCTGATTTTAACTGTTATAATATAAAAAAACTAGAGGTGGAAAGGGGAGTGTAACAGAAAAAAGGGGGAAATGGAGATAAAATGAGGAAGAGGCAAAGAAAACCTATTATAATTGAGGGAAAGAAAGGAGAGCAACAAATATTGTGTGAATCTTACTCTCATCAAATTTGACCTAAAGAAAGAATATTAGATATATTTGGTTTCACTGAGAAACATCTCTCATCTTATAGAAAAGTGGGAGGGGAAAGGGTAAAATGGAAGGGGAAGGAATAGGCTAAATAGAAGGGAAAAGAGAAATAGTAGAGGAAAGGTATCTTGAAGGGGGAGGGTTTCTATAGGGGGAGGACCGCTTGAGGCAAGTAGTGCTCATAAGTAAAATACTGGGAAGTAGGAAAGGGGAAAAGGAAAGAGGAAAATATAATTTGGGGTTAATAAGATAGCAGGAAATACAAAATTAGTAGTTTTAACTGTAAATGTGAATGGGGTGAACTCTCCTATAAAATGTAAGCAGATAGCAGACTGGATTAAAAGCCAGAATCCTACAATATACTGTTTACAAGAAACTCATTTAAAGTAGAGCAATACATAAAAAGTAAAGGTAAAAGGCTAAAGCAGAATCTATTATGCTTCAGGTGAAGTAAAAAGGCAGGGGTAGTTATCCTGATCTCAGATCAACCAAAAGCAAAAATTGATCTAATTAAAAGATATAAGGAAGGAAACTATATCTTTCTAAAGGATACCATAGATAATGAAGCAATATCAATATTAAACATATATACACCAAGTGGTGAAACAGCTAAATTCCTAAAGGAGAAGTTAAGAGAGTTGCAAGAAAAAAATAGACAGCAAAACTGTAATAGTGGGAGATCTCAACCTTGCACTTTCAGAACTAGATAAATCAAACCACAAAATAAATAAGAAAGAAGTTAAAGAGGTAAATAAAATACTAGAAAACTAGATATGATAGTTTGGATCTTGGGAGAAAATAGAATGGAGCCAGAAAGGAGTACCCTTTCTTTTTGGCAGTTCATGGAACCTATATAAAAATTGACCATATATTAGGACATAAAGACCTCAAAATCAATTGCAGAAAGGCAGAAATAGCAAATGCCTTTTATTCATATCACAATGCAATAAAAATTACCTTCAATAAAGGGTCAGTGAAAAATAGACCAAAAAGAAATTGGAAACTAAATAATCTCATCCTAAAGAATGAATGGGTGAAACAGCAAATCATAGACACATCTCTAGACACTTACTTGCATAAAATAGAGAAAGAGAAGATGAGCAAATTGGGCTTGCAATTAAAAAAGCTAGAAAAAGATCAAATTAAAAATCCCCAATCAAATATGAAACTTTAAATTCTAAAAATTAAAAGAGAGATCAATAAAATTGAAACTAAAAAAACTATTGAATTAATAAATAAAATTGAGATGATTTTATGAAAAAACTAATAAAATATATAAACCTTTAGTTAATTTTATTAGAAAAAGGAAAGAGGAAAATCAAATTGCTAGTCTCAAAAGTGAAAAGGGAGAACTATCCACCAATGAAGAGGAAACTAGAGCAATTATTACTTTAGTTACTACTAGTTACTTTGCCCAACTTTATGCCTAGAGATTTGACAACCTAAGTGAAATGGAGAAATACCTACAAAAATATAGATTGCCCAGATTAACAGAAGAGGAAATAAATTACTTAAATAGTAGTATATTTTTTTTTTAGAAAACTTTAGGAAAAAAAAAAACAGAACAAACTATTAATCAACTCCCTAAGAAAAAATCCCCAAGACCAGAGAGATTTACATATGAATCCTACGAAACATTTAAAGAACAATTAACTCCAATGGTATATAAAGTATTTGAAAAAATATGGAATGAAGGCCTCTTATCAAATTCCTTTTATGACAGAAACATGGTACTGATACCTAAACCAGGTAGGTTGAAAACAGAGAAAGAAAATTATAGGCCAATCTCCCTAATGCATATTTATGCAAAAATCTTAAATAAAATATTAGCAAAGAGATTACAGAAAATCATCCTCATGATAATATACCACAACCAAGTAGGATTTATACCAGGAATACAGGACTGAGTCAATATTAGGAAAACTATTAGCATAATTGACTATATCAATAATCAAATTAACAAAAACCATATAATTGTCTCAAGAGATGCAGAAAAAGCATTTGATAAAACCCAACACCCATTACTAATAAAAGCACTAGAGAGAATAGGAATAAATGGACTTTTTCTTAAAACAGTCAGTAGCATCTATTTAAAATCATCAGTAAGCATCATATGTAATGGGCATAAACTAGAACTATTCCCAGTGATATCAGGATTGAAAAAAGGTTGCCTACTATCACCATTACTATTCAATATTGCAAAAACGACAGACTTGGAAAATAGATCTAGGAGAGATAATCTGAGGATTATTGGACTTTCCGAAAACTATGATGAAAAAAAGAGCCTAGATACTATTTTGCAAGAAATCATCAAAGAGAACTGCCCATGTGAATAGAATCAGAACATCAAATAGGCATTGAAAAGAATTCATCGAACACCTTCTGAAAGAAAAACCCTAAAATAAAACCCCTAGGAATATTGTTGGACAAATTTCAGAACTATCAGATTAAGGAAAAAATTTTAGCAGCCAAACAAAAAACAATTTAAATACTGAGGTGCCACATAAGGCATTACCAAGATCTGGCTGACACTCTAAGCTGATTAAAGGACCAAGGGCCTGGAATCTGATATTCGAAAGGCAAAAGAACTTGGGGTGCAGCTAAGAATAAACTACCAGCCTAAGCTGAGCATTTTCTTCCAGGGAAGAAGATGGACATTTAATGAAACAAATGAATTCCATTTGTTTCTAAGGAAAAACCAGAACTAAACACAAAATTTGATCTCCAATCATAGAACTCCAGAGATGCAGAAAAGGTAAAAATAACTCTTGAGAATTGTATTTCTGTTGTGAATATACAAAAACAATACATGTATAATTTGATTTTACTGATATAACATAAAAAAGGGAAGTAGGGATGGCAGGGATGATGGCAGAATAAGGTGGGAAGGAGGGATAAAAAGAGGGAAACCACATCCCACGAAGAGGCAAAGGAAACTTATCATATAGAGGAATTTAGAGAGGGGAGGAACATTGTATGAATCTTACTCTCATCAGAGTTGGCTCAAAGAAAAAATAATTGACATTTGTTTTAGAGAAAATTCTCTGCCCCATTAAAAACGGGGAGAGGAAAGGGAAAAAGAAAAGAGTAATAAGGGAAGGAAGGGGAAAAGACTCAAAGGGGGGAGGGAGGGATTATAAAGAGGGTAAGCATCGTGAAACAAGAGGGGTACATAAGTTTAAAAGGGGGAAAGAGGGTTGGGGGAGGCAAGAATAAAGTAAAGCATAATCTGGGGTTATAGGATGGCAGGAAATACAGATTTAGTAATTCTAACCGTAAATGTGAATGGGATGAACTCCCCCATAAAGAGGAGGCAGATAGCAGACTGGATCAAAAGTCAGAACCCTACAATATGTTGTTTACAAGAAACACATTTAAAGCAGGGAGATACATATAGAGTAAAGGTAAAAGGCTGGAGCAAAATCTATTATGCTTCAGGTGAAGTCAAAAAAGCAGGGGTAGCCATCCTTATCTCAGATCAAGCAAAAGCAAAATTGATCTGATTAAAAGAGATAAGGAAGGAAACTACATCCTGCTAAAGGGTAGCATAAACAACGAAGCAATATCAATATTAAACATATATGCACCAAGTGGTATGGCATCCAACTTCCTAAAGGAAAAGTTAAGAGAGTTGCAAGAAGAAATAGACAACAAAACTGTAATAGTGGGAGATCTCAACCTTGCACTCTCAGAATTAGACAAATCAAACCACAAAACAAATAAGAAAGAAATTAAAGAAGTAAATAGAATATTAGAAAAATTAGGTATGTTAGATCTTTGGAGAAAATTGAATGGAGATAGAAAGGAATATACTTTCTTCTCAGCAGTTCATGGAACCTATTCAAAAATTGACCATATATTAGGACATAAAGACCTCAAAATTAAATGCAAGAAAGCAGAAATAGTAAATGCTTTCTTTTCAGATCATGATGCAATAAAAACTACATTCAACAAAAGTTAGGGGAAATAGACCAAAAAGTAATTGGAAACTAAACAATCTCATCTTAAAGAATGATTGGGTGAAGCAGCAAATTATAGATACAATTAATAATTTCACTCAAGATAATGACAATGATGAGACGTCATACCAAAATTTGTGGGATGCAGCCAAAGCGGTAATAAGAGGGAATTTTATATCCTTAGAGGCTTACTTGAATAAAACAGAGAAAGAAAAGATTAATGAATTGGGCTTGCAACTAAAAAACTAAAAAGACCAAATTAAAACCCCAATCAAATACTAAAATTGGAAATTCTAAAATTAAAAGGAGAAATTAAAATATTGAAAGTAAAAAAACTATTGAACTAATTAATAAAACTAAGAGTTGGTTCTATGAAAAGCCAATAAAATAGATAAGCCTTTGGTAAATCTGATTAGAAAAAGGAGGGAGGAAAATGAAATTAGTAGTCTTAAAATGAAAAGGGAGAACTTTCCACCAATGAAGAGGAAATTATAGAAATAATAAGGAGTTATTTTGCTCAACTTTATGCCAATAAATTTGATAACCTAAGTGAAATGGATGACTACCTCCAAAAATCATAGACTTCAGACTAACAGAGGGAGGAAGTAAATTGCTTGAATAGTCCCATTTCAGAAAAAGAAATAGAACAGGCAATTAAACAACTCCCTAAGAAAAATCCCAGGATCAGATGGATTTACATGTGAATTCTACCAAACATTTAAAGAACAATTGGCCCCAATGCTATATAAATTATTTGATAAAATAGGGAATGAAGGAGTCCTACCTAATTCCTTCTATGACACAGACATGGTACTGATACCTAAACCAGGTAGGTTGAAAACAGAGAAAGAAAATTATAGACCAATCTCCCTAATGAATATTGATGCTAAAATCTTAAATAACATATTAGCAAAAAGACTACGAGAAAATCATCCTAGGATAATACACTATGATCAAGTAGGATTTATACCAGGAATGCAGGGCTGGTTCAATATTAGAAAACTATCAATATAATTGGCCATGTTAATAACCAAATTAACAAAACCATATGATCATCTCAATAGATGCAGAAAAAGCATTTGACAAAATTCAACATCCATTCCTATTAAAAAACACTTGAGAGTATAGGAATAAATGGACTTTTCCTTAAAATAATCAGCAGCATCTATTTAAAACCATCAGTAAGCATCATATGTAATGGAGACAAACTTCAACCATTCCCAATAAGATCTGGAGTGAAACAAGGTTGCCCCTATCACCTTATATTTAATATTGTATTAGAAACGCTAGCTTTTAGCAATAAGAGCTGAGAAAGAGATTAAAGGAATAAGAATAGGCAATGAGGAAACCAAATTATCACTCTTTGCCGATGACATGATGGTATACTTAGAGAACCCCAGAGATTCTACTAAAAATTATTAGAAATAATCCACAACTTTAGCAAAGTTGCTGGTTATAAAATAAACCCACATAAGTCATCAGTATTCTTATATATCACTAACAAAATCCAACAGTCAGAGTTACAAAGAGAAATTCATTTAAAGTAACTACTGATAATATAAAATATTTAGGAATCTATCTGCCAAGGGAAAATCAGAAACTTTATGAGCAAAATTACAGACCACTTTTCACACAAATTAAGTCTGATCTAACCAATTGGAAAAATATTAAATGCTCTTGGATAGGAGAGCAAATATAATAAAGATGACAATATTACTTAAACTAATCTATTTATTTAGCGCTATACCAGAGTCCCAAAAAACTATTTTAATGACCTAGAAAAATAACAACAAAATTCATATGGAAAACAATAGGTCAAGAATTTCAAGGGAATTAATGAAAAAAAAATCAAATGAAGGTGGCTTAGCTGTACCAGATCTAAAATTATATTATAGAGCAGCAGTTACCAAAACTATTTGGTATTGGCTAAGGAATAGATTAGTTGATCAGTGGAATAGATTAGGTTCAAGGGATAAAACAGTCAACAAATATAGCAACCTAGTTTTTGACAAACCCAAAGACCCCTAGCTTTTGGGATAAGAACTTACTGTTTGATTAAAAATTGCTGGGAAAATTGAAACTAATATGGCAGAAACTAGGCATTGATCCATACTTAACACCGTACACCAAGATAAGGTCAAAATGGGTTCATGACCTAGGCATAAAGAATGAAATTATTAATAAATTAGAGGAACACAGGATAGTTTACCTCTCAGACCTGTGGAAGGGAAGGTCTTTATGACCAAAGAAGAACTAGAGATCATTACTGATCACAAAATAGAAAATTTCGATTATACCTAAACTGAAAAGTTTTTGTACAAACAAAACTAATGCAGACAAGATTAGAAGGGAAGCAATAAACTGGGAAAATATTTTTACACTCAAAGGTTCTGATAAAGGCCCTCATTTCCAAAATATATGAGAATTAACTCTAATTTATAAAAAATCAAGCCATTCTCCAATTGAAAAATGGTCAAAGGATATGAACAGACAATTCTCAGATGAAGAAATTGAAACTTTTTCTAGTCATATGAAAAGATGCTCCAAGTCATTATTAATCAGAGAAATGCAAATTAAGACAACTCTAAGATACCACTACACACCTGTCAGATTGGCTAAGATGACAGGAAAAATAATGATGATTGTTGAGGGATCGGGAAAACTGGGACATTGATGCATTGTTGGTGGAGTTGTGAACGAATCCAACCATTTTGGAGAGTAGTTTGGAACTATGCTCAAAAAGTTATCAAACTGTGCATACCCTTTGATCCAGCAGTGTTACTACTGGGATTATATCCTAAAGAGATTATAAAGAAGGGAAAGGGACCTGTATGTGCACGAATGTTTGTGGCAGCCCTTTTGTAGTGGCTAAAACTGGAAACTGAATGGATGTCCATCAGTTGGAGAATGGCTGAATAAATTGTGGTATATGAATATTATGGAATATTACTGTTCTGTAAGAAATGACCAACAGGATAATTTCAGAAAGGCCTGGAGAGACTTACATGAACTGATGCTGAGTGAAATGAGCAGGACCAGGAGATCATTATATACTTCAACAACAATACTATATGATGACCAGTTCTGATGGACCAGGCCATCCTCAGCAACGAGATCAACCAAATCATTTCCAATGGAGCAGTAATGAACTGAACCAGCTATGCCCAGAAAAAAAAAAACTCTGGGACATGACTAAAAACCATTACATTGAATTCCCAATCCCTATATTTATGCCCACCTGCATTTTTGATTTCCTTCAATATTTCAGAGTCTGATTCTTTTTGTACAGCAAAATAACGTTTTGGTCATATATACTTATTGTGTATCTAATTTATATTTTAATGTATTTAACATCTACTGGTCATCCTGCCATCTAGGGGGGGGGGGGGGTAAGAGGTGAAAAATTGGAACAAGAGGTTTGGCAATTGTTAATGCTGTAAAGTTACCCATGCATATATCCTGTAAATAAAAGGCTATTAAATAAAAAAAAAAACTATTCAATATTGCATTAGAAATGCTAACTTTGGCAATAAGAGAAGTAGAAGAGATTAAAGGAATTAGAGTAGGTAATGAGGAAACCAAATTATCACTTTTTTGCAGTTAACATGTTATACTTAGAGAACTTCAGAGAATCAACTAAAAAGCTATATATATTTTACTGACCTAGAAAAAAATAACAAAAAAATTCATCTGGAAGAACAAAAATGCAATAATTTCAAAGGAATTAATGAAGAGAAAAGCAATGGGGAAAAATGAATGAGAATTAAAACAATCTTGAACTTTTATCTCATCCCCTGAAAATTTGAAAAGGTGACAAAATGTGACAATAGTTAATGTTGAGGGGTCATGGAATAATAATAATATATTGTTGGTGGAGCTGTGAAATGGTACAATAATTTTGGGAAATATTTTGGAAGTTTGCAAAGAAAGGGACAAAAGTGAACTAGAGACTCTGTTACTGAGTTATATCCAAAGGAAACCATAGAGAAAAAGAAAATACATATACCAAAATGTATTTTTGTGATACAAAATAGTACTCTTTGTGATAACTAAGAACTGAAAACTGAAAAAGCAGTTTGTATCAATTGAAGAATGACTAAATAAATTATGATATATTAATATCATATAGTATTACAGCATCATAAGAAGTGATTTATGTGATAAATGTAGAGAAGTATGGAAATATCTACAGGAACTCATATAGAAAAAAGTAAGCAGAGCCAATGGTGGTATAATATATATTAACATATATATATATATATATATATATATATATATATATATATATATTCAGGTGGCAAGAACAACCATGCATACAGAAAAATCAAAAGTGAGTATAAATTTTAAAGATCACACAAAATTATAAAAATCAAGCATGACTCAAATAAAGAGAGATGGGAAGGAAGATACATATCTTCCCTAACATATCCCTTTTAAGAAAGTAGATTTATAGGTGTTATTGAATTGCACATACTTTTGAACTTATTCAATGAATTCATCAGTTGTGCTGAATTTTCTTTCTCTTATTTTTTCTGTTATTTTTGGCTTAAAATATTATTTGCTATATAAGCTGGTTCTTTGTAGGGAAAGGGTGGAGATAGTAGGAATAATTATGATTATGTAAAAAACCAAAGACATTAATAAAAACTTATTTTAAAAAAATGGTATGTGAAAAGAAAACTTATTTGGTCTGAAGAGACCCAAGTTTGTATCCTGGGTCAGTTATTCATTATGCAGTTTGATTAGGGCACTGAATCTTTCTATACCTCAATTTCTTCATCTGTAAAATGAGGTTAATAATACTTATTATTTGCCTATTTCTCAGTGCTGTTATGAGTAAATTTTTGTTAATAAAAATTTTCTATAAAATTTTAACTTAAATTTATCCACAAATTTATATGTATACAGATACACATATTTATCTATTTATCTAGTATGATTGAAGAAGCCCAGAAAAATTACATCTAAGAATATGGAAAAAAATGATACATATGATGCTGAGTCATTGTCAATGTTTTTTAGAAGATC
This sequence comes from Sarcophilus harrisii, assembly GCF_902635505.1. Lineage (NCBI taxonomy): Eukaryota > Metazoa > Chordata > Mammalia > Dasyuromorphia > Dasyuridae > Sarcophilus > Sarcophilus harrisii. Next base: position 469,654,945 of record NC_045427.1, on the reverse strand, counting down.
ATGGGAAATATAAGAAGTAGTATAGGATAAAGTTTCTTAAATTGCAGATTACAACCCCATGTGGGGTCATGTGTCTGAATGTGGGGATCATGAAATCATGATTTATCATCAGAAAATGTTTGACTTATACACCTATTTTATATACCTATATACCTGGGGTCATGTAAAAATTTCTTGGACAAAAAGGGATTGTAGTGGAAAAAGTTAAGAAGCCTAGTATAGAAGGGAAAATGTTCAAAATTTCCAAAATGGAGAATATATCATAAACTTATTTACTGCTAAGCATGGAATAATTGCAGAACATTATATATTATAATTATAAAAAGGATGATTGGAGAACACTGAAAAAAGAAAATAGTGAATACAAAGAATTATAGCTTTACCCAGAATAGGTCATGCCAGATTAATTTCTTTCCCTGGTTTACTTAATAGATCAGTAGAATATTATGGAAAAGTTTACCTAGACTTTAGCAAAGCATTTGGCCAAGTCTTTCATATTATCTCTTTAGATTAGATGTAGGCTAGAAGATATTACCCAAAGAATAATCATTACTAGGTTAATTGGAACATAGTTGGAAACCCCTAGTGAACATTTAACAATGACTTGGATGAAGGAATACATGACACCCCCATTATATTTACAGATGATATGTAATTGGAGGAATCAACTGACATAAATGACTGAGTCAGGACACAAAATGATCTCAACAGAGTACACTATTGAGCTAAATCTAATAAGAGGAACTTTAAAAGGACAAGTATAAAATCCTAAACTTAGTTTCAAAATTCAATTCACAAATATAAGATGGGGAAGATGGCTACGTAACAGTTTATTTCAAAAAGATCTTGGGTTTTTAGTGAATTGTTAGTTTGATATAAGTCAAAATTTAAAAAGTCACTGTAGGCTTACTAGTAGGCCGGCCTCCACCATTTTGTATTTATGAATCAATTTCTTGAACTTAAGAATAAGATTTTACAATCATTGTTGGAGGGGATGCGGGAAAACTGGGACACTGATGCATTGTTGGTGGAGTTGTGAACGAATCCAACCATTTTGGAGAGTAGTTTGGAACTATGCTCAAAAAGTTATCAAACTGTGCATACCCTTTGATCCAGCAGTGTTACTACTGGGATTATATCCCAAAGAGATTATAAAGAAGGGAAAGGGACCTGTATGTGCACGAATGTTTGTGGCAGCCCTTTTTGTAGTGGCTAGAAACTGGAAACTGAATGGATGTCCACCAGTTGGAGAATGGCTGAATAAATTGTGGTATATGAAAATTATGAAATATTACTGTTCTGTAAGAAATGACCAACAGGATGATTTCAGAAAGGCCTGGAGAGACTTACACGAACTGATGCTGAGTGAAATGAGCAGGACCAGGAGATCATTATATACTTCAACAACAATACTATATGATGACCAGTTCTGATGGACCAGGCCATCCTCAGCAACGAGATCAACCAAATCATTTCTAATGGAGCAGTAATGAACTGAACTAGCTATACCCAGAAAAAGAACTCTGGGAGATGACTAAAAACCATTACATTGAATTCCCAATCCCTATATTTATGCACACCTGCATTTTTGATTTCCTTCACAAGCTAATTGTACAATATTTCAGAGTCTGATTCTTTTTGTACAGCAAAATAACGTTTTGGTCATGTATACTTATTGTGTATCTAAGTTATATTTTAATATATTTAACATCTACTGGTCATCCTGCCATCTAGGGGAGGGGGTGGGGGGGTAAGAGGTGAAAAATTGGAACAAGAGGTTTGGCAATTGTTAATGCTGTAAAGTTACCCTTGTATGTATCCTGTAAATAAAAGGCTATTAAATAAAAAAAAAAAGATTTTACAATCATTCCTATTAAATTTCATCTTCATAGAATCAGCCCAATTTTCTAGCTTGTTATGATATTTTTGAACCACGCTTCTCTTATGCAGTGTGTTAGTTCTCTACTTGCATTTTGATAAGCATGCCATCTATATCTTTATATAAGTAATTGGCAAAAATATTATAAAGTATAGGGTTAATTATAGATTCTTGGGATACTCAGCTGGAGACATCCTGTTAAGATGATATTGAACCATTAATGACTACTCCTTGTGTAGTTATTCAACCACTTTGAATTTATTTAACTGATCATTAATAATCACCCTTTCTACTCTACTCCTTTTGTCTTTAGATATGTAATAAGCTATTTTACCAATTTGTTTACGGTTTTTGTTTTTGTTTTGTTTGTGTTTTAGCCTTGATAATATTATTTCTCTTTTGGTTCTTGTGATTCCCTCCTCTGCTGCTTTATGGAGTTTTTGCATGCTTTCTCAAACACTTTGCTAAAATATGGACAAACTATATCTTTTTGGCCTCTCCTAATTTATTACTTTAATGATCCTATCAAAAAAAGAAATAAGATTTATCTGACATGACGTGTTCATGATGAAGCCATGCTGTTTCCTTGTGATCATCACTTCCTTATCTATAGGCTCATTAACTATTTAAAAAATAAGGCATTTCATATTTTCCCCAGGAATTAAAATTGGGAACACTAACCTAGAGTTTTCAGATTCTCTTTCCTTTTTAAAAATTGTACTAATATTTATCTTGTGTGAGGCTCCACCCACAAGAAAACAGGGGTGGCTCCCCCTGTTTTCTATGATCTGTGAAGCATCATTAACAGTGGTTCAACAATTATATCCTCCAATTCTTTCAGTAAATGAGGATGCAGAATGGCTAGGTGACTTGAATTCCTCAAGGGCACTTAAAGAATATCTTCTTTTAAATTTGAACTTATTTGCTATACCAATTTCCCATTAACCATTTTATTCTGTTCTTTCCAATCCCCAAACAATCAAGTTAAGAAGTAAGTATTTCTGACTTCTTTCTGTTTTTATTTATTATCACCTACATTCATCATCCCATTCATTACCAACCCAAAACTATACTTAGTTTACTAAACTAAGCAGTCAGTATTACTGCTTGGGGTAATGAATCTACCCAGATCTACTCCAAGCAGTGGTACCAGTCTTTGTTTGATTCTTGTCTTTCCCCCATTATAGCAAAACAAACAAATCAAAAAACAATAAAAAAAAAAAAAAAACAACCCTTTTCTATTGTCCTTAACTTTTTTTCACCATTACCAATTCATTTTGAGCATTAAGTCTGCTGACATGGTTCTCATTGAATCATGTCATGTACTTTTGTATTCATCCTCTATTACTTTCCCTAGCTTCTATTTTTTTTTTTTTTTTTGCCCATTACTTTAAAATCTAAGCTGGTTATTAGTTCTTTGCGCATCCACAATAGTTTCTTCAGACAGTTACCATTTTTGTCAACATTGAAATGGTTTGTTTGTGTAATGTATTATACTAATAGATTTAGTGGATTCCCTGTCTTACTATGAAGAATGTGATGATCATTAACTTTAGACATGTATAATCTACTCCACCAATTTGCTTAAGGTTTTTGTTTTTGTTTTGTTTGTTTTTTAGCCTTAGGTAATATTATTTCTCTTTTGGCTCTTGTGGTTCCCTCCTCTGCTGCTTTATGGAGTTTTTATTAAATGAAAAGTTAAGAGTATGACCACAATTTCTCAGAGTCCCCAATTAGGAAAATTACCGACATTTAATTAGACATTCAGTTCTCTAACTTAAATTAAATTTGTATTTGTCTCTAGCTATTCCCTGGCCTCTTTATGGTTGAGGCAAAAATCCAGTTTACTGGAAATGTTTGGCTAAGAAAGGAAGCAGAGATGCAATAGTCTATTAATGATAGATATTAGGAGAAGTTGTAGAAAGTTCCTTATTTATTTATTTTTGAATTTTCATCAATCATTGAAGAGGTGAATAAATCTGATAATTTTAGTCCAAGTCTTTTGTTCTGTAAAGTCAACAGCTCTTTCCCCCCCTTTTCTGCATTATCTCAATCATATTTTGTATTTGTCTTACTTCTTATTGTCTCTCTACTGCTGATTCTTTTGAGTGCAATTTTTTAACCCATAAGTGGAAATGGGGAAGTTGATTTCATTGCTGCTTCTCAGCTATTTCAGTCCCTTTCATTTTCTCTCAATTCAATGCTCCCAGACTGTCTATATAAATATATAAAAAAATTTTTTGAACTCTAGGATATGACTCAGCACTATTTCTGGCTCAAAAATCGTGAGAGTCCCAAATTCCTTCTCAGGGTTGAGGATATAATACTTGTCACTGTGAATTACAAACTCCAGTAACCCTATCAGTTTTCAGATGCCTATAACATGTAGCTTCAGAATTTCATTTCTGATTATCTGATCTTTTCTCATTTGGCTTTCCTGTAGAGTTTCCTTCTGCGATTCCTACCTATCCTTATTCCAAATTTAAAAAAATCTGTTCTCTTAAAATATAGGATGCATGTCAGATTGTGTCTGGTTTTCCTCTTCTCTTATTTGTAATCACAAATTCTAGGAAGAAGTGTTCACTTCCTCTCAAGTTCCCATCATTTCCACCCCAGCAGCTAGTTCCTGCCTGTTGGTGAGAATCTGATCCAGAGCAGAATTATCCACTTACCAGTCCTTTCAACTTTTGAAGGATTAAATTATCTTTAAAGCAAGTCAAGAAATTGCTTGCTGCTCTACTTTTTTTTTTTTTTTTTGACAGAGATAGAGAGTTCTAGTAGATGTCTGTATAACTGAAATCCCCTATCACTACTATAGCATGCCTCTGGGCTATTTCTTCTTTCTGTTAAGGTTGTGAGTAGTAGAACATCCTTTCCATTTCTCCCTGTATTGATTTCCCTCCCCCCCCCACTGCTTTGATCTTCATTTAAATGTTCTATATTATGTTTCCCATCTCTTTTCCTTAGATTTCTTCACACAAGAGTATTTTCTTAATGAGCAGTCCTTTCCCAACTCATCTTTTTTCTATTCTGTTTCTTTCAAATTAGAAGCCACATCCAGAGCCACATTCAATCTTGTGTTTCATTCCATCAAGTGCCAATTCATCATATTTGTTGCCTAAATTTTGAATATTTGTATGTAGTCATTTGTGAGTATAGATTTTATTACTAGTTCCTTTTTTGGAATTTGTCTTGTGAATTTTTGAGTACTTTAACACCAAACACCAATTTTTACTATGTCATATCTTCACTTTGTTGTATCTATTTTAGTGAATATGCAGTTTTTTGATTCTTTCATTCTTTTGAGATTAATGTTATTAAAATTTAAATTAGCAAGACTTTAGATATAATATATTCTTGCTACCCTTATTAAATAGATTCAATACCTGGCCAGGACACTGCCATTGCCAAACTAAGCTTTGGTTTAGAGACTCCAATACATAGCTAGCATGTTCTTAACCAGCTCTTCACTCCCTGAATAAATAATTTCTTTCTTTTTTTTCCATTTCTTTCAATGGGAAGAAATTACTTGTACCTATAATCTTTCTTGCCCAAGATTTTATGTTTTTTCAACAATACTATATGATGATCAATTCTGATGGATGTGGCCATCTTCAGCAATGAGATGAACCAAATCAGTTCCAATAGTGTAGCAATGAATTGAACCAGCTACACCCAGTGAAAGAACTCTGGGACATGACTATGAACCATTACATAGAATTCCCAATCCCTCTATTTTTGTCCATCTGCATTTTTTATTTCCTTCCCAGGCTAATTGTACACTATTTCAAAGTCCGATTCTTTTTGTATAGCAAAATAACTGTTTGGACATGTATACTTATATTGTATTTAATTTATACTTTAAGATATTTAATATGTATTGATCAACCTGGCATCTGGGGGAGGGGGTGGGAGGAAGGAGGGAAAAAATTGGATCTAAAGGTTTGGCAATTGTCAATGCTGTAAAATTACCCATGCATATAACTTGTAAATAAAAAGCTATATAAAAAAAATAAATTTAAAAAAAAGAAAAAAAAGATTATTTTTTGGTAATTATTTCCAGGTATCATCTGGCAGTATCATCAGTACCCTTGTGAATCACTAGAAGAGGGTGGTAGTCATCTGTTTTCATAAGTCTTGGGAGGTTATCTTTTTATATTCCATATTGATACTCTAGTAACTTAACAGATTTAAGTTTTTAATTTAAATTCTCTTCTTATTGTGAATTTAGCAATCATCAACATATCCAAACATCTCTATGTACAAAGAACAAGAAAGAATATTTTGTAAGAAACTGTGAACTTCTGTTTCATATAATTTCTTTTTTTAAAGAAACATACATATATATGTCCATATGTCTATTGAATTGAATAAGATTTTATCATATCAACAGAGAGCTCTCTCAGAGTTCTTTAGTAGGGAGTTGCTAACCACTATTGTTTGACTTTTTTCTTGACCTTTCCTGTATGATCTCTACTTGATAATTTCTATGAGTCTACTTTGTCATTCCTTAGAGGGACAAGCAACTGCTTCTCCCTCAGAACATTCTACTTTCCCATTTTTGGAAACAAGGTAGGATTTATTAAAAACAAGAGCCAAATGTTTGATGATATTCCTTCCCTTATTTCTTGTACTCTCACCATATTGAAGACCTTTCAGTTTTTAAAGGAACACTTCATTCTCCCTTAGATCCTGTAGTATGAAGAGATATTCTTAGAGAAATTTTACCTCTTTTAGGAGAGAGACTAACCCTAATTGCTTCTGATCTACAGGTTATTTCCTTTTTCTCATTGCTTGAAAGAAGGGAAAATTTTTGGAGCATCAACCTTGGGAATAAAAAGGGCATTTAGAAATTTCAGGGACGGCCAGACTTCTAGCTTTGATGTTCACTTGCTATGTGACCAAAGATACATTATTCACCTTTTAAAACTCCAATTTCTTGTTCTTAAAAAAGATCTTTACAATATTGTGGAAAGAAAAGTGCCTTGTAAATCTTAAAACACTGTTGAAATGTAAGATATTTTATGCTGCAGGGGCTACAAATCTCTACCTTTTTCTATCATCTGGGTGACCACATTGGACAGAGCTGCTGCTCTCTCCTCCTTCTTAGTAGGAAACTTGCATAATTTGAGGAATATGGCTCAGCTGCAGGGTAGATAGACAATCAGAAAAAGAAAGAGTAGAAGGGAATATTCCACTGAATTACAAGACCCAGCAGGAGGAATACGGTAAATAAAGCATTTGGTGGAGGGAGGTACTAAGTAATTTTAACTCACAATAAACCTATGAGAGATTTAAAAGAGATACTCCCATGAACAGAGATAGGAAAGTTCCCTTATTTCCTCTCTGCCTGTTCCTTCCTGCAATGAATTCATATAGTGAGGTCTTGGGCTGTTTTGTCCATAAAGCTTAAGAAAAAAGGGTGGTACTTTTTAAATTTAAAAACACTTTCAGGAACTTGACCTGTATTTTGAAAGATCTAGTCTTCTGGTAAAGGGGAGAAGTGTCATCTGCTAAGGGAGAATGGAACAGAAAAATAAATATCAATTCACTGCAATAGCTGAGATTTAGAAAGCAGAAGCTACAGAGGACCAGCACCTACGGTAGGGAACAGAATAGAGGAATATCTACTGATGCCAACTTTTGGGAGCTAAAGAAAGATGTAAGAGGCAAGCAACATGGAATAGGTAGAGAAACTATGACAACCACCACCATAACAATCATCATTTATAGAGCACATTAAGGTTTACAAAGCACTTTACAAATATTATCTAATTCAATCCTCATAACAACCCGGAAATTAATTGATATTATCGATCCCATTTTATAGATGAGGGAACTGAATCAGGGAGGTTAAGTGCTCTCCCCAGGTTCATATAACTGGTAAGCATCCTGTGTTGGATCCGAAACTTTGCAAGGGGACACTGATATAGGGGAGCAAATGCAGATCACTTTTAGCTCAGAAAAGTCCTGTTAATCATGAAATCTCTATAGATACCTATGAAAATGTTGGGGGGAATGGTGGTAGGAGAAGAATGCCTTACTTTCTATAGACCCAAATGTAAGTTTTCATTAATTTACATATGAAATGATTCCTAATTTGAATTAGGTGAACTTATATACTTATAAGGGGTACATTCCAAGGGAGTGACAGATATAGAAGTTCTCAGATCTTTTAGGCGTGGGCAGTGAACCCAAAGAAGTGAGAGGCTTCCACAGTGTCCAGTGTTCATTGTTAGGAGAGTTTCTGATTCAAGGATTACAGACATAAGAAATAAGACAGAAGCAAAGAAAAGAGATATATGAATAAGAGCCAGCTTAGCTCCATGCACACCACTCACATGTCAATGAGGCTTGAGATATTCCCGACTATTTAACTTTTTAGACTTATAACTTCATAAATCTATACTTTTGTTTTATATTTTAAAGCCTTCTATGTTTCCTCATATGTATTACAATAAAACCCTTGGAAAACCTTAAGAAAGGGTGTGAGCTTGTTTGAGAAACCTCAGGGAAAGAAATGAAACCTTATTCCTAGGTATGCTGGCATGTTAGACTTTGCATCTCAGGAATTGACAATCACTAGAAACTGGGACTTTATTGTTTTGTTAATTGTCTAGAATTGAAAAAAAGTATTAAAATATAGATTAAATTTAAAATTGTGTGTGTATACTCTTCACTCTAACCCCCACCCCTAACCTCATCGTTAAATACTTAAGAACTCACCTCTGTATTACTCTAAAGATCTTGCTGGAGTTCAGCAGGAAATTAAATCATAAGCAGACAAGAGGCCTCAGGACAGTAGGTTAATTAATGATAATGATACTAGTATAACCAGAGTTTATATAGTGCTTTAAGATTTGCAAGGTGCTTTACCTCTATTGGAAGCAGCTGGATGGCTCAGTGAATAGACCTAGAATCAGGAAGACCTGACTTTGAATCCAACTTCAGACACTAGCTGTATGATCCCAGACAAGTCAAACCTCTGCTTTAATTCATTGGAAAAGGAAATGGCAAATCACTCCAGTATCAACAAAAAAACCCTAAATGGGGTCATGAAGACTCAAACATAACTGAACAACAACTTACATCCATGAGCTCATTTGAATCTCATTGCATCTCTGTATCTGTGGAAGATCTGACAGAATATGAACTTAGGGAATGAACCAGAGGAGAAAATATTGTGGTATCAGAAGGGAGCAGGTTGGCTGAACAAGACACTGAGTTGGAGAGAGAGAAGTAAATGGGAAATGGGAAGCCAATTTGGACCCAGAAATATCATGGGAGAGGGAATGGAATATTTATAATAGGAGGTTCCCCTGTGGCACCTTGGAGAGTGCCTAAAGGGAATGAATGATTCAGGATACTAAAGACTAAGACAAAATTTCCCTTAGTTCACTCAGTTTTGTTGGCCTTCACCGTTAGTCTGACTTATTGCTGTTCCTCTGGCCCTGAGAGTGAAAGCTCCTTTGTTTTGATGATCCTGGTGGATAGCTGGACATGGTAGGAATTTTAGTCCCAGAGCACTGGCTTCATCCACTGCATGACAAAGAATAATTTCAGTTTTTCTTCATCTCTGACTTACATCACAGTGGCACTTGACTGTTATTTGCTCCATGGAATGTTGTGGCCAAAAAAAACCTCATTCCTTTAGCAGCCAACTATTTGGTGATGAGCCTTTCCCTATTTAGCTGGGCTAGTCCTCAGGCAGCTGGGACTGTATTTGAAGTCTTTCCAGCTTGGGATAGGACGAGCCAGAATGTACATTCTGCTGGCAAATCCTTTAGTAACCCAAAGTCACCTTGAAATTACTTTGAGGTACCAGAGGATGACTTAGAAGATCCTAGAATCATAGATTTTTTGTTACAAAAATGTAAAGAAGTCATTTTATAGATTATAGAGTAAGGAAATGAGAGGTTAAGTGACTTACCAGGGTTATCTAACTAGCAATTACTTGAGTGAGATTCCAGTTTAGCTCTTCCTCCTGAAAGCACAATTAAACAGGCCAGTTCAAGGAATTTGAATATAGATGTAAGGAGACAAGCACAGAACCTGGAACTTCATAGGTGTATAATAATAAAACAACAAACAACATTTAAAGAATGCCTACTTTGTGGCAGCACTGTCCTAAGCACTTTACAAGTAGCATCACATTTGTGACAAGCCTGGGAAGTAGAAACCATTATTATTCTCATCTTATAGATGAGGAAAGAACAGAATGAGGCAAACAGAAGTTCAGTGGCTTGCCTAGGTCACCTATTAAGTATCTGAGGTCAATTGAATTGGACTGGAAAAGTACTTGTAGGAAACTGGGCCACCTTCCTCCCATCCCCAAACTTAGATAGTCAGAACAAACTGTCAGAGGTATGACCTGTCAGTTGTGGCTTTCAAATGACTTTAATATAGTTAGATTCTGTGAGCTTAGGCCCATACTTATGTCCTTGGATCCATTCATTACATTTTCACAGGGTGCTGTTTAATTTGAGGTATGTAGCTAACCAAGCAGAATGACTTGAAAGGAAGACAAATTAAAAAAAATAATTCTCATAAAATCAACATCATCATCTATGTGGATAATATAGATTATGAGAAGTTAGAATTAATCTGAAGGATGGCAGTATCTACAGGTGAAGTTCATCTAATCCATCACAGCCTTTCCAGTCAAAAGCCTTTACCTTCACATTTGACTTTTACCCACTGGTTGAGGTCAGCTTTTCATTGTAATAGTCTTATGCAAGGATGGTATGTATGCTATAGATAAGCAGAGATGTAATGTAAAAATCACTTTCTTATTTTTTACCCCTGCTTCCTCATTCCCCCTTCAAAGTAAACTGCAAAGAGCAGTTCTCTTCTGATCAAGCATTAAAATGTCACTGGAACACATAGTTCTGATCAACTTAATCCTGCAGCTTGGAGCAGAAGGCTGCATCAATATGTCAAACTTTGGATAATGGGAGAGAAAAGAATCTTTTTTGGCCGCCATTTTTTAAAGGAAAGCACATTCAGGTGAAATAAATATGTCACAGCCAGAGACAATATTATAAATTATTGTTTTGATGGGCTTTTAATTTCATGAGGGAGATGGAAATTTAGCTTTGTCTACCTGGATTTTTTCTGTTGGATTTCAGAAGTCCTATTTTCTTTGGCTGTCTGCTAAAGGGTACAGAGGGTCACTATTCCTCCTTGGTTCCCTTTTGGACTTTTTTTTGCAGTGGTTTTTGAGAACAATTTTCTCTGACATGTTGCTGGTTGTTTTATGGCTTTAAGAAATATATTGGTTTATTCATCTGTTGCAACTATAATAATATTGCCATTGGAGTCCAGCTCAGTAATAAATCAGGCTGTTCCTTTCCACTCTATAAAAATAATTAAAATAAAAATCAGCTGTAGCAGTGAATTTGTACTACAAGCTGAAGAAAATTGTGTGCTATAATTCTAGGCATTTTGGTTGACATGGTTCTGTATATCATCAGAATAAGAAACCAAAAAGTGAGATAATAAGACCTTATGTTGTGATGTGCAACTTAAAACATTTTTCTTCAAAATAAAGTTGCCTTTACCCATTTCCTATTAACTAAGAGGCAAAATTCTAATTCTACATTATATAGTAAACTGAAAAATTATATATATTTTAAATATATTCTTATGTGCTGCTCTCTGGCTCTCCCCATCTTCTTATCCCCTTTCCTCATTCTACAGAATTCTTCCTTCATTTTTTTTACTTTTTCCTTCTCTCTCATTCTTTCCCTCTCTTGCTTCACACTAAGAACCCCTTAAATATTATATTTTCAGGGCTTCTTAAAAGAAGAACCTACTTGTTAAATTAGGCAGCTTGCTTACCCCACGATTCCCACATGTGAATCCAACCTGTAACACAGTTTATTGTTCTCAGAATGATCAACCATGCTTGCTTGATTTGGCTTGGCCGAAAAAAAAATTCATTTTAACTTTTAAGCCAAAGCAAGGCAAAAGGTTGGCAGTATTTTAATAACTTTTTAATAACTTGCACAGTGCTTTCATATATTTGGTCCTTATTTTGTTAAATAAGTAGGCAGATGTAGAATCTTCATAAAATCAGAAGATTTAGAGCTAAAAGGCCCCTCAGGATCATGGAATTACAGAGTAGAATCAGAATAGACCTCTGAGATGATCTTACCTAGATGAGAATTTCCTTTATAATCCATTTAAGGAGTTATCCAGTCTTTTTATAAAGACCTACAAGTGAGTTTGGAACTGTTATCTCCTAAGGCAGTCCATTCTACCTTAGGATGACTAATTGTTAGGGAGTTTTTCCTTAAATAAAATCTAACTTTGCCTCTTAGCAACTTTAAACCTATTGTTCCCTGTTCTACTTACTGGGACAAAATAGAATAAATCTAATTCTTGCTCCAGAACAACTATTCAAATACATGAATCTCGTCCAACTCTCTAATTTTACAGAGAAGGTAAGTGAGTCTTAGGGAGGTTAAGTAACTACTTGACCACAGATGGTGAGTTGGGGCCTGAATTGAGGTTCTCTACCTGAGGTTTGTTGTTGTTCAGTCATGTGATCCCATATGGAGTCTTCTTGGTAGAGATGCTTCAGTGGTTCACTATTTCCTTCTCCAGACCATTTTACAGATGAGGAAATGGAGGCAAACAGGGCTAAGTGACTTGCCCAGAACCACACAGCCAGTAAGTAAAATGGGATTTGAATTCAGGTCTTTCTGGCTTCAGGTCCTGCACTCTAGCCATGCTGTCCACTCTCCATCTAAGAATCTTGACTCAGATTCTATCCTTGCCAGTAATGACTTCAGTGACCCTGGGCAAATTGTTTAATTCCTCTGGGTACCAATTTACTTACCTGTAAAGCAGGAAGATTAGATCAGGTAATCTCTAAAGTCTCACTGACCTCCAAATCTGTAATTCAATGATTCCAAATCCTAGGCTCTTGCCACTCTCTTCTACATCACTTTTCAACACCTCTGAGCTGTAAATGCTCACACTGAACGTATAAAATTTAAGCTGTTTCCAGCACATCTTTACCCTTGACCACACAGTTAGTAATAGAACCAAGATTAGAATACAGATTTCCTTATTCCCAGCCTGCTGCTGTTTCTACCCACTACATTGATGGCCCAGTTATCATCATATCGCAAAGCTATGTCACCCTTAGGATGTGCAAGTTGGTTTATAGAACCTGCTGGAGGTCAAGTTCTCATCCTCTTCCTTTACTCTTGAGATAATGCATCCTGATGCAACTCATTGCCCTGGCTTACATTAGTCATATCATGTTTTGTTGCTCTGACGGTAATGAGTAGTAACTGATAGAAACCAGCCTGCTGGGCCACTGATGACGTGACTTCTGATGAGATTTTGAAAAACAGTTCTTAATTACTTTTTGTGTGTGAAATACCATATGTTGTAACCAGGTTAACTAAGAATCTTCTTCAGGATACTATGCCACGCTTATTTTTTTTTTCCTGAAGTATCTCTGGTTTATTTCTTTTGTATGAATCTGGAGACAGAGCCTAATAAAGCTGCTATTTTGTATAACTTATTTTTGTTAACTAAATGATTGCTTCTTTCTTCCTGTCCCATTTTGAAGAAATTAATCTTCTTTATCTCACATTATCTTTGATCAATGTACTGTACTCTGTTCCCTGCTTGCCCTGCACCCCCACCGTGGGTGATTTTGGCCTTCAAGTTGGAGACTTTGACCTGAGGCAGCATAATATAGCTGCTCTGGAGTCAGGAGGCTTGGGATCAAATCCTGTTTCTGCTATTTACTATCTATGTGACCTTAGAGAAATCAGTGGAGTTGTCTGAATCTTAGGTCCTTATCTGTAAAGGAGGAGCTTCCAGCTCCACATCTAGTATTGTATAAAGTGAGATGATGAAGATATTTAGAAAACTTCTAAAAACAAAGTGAATCTTAATTCTCTTGTTTTGCAACCTAGATGTTGGGGAATTTATAAGAATATCATAACCAGGATTTTTCCTATTACTAATATTTCCTATTCCTATTTTCCTATTCTCCTTTGTAGAAAGGCTAGTGGATAGAGAGCCAGGCCTGCAGTCAGGAGGACCTGAGTTTAAATCCTGCCTCAAACACTTACTAGTTATTCCATCTCCTTTTCCCCCTATGCTTTCATATTGATTGCCTTTTATGCTCTCTTCACCTCTGCCTCTAAGAATATCTGGTTTCCTTCAGTAATCATTTCATTTCTCCTTCCATAAGAGTCTTTTTTTGGTAAGCTACTAGTGCACCCCCCAAACCCTAACATTATCTTATGCTGTGTTGTATTTTGCATATATCTATATATGTGCATACTGAATCTCCCATTAGAATATAAGCTCCCTGAGATCAAGACTGTCTTGTCTGTTGATATCTGGTGAGAGATTACTGTTTGGTGTGCTCAAAAGAATTTTTGATACTTAATATTTAATATTTACCTTTAGAGTAAGCCATTGAAGCTAAGATATTTAGATTTTTTAAATGTTTATAAGGTGATAGAAAGATAATAAATTTATTATTATATAATATATATTTATTATATAAAATATATTATGTATAAAATTATAAAAACAATATTTAATAAATAACTAAAAACAAATGTACTATTTTATCTTTTATAAATCTAGGTCTTTCCAATAAGAAGAACACTTCTATAATAGCCAAGCTGTAGAAAGTCCTTGACTTTTCTTCTAGTATTCATTCTTTTAAAGGTTAAAATTTTGAGAACAAGCTACTTATTAGTCTTTATATCTAGTCAATAAAGTCTAGAAGAATACATTATCATCTTCAAGGAGCTCTGCGATGAGTGTTTCCATTTCACACTATTAAGCATACTAGTTAGCACATAGCCTTCTTACTGCAGAAATGTCATGTCATCAATAATCATGATGCCTTCATTTTGTACTTGTTGACATTAGGTCAAGGGCCTTTTGATTAATACTTTGTAGAGATATGGAGGCTTACAGGTAGTAGCATTTTTCTTGGTTGAAACTTCCATCGAAGGAGGTCCTACTGCTGAGTTTAGGCCCAGCTCAGAAGTACTTAGTGAAAAACAAGCAATGTCATGAGGCTCAAGTTTGCTGTCAGAAACTCCAGCCAAAGACAGAGTTCTGCTATGAAATCATGATGTCCAGAGAAAACAGAAGATGGTGGCCAGATAAGAGCCACATTCTATAAAGTAGTTAAAAAGTTAGCTAATATTCCAAGCTACAATGTGGTATTGGAATTGATTGAAATCCTTCAAAGAAAAGACATTGCAAATGATGGGCTGATCATAGAGGGATTTGTTGTACTCCTGGCAAATGAAAAGGGCAAAATTGATAGAAAGTTGAGGATGTGGCTTCCAAGAAGGGTTTATACATTAGTTACATATAATTATTTGATGTTAGATAATGAACCACACATAGAAAATCTGGATCATGATTCATTTTATGAGTAAACTACATATTGATACTCTCTTTAGAATCAAGGAAGCCTACCACAATTTCTCTGGCCAGAGAACCCATGAATAGATAGGGTGTTAAACACTCCAGTTGAAGAGGGCTCAAGGGAATGGAGGTAACCTATACTTAAGGATCCATGAATCATCCACTGGCCCAGAATTCAGATCATAGTAGAGAAAGTCTAAAGACACTGAGATTGCAGAAAGGAGAGTAGGTCACCACATAATTTGAAGAACTCTTCAGATATTAGCTCTTCAATTTCATCTCTTATTTCATTTAATCCAGGCTTAAGGATGTAGTCATTTTTTTTGTTATTGTGCTGTACTGGTCAACAATTTAGAAAAAAGGGTAATTAACAAAAAGCAGTATTGCCTATATAACTAGTATTATATGTTTTCAGTTTTGTTATGACATAGTATGAGGACATAATGTAAGTATTCACATCTTTAGTCCATTTCATGAATAGTCATTGTTTGACTGTTTTAGTGGTTGGCTTGATCTGTACTAAAACATTTCTAGGAGATAGGGTATTGTTATTTCCAGTTTGTTCCATGTATCTTGCATGATGATGATGATGATGATGATGAGCACCAGGTCACAAAGGAATGCAATTGTTAAGCTGTCCTCCATGTCAAATGATCATAATGATAGTTTTGCCTAGTGCCAGCATGCAGGGCTATGTTACCTCACTCATCCTATATGCATACAAATGATTGCATCACATAGACTGAAGGCTTAGCCCAGTGATGTTACCAGAGCCCAATTGGCCAGAGTCTCAGGATTCCTTCTAAGCCTCCATGACTACTTTAATCATCTCAGATCATACAATCTTCCCACTATATATATTGCCTTTCCTTACCATTTTTCTCCTTTTGCTCCACAAATGGATGATAGATTGGGCTTTGAATGGAGTTAAAATTATTACCTACTGATCTTGGAATTATTAGTACGTGTCTTCATTGGTTTATACATTTAGGATAACTGCCTGAGACTATAAGATCATAGATTTAAGTACCTTCTCTTTTCTGCTAAACAAGGGAATGACAAAAGCATGCTATCCCTTTGCACAAAATATGATCAGAATAGTCCATAACGCCCAAAATAAATGTCCTAAAAAGTCCTTTTCTTGTAAATGACATAATTTTTAAGACTGAGAATTTGTGGTGTCTCAGAATGGGTGAAGAAATTGCTATTTATAAGGAGATCTGATTACTGACAAATTAAATGTCCAAAACAGACCTGGAGACCTAGAAGTGAAAATGGACTTCTCTGCTTTGGATAAGATAGGTGTTGCTTAGCTTATTTATTATTTTCTGCTGTTTTCAGGCCCGTAAGTTATAATTGTGTGCAAAACAAGGCAACCAGACATACTCATACCAATGTGATGTAGAAATATTGAATTTTAGAGCTGGAAATGAACTGAAAGATCATCCAGCTCTGCCATTCCTCCTTGTCTCTCTTCTCACTCCCTTTCATTTTATAGATGATGAAACTGTTTCCTTGAGAGGTGGACTTATTTTCCTGAAATCACATAGTTAGGAAATAGCAGACCTGTGGCATGAGCTTGTATCTTTCCTTTGATCCTGCATTCTAACTTAAAACTCTGACAGTAGAAAGGGTAATACAAAGAATTCAAAAACCACAGTCATCTGGGGCCATTTATTAATAGAAAAAATAAAGGAGTAATAATAATATAATAAATGTTGTTAATAATAGTAATTGAAGTAGTAGTAGTTATTACATATCTCAATAGTCCCTTAGGGCATCTCTGTATTTCAGCTGAAGATGATAAATTGATGCTCTTAAGTGTGAACTTGAGTCATCAAAGAAAGGTTAAATAAGTTTGTATGTTCTCTGATTTAAAAGGGATAAAATTTGTAATATGTTTTTAGAAAGATATCCCTTTGAATGATCAAAAATCACAGTAGGAAAAGTGTTGGTTATGTAAAAGGACAAACAAAATTTATCTTTGTAGAATCTGCTGTTGCTAGTACATGGTAGATAGGTGACTCAGTTTCAGGATTTCCATCCTCTGCTTGCTTTTGTCCTCCTAACCAGGACTGAGGATAATGATCTAGACCAACTCTCCACACAGATCTTTGGACAAACTCTCTATGGAGCTGTGGGTATACCATTTAAAATCTACATTAACCTTTTTTTAAGCAATCTAAGCAGAATGATGAAATGTCTTCTCTGCAGTCACAATTCATGCTGACTGGCCCAAAACAAAGTGCTCTCCCAGGAAATGAGTGTCTTGGACAATTCCTGCTGAACTCAGGGGGAAATTGGTCATTTCCAGCTCTGGGAGCCTCTTAGGACTGCTGTACTTTTTAGCAATTGCTTCTATGTAGAGCTGATAGCTTTGAGGATTCTTTTTTTCCTAGCATATTTTCCAAGGCTCTTTTCAAACTTAAAAAAAAGGTATCACTGTCTTCCCAGATGGCAAATCTTAATTCATTGGCTCCAAGACTTATTCTGTATTTATCATTATTGATAGGGAAGATCAGTAATATCTGAAATTCATTAAGAGCCTATCATCTTATTTCTCCCTTAATAAAAATTTGTTTTAAGGTAATGAAATATGAATGTATACTGTTTACATAAGAAGGCTGAGACAATTCAGTTTTCTCCCAGTGACTATGACATATAGAAATTTACCTAACTTACCTATGTAGGACATCCCTATTATCCTTTTAGGTAATCAGATTAAAAATCTTGGTTATTCTGGACCCATCCCTTTTCCTCACGCATATAACCAATCAGTTATCAAGTCTTGTTAGTTCTCCCTCTATAGTCTCTCTCCTAATTGTTTCCTTTTCTCCACTCATACTCCAGTCACCCTATTGTAATAATTTGTTAATTGGTCGTTGATCTCAAGTCTCTTTTCTTTAATCCATCCTCCACAAAGAGGTCAATGTGAAATGCCTAATGTACAGGTGACTGTCACTCATGTGCTTAATAAACTTCAGTGGCTCCCTATTACCTCTAGGATCAAATACAAACTACTTGGTTTGGTATTTAGTGACTTTTACAAGTAGGTTTCAGTGTACCTTTACAGCTTTATTCATATTCCTTTTCATGTACTCTGTGGTATAGCCAGCCTGGCCTTCTTGTTTTTCCTTATTCAGAATACCCCCAAGAAGGCAGCTGGTGGTATAACAGACAGGAAATTGGGCTGAGTCCAAATCTGGTCTCAGAAATAAACAGTTGCTGACATGTTGGTAAAAGGAATTTTCTTAAAGAGAGTTCTCTATACCAATGAAATCACAAGTCCTAATCTTGCATTATTTACTTTTAACTTTTAGTCTTTTTTGGGGGGGAGGGCGGGGGTTAAGCAATTGGGATTTCAGTGACTTTCCTAGGATCACACAGTCGGTAAGTGTTTAGTGTCTGAGGCCAGATTTGAATTCAGGTCCTTCTGAATCCAGGGCTGTTGCTCTGTCCACAGTAGCTGCTCCATCATTACCTGCTTCTACAGATTGTTGTTTTCATTGTTTCTTTTTAACCCCTAGAATTTAGCACTACATTTGACATACAGTATGCCCTTAATAAATATTTGTGGATTGAATGTTGAGGATAAGGATCAAATAAGATAATGGATATAGAAGTATTGGCAAAGTGTTGATGGTTATAGGATAACTATTTCTGAGAGTTCCACACTGAGCATGGCCTGTCAGAGAGAACATAACAGTCATTTGCTTTAGGAAATAGTAAGATAAAAATGCCCTCAAAGAATGAACATTCAGTCAATAAGCATTTTTTAAGCCTTTACTACTTGTCAGACAATGTTTGGGCAAGCGTTTATTCAAATTCATAGCTTTCTGATATGATTGGTTGTTGTCCTCACGAGGATGAAAATGACCTCACTATGTTAGAGTCGAATTGCAGTGTGTCTGACTGTGTCTGATCAGACAACTGGGAGCTCAGAATGTTCCACCACAGTCGGACACAAGTAGTCTCTATGAACATTTGGGATGAATCCTCTAGCTTAGTGCCTCTTCCATTCTTCTGAGCCAATTCAATTCTGCTTTGCTCGTAGAGTACAGCACCTTCTCTGATAGGAGCAGCCATATAACTTTAGGAATGGTACATGTGACACATGAATTCAAAGCAAAAGGCATTTAACTACATACAATAATAAGCTAAATAATATGGAGATAAAAAACTAGACAAGAAAAGCAACATTCTTTCTTAGATTTCCATGCTGCTTGTGGTAGGGAGATCCAGAGAACTCATTCTGATAGGGTTGAATTCCAGCAGATAGACCTCCTGTTATAACTCCTTGAGTTCTTTCTTTTGTTCTACTCCAGTCCCTATCTGAAATCTACAACTTTATGTTTCTCTGCTGGGCCATTAATGCTCTCTTCTGCTAGGCTGCTTTTCTGCTTTTGCTGCTGCCCTCTGTTGCTGGACTGCTTCTTTCTAAAAAGAAATATTATTATTCTTGAGAAATTTCTTATTGGCTCTTTTGTTTTTTTTCACAATTTTTTTTTCAAACCACTCAGGGAGGGAACTCCTTTGGGTAGATTTGGGTAAGTAAATTCTTTGAAATTCTATTATATTCCTGGCTCCTATCATTCAGGTGATCACTTTAGTTAGCAACCTTGAAGGAATGGTGGGGTGGAGCTAGTGACCTTTCATTTATTCCTAGATATATCTAGATTGTTGACTTTCTTACATTCTCAAATTAATAAAGATGAAAAATATTCTATATATGACTGAGAGAGTAGAACAGGCATGAAATGGACTTAATTCCAATTTTTTACTAAAAAATTTTTTTGCTCTTACTTAAAGTGAAGATAGGTACTATGTTGGTCCATTGAGAGAGGGAGTGAGATTTAGTTTTATTCTGTAGCCTCTTCATCTTGTAACTAATAGGAAGCCATGTAGTTAATATGGAGTGAATAACCAGATGCCTCGGTTAACTAGAATTTAAATGTTTTTCTCTCTGGATATAAGGGAAGAAGCAAAGTCATAAAATTACTTTTTGAGAGGGCAGAGGATCTGAGGTAGAAGTCGTTAAGGAGAAAGAAGAATTAAAAAAAAATTTTTTTCCTGTTTCAATGTTTGCTTAAGGCTGATTTTGACCCTTCGCTTCAATACAGAGTCAGACTTGGATTCAGGTTCTACTCTCCCATTTACTAACTGTGTAACCAACTTTCCCTCCTTTGAACCTCACATTCATCATTGTATAATATTTTATGGGGAACTCACACAGGGCAAGTGCTCACAAGCTGGTCAGAAAAAGTGATATAAGGACACTCCAAGGTCTCTCTTAAGAACTTTACAGTCTATTGTATGACATGAGAGACACTGGTACAGGACTGCCCAGCATAGTATGCCCTCTTCAGAGAAGGGGCTGTGCCCTATAAGCAAAGCAGAATTGAATTAGCCCAGAGGAAATACAAGATGTGCAAAATCCAAATGTTCATATGGACTATTTGTGTCCAACCTGCTCAGAGCATTCCAAGCTCATACTGGTCTTATCAGCCACAGTCGGATACACTGTAAGTCAGTTCCAACATAGTGATATCATTGTGCTTCTCTTCAGAAAGGAAGGACAACAACCAATCATTATTAGTACAATGAAGATAACAGGACTGTTATATTTTGTAAGTACAATAGAGTATAAACTATTAACATAGCTTCTCTTTTTCTGTTGATTATCTCCCTCCTTATTTCCCTAGAGAAGAATAGGCAAACAAGGAGAGGAAGAGATAGAAGGGGAGAAGGATCAAAATAAAAAAGAAGAGTCTGAGGAGCCTTGAGAGACTTTTCACCTGCTTACAAGAATCCTGCAACAAAGCCACCATTATTCCAACCTACCCCAACCCCTGTCTCAAAGAGGATGGGACACGAATAGCAAGGCTAATGTTGAGGGAATCTATTTCAGATGAGACCCATGTATGTGTCCTTTTCTTTAACCATAATGTATTGGGGAATCTAGTGAGCTGAGACAGATGACCCTTTCCTTCTGACTGTTCAGTGTTGTGTGTAAAAGCTTTGTTTGTAGCAGTTACTACCAAGAAGTTGAATTAAATACCTTTTAAAAATACTAAAGCCCCTCTTCTCTGTTCCGATTTTCAAGGACTCTCCTGATTGTTCATTCAGATTTTTTCTTTTTCTTTTTGGTATCTCTTTATCTTCAGTGTCCCTCATTAAAAGCTAGGTTTTGAAAAATGATATGAAAGTTTCAAACACATTCAAAAGTGTTTAAATATACCACTTTCTGAGTCTTTATTCCCCAATTTCAAAAAGCACCTCTAATTGTGGCCCTTTGTCCCTGTTTTTCTTTTGTTCAAGGTTTGCCCTCTCTACACAAAGACACTGAGTGATGCCCTCATGTTGCTATGACAGGGTCTCCCATGCTGGCATTTTGTGTGATCCCTCACTGGAATGCATGATCTGTAATGATCAATCATGAAACCATTTTTACTGTCATTAAAATCTCTGTGCCCAATGATCACTATCCTTTTTTCACACAAGAGCTAAAAAATTAAAGATAGGTTGAATCAAAAATAATTGCCATCCATTTCCAAAAAGGGAAAATGTCTTTTCAAAATGATTCTCTCAAACAACTCAACCTGCCTTTTAAAAGCTATTCTAATTGCTCACAAATGCTTTGCTGTGGCACATTTTGCAGAGTGGGATCAGTTTAAGCAAACAAACAAAAGAAAATTTTGCCTGAGGTCTTGTTGCCAGAGATTGCAGGCTGCTGTGTCATGTTGCCATATGCCATGAACAGCTGCATTGGGCACACTCCATGTCACAATGAAATACTGCTGAGGACGATCGGCTGGTTCTCTCGCACAGTCAAGGATACAAGTTATTCACAGTTACTCTCCTTTACACAAACTCGACCAAGCTCCCTGTTGACGGAGGACATGGCAAGAACCACTCATACTCCCTAGCCTTTTTTTAGGTAGAATATAGGTAACTGACCCTTTATATTTATTAAGGAAGAACCAATTCAGACGAGTTTTGGGCCTAGTGATACATGATAAGCAAAGAAGGTATAGGGTACAGAACTTAGAGATAAAAGGGATTTCAGAGACCTTCCAGGTGAATTCCCTCATTCTATAAATGAGGAGACTGAGACTGAGACTCAAAAAGACTGTAATGTTCTTTAGTTGCTTCCAGTTAGCAAGCATCAGAGCAGATTTTGAATTTAATTTGTTTGGGTCCAAATACAGTGCTTTTTTCTAATGAAAAATACAACTTGCTTGAATTAACACCCTATTAATTAAGCCAGATATCCCTTCACTCACACCTTCCCCCTCAGATCATACTATGTAATTGTACAGAAATTTTTCAAACATATCAGGAATCACAAGAAAAATCCTTTAAGATAATTTAACTTGGATTAAAAAAAATCTCAGTGATACACTAATGATTATCTCCTTGGCTCATCCTACAAGGTGCTAGGAGTTTGAATTTGACTTTGATACTTATACTTATGCCTATCAAAAGCAGGATTTGCAAAAAAATTTGTGGAACTGACTACACTTCCTGGTATAAAAGAAAGAGTAGCTGGCATGGAGTTGTAGAACCTGTATTTGAATTTTACATGCAATTTTTGCTGATATGTATCTCTTCCTTTTGAAAGCTATACCGCCTCCTCTGAGTCCAAATGTATTCATAAGCACTATGTACCTGCCATTAATTATGTTCATCTTCATAGTCTAGGTCTATTGGTTTCTTCCTAATGCCTCTCTTTTTTCATATGGAAACGATTGGGACTTAGAACTACACTAATGATACATATATTTCTATTGGGATTTTGGTCATTGCAATTCCACCAATGTTGATAATATCTCTTTGTGATGCTGATCTCCAATATGAGCTATAACTAGGAATTAACCGTAGGCAAATTCAGCGATGCCATAGAATACAGAATAACCATAGGCACGATTGTGCTAGGAGCCAGGGTAAATCATCCCTAAAACATCTAGCTGGATTCTGTCCCCATGGGTGTTGGTGGGAAAAGGGGACTTGGAAGAGAAGCATCAAGGTGCAGAGACACTGGGGGTGGCCTGGGATCATTGATGACACATGATAGAAGACCATGGGATGAAATGAAGAGATGGTTGGCATGGGGAGAAAGAAATCTTATCCCTTAAGATGGCAGTTCTTTGGGTCAAAGTCCTGGTCCCCAGCACCAATCTACAATCAGCACTGCAGGGAGTGAGTATCTGTTTTAGATTGCTTTGAACAAAGAATTATCCCTAAGGGCTGGCACTAGGAGGATTTTCCTTTCTTATACTTATTTTCCAGTATTTATCACCACTTCACATGTGGACACATACAATAACCAATCTTCACACCCTATTCTTGTTTCCTTCTCTCTTACCTAGTTTTACTTCATAATTTAATCATCTCAACGTACTCCTTCACAAATGCAACCAGAAGTTAGAACATGTGAAACTAATCCAAAGTCAATTACCAGATAGGAAGATGACCAGATGAGTAAAAATTTTATTCCAAAGAGATTATTATTGGTTCTCAACAGCTGCTGAAAGACTCTTATTTCTTCTCTATGGTAATCTGTTATTAAGAACAATTTCCAGCTATAATTCTTATTGTGTAACTTTGGGCAAATCACTGGAATCTTCTGAACTTCATTTTGTAAATCTATACAATTGGGATACTAATATTCCTCTTCCCAAGGTAGTTATGAGGAAAGTGCTTTGTAAACCATGAAGTATTCTATAAATATGAGCTTTATTAGGTGTCATCTGCTGGCTAATGAAAAACTCATTGAGTACAATTGGAACGAAGGGATAAGCCATGGGAGAATTGTTTTTAAAAACAATATTGGCAGGGAATGGGAAGACAGCAGTACCTTTGTTTTGTAAAGGAGGTGGGGATAACTGGGGGATGGAAGTAAAAGAGGTGAGGAGATAAGTTGTGGTTGGAGACAAGACCAAGGTTCAAAGGCAGAGACAAGGAATACAGAATTGGGAGAGGACATGTAAACGTGGTTAAAAACTACATGTGTTAAAGACAGGAGCAGATGCTGAGATGAAAATGGGGTAATGAAATGAGGGAAGGAATCAAATCCCCAGGAAGAGACATATTACATGATTCAGTGCTATTGTTAATAACAGGCATATTCTTTACTGAAGTCCCTTCAAAGGCAGATTTACTTATAATCATTATGCTTTCTTAAAGGAATAATGCTATTAGCTTCTGGGATTTCAATTCAACATTTATTAAGCACCTACTGTATGCAGGTACTTGTATATATGGAAATAGCTGCTTTTTTTCAAGAAAGCACAGAAATAATTCTGAAATGAGAGAGCAACATAAGTTAAAAAAAGAAAGGCCAAATTCAAAGTGTCCTGAAAAAGAGGAAGAAATCAGGGGTCCTCAAACTACGGCCTACGGGCCAGATGCAGCAGCTGAAGACAATTATCCCCCTCACCCAGGACTATGAAGTTTCTTTATTTAAAGACCCACAAAGCAAAGTTTTTGTTTTTACTATAATTCGGGCCTCCAACAGTCTGAGGGACAGTGAACTGGACCCCTATTTAAAAAGTTTGAGGACCCCTAGATCAGTGGTAGAATAGAATGGTTATCATGGCAGAAAGGAGGGACTTCAACAGACAGAGTGCAGGACATCTCATTCTGAGCCTGGGAGATGATATGAGCTAAGGCACTGAAATTGTAGTGCAGAAGGGAGATCCATGGTGCATGATAGAAAGTAGTCTAGTTTTTCTGGACCATAGATTACATTAAGGGAAGTAGTAAAAAATCAGATTGGACGAGAAAGTTGAAACCAGATTGTTTAAGGCCATGAATGCCAGTTAGGAATTCATAAGAATTGAACATCAACATATTCTAAATGAATATTTTCCCTTCTATTTGGGAAACTGGATCTGTTTTCCCTGGTTTGCCTGACTAATAATAATAATACTAACAATATTTATATAGTATTTTAAAGTTAGTAACATTCTTTGCATACATTTGTTTCATTTGATCCTTTTAACAACTGTGAGATAGGTGTAAACTTAAATTTATAGATGTGGAAAGTGAGGACGAGGACTTACTCAGGGTCACATAGCTAGTGTGTTGCTGATTACCAGACTAGTATTGTCTTCCACGAATGCTGGTCTCTGTCTTTGACTAAAAAGACTGCTCTGCAGTGAAATTGAGAGTTAAAGGCCTGTGTTTTGTGGAAAGGCCAGATGGTCTTTGAGTACCTCTTTTCATTCCCCAAATTAAATCTGAATGACTAGAAGAGACTGACTCAGGTGCTTCTTCCTTCTACTTTCCACTCTATTTTGCCTGTGAGTTCTGGTTGCTTTAGCTGCCTTCTTCCTTAGCTCCTGTGACCTCCTTTTCTTCTTGAGGAACTCCTCTCAATGCCTCCAATTTGAGAAAGACCACTGACCAACTATTCTTCATTCTTCCCCTTAGGTTGTCTTCTAAGCTCCTTGCAATCAGGAACTATCTTTTTGCTTCTGTCTATATCTGTCCCAGTGCTTAGCTCAGTGTCCAGCTTGTAGGAAGCCCCTAATAAATGCTTGTTGACTTTTTAGCATGACTAAAACCACCTTTTCAAGTTCCTGTCTAATCCAAAAAACCCCCCATTTATTAGGTTTCTATTATACAAGAAATTGTGTGATTTGCTGAGTATATAAAGGCAAAATAAAATAAACAAAAAAAAAAATTCTCTGCTTTCAAGGAGCTTACATTCTACTAGATAGCAATAACCAAACCATTATTTCTTACTTTGGGGTATCGACTAATGACATTCAAACACATTAAGAGAAATGCAGGAAATCATATAAGAGGTTAGTATCAAAGGTGAAAATTGAACCCAACTGCTCCTGACTCCAAATCCAGAACTTGATTCACTATGGCACATTGCCTGGGAAATGACTGATCCATTTGCCATGTCTGTAACACCTGTCTGTCAGCCTGCATCAATTAACTTGCCATTAGTATAACCACTGAATAATGTTTGTTTGTTTTTTAAAATGACTTAGGGTTATGAAAATTAGTTTTAAAGGAAACACTTTAAGAAAGAATTGAAACTTTTAGAGCTGTAATAAAAGAATAATCCTTAAACAAAGTCAATTGCAAAGCATAATGAAGTTGATAAGGGACTTTTTAGTTTAGTCATGAATTTGTTAAAGAAAAAAACGACTTCTGAAAACCACCATCTGTGCCATGAACAGATCCATTAGCACAGCAAAAGACACCAAGAAGGTTATCATTGTTGCCATCACAGTACATCCCACATAGCATTTTAATTTTATTGAGTTCACTGTCCACATTTCCTGGGCCTTGTCCACTTGGCTGTGCCAAGAAGCAGCCATTACTGCTTAATGGATTGCAGCCTGTCAGAGTGACCTTTGCCTCCCGAAACAAGAATCCCTTGTGTTGTTCAGACCTCAGAGTGTTGATGGACCTGGCTGGAAGCCCGAGGACTTAACAGCTTTATTTGCTTAACACAGTTGCAGGCCCAGTTCCATTACAACAGACTCTAAGGGATTTCCCAAAGACTGGACTTTGGCCGGAAGGGCTGCAGGTATGCTCTGCTTTAGGCAACAGAAATAAAATGGTAGGCTTTAGAGCAGAAAGGAACCTTAGAGAAGTTGTTGAACCCCTTTATTTTATAGATGAAGAAACTGAAGCATGGGGAAGTTAATTGCTCAAGGTCATACAGATAAGAAACATCAAAAGCAGGGTTAATAAGCAGAAGAGTCTTAATTTAAACCCAGGTCATATGTCTTCAAGCCCATTGATCCTTCCTCTTTATCATATTACCTCTGAAAAGTTGTGTAAAATGGACTTGATCTGTGATTACATTGTTCTTTTTGCTTATAATAATTATATATTATTACATAATTATAATAACATATATTACTTAGGGGTAGGGAATGTCCTGTTATGAAACTTTCTTTACCAGGGCAGAGTGGCACTTGCTTTCCAACTTATTTTGTAGAGTTGCCTGAGACACTGAAATTCAAATCTGAGATAGGTTTTGAAGCCAGGCCTAGTTAAAGCCTGTTTGTGCCAGAGGTAGCACTTAACCCCAGGTCATCGTGATTCTAAGGCCACTTCTCTATCCAACACACCAAGCTGCCTCTTGTATAAATGGAATCCTATTTTAAATGCATTAAGACAGTTTGCTCTTCAAAAGACATCTCTGATGAAACCTCTCTCTAATGTCCACGATCATGGACCTTCACTATGGAGGGTTGGATCATGGCCTTCACTATGGTTTCAGATTTAACATAAAAAACTAAAGACTCCTCCTTGGAGTTTTTCCCTCATTTTTCCATCATTCTCTTGCCACTTATGAGTATAGCCTGCATACTACCCAACAATCACTTGCAATTAATTGCTTAAGAATTATTCTTTGTTTCATGGTGCCTAATTCTAAGCACTTCAGCTACATGAAGTTTTTTTCAGCTTTTTTCAAGACAGAGATAGGATCCTTTCCTGCCTTTTTATTTCCCTTAGAACTTGATAATGATCCTTAATAGATATTTAATGTCAGAATAATAGTAGTAGTAATATTAAAAAGAATGGGATCAGGATAAAATATTTACTGCTTACAATAAATAAGTTGTTGACTTGGGCATGAAAAATTTTTGTTGCTAAATTGGTTGTACCCTACTTTTTGACTGCTTTCATATTATACTGCGGAGTTATAGTCTCTTCTTCCTCCAGTGTGAACTAGGACAACTACCCTTGCATTCCTGGACTCTGAGCTCTGAATGGTGACTTTTTTCTTTATCCATTCCTTATCTCAAGCTCACTACTCTATTTTCCAGCCATTTTCATGGACATTTTGTATCACTTTCCAACCTTAGCTCTCTGTTAGGCTATGTTTTATCCTCCTTTAGTAGAATGTAAGTTCCTTAAGGATAGGAACTACTTTACTTGTCTTTGTATCATCAGTGTTTAGAACAGTGTCTAGAAAATGGAATATAACAAGCAATTAAATTCTCATTCATTCATTCACTGAGTAATATTTTGTCTGCTTCTCTTTTGTTCAGTTTCATCATGCTGATTGTGAGTTGGCTGTATAATCATGTAGAAGCTTGTAGTATTAAATATGGTCTAGTTAGAAACACAATCAGCACTTGCAAAAAGTTACAGGGCATGTCCCTATGGGTCTGCTTGAATAAGGGTCATCCCTGATTAATTTTAGATGAGTGCATGTTGGATGGCCATTGACTTTTGAATAGTGTTCTGTTTTCTGAAAGGCAGGGACAGTGTCTTTTTGAGCATAGGATATAAAGCAATTAATTGTCTGTGATGATTGGCTTAGGCATTTTTGTAATTTTTTTCTTCTTGAATGTCTCCTCAGATTGTGTTGACAATTCAGGTACCATCTCCTTCCTACACAAAATATTCCTGATGCTCCCTAGGTTGGTTTTTCTCTCTTTTTGAATTGACTTTTTATTACTTTGAACTTACTTTTGTTACTTATTCTCTACTTAAGGGTCACATCATCTCAATAGAATGTGAGCTCCATAGGATTAGGACTGTTTTGTTTTTGTCTTTGTGTTTCCAGTGTTTTGCACATTGTTGTTACTGTTCAGTCATTTCAGTCGTATCTGACTCTCTGTGATCCCATTTGAGATTTTTTGGGGCAAAGATACTGGAGTAGTTAACTATCTCTGGCTCCCACTCAAATAAACAGGATTAAAAGATGTGCCCAAGGTCACACAGCTAGGAAGTGTTTGAGGTGAGATTTGAACTCACGAAGAGGAGGATCTCTACACTTCATTGCCCATTTTGTACATAGTAGATGGTTTTTGGTTTGTTGAAGTAAATTGGATTGGGAAGGTGAGAGAAACTGGGATGCACATTGCAGGACTGATTGAAATGATCCAGCATAACCAAGTTCTCCAATTAGGCTGTGTTAGTGAGGTTTTATAGGCTTTGGAAGGAGTAAACCTTCCAAAACAAACAGTAAAACAAACAAACAAAAAAACCCCAAAAAAAACAGTGCAACTGAATTGGTCAGAGACAAGGTCAATAGCAACCGTTGTGCTATGGTAGGAAGAACACTAGATTTGGAACCTGGGGGCGTGGGCTAAATCCCACTCCTACCATTAACGATCTGTGTGGCCAAAACCAAGTCCCTTTTCCTCTCTGCACTTCATTTTCCTGACCAGTAAAACTGAGAGGGTTGCACTAGGTGACCTCTATCATTTTCTAAGTTCATGACGAATGATCCCGTGAGCCATTGTTCCCTCACTCCCTGGTGGTTGAAGACTCCTGTATTGCACCACCATTGTTAGTACTGCTCCCCCAGTCTCCTAGGAAGTACAAACAAGTAACACTCCAGGCAGCCCCGTCTATGTCTCTACTAGAAATTGAATTGGAAAACGATGAAGATACATTGCTGAAACCCGACAGGAAAATACTTAACATGGTTACTAGCTGTGCTAACTGATTTAATGAACAGGGAACATAATGAATGGACATGTTTACCAAGTTAACTTGTGAAAATGAATATCTATAATTAAAGAGGCTCTCGACTGACAAGCAAACAGGAAATTATTATCATTATTATACACAAATCATCTTAAAATACCAGGACTTAATAAATGGGGGAAAAAACCAAACAATGGCTAAAACTGTCTGCTAAATAAAAAATAATGACGAACACCTGTGGTCTTTTTATAGGGCTCCAGCGGGGATTTTTTTGAAGACCTAATTATATTTTCGTAATGCTACCATTTCATTATTTCTCTGTGGCATTATTAAGAGAAAAATGTCCATATTTTCTCTTAGTAAAAGGTCTGGCACATAGATTCAAACACAGGAGTTTCTTAATGGAGCAAATAGTGCTCTCGTGGAATATGCTTTTTGGTGAAGAAAATGAGTCTTGGCAAAATTATATTTTCTCTGATAACACTGATGATTATGAGATATCTAACGACCAGAGGAGTTTAGGTCCTTTGAATGGTTCTGAAGACACAATTATAAACCAAAGTAGCCAAGAGCCTTCCATCTGTGAATTGGCATTAATTTCTGCTTCAGTGTGAATCATCACCAACAAGATGACCTCTGAGGTGATTCCCAGCTGTAACAAACATTTATTGAGTACTTAATGGGTCTAGTTCTGTTGGTAGGCACAGGGATCTAAAGAAGCCTTACCCACAGTTTTTTGTCCTTCAGGGTTTTATGATTTAGATGAGAAGGTAGGATATGTATAATCTAGCATCTTTTCTTTTTTGGGGGGGAGTGTTACCTCATTTATAGTAGGCACTTAAAAATATTCAGTGAATTAAACTGAACATAGAAGAGAACATTGGAGTTTATTGTAGGGGGGATGACATAATCAAACAAGATAGAGAAGTAATGACATGAGGATCAGAAAGATAAAGCAGATGATGACATGATTTGGAAGAATGTGGCAAGAGATGGGTGACAGACTCGGCCTGTAGTGATCAATGGGTTTGCAGGCAATCCTAATGCAGTCCCAGTTTTTCCCTAAAATCATCAGCTCTGGGGCCTCCAAGAAAACCCTGAAGTTTTAGAGAGAGCTTTAGTCCATGCTTTCAGTACCAAAGCTTCCCCATGTAAGTTTTGTGCAGATATTCTAAGCTGTTTGGCCATTCTGTACCCTAAGGTAGATGGTAGCAGTGGTAATTGCTGCTATTTCTATTGTTTTTATCAGCTTCAGGAAAACCCATATGTTGCCACTCCTTCCTTGAAATCTTGAGTGAATTTGAAGGGGCTTGGGTTTCCAAATACCCTAGGAAGGATAATTCATTTGTAAAAGGCCATTTAGGATAGACAATGATTTCTGAAGTTCTCTCTGACCTTAGCATTTCATATATACTGTGCTATTTATCAAATCATTCCTGATATCACCCCCAGGGGCCAGGCAAGAGAAATTATGTCAGAAGAACTCAACTTTCATTAGTTTGAAGAGTTATTGGCAGAGGCAGAAACTAGCTTGGGCCAATTGAAGCTGTGCCCCAGATTTTAACATCTCCCAATGTGATTCATCACTACTTGTGTGACTATTTGTGTGAACACAATTCTCTGTGTCTCAATTTCCTCATCTATAAAATGAGGAGGTTGGCTTAGATGACAGTGAAGGTCATCTAAATCTATGATCCTATAATCCTACATTGCTCTTTCTCATACCCCTTCCATTTTCTGAGACTTCCTGAGACTCTTCTTTCTCAGAAGACACATATCTCTTGGCAGACTTTCTAAGGCTGGCTTATCTCATCTCCAATGACACAGAAAGTCATAAGAAATATGTGACTTCCTCCTTGGCCCATATTATCACTTTTTTGGCTCTCCCTCTGCCACTATCACACCACAATCACCTCTCCTCTATTGAGGTTCATCATTATTTTTTTAAGGTCTTCATTGCTAACATCATCCCTCCCTTTTCTCTGATAGTTTAATGACCGACTCATAGTCTTCCTCTCTGTCTCCATCTCTGTTCACTTCCAATATCCTGGTCACCTAGATTCTCAAGTGCCTCAATGTCCATGACCCTATCCTCATTCAACCACATCCCCAAGTACAAAAATGGGCCTATATTAAACTCTTATTTTTGTTGCCCCCTTTTCCATTCAGTCATGGTATTCCCCCTCTAAGACCCAGAATTCTTTGTTATAGTACTGGTTGTGGGTCTTGTAAAATATCTCTTGATGTAGTAGGGATGGAAGGAAGCAGGGGTGTATGGTCAGGAAATTTGGGTTTACAATATTCCTTTTGTGACGTTGTCCTAATTTAATTACAAGAACTCTTCCTCCTAAGCTATAGTTCTACTTGGGACCTGTCCTTCCTTCCCCTCTTAGCTGATCCTAGAAGTAAACCCAATTATAAAGAGCTTATGCCTTTATATACAGCCAGATTAGTGCTAGAAAATGTAGAGCAAAAATTTTAAAGGAATTGATCCAAGCCATTGAAGCAACAGCTCACAATAATTCTGTTTTTTAAGCCAAATGAGATTTGGGACAACTTGTCCCCTTTCTCCCCCCCCCCCACCTTTTTCAGTTTCTGCATCTGTCGATCACTCCCCTTAAGGCAAAGAAAGAATCCATTTCTTTTTCCTAGTGGTACAATTAAAAAATATATATATATATATATCCATGTGCCATGTAGGGGCTTTATCTACTCGTGAGTCCCAATGTCCAAAGAAAGAAGTTAAGCAGAAATAGTTTTTTCGTGTTCTCTTTGTTCACCTTTGGGCTTTGGTCACACAACACAAAGAAGAAATTGAAGTTGTGATGAATGAAAGGCAAAAGCCAATCAAGAAGTGACAGGAGACAGTCCACTGAGCAGCTGCCCATTGTGCCTCTCCAGCAGCGCTTGCTCTTGAAATTAAAGGAGAAATGGAAGACATGGTCATAAATATAAGACAAAAGTCAATGACAATACAATGAAAAGCTTACTATTGTGCTTGTAAAAGAGAATGCCGGGGTTCAGATAAAATAAAAGATGGAGTCAGTGGTGGACATCTTGGTCTGAGCATGGCTGTGGAGAAGATTTCCCTCTCTGAGAGCACTTTAAGGTTGGTTAAGGAGGGAAGCTGCACTCTAAGTAGGAAAATAATGTGGTGGGTGTCTTGTAATTAAGTTTCCTGGTCAGTATTGTGTTCCAAAGAATAGATACTGTAGAAACATAAATAAAGAATTTGAAGGGTGGCAAAGAATGGTGAGGAAGTCCAATCTCTCCAGAAGTTTTAGGCCTTTGAAACAGGGTTTTTATTTCAGAACAACTAATGTATCTCAAGGGTTTGTGCCACTCTAAGTGGGAAAACTTATGCTATTCCTATTGCCTAAAAAGTCTTTCTGTCCCAGAGTAATATTCTCAAGTAATATTCCTCTTCCTCCTAGAAGTCTTTTGGAATTTCTCTTATTGGCAATCATTTCCCCTCTTTGATCTCACATAGCACTTTTATATGCCCTTATATGTAATTATTAATGTCATTATTGCATATAATCATAATAATAGTATTAGCAATACTTGTATAAAGCTTCAAGGTTTCTAAAACACTTTATAAATATTATCTAATTTTATTCTTACAATAATCCTAGAAGGAGGATGAATTAATATTTTCATTTTAGTTGGGACACTGAGGTAGATGATTCTTATCTAGGCTATTTTGAACTCAGCTCTTCCTGATGCCAGGCCCAGTATTCTGTGCACTAGAGTGCTACTTAGTGGCAAGGGATTCCTGTTCAGGTTTTGGTGGATAAAGTGCCCACTGAGGTCCAGGTAAACTGGGATTAGCTGAATAATTTTAGTGAAATTGGAAATAAAGATTTTTTCAGTACATTTCTCAGCCTTTATTTCTTCTGAAAGGGAGACTTTCTAACTGAAAGACATCCCTAATTAGAGGTTTCCAGCATGTTATCTTTATATTTTAGTTTTTATAGATTAAAAAATGTTCCTATAGCTTTTCCTCCTGCTCTCCTATGACTAGTCAATGTCAAATTTAAAAGACCACTTGACAATAACAATTCTGTCAATTCTGAAAAAAATCTAGTTTGACAGATTCTTTTCCCCTACTGAAAGAGTAGGTTTTTTGAGTGATTGATCTAATTGACCAATTGTCTTTGTAGACAAAGCCTGAATTGAAATTTCTTTTTTATTTATGTGGTTCTGAAGGGTACAAGGCTATCTGGAGGGAGAGTTGACCTAGCACAACATAAAGATGAATTGGATTGTAAAGTTGTAACTGAAGAACAGAAACAAACGTTTATTAAGCACTTACTATTATCCTAGGCATTGTGCTAAGGGATTTACAATTATTATCTTATTTAATCCCTATAACTCTGCATGGCAGGTACTTTACAGATGAGGAAACTGAGGCAAACAGATTTAGCCAGGGTCCCAGAGCCAGCAAGTGTCTAAGATGGATTTGAATTCCAGGACTCTCTGTATTACACCATTTCACTCCCTTTAGGAGAGGAGTGAAGCCAGAAGTTGTATCAGAGTGTGGCCAGATCAGCAGCAAGTAGTGAAAAGTCAGACATGACTGACAGGAGCAGGCTATGTACTCTCTCCTCAATCCCCATGCCAGTTCTAGAGGGGCTTTACTGTATTTAAAGCACAGAGCTCTGAACTTGTATGTTGATATCATTGTCAACTTTACTATTCATTTCTATCTCAATTGTTTCCATGCTGTTTGTGATTTGGGTCAGTTAACAGGTTGAGTCACTGAATACTTTCTTAGACCTTACCTTTAGAAGCTCTCAAGGAAGTAGCTAGTTGGCTCAGGGGATTAAGTGCTTCTCTTTGAGACGGAAAGACCTGAGTTCAAATTTAAGCCTCAGATGCTTATTAATTGTGTGATTCTGGGTAAGTCATTTAACCTTGGTTTGCCTCAATTTCCTCATCCTTAAAATGGAGTTACTAATAACACCTACCTTCCAGGCTGTTGTGAGGATAAAATGAGACAATAATTGTAAAGTGTAAAGTGCATGCAAATAATAAGTATTATATAAATGGTAGCTAATATTATTATTTATTCTAAAGTCCTTCTCTTTCCTTAAGGCTTATCGCAGATGCCATCTCCTTCAGGGTTCTTCCTGATAAGACTGGGATCTATACTTAGTACAATGCCTGGCACATGTTCAGTTGTATCTACCTCTTTGTGACCCTATTTGGGGTTTTCTTGGCAAAGATACTGCAGTGGGTTTGCCATTTCCTTCTCTAGCTCATTTTGCAGATGAGGAAACTGAGGCACAAAGGGTTAAATGACTTGCTCAGAGTCACACAGCTACTAAGTGTCTGAGGCTGGATTTGAACTAAGAACGATGAATCTTCCTGACTCTGAGCTCTAGACAGGTCTGGGTCTGTGATTCCTTTGATGTGGGGAGCATTCAGTGAGAAAGTACCTCTACCAATAAAGATCAGCATCTATTTTGCAACAGAGAGTTGCCTAGAGCATTGAGACATTAAGTGATTTTTCTCAGTTAATAGAATCTATATAAGTCAGAGCTCAGACTTTAATCCAGGTCATTCTGGCTCTGAGGTTAGTTCTCTATCCATTAGACCATACTCCCTCTCAAAAATCTCTCATTGTTCTCTTCTAGATTTCTTCTATGCACTTGCCCCTTTTGATTTATAGTGATTTGTATACAAGTTACTCTATTAGGTTAGAAGTTCCGTGGGAGTAATGACTGCATAAATTGCATATATATTTAATATCAAACAATAAAGAGTTGTTGAACTGAAAATTGAAGAGATATTCCAAGGTACTGGAACATTCTCATGTGATCATTGTCTTTCTCCCTCTCCAAGAATATTCCAAAATCTTGCCTTAGGACTTTAGACTTCTAATTAATGAACATTCACCAAAGGTATGGAATGTGGATTCAGATCTATTTTTTTCATGCAATGCCTCTGAGCTCACTTTTCTACCCATAGCTCTGAAAATATGAACCTAATCAATATATCCAAAACAACTCTTCCCTAATCACCATTTCTTTTTATGTTTTCTTCTTTTAGAATGTAAGATCCCTGAGGGCAGGAGATCATCTTGCTTATTTATGTTTGAATCTCTAGTACTTAGAACAATTCCTGGCATATGTTGTTCAGTCATTTTTAAGTCATGTCTGATTCTTTGCAATTTGGTGTTTTCTTAGCAAAAATACTAAAGAGGTCTGCCATTTTCTTCTCCAGTTCTTTTTACAGATCAGGAAACTGAGGCAAGCAGGGTCAAGAGACTTGCTCAGGGTTACATGATTACTAAGCCTCTGAAGCTGGATTTAAACTCAGGAGTCCTCCTGACTTCCAGACCTGAGCTCTATTCACTGTTCGATTTAGCTGCCCTATATTCATGGCACATACTGAGATTTTGATAAATTTTTTCCATTCCATTTTAAGTATAGCTAAATATCCATTCCATTATTTTGCTAACAGAAAACCTCCCATTTTGATGGCTATGTTGGACATTAGCCAGTTGATGAGCTTTAGCCTGATGGAAAAACTTCCCTTTAGTCATCATGTGATATATATTCCATTATTTTTCCTTAGACTTCTCTATCTCCATGCTTGTGAGATATGTGACTTCTTAGAGACTGATGAAGATGCCATATCCTATCCTACAGGTTCTGATCTGATTTATTATTGTTTATAAGGTTAAACTGGGCTTTAAGAGAAAGACAGCTAGAAAGGAAACTGAGGAAATAAAGCAGATAGAAAGTCTGGCTGGAGAGAACATATTTCAGGAAATAAATGTGGAGTAACAAGGTTATTATCTCTTTGATAAAAGGAGAAAAGACAAAATGGGAAAATGGATTTTTCACTGGAAAGCATGAAGAATTTCATAACTAATATTCTTGGTATGATGCTATAATTAATACATGATAACAATATTAGTAAGGATAAAAGCATACAATTAAGCCCTTAAAAATGTCAACATGAAAAGTAAACTTAATAAAAGATAAGTACATGAACATATATAACAAAAATTATCTTTAATAATGAAATTATTTATGGCCAAACTTTTTTTTTACTTAATTTCAGTTCGGGTTCTAAAATAGTCACAGTTATACCACTATTAAATATTAATGTCAATACAAACTACTTAATTGGAAGGTTATTAAAGCTCCAAATTAAATTTCTTTTCTTTTTCTCCCCCCTCAATAGCAGCAACAGTGAATCTCCAGCATGTGTTATTAACATTGATGTGCAGAGCCTACAGAGGAGCTGTGTCATAAGCCATAACTCTGAATTTCTGGCTGATATTTAATGAGACAGAAAGGAGTAGTGGGCAGAACTGCGGCTGCCCTGTTATTTGTTGTGCACAGAGGTGGCCCGGCAGCTCTGTGCATGTGGAGCGTTACTGAGCACATGTGGAGCAATCCCTAAACATAAATGGCCGATTATGCAAGGACCAGCTCTTGCTAATAGGGATGTCACCACCAAGATGGGGGCCACATGCCAAGGGGTCGTTCAATGACAAACACCTCACACAAGTCCCCGCTTAGCTCTTCAAGTGCTTTTTGGGGGCGGGAGAGCAGTTGGTTAATGACTCATGAATTACTTAATTCTGATCCCAAGCTGAGAGCAAATGAGATGCCTGTTTCACTTGGCAGCACCCCCTAAACTAGTGGCCCAAGCATCTGTGCTGTTATTTAGAGTGACAGGACTTGGGTTCCAATCCTGCCACTGCCCTTCTGAGTTGTTCTTTCTGTGTGTCTGTTTGTGTGTGTGTGTGTGTGTGTGTGTGTGTGTGTGCTAATAACTGATCAAGATTTGATAAAGGGGAATAATCTTACTGGCAGCGCCTTCAGTATTGTTGGAGAAAAAGAGATTGTTTGTCAAGACCTTTCACCTCCTTAAATGCTTACACTGCTCTGGGCACATGACAGGGGAACATATTAGCTCTGACAAGTCCCAGGTCTCTTTTTTAGTACTGCTAGTTACATGACCTGTGCTCTCCTACAAATAATACCACAGGGTGAGCCTCCTGGACTTAAAACTATTCCATTTATTAGCTGACAGTTTATATACAAACCACAAATATGTTCTTTAATAGTATTTCATTTTCCCCCAATTACATGTAAAATTTTTCTAACATTTTTTAAAGTTTTGAGTTTCAAATTTCCTCCCTTCTTTCTTCACCTCCCCCCCTTCCCCAAAATGGCAAGTAGTCTGATATAGATTATACATGTGCAATCAAGTAAATCATTTCCTTATTAGTCATTTTGTGGAAGAAAATTCAAACAAGAAAGAAAGAAAAGGAAAGAAAGAATGAAAGGAATGAAAGAGGGAAGAAAGAAGAAAGGAAATAAAATGAGAAAGAAAGAAGGAAGAAGGAAACAAAGAGAGAAAAAAATAGTATACTTATGTGTGTATTCAGATGCCATTAGTTCTGTCTCTAGAGGCAGAAAGTATTTTTCATCACGAGTCCTGGATCATCACAAACATGTTTTGAATTATATAGTAACAAAAGGTGAAGTGAGTTGATTAAGACCATTTGGATTGAAACCATTCTTTTGCTGCTTTAAAATGTTTGGTGAGCTTTTGTATCAGAGGCAGGGTATTCTCATAATAATATCTAATCCTGACCCGGGCAAGTCGCTTAACCCCAATTGCCACAGCAAAAAACAACATCTAATCTAAGAAACCTTTGGCATCAGAGTCCATGAAAATTATTCATAGCATTCTATCCCTCTCTGGATATGAATCTTTCTTGTCTTTCCCCCCCTCACTTCTTGCTTTCCCATTTCTTTTGGTTTAATTCTTTCTCTATTTCTTAAAAAAAAAAAGTTTTGGGGAAAGTAGCAATCAGCAACAAACACAAACATTTCATTATGCAAAGAACAAGATAGGATTGTGAAAGAAACTGTGAACTTCTGTTACAGTCAGCTTTTAAAAAGAAATATATGTACATATATAAATGCATATTTATATATTTAACAAGGTAGTAACAAAATTACCATGTTTGTTTGTACACCCATCTGTACTTTTAAATTTTCTGTGCCTTTAAAAATATTTCACTAATGATCTTTTTGGGACAACCTGAACCTGAAATTAAAACCTCAATAACTTGGCCATGTTTGAAAATATAATTCCCATTCTTTACCTTCCCCTCTCTACCAAAAAGTAATTTACTTTTTTTCCTTAAAAAGACTTTGAATTTGTATAGGCCTTTAAGTTTTTGCTTCTCAGAATATTGTCATGCCTATAGTCAGGCAGTTATAATGATGAAGATGATGATGATAAGTAACATTAACTTAAGATTTTTTAAGCACTTTACATATATTATTTAATTTAATTCTTGCAACAACCCTAGAAGGTAGGTGTTATGATTATTCCAATTTTTTTAGTGAGGAAACTGCATTAGATATTGTTATTTTCTTAAGGTCACGCAGCTAATAAGTGTCTGAGGAAGATTCTGGCGTTAGATCTACACTTTTTCTACTGGATTATGTTTGTTTGCCTGTAACTCACAACCTGTAGTCCTGGTGGTTCTTCTACATAGAAGTTTCTTTTAATAAATCATTGCAAGTTCCTCCCTATTATGGGCAGTTCTGCATATAAGGACATTACTACACCCTAGGCTCATTCTTTCAATTTGAGCCGTATTAACAGATTAGCGTCCCCAGAAGACAATGAATACTGCTTCTTCAGATTTAGACCATAACGCTGAAGGGTTGTGATTTCTAATCCTGTCATTCATCACAACCTGCATTTGTGCTCCCCAATACTAGTCAACTAATAGAACTCTTTTAGTTTTACAAAAGGACATTTACTTTAAAAATATGACAAAAATATAGTTATAAAAATCCCCAAATCAGTACCATATTCTTTCTTCTGCACACACATGGATCCTGGGAAGAGTGAGAGCAAACTTAAAGCACCAAATTAGGGAGGCGTTTATGTAGGGAATGTAATTGGATCTTTTAGTCCTTTTTTGCTTTTGCATAGTTCCTACCCAGTTTGCTTTAGGATCAGAAGTTGGTATCAGATGGGTCACTCCTTGTTAAAATGGGGTGGCTCCCTTCAGGGAATGTTAGGTCACCTCTTGATCTATCTACTTTTTGGGCTGGTCAATCACAATGCTCAGCTGCTGCCATAGATTCTACTGCTGTTGACTCCAGTAGTCAGGAGGAGGCTCCTCATCACTCTCATTTCATAATAGTCATTCACCTTTAAAATCAGGACAGAATAAATAAGAAATAGAAATGAAAAACAATCATGGACAGACCAGATGAGAAATAGGGCAGCTTCCCTTCCTCTGTTTGGCAGTTCCCAGCATCCTTTTCCTCACTTGGAAGCTACCAGGGAGGAGAAACACACAAAAGTTGAGAGAAGCAGCAGCTATCATTCCTTTGATATGAAAGTTAAATTCTAGCTCAGTGTATTCTGAGGCGTAAGTCCTTCTAGCTCCTTAGACAGTCATAATATTCTTTGTTAATAAGAGTTCCCTAGTCCCCAAACTTCCACATATTGCATTGGAGCCAGGCAGGTGACAGTTGAACATCTCCTGAATAACACATTAGGAAGAGCAAAACCAAACATACTCTAAAAAACAAGTGTGCACTGGTTAGTCCCTCATTATTCTTGAAAGGTTTTCTAAAGCAGCGGCTGTCTCTCAGACACTAGTCCATGGTCTTACACCAGATCAAGCAAAATTTTACTGGTCCAAAGAACTTTTCCTGATATGGATCTTCCTTTTGAAATCCCACATACTTAAAAATTGACCCTGTCTTCCTCCTTTTTTCTTTTTCTGCTCTTCTCACCCCTGGTTCCCTTCTTATTTAAGCTTTTGATTCAGACCCTTATCACTGAGAGTCACTATGCTAAGGTTATGGGAAGCTGAGCAGCCTGACATTTTGTTTTTAGAATTCAATAGACTGTAAGTTCTTTGAGGGTCCTTTGTTCAATTTTGTATTTATATGCCTAATACTTGCTTGTGTGATTGAATATAAGTATAGTTTGGATTCAATTCATTTTGACAAATATTTTTTAAGTTCCTACTATGTTACAGCTGAGGGACAATTCAACATGGTGTCTAGTTAGAGGGTTTGCCTCAGTTTCAGGGAGAACAAGTGGTCAAGTCTAGTCTCTGACAAATCCTGACTTTCTGATACTGGACAAGCTACTTAATTTCTCAGGACCCCAAGTAATTCTCTCTCTCTTATTTTTTCCCCAAATTTATTTTATTTAAAGAATCAGAATAAACAAAAAGAAAAAAGAAAAGCAATACAAAAAAAAAGAGAACATTATCTCGCATCCAGAAGAACACCAGGAACACACACACACACGCATATATGTAGTAGAAGAAATTATATTCATGATGTCTGTCTTTTCTTTTCTTCCTTGTAAATTTTGTTCTTTTGTTCTTTGCAGTGCACCTAATTTACTTTATTCTTTTTTCCCTCCATCATTCCTACCCACTCCCAAGCAGGCTATAGTTAAGAAAGGATATATTTACATATAGATATGTGTCTCTATCTATATATATACATACACATATGTACATACACAAATATCTCCCTTTCATCCTCCATTACCTCCAAGCAAGATATAATCTTTAAGAAATCTTTAAGAAAAGATATGTTTGTGTACAGATATATAGATATACATACATACATAGTCTCACTCACACACACATACTCCACATATGTACATGTGTTTCTTATCCCTGTTGATTCTTTCATTAATTGCTGCTCCATAACTTAGTTTACTATTACTGAATCTCCTCCTATTCAGGGATCCCTCCCTTGTCTTCTTCCCTCATCTTTCACTTCCCCATCCATTCCTTATTTCCCTCCTTCCTTATTTATCCCTTCCTCCTTATTTCTTCATAGATTTCGGAGGGTGCTATACCTTTTATGGTATATATGGAGTGTTGTCTATTGAACCCATTTCTGATGTGAGTAGGTTTTCAGAACTATGAGCCCTCCTCTTCTCTCTAATGCCCCTATGTCTATTCTGCTTCTGCACCTCATTTATATAACATGATTACTATTTTTATCTTTACCTTTTCTATCTTTCTTTTGAGTTTACCCTATTGTTGATGTAAATCTTAAAGTATACCTTTCCCATGTAGAAAAAAACTATTTGTCCATGTTTAAAGAGTTTGTTCATGTTGTTTCTTAAAATTGTTCTTTATAAGTTATATTCAATATTATTATATTAATTATTTATATTATGTATTATGGGTTAAATTTTCTGTTAAGTTTGGGTTTGGTTGACAGAAAGTCCTGAAAATCTGCAAGTTCATTGAATGTTTTTTCTTACTGAAAATTATAGATAATTTTGCTGGATATATTTTTGGCTGCAGTCCTAGTTCTTTTGCTTGTCTGTAGATATGATTCCAAGACCTGCAGTCTTTTATTGTAGCTGCTAATAAGTCTCATACAATTCTAATTGTAGCTCCAGCATATTTAAAATATTTTTTCTTTGCTTCTTGCAAAATTTTCTCTTTGATGGGAGGGGGATTTTGAAATTTGGCAAAAATATTCCTATGTGTTTTTCACAAAGGATCACTTTGAGATGGTGATCAGTGGATTTTTTTTCCATTTCTACTTTCCCCTCACATTCTATCACTCCAGGACAATTTTCCAGGATTACTTCCTGTATTTATTATGTCTAGGTTCTAGGTTCACTTTTTGGTCATAATTTTCTGGCAGGCCAATTATTCTTATATTTTCTCTTCTTGATCTGCTCTCCAGATCTGTTGTTTTTCTTATGATTTGTTTCACATTTTGTCCTATTTTCTCATTTTTTATAATATATTTTGTAATTTCTTGGTCTCTCATAGCTTCACTGGCTTCCCCTTGTCTGATTCTAATTTTCAAAGAGTTATTTTCATCTTTGAGACTCTGTACTTCCTTTTGATCTTCTTGTTTTCTTGGATGCTTTAATTTTTTTTTTAGGTTTTCCTCAATGTCTCTCATTTGATTTTTGAATTCTTTTTTGAGTTCTATAAATTTTCTCTGGGCAAGGAGTCATTTCAAGTTATTCTTTGGGGTAGAAGCTTTTTTCTCTCCTCCTCTGAAGATGAACCCCAGTCTTCCCTGTTCCCATAATATGTTTCAAAGGTGAGGTTCTTTCTTCTTTGCCGGTTCATTTTCATTTTTTAAAATAAGAGTTATTAATGTAAGCGTCTCTAATTGTAGGGTGGTGGCCAGGAACCCCAAACCAAGAGCTCCACCCTTTTTCACCCTGCCCCGCAGCTTCTGCACCCCGCGGGTGCTGGCTCCTGCTCACCCAGGGTCTAGACTCAGGAGCACAGCTGGGTGTGGCCTTCCCAGTCAATTGGGATTCCCTGGGTCTTCCGGACTCAAATCCCAGGAGAGGAACATCCAGGGAGGTGAAAGTCTCTGTGGTTGCTGCCAAGGCTCCAGCCACAGCCGGGCAGCCCCCAAGGGTCCCCACTGGATGTTCCTGCAGAGCTCACCGGGAAGTGTTTGCACTTCAGTGGGTTAATCCCGGCCCAGGGTCTTTCCTCAGATTTCGCAGGTTGGGTCAGGGAGACCTTGTTCTGCCCCAAGTCTTGCTTTTTCACCTGAATGTTCATTCGGAGGTGCAAATTTGTTCTATTGTTTGGGGAAATCGGGTGAGTTTGAAATTTACCAACCTACTCCGCTATCTTCCCAGAATCCTTCCTCACAGGTAATTCTCTAAGACTCTTACATTACAGAGCGGGGGCTTAAGAAATTACAGGTCTAATTTAAAAAAAAAAAAGGACCAGATATGTCCCTATCGAGCACCATGGAGAAATTTTCTACTTTGCCAAAAATGGTTGGGGGAGGGAAGAATAAAAAAGAAAAAAAATTACATGTTATATTTAACATATATTGGACTACCTGCCAACTAGGGGAAGGGGTGGTGGGAAGGACGGAAACATTTGGAACAAAAGGTTTTGCAAGGGTCAAAGTTGAAAAATTACTCATGCATATGTTTTGTAAATAAAAAGCTTTAATAAGAAAAAGACAAAAAAGAAAAAAAAAACTTCCCAAAACAAAATAAATTACATGTTAATTTTGTTTATTTAAAAGGAATAGCAAGTTGCATGTAATAGGTTTGCAGTTCATATGCATTCTTTTTTTTTATTATACTATGTTATGGAAATGCCTTTTTCCCCATAAATTAAAAAAGAAATATATAATAAGAAGTACAGTTCATAAAAAAGAAATAGACAAATAACAATAACAAACAAATGCATGCTTTCGCCCAGATAGGTGCCACTCAGATACCCTTCATTTATAAAAGGCTTGAAAAGACAACAATCCCATCTTTTGGTG
Source organism: Sarcophilus harrisii (assembly GCF_902635505.1). Taxonomy (NCBI): domain Eukaryota; kingdom Metazoa; phylum Chordata; class Mammalia; order Dasyuromorphia; family Dasyuridae; genus Sarcophilus; species Sarcophilus harrisii. The sequence goes on along the minus strand of NC_045427.1, from coordinate 469,610,911 downwards.
CTTCATGCGCATCCAACACAACTGTGCCTTCAGAGCCCACTTTTCTACAGCCCCATTTAAACAGGAGACTGAGGAATGGCAATGTGTTTTCTGTATTATAGTTAAAATTCTAACCCTGAGTCCATTCACATTGTAACCTGACTAGCTACTAGATGGATTTAAGTGGCACCTTTGCCTCTATCATACCTTGATGAACTGCGGTACATTAATTAGGGTCTCCAATGCTGTTGTTAGCAAAAATTCTAAGGCACAATTAGTATTAATAGCATCTATAATTGACAAGAGCACTTTTGTCCCTGTCTGAAACATTTGGTTGCTTCAATCAAAGCCACAACACATGTATGTGTAATCAGGGTACCAGGAGAATATAGCAGATGAGCTTAATTATAGAGATAACTTATAGATCCAGCTTTCAAATTAAGACCTGGAGTTCACACTGACTTTATTTCAGAGTCTCTAGCCTTGTATCATTAGTCATGGGATTATAACCTGGGCCAAGGTGAGACATGGTACAAAACTGATGCTGGAACTAAAGGGCTGCTACATGTCAAAGAATTTGAAAAGAGGTTAAAATTCAATTACTACTATGAAAACAAAGCACTATATAAATATTATCTTTCACCAAAATAAGGTTGTTTCTAAGGGCAGCAAAATGAATATGTAGCTTAAAAAGCATATCTATCTCACATTCTATATTAGGCTTTATGTAGAGCATTGAGCAGATAATTTTATTATTATTATTTTTAATTAGACAGCTTTAAGGGCACTAGAGAGCATAGAAGGATAGAGCACCAGCCCTGGATTCAGAAAGACTTGAGTTCAAATTTGACTTTAGATACTTACTAGCTGTGTGACCCTGGGCAAATCACTTAACTAATTGCCTCACACACAAAAAAGAAGTTAGTTTTTAGGTTTTGGTAGGCTGAAAGTTCCTTGGGGATAGAGAACATCTTCCTGTTGTATTTTCATCCTTACCACCTCACACACAATAGAGAAAGGGGCTATACCTGTGATTTCATTGTTAAAGAGAACTCTCGGGTCTGGAAACTCCATTTACAAATGCTTGTAGATTAAAGACTATGTATTCTCTGCAACTCACCATCCTAGAGGTACTCAGAGCTGTGACTTGCCCACAGTCACACATTTACTATATGTTCAGCCCATTCCTGTCTCTGAAACTTTATTCACTATGCCAAACCACCTCTCTGGCCACAATACAAAAAATTATGTTCAATGAAGGTCTTGAATAAAGGATTAAAATCACTGGACAATAATTTAATCCTAAAGAATGTCTGGGTTAAAAAATTAATTAAAAAAGCAATGGAAAATTTTGTCAGAGAAAATGATAATAATAAAGTAACATATCAAAACTTTTGAGAAGCAGCTAAAGCAGTCATTAGGTGGAAATGTTTATTTCTAAATATTTTCATCAATAAAAGAGAAAATCAGTGAATTGGGCATGCAACAGCAGCAAAAACAATAGCAGCAAGGCAGACATTATATTAAAAATGCACAACTAAAAGCAATTTGAAAATCCAAAAAAAGATTAATTAAAATAATATATTGAATTAATGAATAAAGTGAAAGTCTTAAAAAAAAACCCTAGTGAAATAGATAAAAATTTAGCAAGTCTGATTTTGAAAAGAGAGGAAAAAACATATTGACAATGTATAAACAAAGGAGAATTCAAAGCAAATGAAGATGATATAAAAGAAGCTACCATAAACTATTTTGCTCAATTACGTGAAAACAAAACTAACTACTTAGATGAATATTTGCCAAAATATGAAATACTCAGATTAACCGATAAAGATATAGAGTTTAAACATGCTAATTTCCATAAATGACCACCTCCTCCTCACCCCCTTAGGGGAAAAAACAAACTTAGGACCAAAGAGATTTGCAAGTGACTTTTATCTAATTCATTAATCAACAATCAGTTATTAAACACATACTATATCACATATTCAAAAATAATTCATCTAAATATTCATAATTGTTTGCAAAATAGGAGAAGAATTTTTTCTACCAATTTTCTTCAATGATACAAATATGGTCTTGATACCTAGACCAGGTAATATCAAAACGGAGAAAGAAGTGATAGATCAAAATTTTTAATAAATGATGCTAAAATATTAAATAAAATATTAATATATAGGATACAGTGATATATCTCAAAGATGTTTAAGACCAGATTCATTTTAGAAAAGAAAATAATTTAACATAAGGAAAATTATAAGTATAGTAAATCATGTTAGCAACAAAAATAGTTTAAAAATCACATGATTATGTTAATAGATTCTGAAAAGTTTTTGATAAAATTAAACACCCATTTCTTTTAAAAAATACTATAGTATAGAAATAAGTGGGCCTTTCTTAAATATGGCAAATAATATCCAAACCAAGAGTAAACACAGGACAAAATACAGAAAGCCTAGAGTCCTTTCCAATAAGATTAAGAGTAAAGCAATGATGCCCACTATCACTATATAGAGATGATGTTAACATCATTTTGGAGATGAGAAGACTGAGTTATAAGAAATGATGAGCAGAATAGTTTCAGAAAAACCTGGAAACACTTATATGAACTGATAAAAAGTCAAGCAAGCAATTTGGGAGTACATTGTATATAATGACAACATCATTGTGCAATGATCAAATATGATAGACTTAGCTATTCTTAAAAATTCAATGATCCAAAAACAATTCCAAAGGATTCATGATGAAAAATGATATACACATTCAGAAAAAAAAATGATGCAATCTGAATGTAGATTGAAGTTTATTCTAAATTGAGGGAATAATCATAAGTAAAAAGAAAACAAACCTATGACATTTTATAGATGAGGATCTTTTTAGAGAATAGAATTAATTAAAAACTAATTGAAATAATAACTTCAGCAAAACTTCAGCAAAGTTATAAAACAAACTTACATAAGTCATCAGCACTTATATCTTAGCAACAAAACCCAGAAAGAAGAGATAAAAAAGAAATTCCTTTAAAATAACTGTGGAATAGGTAAAATATTTGGGTCTATCTATAAAGATACACAGGGACTAGAGGAATATAGCTACAAAATATTCTCTATAACCTAAATATTTGGGGGCAACTAGGTGGCACAGTGGATAGAGCACCAGTCCTGAAGTCAGGAGGACCTGAGTTCAAATTTGACTCAGATACTTAACACTTCCTAGGTGTGTGATCCTGGGTAAGTCACTATCTTACCTAATTTAATTATTCAGTGTCATGTCAATAAAATTGCCTCCAAATTTCTTTTTAAAATAGAAAATATAATCAAGTTATTTACCTGGAGGCAAAAAGGTGAAGAATATAAGCAGGACTAAATTCCTTTTATGACACAGATATGGTGCTGACACCTAAATCAGGAAAGGGTCAAAACAGAGGAAAAAAAATAAAGGTCAATTTCCCTAATGAATATTGATGCAAAAATCTTAAATAAAATATTAGCAAAGTGATTCCAGCAACTCATCCCCAGGATAATATACTATGACCAAGTAGAATTTATATCAGGAATTCAGAACTGGTTCAATATCAGGAAAACTGTTATCACAATTGACCACATTGATAATCAAACTAACAGAAGTCATATGATTATATCAAGAGATGCAGAAAAAGCATTTGACAAAATATAATGCTCATTCCTATTAAAAAACATTAGGGAGCATAGGAATAAATGGAGTTTTCCGTAAAATGATAAGTAGCATCATCTAAAACCATCAGCAGTCACCATATATAATGGGAATAAAATCAGAGGTGAAACAAAGTTGCTATAACCATATTGTATTAGAAATATTAGCTTTAGCAATAAGAGAAGAAAAAGAAATTGAAGGAATTAGAGTAGGTAATGACAAAACAAAATTACTACTATTTGTAGATGATGTAATGATATACTTAGAGAATCCTAGAGAATCAACTAAAAAACTACTAGAAACAATTAACAACTTTAGCAAAGTTGTGGAATGCAAAATAAATCCACATAAATCATCAGCATTTCTATATGTTACCAACAAAATCCAACAGGAATAGATAGAGATATAAATTTCATTTAAAACAATTGTGGATAAAATAACAATATTTGGGAATCTATCTTCCAAGACAGAACTAGGAACTATATGAGCACAACTACAAAACAGTTTTTCACACAAATAAAGTTGAATCTAACAATTGGAAAATTATCAAATGGGTAAGCCAAGCTAACATAATAAGAATGACAATTCTACCTAAATTGGCTTATTTATTCAGTGTCATACCAATCAAACTGCTAAGAAGTTACTTTATAGAGCTAGGAAAAATAATATCAAAATTAATCTAGAAGAACAAAAAGCCAAAGATATCAAGGGAATTAAAGATGCAAATGAAGGTGGCCTAGCTGGTCTAGACTTAAAACCATTTGATATTAGCTAAGAAATAGAGTAGTAGATCAGTGGAGTAAGTTAGGTTCACAAGACACAGTAGTCAATGACTATGTAATCTAGTTTGATAAATCCAAAGACTCCAGCTTCTTGGGAAAAAACTCATTATTTGACAGAAATTGATGGGAAAATTGAAAAAAAATTGGAAAAAATAGATAATTTTGATTATATTAAATTAAAAAGATTTTATACAAACAACCAATGCAGCCAAGATTAGAAAAGAAGCAGAAAACTGGGGAAAAATTTTTTTATATACAAAGGTTCTGATAAAGACCTCATTTCTAAAATATATGGAGAATTGTCTCAAATTTATAAGAGTACAATCCATTTTTCCAATTGATTAATGGTTCAAAGATATAAACAGATAATTTTCAGATGAAGAAATCAAAGTCATTTCTAGTCACATGAAAAATTTTCTAAATCACTATTGATTGGAGAAAGGCAAATTAAGACAGCTACATATAATATAAACAGGGAAAAAATGAAAAAAAAGTAGAAATAAAGAGGGCTTGGCAGCCCCAGATGTGAAATTATTAATTATCAAAATGATTTGATACTGGAAATAGGTAGAAAGGTTAACCAGTGGAAGATATTAAGTATCTAACACAGAGAAACAAAGGAACCATAAATTAGAAAACCAGAAGAATCAAATATTTTGTTATAAACTCAAACTTGATGAAAACTACATGGTCATCTGGAATATAGATTGTCAGAAATTAGGTTTAGATTAAGATTTCATATCATAAACCAAGATAAGCTTCAAATATATAATATGTATCATACATAATAGATAAAATAATATAGATATAAGAGATCCTACCATTGCCAGATGAGCAAAGATGGAAATACCTTTCACAACTACAGACAGGGAAGAGTTTCATGATTAAATAAAGGAAACAGCATAAAATGGATAATTTTAATTACATAAAATTAGCAAATTTCATAGAAACAAAATCAATGCAATTGAAATTATTATGGAAGCAATTAACTGGAAAAAAACTTTGAGGAAAGCTTTTCTAACAAATGTCTGCTATCTGGGATGTATAGGAATTGATTTAAATATATGAGAACAAGAGCCATTTTCCACTGCATAAGTGTTCAAAGAATATGAACAGGAAGTTTTCAAAGGAAGAAATCTAAACTGAACTTTTTCAGTAGTTATAGGAAAAAATGGTTCAATTATTAATATTTAGAAAAATGCAAAATAAAACAATTTTGAACTTCACCCTCAGACTTATCAGATTGTCATAGTTGACAAAAAAGAAAAATGACAAATATTGGTGAGACTTGGGGGGAAACAGGCACATTAAAACTCTTGGAAGAACTGTGAATTAGTATAATCATTTTGAAAAGGAGTTTGGAACTATGCCCCAAAGACACTAAACTATGTATATCAACACTATTCGTATGCCCAAAAGAGATCAAAAAGAGAAGGAAAAGACAAAAATAATTATGGGAGCTCTTTTATGTGTCAGTTAAAAACTGGATGGAGTATGTGCCTATTAATTGGGGAATATCTGAATAAATTATGTTACATGACTAGTGTAATATTATTGTGTTATAAGAAATGATGGAAAGAACTATTTCAGAGATACTTGGGAAAACTATTAACTGATTTAGAGTTAATTGAGCAAGTCATAGTAAAAATGTCAACAATAATAACCATGTTGTAAAGACAAATAACTTTGAATAACTTCAGAACATTGATGCAAAGATCACCATGATTCGAGAGAGTAGCAGTGAAATATTTTTTCCATTTCCCAACAGTGCTTGGGGAAAAAAAAAGCACGCATCTTAAAGCATGACCAATGTGGACATTTCTTTTGTTTTCTATATATATTTGTTGCAAGCATTTTGTTTTTGTTTCTTTTCCGTTTGAAAGGGCAACAGTGGGACCAAGGGGAAAACTGTGTACGATGTCAAAAGAAAGAAAAAAGTGACACTATTGCTTTTTTTTTTTTTTTTTTTTTTTTTTTTTTAAAGATGATTGGAGTTAAATGACTTTCTTAGGGGCTCATAACTAGTAGGTCCCTGAGGCCGGAATCGAACTCAGATCCTCCTGATTCCAGAATCATTTCTCTACCTGCTACACTACATAGATGCCTCCTTGTAGTTGTTGTTGTTATTGTTGTTGTTTTAAAGGAATGCACAAAAGAGAACAGGTTGAAAGCCAGAATGAAATAAAAATGAGCAGGGCAGCTTTGAAAGTGATATATGATGAAATTGATCTACTTTTATGGGAAAAGCAAATTGTATTTCAGAGATTCTCAGTTTCATATATACTCCTCTCCCTTCCCCATCCCTTTCTATTTCATGTATGGAAATCCTAACTTTATGTTGTGTTTTTTAAGCTCAGTATTTTTTTAAAAAAGTATTTTTTTAAAGAAAAAATGAAAAGTCCTCATATAGATGCTGGTACTTGGGGTAGCTAGAGTGCTGGCCCTGAAGTTAGGAAGATTTCATCTTCCTGAGTTCAAATCTGGCCTCTAACATTTGCTATGCTCCACCTTGGTAGCAGGTGATATTCCTAAAGCCCAGATCTGATCATGTTATTCTCCTATTCAATAAACTCCCCTGGTTCCTTATTATCTCTAGAATCAAATAATACAAACTCCTCTGTTTGGTACATAAGCCCATCGTAACTTGGATCCAACTTGTCTTTCTCTTCTCATTCATTATTATTCTTTATTCACGGAACCATAACTGGTCTTCTTTCTTTTCCTAACACATGACACTCCAGCTCCTATTTCTGTGCCTTTCTGAAGACTTCTCCTATATTCCTGAAATGTATAGCTTCATCCTTTCTCTTAGAATCTCTATCTTTCACTGAAGCTCAATTCAGATTGTCTTTGATGGTTCAGGTACCTTGAATCTTTGTGACCCAATTTGGAGTTTTATTGGCAAAGGGACTGCAATGATTTGCCATCTTCTCCAGCTCATTTTACAGACAAGGAAACTGAGGCAAATTGTATTAAATGACTTGCCCAAGATCACATGACAAGTAAGTATCTGAGGTTGGATTTGAACTCAGGAAGATGAGTTTTCCTAACTTTAGCAACCACCTAACTACTGATCCTATATTTAGTAGATAGTCTTCTTATAATGTATGACAACATTGAATAACAAAACACAAAAGCTCTGAGATATTTAAAACAGAATTTCACCATTTCCCCGATGGACCACACAGAAACTCTTTCAAGATAGTGAAAATCTATATAGTAATTTGGAAAATCTCTCAGTCCAAAGTTTTCAGTTATGTTAACGTGAGTGCAACAAAATAAACATAGTTAAACTGAGTGTGCTTTTAAGCTGGATGGGGAGAGAAAGATCAACTGAAAAACATTTACTTTGCTCTATATTTTAGGGCAGCTAGGTGCCATAGTAGATAGAGATACAGGAGTGGAGTTGGTTTAAGATCTGAGTTCAAATTGGGCCTCAGATGTTTAGCTCTATGATTCTCAGCAAGTTATTTATCCTCTTTTCACTTCATTTTCCACATCTATAAACTAGAGATAATAATAGTTAGTACCCACCTCTCAGGGTTTTTATAGGTTTAAAATGTGATAATATTTGTAAAAGTACTTAGTGCCTGGCACAGAATAGGTGCTAAATAAATGTTAGTTATGATGATGATGATGATGATGATGTGTGATAAGATAGATTTGATGAAAGCAGATTTTATCATGAATTTTCCTAGGAAACGGATGTTTAGATCAATGATATCTGAAAATGAAATGTTGGAGAAATGTCAGTTTGAGGACTGGATATATCTCCCCCCAACTCCCTCCCTAAATTAGGGCAGTTACATATTTCAATAAAAAGTTACAAATATTTTTGGCTTCAAAGAAAAATCAGTCTCACAAGTATAAAAGTATACCACTGGCTGTTTTGGAGTGTTAGTATGGACACTCAGAGCACGTTTTGACATGATCAACCCACTTAGGAAGACATCTGCTCATCACTAAGCTGTTTGGAGGACACCCTAGATGTGTCTTCCAGTGGTTCCTCACCACTGATAAATGCCCTAAAGTCAGTTTGGAGCTCAGAATCAACTTCCTCATTAAGCAATAGTGATTAAAAAGGATTTCAAGCATGTTTGCCTATGACTGCTGAAAGTGGCAGATGGTGTGTGCTAGTACATTATGTCAAGGAATCCTGGTACAATTTGTCAACCAATTGCAGTTTTTGGTACATGTTAACCCCAGGAATGTTGATCTCTCAGAAGTGCAGCCAGATGACCCCTGTTAAATACACGGTTTCTCCTGATGCTAAGTGAAATGAGCAGAACCAAGAGATCATTATATACGTCAACAATGATACTGTATGAAGATGTAATCTGATGGAAGTGGATGTCTTTGACAAAGAGACCTAATTCAGTTTCAATTGATCAATGATGGACAGAAGCAGCTACACCCAAAGAAAAAAACCCTGGGAAATGAATGTAAACTGTTTGCATTTTTGTTTTTCTTCCCGGGTTATTTCTACCTTCTGAATCCAATTCTCCCTGTGCAACAAGAAAACTGTTTGGATCTGCACACATACATTGTATCTAGGATATACTAGGACATATTCAACATATATAGGACTGCTTGCCATCTAGGAGAGGGGGTGGAGGGTGGGAGGGAAAAATCGGAACAGAAGTGAGTGCAAGGGATAATGTTGTAAAAAAAATTACCCTGGCATGGATTCTGTCAATAAAAAGTTATTATAATAAAAAAAAATAAATACACGGTTTCTCTATAGGCTCTACAGATCTTCAATCTTGTTGCTTTTTCACAGGGTTTTGGAATTGGTATGGACCATCTGTGCTGACCTATACTTCATCAAGAATTCCTTCTATGATATTATCCCCACCAACTGTCATCTTGTGTTTTCTTGCAAAAAAGGGGAACCCACCACCTCAAGGAGCAGCCTTTATACTTTGGGACAGCTCTAATGTTTAGAAAGGTTTTCCTTGAATTGAAACAATCTGTCTCTTTAATTTCCACTGGTTCTGTCCTTTGAGGTCAAGCAGAACAAAGACTAATCCCTCTTTTGTGTGGTAATTTCTCAAATACTTTCTGAGCCCTTTTTGGAAAAATTATCGTTGATAGCATTAATGAAAAAACTAAAATCTTCAAATGTAACCAATCAGGATCCCAACAATCACTCATATTCTCAAGTACTTGCATCTTATGTTGCAGATATGAGGGGTTGACATTTTTCCCCTGTGGATTGAATAACTAGCTTCATTTTATATTAGGGGTAAGGAAGAGGAAAGGTCAGCCTAGTTGTTGAGTGACAATTATAAGAAGGGTATACTTGAATAGCACGTAAAAGCTTTTGAGATATAGAATTGACAGAGAGGATTAAAGGCTGTGCACCATAGTGCACAGAATACAGGGTTCAGATTTAGGAAGACCTGAGTTCCAGTCCAGTTTAAGACACCGTCTCCTCCTCCTAGTTGTGTGACCCTACTGAAAGCCTGTATTTCAAGATTGGTTTTGTTCAAAGGTGGGCAAGGTTTTGCACAAGTCCTGGGATTTGAGGGATGCTTTTCAAAATAAATCCTTCACTAGCTATGGTACCCCAAGTTGCCAGATTACTTCTGTGAATGAATCCAAGAATCAGTTCCTTGTTAAATTAAACTGTTATCAGTCACAAGTATTTTAGTGTAGATTAGTTTATGAGAGAGATTTCCTACTTGACAATTAGCTGAGAGATCTTCTGAGATGGGTTAGGGAGTGGGGAAGTAGAAACATCTAGATGTCATCCATGGAGAACCACTATGGGTGACTTTAGGCAACCAAAGGATGACCCAAGGCATTGGATAACTAGGTTTAGGGGATGAAGGATGGGAAGATGGACAGAGAAAGCATTTTACCTACTTAAAAAAATTTTTTTTTATTTAGAGCTAGCCTTGTGGGTGTTTCAGAAGGACCCCAAAGGATCCACAAAGATGGAAAAATTTATGAAAGATAAATATTTATTTCCAAGTAGCCCAGGTTGCCATTGGCAAACAAGTCAGAATGGGATCTTATTCCCTTATTTTTTTTTTTTTTAAAGATGGACTCTGCGCATGCCTCTTTTGGCCCTTATTTAAGGTCCATAAACACTGAGACAGGTATGAATTGGCTTACTAACATCAACATGAATTTACAAAAGGGGATGTCATGCTTAATCAGCATGATTAATATCTCTCAGGAAGTATCTTGGAACACACAAGGGGGAAAGTAAGGACACCAAAGTGACTTGGGCTTTGAGTAGGTGTTCAGTGAAGGAGGTGAACAAGAAGAAGACCGTGACAAGTCTGAGAATTGACAGTGAAATATAAGACTCTATGGAAACATAGGCTTTTGCGAACCTCTTGAAAAGCCTGTGAAACCAGAGACTTGCTGACAGCTCAGGAAGTAGATGTGCTGCCAGTCACTGGCTTTCATCTTGAGGGGAATGCTGGCCCATCTTCCTCCTGTCTGGAGGCCCTCCCTCTGCTAATTTCCCCATGAGGTACAGTGGGGTTTGGAGATGCTCCCAACTGCTGTGCATTTGGGTTGGGGAGCTTAGTGAAGGAGGAGCAGCTTTCTCCATTTTTATGTATGTTGGAGACTTAAAACCTATTTTTATAGTGATAAAGTTATTCTTTTCAGAAAAAAAGCCTTATTTGATAGCAGACATGGATACCTTTGGTTCAGAGCTGTGCTATCCAGAAGTTTGAGGTTCTGGTCTGCTAGGCTGCGACCATATTTTTCTCTTTATATTATTTTGCCTCATTCTTTCTTTTGGGGATTTTCTCTATTAATGTGAGTTGATTACAAGGCACTTTGATTTCTCTAGTGTATTTCTTCCACTTCCCAAATTGTAACCCCTATATGATTTTATTAGATGGTCTGCAATGCAGTGTAGTAAATCAAGGACATTCATCACATGGCAACCCATCTCTAATGATGAGCCTTTTACACTTAATTGATGTTGGTTCTGATTCAAACATGGTCTATTACTGATCTTGTATTACTTTGATTATTGTTATTATTTTGTTTTGGCTTCATCATGAGGTCCAGAGAACTTGAAGAAGTCTCCCAATATGATGGGTGGATATACTTATGGCAAAATATTCATCCTTGGAGAGAATATTCCCATAAATGAATTTGTGGATCTATTTGTGTACTGAGGATTGTTTTACTTTAGAGTCAGGTCTATAAGCTATTGATATACTGAGCCTGTCTGTATAGTGCTTAACATTGTACTTTGTACAACCAGGCATGTTCTTTATAAAACCTAATTTGGTGAACATGAGGAAAAAATTGGCAGGATGAAATAAAAAAGATGTATGGCAGGAATATTTCTCCAAGTAGTAGCATGCATAGCAATTGCCAATCCTCATTTCACCTCTACATTTCTTTAAACAGAAAAAAAGAACCTTTGAAATATGATAAAACTTTCAGTGGCATAAGGAGGAAAATATAATTTTTATTTGATGTAGGAATAATCTTTGTTCGAAATTATTAAACTTACATTTCTTTACAAAGTCTCTAACATCATTTAAAAGTTCATGGACTTGACATCATTGCAAAAGTCTAGTTAAGGAAACCAAATATCATTTTATGGTTGATCTCTGCAGGGGAGAAGCTATGGTAACATGTAGCCACATCAATTAGAAGCAGATTAATTAAGCAATAAGACAAGACCAGCAGTGCATTTCAGAAAGGTTATTGCATGGCTCATAGAGTGCTGCTGAGGCACAAAGCCAAGGGCTGAGTGACTTCTACTGGCCAAGTCATTTCAGCCATCCAAATCGTGTAATGATCCCCCGGAAACACAATCCCCTGCTGTCCATTTCCACTGTGAAAAATAAAAAAGACCCTTTCATTAGCTAGGTGTTATTGAGTATGGGCTAATTGACAGCCATTTCATTATTTCATAATTATGATTAATGGCCTTACTAAATGAAGTCATTGCCCTCTATCCCCAAACCAATTTCTGCCTTTCAGGGAGGTGTTACCAAGCTGTATCTAATGTTCTCAGAGCCATGGAAAGTATCAAATTTCCTGATTCCTGGGGAGGGAGACAGAATGGAGTGTGTTCTACTCCCCCTTAGTGACTGTTACAGGAGACATACACAGATCCTCATCATCTCTCTCCCAGACTAGGGCTATAACCTCCTAATTGGTATCCTTCCTTTAAGTCTCCTCCTTCTCTGATCCATCTTCTAGATCCCAACTTTTTAAACTTTTGATCACAATCCTATGTAGAGTTTCATAACTAAATATCCTGAAATTATGATTTATTATCAGTAAATGTTTGATTTGTATACCTATTTTATATACCTATAAACTCAGGGTGGTGAAAAAACTTTTCAGGTAAAACAGTATTGCAAATGGAAAAAAGTTTAAGAAGGCTTGTTCTAGACAACTACCAAGGTTGTTTTCCTAAGGAATAAGCCTTGTCCATATCACCTGCCACTCTACATGCCATCTCCCTATAGTGGCTTCCTATTACTTTTAGGATCCCCTATAAACTCTTTTGACAATTTGAACTTTTCATACTCTGGTCCCTTTATACCTTTTCTTTTCTTTGTATACATTACTTCCTTTCATTCATGCTACAATCCAGGTTATTTGTTGTTTCTCACAAAATACATTCCATTTCCCACCTCCAGACCATTAAACCAACATTCATCATGGCTGGAATGCTGTAACTCCTCACTTCTAACTCTTAGAATCCTTAGCTTCTTTCAAGACTTAGCTCAACTATCTACTTCTACAAGAGGAGAGGCCTTTCTGTCTCCATACAGTATAATGTCTTTCTCTCTTTTTTTCTTATATTCCATGTACCCAATAAAATGAGAGCAGGGATTGGTACTTTGCATAATACTTGACATATAGTAAAATGTTCAATAAATGTTTGTTAATTGACGGGAAAAATCAGAAAGTTCATGTAAAAATGGCACAAAGCCCAGAAGGTATCATGGTATGGTGGAGAGAGTACCAGTTTATAGATCAAAAACATCAAAAGGCCTGACTTTAAGGCTTTCTTTCAATCCTGCTTCCTTCATGAAGCCTTCTCAACTTCTGTGATTCACAAAAAGAAGGTGTGGATGCATATTGTGTTTGTGTGTATGCAAATTTATATAGACGTATTTTCTTCAAAATAATCATGTGACATAAGAAAGGCCATTCTGTGGATGAGGGAATATACCTGTTTTGCTTCACGTTGGAAGGCATAACTGGGCCCCATGTGCAGAAGTTATACAGAGGCAGATTTCAGCAACTTGTAAGAAAAAACTCTCTAACACTTGAACTATCTCAAAGTAGAATGGGTCAACAGAGTGGGTTGTGATTGCTCATTCTCTGGACAATTTCAAGCAGAGGATGGAGGACCTACTTTTGAGAGATATTAAAGACAAAGCCAATAATTTTGGTGAGGTTTGTTTGGACTAAATGACCTTTGGAGTCACATTTTCCTTCCTCAAATTCTCTTCTAACTCTGAAATTCTGCTTATGATTTTGTTATTTCTATATTATTTCACATTAAAGCAGATAACACTAATAGAGTGGAATATAACTGAACATATACAAGCATTCAATATTTAAAGCACAGGAAAGAAAGGAAGGCAATGTATTTATATGACATTCATTCACATTTACTTGTCTGAGACTTCTTAGGCTTGTGAAGTATAAAAGTTATCTCTAGAATTGAGTGGAAGAGAGTTGGTGCATATCAGTTTTGTTCTACTTAGGAGGAGATGGCTTCTTGGAGGAGAGGTGAAATTTTAATAGGGATTCATTTTAGGTCTTGACTTCTTGTTATATTTATGGACTTTCCTTTCCTTAGGCCTGGTGAAACTCTTCAGTCTCTCCTATCCCTAGACACAGAAAATGAGCTCATTTAAAACAATTCTTTTTGGGCAAAATGGTTGCTAGTCATGTGATTTTTCATGGTGAAAGTCATCTAATCCAATTAGAAGGCTGTTCCTCCCGTGCTGCGAGTTTGTCAGAGAACTGGGGAAGGTGCTACCTGAGTCCAAAGCTGAATAATTAAAAACCCTCTTAACACCACTTGAAATCAAGTGGTTCATATACAACATGCTGAGCCTTCCTTCCTCTGGGCTGGGGGTAATGATCCATCTTGTTACTACCAGTTTCAACTGCAGATTGAATCTCTGGAGAAGCAAATGGAATAAAAATAGGAAAATCTAAGTAAAAAACCAACAGGGAAGGTTCTGTTCTGTTAGGTGCTATTTTTCTAGATTTTCCAGAAACTTTTTTTTTTCTTCCTAACTCTGAGTATTTGCACTTTTGCACTTTTTTCTTCTCTTCCTCTTTCTCCCCCATCTACTTCTTTCTGTTTTTTTTTCTCCAAATCTCCTTTTCTCTTCCTCTTTTTCCTTTTCCTCCTCCAACTTTTTCTCCTTGTTCTTTCTCTCCTTTTTGTTTTCTTCTTTGCCCTTCCTCACTCCTTCCCCCCATTCTTCCCCTCTCTGTCCTCTGTCTCTTTATCTCTCCATTCCCTTCTTTCTCTTCTCTTCTTTTCTTGTTTCCTTCTTCTAATCTACTCCTTAACACTTTTTGATCAATGGTTTGGTTTCTGGGTCACCTTCCATTTTATGTAAACTGATTGGCTTTTTGCTCTTTCAGTTAGTGTAGTCTTATCACTGAGCACTCTCAGGTACATTATCATTACCTTAAAGCCATTCTTGAGATGAATGGATGAAATAGAAAATGTGATCAGTGAAGAATTCTCCTTGCCCATTAGTTGGGAAATGACCGAATAAGTTATGGTGTATGAATGTAATGGAATGTTATTGTTCTATAAGAATTGATGAGCAGGCTGATTTCAGAAAAGCCTATAAAGATTTACCTAATGCTGAGTGAAGTGAACAGAACCAGGAAAACATTGTACACACTAATAGCAAGATAATTTGATAATAAACTATGGTAGACTTAGCTATTCTCAGCAACGTGGTGACCCAAGACTTGGGATGGAATATGTCATCTGTATCCAGAAAGAGAACTATAGAAACTGAATGTGGATTGAAGCATATTATTTTCACCTTTTTTGTTTATTTATTTGCTTCTCTCCCCCTTATGTCTTTTCCCGTTTTGGTCTGATTTTTCTTGCACGACATGACAAGTATAGAAATATGTTTAAAAGGATTGCATATATATATATATATATATATATATATATACACACATATATATGCTTATTTTTTCTTTCTCGTGTACATGTAGAAGATATGGAAACAGAATGGTTAAGTAGTTGTTTTTATCTTTTGTTCTCAAAGAGGACCATATTATGACCATGTCATACTGATAATATCTTGTCATTGGACCCAAATGGCTCTGGAGGAGAAAGTGAGTCTGGTGACTTTGAACAATCTTCCCTCATTGAAATTCAACTCACTTGTATGCAGAATGGGTGACTTATTAACTGACTGAATGTGGTCATTTGAGGGAGGAGAAAGATCTGAGAATGACTCTAAGAGTGCAAATCTGGTTGAATAAAAGAATGATGCTCTCAAAAATAAATAGAGAAAATTGGAGGAGGGGAGCAAGATAATTATAGCCTAGTAATATAATGAAATAATTTTCTTGCTGAAAGGTTGTTTAAAAAAAAAAGAAATTCTGAGTTGTCCAGATAGCTAGTATGTACAGTGATAGTTGACCAAAAGGAAAAATAAATATAGGAAAAAAAAGTCACCTGGAGAGTAAAAATTTGAAATTTTAGCAATCCAATTTATGTTCAGCATTTGCAATTCTTCTACATATATTTCCATAATTATCATGCTGCCCAAGAAAAATCAGATTTAAAAGGAAAAAATGAGAAAGGAAACAAAAAGCAAGCAAACAACAACAAAAAACGGTGAAAATATTATGATGTGATTCACATTCAGTTCCCACAGTCCTCTTTCTGGATGCAGATAACTTTCTCCATCATTAGTCTATTGTAATTGTCCTAAATCATCTCATTGTTGAAAAGAGCCATGCCCATCAGAATTGATCATTGCATAATTTTGTTGTTGCTGTGTTCTCTTGGTTTTACTCACTTCACTTAGCATAAATTCATGCTCTCCAGGCCTTTCTCAAATCATCCTGCTGATCATTTCTTACAGAACAATAATATTCCATAACATTCATATACCACAATTTATTCAGCCATTCCCCAACTGATGGGCATCCACTCAATTTACAATTCCTTGCCACTACAAAAAGGGCTGCCACAAACATTTTTGCACATGTGGGTTCTTTTCCATTTTTATGATGATCTTTTTGGGTTATAGACCTAGTAGAGACACTTCTGGATCAAAGGATATGCACAGTTTGATAGCTCTTTGGTCATAATTCCAAATTGTTCTCCAGAATGATTAGATCATTCTGGACCAATTCCACCAACAATGTATTATTGTTTCAGTTTTCCCACATCCCCTCCAACATTTATCATTATCTTTTCTTGTCATCTTAGCCAATTTGAGAGGTGTGTGGTGGTACCTCAGAGTTGTCTTACTTTGCATATCTCTGATCAATAGTGATTTAAAGCATTTTTTTCATATGAATAGAAATCAGCATTCACTTTTGCAAAACACTGTCTTAATTCTTCTAAACATATAACCATATTCATCACACTATACAAAAAAGTCAGATCAAAAGAGAAAAAGAGAAAGAAAAAACCAAGAAAGCAAACAACCATCACAAAAAAGTGAAAATACTATGATTTGATCCATTTTCAGTCTTCATAGTTCTCTCTCTCTGGATGCAGATGTCATTTTTCATTCCAAATCTATTGGAATTACCTTGAATTGCCTCATTGTTTAAAAAGCCAAGTCCATCATAGTTGATCATCACTTAGTTTTCTTGTTACTGTGTATAGTTTTTTGTTGGTTCTACTCATTTCTTTTAGTATCTGTTCATGTAAATCTTTCCAGGCTTCTCTGAAATCAGCCTATAAAGTGATTTAAAAACGCTTTAAATCCTGTGTGCTTGAAACATTTCTTCAACAAATACTCTCCATTAAGTGCCAAAAATAGCAATGTCAATTGTAAGCCTAGTCAATCAAGGCGATGCAATGGTGTACTTTTTGGTAGCAAAATAACAATATATTTTCACTATTCTTTTTTGGCAAGGTAGTTCATTACCTACATTTGAATTTAGAGCAACATTATAGACAGCAATGAAATATGTTGAAATAAATGTGAAAAAAATGAAGAATCCTCCCAGTTCTCTTTCTTCCTCTACCTTATATCTTGTCCTATACTTTAAGTGCTCTCAGAACTAGGTCAGAGGTAATTCCAATTGCCTAAAAAGACAGCTCCCAAGATGGAAATGACAGCACATTCCAGAGCTTCTGCACCCAATTACACAGACCTCATTGTCCTTTTGATGATTAAGGAGAAAATGGTGGAGTTTTATGCGAGTTGTGACTCCCACTTCAAAGAATATAATGACTGGTCTGATCAGAGAACTATAGAATGTCAGCGTTGGCAGGGACCTTAGAGGTCATCTAGCCTAAGCTGTCCTCTGGTCTCCAGTTTTAGATATGAAAACTGAGGCAATTTAATGATTCTCATTTAAAGTTTGCAAAACACTTTACATGTTCTCAATTGATTCTCAATCACATAGCTGTTTTTAATATATTATCTCCCTTTCTTTCTACTGGATCTTTGTTTTTCTTGATATGAGAACTCTTCTGGAGGATACTCTCTCTTATTTCCTCATTCTATGGATGAGGAAAATGAGGATTGAAGAAATGAGAGAAGACTTGTTTATTATCACATAGGTGCTAACTTTACAGACAGGATTTGAACTCAGATCTTTCTAGATTACATGTTTAGTGAGTTTTCCATTATACAATATTGCTCCCCAGTATGTTTTATATAGAATTTTAGAGTGGAAAGGGACCTTAGAGACCATTTAGTCCAGGCTACCCTCCATTCTCTGATAAGGAACCTGAGGCCCAGGATGGAGAAATGCTGCTCAAGGTCATACAACTTGGTAGTGGAAAATTTGGGCTTAGAATTTAGGCTTTTCCACTGTGCCTCCTTGTCTCCCTAGAATTCTGGTGATGTTTACATATTAAATATAGTGGGAAGCTCAACTTAACCTAAATGTATACCCATGAAGGGGAGAAAAGCTCAATGTTTGTCACCTGGACTCCTTCAGACTGTCTCTAGGATCTTCACTAACACCCCCAAATCATCTGTTATGGTCTTTTCAACAGGCTAAACAAGTCCCTTTGTCAGTACAGATGGGAAAGTGATGAATGGTGATAAATCAATGACTGCTCTATCAGTCAAACCACAAACCAAAAAACTGTGGTATTTTCTACAGGAGTCATGAAAGATGTTACCTTATCTTCCACCATCATTCCTAGTGAATAATCAAGGCATCAAGCTAAATTAAAAGAAATGCCATCTTCCCCTGACAGCAGGTGCAAAATTGCCTCTAATTATGAATTTGCTAGGTACAACAGTGACTCTGCGTGAATTATAACATTGCCTTTATTAAGGAGAACATTAACAGTCTTATTTCCCCTGACATGAGCAAGGAAAGTCAGGAGAGTGTAACAGCAGCTTTGAACCTCACTCCCACCTACTTCCCCTTTTCAAGCCCCTACCTCCAACTACATTGCTGTTTGCCTTAGAACCCAGGAAGCAATTCCATGAATGGCTTCTGCTCCTAAGAAGTGAAAAACAAATCATTGTTCTGGAAGAACTGCAGACTAAAAAATTCCTTTACCTTTTCTCTAGTGCCATTCTAGGATATTCTTTAAACTGTTGTGATTGGTTCTAAATTGAACACAAATCTGTTGTAGGAACCAAATAATATGGAACTCTTTGGACTATTTGTGAATAAAAAGAATGTAATAAAACCTTACAAGTAGCATGGATTTAAATCCTGATTTCCCCCAATTTGGAATTATGTGTGAAAAATCATTAAACCTTTCCTCCCCTCTGACTCAGTAATTCACAAGTAGTCAAAGGGATTTTAATTCCAAGGAGGTAAAAGATAAATAAAAGTAAAGTTTCAATTATATTACAACATTCATAACAACATTTCCTTTATGGTAACAAAAAAGTGCAAACAGCATGGGTAACCAAGGCTAAACAGAATGTGCTACATGAGTTTAATAGAATTATGATGTTCACAAATGTGACAAATAGGAGGAATGTGGTGAAATGTAGTAAAATGTCTGAATTGGCACAAAAGCAAAGAAAGGATTCACTCAAGTTTATTTTGAAAACCCCTTTACAAACTATCTGTCTTTCTAGCTTCATTGGATATTATCCCTCCATCCTGCACATTGCTCCCTAACCAAACTGGCCTGCTCACTGTGGCTCATATCCGACACTCCATTGCTTGTCTTGGTACTTCTTCACTGGGTGTTCCACCCCCCCCACCTTGCCTAGAATTAATTTCCTGGTCGCCTTTGCCTCAGAGTCCTTTTCTTCCTTCTGGGAATCCTTCCCTGATCTCCCCAACTGCAAATGCCCCTGCTCCACAACTATCTTGTATTGAACTACTTAGTCTTTATTCTTTTGACATTCTTTCTGTACAAACATATATGTACCTGTCAGCTCATTTGAGATGACAGTTACTCATCATCTCCTTCAAGTATGTACCTCAAGGACAAGGAAGTGTTTCATTCTTTGTATTGGGATCCCCATCATTTAGCACAGTGTGCCTGGCACATAATAAGTGCTTAATTAATGCTTTTTTGATTGACTAAAGTCCTAATAAATGATTTGATTGACTTCTCTATGCTGATGTAGAGAAAAAAGCAGAATTAGAATGAAATGCACAATAATTACAATAAAGTAAATGGAAAGAGGCAGCTAATCTCAGATTAAAAATTGCAACTATTATGGACTCCAGAGAACAGTTGATGAAATATATTCTTTGGGAGAGAGGTTATAGTTTCATAGGCTCAAAGATTTAGAAATAGAAAGAATGTTATAGGTCATCAAGTTTAGTCAATAAGTCAAAAAGCATTTATTAAGTGCCTACTATATAGCAGATATGATGTTAAGTGATGAGGATACAAAGAAAGGCAAAAACATTGTTCTTACTCTCAAGGAATTCACATACTTATAGAGGATATGCAAATAATTATGTACAAAGTATATATATACATACACATGTCATATATACACACATCATATACACACACACACACACATACATATACAACAGCTAGGTAATGCAGCAAATAGAATTCAGAACTTGGAATCAGGAATATTCTACCTCACTTATTCCTTAGAGTTGTGACCCTGGAAAAGTTGAACAGCATCTCTGTGCTTCAGTTTCTTTATCTGTAAAATGGAAACAATTATAATAGCACTTATCTCCCAGGGTTGTTGAAAGGATCAAATAAATTAACAGGTAAAAAGCACTTCACAAACTTTAAGGTCTTATATAAATTTTAGCTATTACAGATTTATAGATAGAAAAGATAGATAAGTAGATAGATTCAGTATAAATGGAAAACAGTCATAAAAGCAATAGATTATTAGGTTGGGGTACTGGGTCAGGTCTCCTGAAGAAGGTGGGATTTGAATTACATATTGAAGGAAACCAATAGAACAAGAAGGATTTGAGGGTAGTGTGTCTGGTGTAAAGGACAGAATGACCAATGCAACAGAATCGTAAGTTGTGAGAAGGGATGTAAAGTATAAGAAGACTGGATAGGTACAAAGGCCAGATGGTGAAGGGTTTTACAAGTCGAACAAGATTTTGTGTTTGATTATAGCAGTGTTATTAAGTTGGGGAATGCCACGGTAAGAACTATGTTTTAGGAAGATCCTTTTGGCAGCTAAATGGAGAATGGCCCCAAGTGGGCAGTCTTGACCAAATAACATAATACTGCAACATTCTAGACATGAGCTGATGAGGTCCTGTATCAGCAGCGATGGTTGTGTCAGAGGAGAAAAAGGGAGATATGTGAGATGTTTCAAAGGACTCCAAAACCAATTGGATATGGGGAGTGGTGAGAGAGTAAGGAGTTAAAAATGATGCCCAGGTTGTGAACTGCGTGCTTGGGAGGATAGAGGTGCTTTGAACTATACCAGAAAGTTTTGGAAGAGGAGAAGGTTTGGTAGGAAAAGACGATGAGTCAGTTGTGTTTAAACGTTTTGAGTTCAAGATACCTATGGGACATTTAGTCCAAGGTGCAAAATAGGCAGCTGAGATGCAAGACCGGTGAGGAAAGATAGTAGGAAGATCCCAAGGAATTCTGAGTATCATCTGCATAGAAATAGTTAATAAATTCATAGGCGTGGATGAGATCACTAAGCAAAATATCATAGAAGAAAACCCAAGACTGATCCCCATTATTTACAGAAGAGGAAATTGAGGCTGAGAAAGGTTAAAGAACTTGTCTTACAGCTAGCCATATTTGAACTCGAATCTCCCTGATTCCAAGTCCAGGATCTTTACATCGTGATAGGTAAGTCAGAAACCACCAAAACAGAATGCTATCTATATGGTCAGATAGGGTCCTTGTATTGGTTGCTTTTGCTTAACTATTTTCTTTGTTACAATGAAGGATTAGCGATGGGGGAAAGTATACAAAAAGATATTGTTTGATTCTAGCAAAAACTTCAGAAATGACTTCCTAAATCTTATTTTACAATGAACTAGTCATCAGTTCAGGGCCCTATGTCTTTTGAAATTCAGGGACTAGTTAGGCAATCAGTATTGACTGATTGTTATTTTAGAGCCTTTCCCTCTCTATCTCTATCTCTGTCTCTGTCTCTTGCTGTCTCTCTCTGCCTCTGTGTGTTTGTCTGAATCTCTCTGTGTCTCTCTCTGTCTTGCTCTCCCTCTCTTTCTATCTCTGTCTCTGTCTCTCTCTTTCTGTCTCTATCTCTCTCTGTCTCTATCTCTGTCTTGCTCTCCCTCTCTTTCTATCTCTGTCTCTGTCTCTCTCTTTCTGTCTCTATCTCTCTCTGTCTCTATCTCTGTCTGTCTCTCCCCCTCTTTCTTCCTTCCTCTTCCTCCCCCTTCCTTTCTCTGTCTTCCTTCTGTCTCTGTCTGATACACATACACACACACACACACACACACACACACACACACATAATTGATTGATAAATAAGAACCTATATTCATGCCTTTTTGATTTTTTTTTAAAAAAGACAAACACTAAATCTTAGGGAATGTTACTGCTTGACTTTTCTATTTGCTTGGGACAGCTGCTTATGCCCGTGATGATGACAGTATCTGGGGTAGCTAGGATTTTAGAGGAGGAAAAAGAAAAGAAGGTGAAGGCTCATTTTGTTGGGGAGATTGAACACAGAATGGTTGTTCAGGGAACCAACTTAGACTTCTGGCTGAAACTCAAGATGTTATACATTTGCTTACATATTTAATACTGTACTCACGCTCCCAGACCTTCCTTGATGGAATTTTTTATTTGTGAGCCTGGGTATACCTCCTTCCTATAAATGGTTATTTCTTGACACAGGTACATGTGGGAGAATATTTAATTAGCATTGCAAAGTGTTTTGAATATATTAAGATGTGATCTAAATGTAAGTATCATGCTCTTTAAAGGCTGCCATAAATATATAAAAAAACCCACACAATTCACTGATGAGTACTTGTCTTTCTTTGACAAATGCTTAATAAATTGCTCTGAAGAGTCCTTTGGAAAATGTCGTTTCAGAGGACCTGACTCTACAACAGATATTTCTTAACCTTGTCTATGTACAGAAATGGGAAAATTCTCTTGAACATTTCTCTTAACCAATTCTGATTTATAAGCTTTGGTAGAAACTCCCAGGGACTTGTTGCAATATACTGTAAATGAAATCTGCTAGCTCCATGGTTTGAAAAGTGGAGGCTATCGTCTCCAAGTTTTCAAAAGCAGCATATTTCGCCTAGACAATGAATTGTACGAACCCCGAGTACATACAAAGTTCAGATCTTGGACTTGCCTGGAAGCTTTCATGGAAAAATTGAGTGAATTATCCAGGGCTTATCCAATATGAAAACTTCCTTGTACTGCTCCTATGTTACCTGAAGGGTGTTAAGAGAAAATATCTTGGAATTTAATTGATAGAAAGCAGGATTCCTTGATGTCATCATCATCATTATAAAAGATATTTATGTAGTACTTTAACATTTGAAAAACATTTTACAAATATGATTTCATTTTATTCTGATAACATCCCTGGAAGAAAGGTGCCATGATTGCCTCCAATGAAACACATATGAAAAAAGTGAGGCAGGCAAAGATCAAGTGAACTGACCAGGATTAAACAGCTCTGAGAGTAGTTTTGAACTCAGTTCTTCTTGACTCCAGGTCCAGTTTGCAGCCTCTAAGTACTTAAATAAGACACTCAAAGCTTACATTATCAAAAAGAAAGAATTTTGAAGTGATAATTAAAAAGTTTAATTTTGCTTTAAAAAAAAATTCAGCAGAGTCATTGCCCTTATCCATCCCTATTCCCACCAAATTCTTCCTCACAACAAAGAAAGACTTACGGAAACTGATGACTGACAGTCATTCTGTAGCAGAAGACCCTAACTCTTTTCTGAAAAAAAGGATATTGTATTTCTTAATCAGTTTTCTAGGGCCAGATTTTTTTACTATATAATTCATCACATCTTTTTTTAGTGGTATTATTATTTATATTATTATAGATTTAAGGTACAATAGAGCTTTGCTTTAAGTAATGTGGACCTTTGGTCTTATTGATGCAATAATGTGAGGACTCCTCTCATCAGATAACATAGATGTGTATATGCACACATACATATAGACCACAATGTAAAATATATTAAATAACATATAATATATGATATATAATAACATGACTATGATATTATTATTGCATGGATGCCAAGGAATCTTGATCTCTTAAATTCCAAGAAATCTGTTGACATTCTCCAGAGGACAGAGGAGAGTCTGGGGAGATTTTCAAATAGAATAGATCCTGGATTCAGTTTTAGCTTCTATGTAAGACATAGCTGGCATTGGAAAAATAAAGAATTTCGAAGTAAAAATTATAGTTTGATTTTAAAGAACTTATTTTTACCTTTTAAAATTCATATGCATGTACATTATATGTTTTATATATACACACATAAGGCAACATATATGTATATACATGCAGTGTACATATACACATAATACATTTAAATATATATTATATATGTAAATTTAAAAAGCAAAAATAAATTCTTTAAAATCAAACCATGTATTATTTTGCCAATGGTAGCTGAGTCTTGCCTAGGAGCCAAAGCTGAATATATCATTCAGAGCCTATCCAATTTGAAAACTTCCTACACTGCTCCCATGTCATCTGGAGAGTGTTAAAAGAAGATTCCTTGGAAAAAAGACAAGACCAAACTTCTTTGACATCCAAGGATTAATAATAATAATATAATAATAATTGTTTCATATACAATATGTCATTGTATATGATATCTACATATATGCATGTATATATGATTTGATGGATTGCAATTTCCTTGAGGTATGGAGTGTCTTTTGCAGCATTTTGAATCCCTAGTATTTAGCACAGTGCTTGTCACATGGTAGATGCTTAATTATGTTTATCAATTGTAAGGTAATACTGTATTCTATCTTCATCTATGTGCAATATATATTTGTGCATGTGTCTATATGTGTATCTGTATGTGTACATGTATATTATCTCCTTGTAATAGTGTGAGGTATTTACTGACTATGAGATTCTGAGCAAGTTAACTTTTCTGGGCTTCAGTGTGATAGAGAAAAAAATGACAGTTTGACTAGATGGTTTGTAAAGCTCCTCCTAGCTCTAATACAGTTTATTACTTAAATTCTTAATGCCTCCAACTATGGGCTGAGTTTCGGAGACGTTTCTCTGTACTAGTAGCAAGAGCTTCTTCACTGCATGTTCCATAAACTGATGAAATCACAGGTCCAGTACAAATATTTAATATATATCTATCAATATATGGATCAGACAGTTAGAAATTCAGAGAAAAAAATGAGCAACTGGTTGGGAAACATTAAAGAGATTTATGTCAAATACCAGGATAAGACATAAGATTAGCTTGCAAATATTTGTAAAATTGCAGACACTGGAGAGGGAGGAAGATTACTTAGCTTAAAACAATGGACCAAAGCCAAGAGTAATGAGGTGGAACAAAAAGGAAAGATGATTAGCTGAAGAGCAGGAAAGGAACTAGTAAGTTTTATTTACACACTCACCAGATTGAATATGTGAATATGTTGTGTTTGAAATGAAAAGTAAGATTAGAAAATTCTACATGTAAGACATACTTCTTATTTAGCTTTTGATTAACCCTCATGTATTATTACTTGAAATGCTTTTTTTTTTTTCCTTTTGCCTTTGCCTTTGCCCTGTCTCCAAAACAGTCCTCAGGTCTTTAACATGCATTTATTCCTAATGTAGTTTGGTCAGTATTATGACTGATCAAATCAAACTTCTCTCTTATCAAACAGAGACAGTAAAATAATTGGACTGCACACCAACTGCTCTCTAATTATGTCTCATTCTCTAATTGTCTCTGGCATTAAGAGAGCGCATATATTACCATTGTTAATCATTTTTTTATGGGACTTCATAATTTGTACAAGTTTAAGGCAAGATGAAATGTCAAGGTTATTGAAATATTGAATGTGCACTGGAGGATGACAATTTCCTACATGTTTGAATGGTTAACACTTTAAAAAATCTGTTCTCTGCTTTTCTTGGTCCACTCCTTGGGGATTATTGACCACAGTACTGGATATATTTCATAGTTTGATAATTTAGAAAAGAACTTATCTTATTTCAATTAGATGTTCTAGCCTCAATTCAAGATCACTATTCCAAAATCTGCCCCTTCAATGTCTCTAAGATTCTCTCTCCTCAAATAATCCCAATGAGATTTAATTTCTTTTTGTATGGCTGATTTGAGGAGGAAATATTACAGTTTTTAGTGTGTATTTCTTCTCAGGTTGACCTATTCCCTGTTACTCCATCCCTGTTCAAAGTGTCTTAGTCAAATATATTTTTAAACTAATTGTTTGCTTTTCTTTCGGTTAAGAGCAAGTAAAATCACTGCCTATGATAGTTTCTTCTTAATAAGCTAGATGTTTGGCTATAGTTTCAACAAAAAAGGCAGACTGGTAATTTGCTGTGTATTACCATATGAAAAGACTATAGAAAGTGTCCATCTCTTAAAAATTCAGAGTGGACTTTGCTCAAAGTGATTCTAAATGAAATAGTACAGCTCTATAAAAGCTAGATAGCCTTCTTGACCATGGGCCCATTGAAATACCATTTGGATTCATGTAAACACATTTATCATCTATGCCTGAAGATGTTTTATATTACCTTGAAACTAGAACCAGTGCATTTGTTAATTCTATATTAACCCCATCAGAACCACAGTCTGAATTCTTTCAAGTTGGTTCTTTTAGCCGATAAAGAATTTATACCAGACAGAATAACAGGAACTTTTCTAGCAAGTCCAAACACCAAAGGACCATATTTGGTCACTATAGTACTTTGGAGACTACTGTTTTTGTTTGTTACAGCTGACTCATTTTTGTATGGCTGAGAGATTGGGAAAGATGGGTTCCAGAAGAGTGCAAGGGGACAGCTGAGTAAAGAGGAAAACAAAGAAAGAGGACTGGTCAATATAGCTCCACTTGCAATTGAATTCTTTCTCTGAGGGTCAGCCTTGAGTACAATCTCAAGTTCCCTCAACCAAAGTTGTCCCAGAATTATTAGTTACAGCTCTACCTGGTGACCATCAAGTAATATCTTCCCCTGGGCAACAGAGAATTTGGTACCTAATTTAAATATTTCTATTTCCCTAATCCTCTGTGTCTATAATAAAGAATTATAGTTATAAATCCCAGTTTCATCTGCTTCAAGATTAAGTAATGAATGATGTCAGTATTGACTGAAGACAATACTTTGGAAATCCACACCAAGTCCCATCTAGACAAAGTTTTACTGCCTTAAATGAAGAGAAATTATGGAAGTCATAACTTGCTGTCATTTAAAAATTACAGAGAAAAACCCCAGGAATGTTTGTGGGCAACAAACACAAGAGCTAGCGAGGACTAAATTTTCTAGTTCAGACATCTGAGCCAAAAATGTCTTCTCTGAGCAATCCCACAAATATTAACTTTGTGCTTACTAAATGCAAAAACCTGTTTTCCATGCCTAATTCTCTCTCTGGACTTCTCTTGTTCCTCTTCACTCTGAGGTCCCACTTTTCTGATGAGTAACTCCTTGCCTGGAACCACCTTTTCAGCAACATCTTTAGCCTTGTTTTATCACTCTTTAACTAATTTGACTCTCCAGACTCCTACTTTTTCACCTCTTCAACCTCCTTATCATTTACTTTCTCTTTCCAACTTCCCCATATATGTCATCTTCCCTGATAAAATTTTAAGCTTCTTGAGACAGGGACATTCTTGTTTTCTTGAATTTATATGCCCAGCATAGTGGCTATCACATAGTAATCACTATGAATCTACACTTTATTCATTGGGCTATAAATGAAAGGGTAAGGGGAAGGAAGGATAATTGAGAGAACAAGGTCTTGAATGGTATGGAAGGAGATGAAACCAGGGATACGAGTTTAGTCCTTAGTAAGAAACAGAATCATCTCTTCAGTTGAGATAGGAGAAAAGAAAGAGATAGAGGAACTTTTAGACAGGAATAACGTTAAGGAAACTCATGTTGAATAACCTTGGTAATAAAGCTGCAGCTGCTCAGAGTGAGGTAGCTGAGGGAATATGATGTTGGGAACTTGAGCAGAATAGAAAGAATTTAGGACAGTTAGTGTGGGCATTACAATAAGGGGCCAATTAGAAATTAACAAAAAGATTATTGAGCAGCATTAAAGGTCTAGCACAGGTTAGATAGCACAAATTTGGAATAGAGTCAATTAAATCATTATAAAAATGTATTTCACAATTATTTTTTTGACTTTTGGTCCAAGTCTTATTGATCAAGTTTGAACATGTGACTTTTGGTCCATCTTAAACAATGATTTCTTCCAACTGAATGGATCCAAAGTTCCCCATTTTGGGTGATTAGTTAAAATAACTCAAAACACTTATTTGAATGTTTTTCCATCTGGTGTTTTTCATAATATAAACACCAATTAATCAACAAATATTTATTAATTGTCTTCTATGCATAAGGCACTATGACATGACTCAAGACCTTTGGGAATAAATATAGTTAAAGCCTATTAGATTCATCATTAAAAAGGAAATATTTAGATGAAGAAAAATCTGGATAAACAATGCAAAACTGGAATTTATTTATAGTTGAACAGATTTTTGGATAGGCCATCAAAATGATTGGGTTAGGGGATGATTGTGATCTTGATGGGGATCAGATGTCTTGCAGATGTGGACTGGTTGTGAATTACCTGTCATTCTCTCAAATCTTTAGTTTTCAAATGCTCTACTCCTGGGCCATCTATGTTATCAAAAATCTTATGCACAATAGTCTCCCTTTTGGCTTAAACTGTTCTGTCTTTCTTTCTCCAAGTTCACAAATCTCATCTTCCAAATGCTTAAAATTTCATCTAAAGTCATGTTCTTCAGGAGAACTGGATTAGATTAAATCCTGGAGAGTCCCAGAAACAACTAAAGAAAATGGTGTGTTCACTGTTCCCTCTCATCAGAGCAATATATTTCAGAAGAGGATAAATGAAGACATTCTAGTTCAGGTTAGTTTTCACACTGTATTTGCATTCTCACACAAAGAACAAGTGTATGTTTCAGTATGATTGAATAATGGAAAGTATAGGACTGTGGTTTATATTCCTGGGAATGGATTTAAATTTGTATGAACTTGATACCTCTGAAAGCAATAATCAAAGGGAAACCACAATAATCATTTTCATTTGAAATGGCAAGAATGGAAACTCATTACATTCTGGTGAGTGTCTGAACAGGAAGTATGACAAGGCACAATATCGACTCCATTTTGAAAAGGAATTACTTAAAATACAGGGGAAAATGATTTGGGGATGTGCTATGCCAAAGGCGATAGTTTTCTATCAATACTCCCAGTTCTTTTCATGAAGGATGCCTTGGGATAGCAGAATGCTTTGGGACATACTCATGTATCTATAATAAACAAGATGTATTTTGGAAAAGTGGATCTGGGTTTTTGGCATCATCGGAATAGGGAGATCAAAGAAGTAGCTGGCATTAGAAGGATTTAGACACATTTGTCATAGGCAGCTGCTATGCTAATCTCATTTATGCAATTGTCAGCTGATAGGCTCTGATGAGCCAGCTTAGTGGGAAAATCATTATTCGATCCCCATTGTGATAAGTGCTATTTATTACTGTCAAATGGTATTAATGTTTGATTCAAAGATGGGCAGTGGGCACTGTCTACATGAAGTTCATCCATTCATGGTCAGTAGTGACAAAAGAAGCCGCTGAATTCCAGCCAAATGAACTTCATTTCTGGGAGGAAAAAAGAATAATGGATTTAATTTGCATATGTTTTAAAAGGGTAATGAAGTAATATGATGTTTATCTTGGTGGAAGAGTGGTAATTTTCCCTGGCAATATTCCAGCCTTGTTGGAACCATTGTACAACATTTACTGTTTGGTTGGTGTTGGTGTGTGTGTGTGTGTGTGTGTGTGTGTGTGTACTTCTTGAAGCAGCAGGTGCATGGTGGGGAAGAGAGGGACAAAAAATGAGCAATCTGTAATTCCATTTCTTCCCCTTCTTCCTTATTTTCTTTCTTCCTAGTTCCTTCTTCTCTTATTCTCCCTCTCATTTTCTTCTCCTTCCTTTTCCATTTTCCTCCTCCTTTCCTTTTGCCCTCTAATTCCCCCTTTCCTTATATTTTGCTTCCTTCTTCTCTTCCTCTTCTTTCACCAAAGTCCTCTTATTTCTCTTTCTCTTCCTCCTCTCCTTTCCTTAACCCCTAGAAATGTTTTTATAACCAAATCCCCTCTCTTTCCCTATGTGTTGGTGATATCTCTTGCTTTTTGCATTCTTTTTGTGACCTTTGAAATTTAATTATGTGCAATAACTAATTCATCACACTTTTGTGTGTGTGTGTGTGTGTGTGTGTGTGTATGTATGTCTCCCCAACTCCCCCTCTTGTTATGATTGGATTTGCTATTTCCACTCCATCTAAACTGATAAATGTGCCAGCTGGGTGTTTAGGAATGGGACATTTCTTCTAGTCAAGGAGAAGCTGGGAGATGGTTTAAGGATGATTGTTGTTAAAGGCTGGGAGATTTGTTCGTAGAATTTTGTTAAATTAACTGCACAACTGAGTTCTGAGTTGTTAGAGCTTATTCCTCCTGCTTGGAGCCTTTCATGAAGTGGTCTCTCTCCCAACAGACCTATGCTGCTTTATGCAGCTTTTGATTTTTTTGTGTCTGTGCCTGTGTTAAAAATACAGATAACCTAATTATAGCACATCTCTGGTTCCCAAATGCCTTCCTTAATGACTCATTAGTGCAGTGAGAACACTTCACATAGTTATGCTAAATAATATTCTGTTATGGGGACTTCATTTTTTTTCATGTTTGCTTTAAAATCCCTCTAGATTCAACACCTACTCTGACCATTTGGTTTTGTTGACTTTATACAATTACATTATAAGCTGGCTAATGTGTGGAGCTTTAACTTCTCTTCACATCCCAGTTGTAGTAGGAATTTCTTCTACTCAACTTATTTTGAGTGCCAATAAAGGAGTTGGATATGAAAAATTCACTCTGCAAATTGTGGACAGAGCATTAAAATATTTTCCCTTAGATTACAAGTATTGATTAAGTTGTGTACCACATCTTTATCTTATTGAACTAAAGTGTCCTATTCCTATCTTTGTTAAAAAACAAAACAAAACAAACAAAAAAAAACAGTTGGAGAGTAGCTATTGCTCTATTCATTGACCAGTTTATAATGTAATTATAGATAGTCAACAAACCAAAGTAACTAAAATAGGTGTTGAATCTAGAGGAATTTTAAAGCAAACATAAAAAATTAAGTCCCCTAACTCACTAATTATTGATACTCAGAATGCCCAGTAATCTAGACTTTCATGATATATCTAATTTTACTTTGTACTACACATATGCAGATATTTGTTATCTACCCAAATAGAATGTAAGCTCCTTGAGGGTATAGACTAGTTCACATTTGTCTTTGTTTTCCCGGCACCTAACACAGTGCCTGTTACAGGGTAAGTACTTAATAAATTGTGATGTTCTCTTTTTTTGTATAATATGATGGTTCTCTCTGGGAGCAAGTTTCTTGGGGAGGTTTTTGGAGGCAGCCTTAGTTTTGGTTCTGAGTAATAATCACCTGCTGATACAGCCAGCTGATAAAATCCAAACGTTTATTTCCTCCTTCCCAGTCTTGTCTCCTTGCCTGGGGCTGGGCAGCTTTTTGGAGAGCCTTTCAGACCAGCCTTGGTCTCAGTGGGGGAAGTGCAGGAGGCCAGCCACCATGGTGGTGTGAGATGAAGTGAATGAATCTGGTTTTGCCTCTGAGAGTGGGCTTCTTCTGAACTGACTCTCCTCCACTCTGAATCTTTTCAACAGAACCCTGCTGACTGAGCTCAGCTGTTTTTATGCTCTCTCAAAGGTTGATTCCTCCTCTAAGAGTGGGATTATGGGAGGTGTGAATTCACAAAGTTACAAAATTAACTTTGTGAATCTCCCATACTTGTGAATTCCAACGTGTGAGCTAATGTATGAACTCTCAAAGGTGGAAACCCAAGCACACAGCATTGCTTCCATCAATTCCAGTGAGTTATCACCTTGTTTCAAATTCTGGCTCATAACAATACATACTTATTGATTGATATTGATTGATATATTCCATCATAGGTCATCTACTTCAACACTTATCTCTTTGTTCTCCCACACACAGTTCATGCTTATGTGGTTCTTTCCATGCAATATTTTCTATGAAGCTAACAGTTGCTCATCCTGCTGATTCCAGTAAAATGCACACTTTCACTATTCCTTATGTATTCTCCATAATTCATATTGATTTTTCCATTGTCTGGAATCTAATTGCACTTATATATTTTTGAGCTTATATTTGTATTTTTAAAAAATGTATTTTCCCCTCACATTTAAAACAATTTTTATATTTGTTTTTAAAACTTTGAGTTCTAGATTCTCTTCTTTATCCCCATTCTCAGCCCTGACTGAGAAAGCCCAGATGAAGTTATACAAAACATTTTCATAAAAGTCATGTTGTGAGAGAACATAGATCTTCCCCCCTAAAAAAAAAATCCTCAAAAAATAAAGTTGAGAGAGAGAGACAGACAGACAAACAGACCGAGGGAGAGAGAGAGAGAGAGACAGTATGCTTTAATCTGTATTCAGACATAATCACTTCTTTCTCTGGGCATGAATTGAATTTTTCATCATAAAGTCCTTCAGAGTAGTCATGGATCACTGTATTGCTGAGAATAGCAAAGTCAATAACAGCTGATTACCCAAGAACATTACTTTTACTTTGTACATAGCACATTTCACTTTGAGTTCGTGGAGGACTTTCCAAATTTTTCTGAGATCATCCTGCTCATCATTTCCCACAGAACTGATCATATCCCATCATAACCACATATCACAATATATTCAGCTATTTTCCAATTGATGAGCATTCCCCCAGTTTCTAATTTTTTGCCCTGAGAGTTGTTATAAATATTTTTGTATATATAAGTCCTTTTCCTTTTTATTAATTTTTAAAAATTCATTCCTAGTAGCATTATTGTTAGGTTAAAGAATATGAATCATAGTTCATTTCTTTTGATCATTTATGAATGGTAGCATTGCTTTTATTTTTTAATAATTTTAAATACTTTTTAAATAAATAAAATGAATATGACTCAGTTCCTTTTATGTTTGAGAAATGAGACCTAATCAGAGAAAATTGCTTCAAAAATCTTTTTACAATTACTATTGCTAACTGTATTCTTCCCATTTATCCTATTTTCTCTCTCCTTTTATCCTGTCCCTCCTCAAGTGTATTGCTACTAACCACTCCCTTCCCCATTGTGTCCTATTTTCGATCACCCTCCCTGTTTCCTATATCCCATTCCCTTCCTACTTTCCTACAAAGTAAGATAGATTTGTATTTGAAAATCAAATTTTCTATTCCTCTCTGGTCTTTTCATCAGGAATGTTTGAAAATAGTGTATTTCATACTTTCTAGCTGTGTGATCCTGGGCAAGTCACTTGACCCCAGTTGCCTCAGGGAAAAAAACAAAACAAAACATTGTATTTCATTGAATGTTCCTGAACATTTTCCCTTGAAGAAGGATACTCGATTTTGCTGGGTAGTTGATTCTTGGTTGTAATCCTTCGTCCATGGCTCTGGAATATCATATTCCAAGTCCTCTAGTCCTTTGCTGTAGAAGCTGCTAAATCTTGTGTTATCTTGACTATGGCTTCACTATACTTGAATTGTTTCTTTTTGGATGCTTGCAGTTGTTTCTCCTTGACCTGGGAGTTCCAGAATTTGACTATAATATTCCTGGGAGTTTTCATTTTGGAATCTCTTACAGGAGGTGATTTGTGGGATCTCTCAATGTCTATTTTATCCTCTGGTTCTAGAATATCAGGACAGTCTTCCTTGATAATTTCTTGAAAGATGATGTCCAGGGTCTTTTTTTGATCATGACTTTCAGGTAGACTAATAATTTTAAAATAATCTCTGTTGGTTCTATTTTCTAAGTTAGTTACTTTCCCAATGAAATATTTTTCATTTTTTTCATTTTTTGGTTTTGCTTTATGTATTTGATTTCTCATAAAGTTATTAGGATCCATTTGATAAATTAAAATTTATAGGGAATTATTTTCCTCAGTGAGCTTTTGTACCTCCTTTCTCATTTGTCCAATTTTGCTTTTTAAGGCATTCTGCTCCTCATTAGCTTTTTGCATTTCCTTTTGCACAATTGTCAATTCTTTTCCTGATTTTCCCTCTGTCTCTCTTACTTGATTTTCAGAATCTCGTTTGAGCTTTTCCATGGCTTGAGCCCAATTTTCATTTTTCTTGGAGGCTTTGGATTTAGGAACTTTGACTTTATCTTCTTCTGAATGTGAGTTTTGATCTTTTTTGTCCCCAGAGTAACTTTCTATGGTCAGAATATTTTTCTGTTGGTCGCTCATTTTCCTATCCTGTTACTTGCCTTTTGACTCTTGGTTAGAGTAGGGCTCTGTTTCCATGGTGGAGGGTGCACTGTCCTAGGCTTCAGAGGTTTTGTGCAGCAGTTTGCATAGTTCCTTCTAGGCATCCAACCATAAGGATTCTTCTGCTCTGGAATTGTTAGGAGTGTCCCTGCCCCACGTAGTTGTAAGATCTAGTGTGCTAAAACAAAAATCCTTCCTCAGCGCTAATAAAGAGACTTCCTCTGAACTGAAGCCCCGGAAGCTGCCTGTGCCACCACTGCCCATGCCCACTCTTGCTTTGCTGGTTTTTCTCACTTTACTGACAAACCTTTCCTGCCAACCTTCCAAGTTGTCTTTGTGTCTCAGGGCTGAGAGGTCTGGAAGCCTGTAGTGCTGCTGCTGATTCAGATGCCCTGAGGCCATTTCTTGTTTTGCTGGCATGGGGCTGGGACTGGGACTGGGGCTGAGACTGTGCTAAATTGTCTTTGGCTGGAAAATGCTCTACTCTGTCTTTTAGTTTGTTCTTATGCTGCAAAATTTGTTTAATATTAAAAGGAATTTGTAGTAGGTTGGGGGAGAGGTCCAAGATTCCCTGCCTTTATTCTGCCTCTTGACTCTGCCTCCCTCTAATTGCATTTATAATCTATATTATGCACTTTTGCAGTGAATTTTATCAGAGAGCTCATTAATCACCAAATCCCAACTTCTTTATTTTCTAGATGAACAACCTGAAGTCCTGAGAGTTAAAGGGACTTGCTCAAAGTCCCTTGAATATCAAAAACTGGAGGCAAGATTTGAACCCAGGCTTTCTGATTTCAGAGCCAATCTTTTTGTTAAACAACATGATTGTCTGATATTGTATCTCCTTTTATCACCCACAGTGCAATGCTATTCACATAGCAGGCACTTAATGCACAGATAATGAATGATGAACTTATTTTGATCTTCCTGGAGATAGTTAAGACATTTTATGCTTCTTTTGATAATTCAGCCACATCTAGCACAGCAGTAGTCAAATAATAGGTACTTGATGCTACTTGACCTGGTTTTAATAACTTGGAATAAAAAAATTCAAAAAGGGAAACTTTTTAAAAGGAAGGCAGACCTCTTACCTACATTAAGCTTGCTTGATATAATGGTTGCAGTGGTGATGATGATGATGAGAAAATGGAATATGATGTTTTATCCCCTTTCAGTTCCAGCTACTTCACCAAATCTGCCAAATCTTACACCAACTTGTCAACAACAATAGAGGCAACTGTGAGGATAGCTCCTCACAGACATAACTATTCTTCTAAGCACTCCATGACAGTGGAGTGGTAACAAGTTTCAGTTGTTTTTGGCCTAATCCTTTCTGCCCCATACATTGGATTTCATGGGGATTATTTGAGAAGGGATAGGAAAAGAAGAGGGTGATAGGAAGAACTGGTAAGGTAAGGGCTGGAGCTAATGGATATACCTAAAATGTAGTGACAAGAGTTAGTAGATAAATTACTTGGCATTGGAGCATAGAAGGTAGTATGATATATTGAAGTCAAAATAATAATAACTAGTGTTCATAAAGTATTTTAGGATTTTCAAAGTATTTTGCATTTATTGTTTTTTTCTGATCCTCACAATAACCCTGTGAGGAAGGATTTCTTTTAGGTTCATACAGGGGTGGGTAGCTATGAACTTTTGATTTTTATTTTCCATGAGGAAATTGAAATACTGATCAATGTAGGTCAACATTTTCTCTGCAACTTATAGTCTTGAGAGTGTCTGGTACCCTGAGAAATTAAATTATAATCCAAGGGTGACATAATAAGTATGGGTCAGAGTCCTGTCTTAAACCCAAAGCCTCCTTACTTCCAGGCAAACTCTCTATCTACTATATCCTTATGGATGTTGTGGATGTAGGTCAGCATCCATGCAAAAACAATAGCTTATGAGCCCCCACCAATGTGTTCCTTTTACTAGTCAAATATGAAGCACATTGATTCACAACATAAGACATTTAATTGAGTCCCATGGTTAGATAATTAAGAATAAAGGTTTTTTCCCATACATACAGGAGTAGACTCTTGTATAGATAGATTAACACTTCATTACTAGTAGGGTAGGGGGCAAAAGCAGGGAATATGGGTCTGTATGATGAGGGACATGTATTGGAACTATATTTGGTTAAGGTATATTCAAATGTATATAACTCGAGCTTCTGATCCTTCAGAGATATAGATGCTTCCCTATGATGTCATTGAGCCTCTTTTTCTACTGAACTAGGGTTTTTTCCTACTCTTGTTTTTGCCTCATTCCTCTGCTAGATTCCACTGCTGCTGTCTGAATGAGAATGTTGCTGCTGCTCTCTGCTACCATCTGCTGGTCTCTAGCTATACCACAGATTCAGAGGGAGGGGTTTGACAACTTTTTTGCTTGATAGCCCAGGTGCCATCTTTAGTTCCTCTGTGAAATAATCCCTTCCCCATGTTGTACTCAATTAGCTAGTCTGAAACGCCTTGGGGAATTTAAAAATCTTTTTAATTAATGGTTTCTCCCCTTTTGTTTCTCAGAGAACCAGTCTCAATTCTTTTCTGAAACTTCTTTGAAGTTATATTCTCTTCCTAGGTTACTAGTTTGGGTCCCTTTCAATTCATCCCAGAGACTCCATTAAGCAAAATTCCAAAGACTCTGGCCTCACACCTCCTGGTTGCTATATAAAACAATGAGGGACCAAGATTGAAAAGGAACTAATGGTTTTTATTTTATTTTCCTGCCAGATGCAAAATTATTGATATGCCTATGTGTAATAAAATTTGTTTAGGAATATAGACACATATATATTTATATATGCATATATATTTCAGAAGCTTTTTCATCCAAAATACTTTAAAAAATGTTGATGTTTGAAAAAGAAAGCATCAATTATCTAACTTGTTAAAATATTTTCTTATAGTTACATTTTTAAACATTAATTTAAAAATTTCTTGATTTTCAAATCTTTTTCTCTTCCATCTTCATCTCCCAGTTCCCTGAGATAGTACACAATTTGATACTAATTATGCAAAAAATGACTATATTGAATGAAGACACAGACTCCAAGCGGGAAAAAACAAGAAAAATACATAAAGTGAAAAATAGGATGCTTTGACCTACATTCATACTCTACCATTTATTTCTCTGGAGGTCGATAGCATTTTTCATCATGAGTCCTTTAGGAATTGTTTTAGATTATTGTATTGTTGAAAAAAGCTGTCATTCATAGTTGATCATTATACACTATTGTTATTACTGTGTACAATGTTCTGTTTCTGCTCACTTTACTTTGCATCAGTTCATATGAATCTTTTAGATTTTTCTGAAATCTGTTTGCTCACCATTTCTTATAGCACAGTAATATTCTTTTACAATCATATACCGCAACTTGTTTAGCCATTCCCTAGTTGATGGGCATCCCCTCCATCTCCACTTCTTTGTCATCATTAAAATAGCTACTATAAATATTTTTGTACAAGTAAGTCTTTTCTCTCCTCACCTTTTTATCTTTTGGAATATAGATGTATTAGTGATATTGCTGGATCAAAGGTTATGCATAGTTTTATTGTCCTTTGGTCATAGTTCCAAATTGCTCTCTAGAAGGTTTGGATCGGTTTGCAACTCCATTAACAAAAGCATCAATTATGTGGAAAATTTATGTGCTACACTTTAATTTTATGTGCTTATATTTGATGTATAAAATTGTACTATATTATTACCAATATTAATTTGCAGCAGTAGCAATGACCACTTCTATACCTCATTGCTTAATATACCATCATATGATTCCTAACGTAGAGAACTTCTTTTTTTGTAAACTCTTCTATACTCTACTGTTCATTTTTATATGATTGGTTGATATTCTTTTCTTTCTTTTTTAAAAGTATCCCTATCATTACTTCTTCTTTACTTTCCAGATATTCCCCTATTGAAAAAAAATAAAAACACTCTCTTTTAAATAAATATAGCCCAGCAAAATAAATTTATTCATTTGCCATGCTTGAAAATGCATTTTTCATTCTTTACTTCTAGTCCATCACTTTTATGCCAAGAGATGGGAAATAGAGCTCATCATTAGTCTTCTGGAATAATGACTGATTATTTCATTGATTGTAGTTCTTAAAACTTTCAATTGTTTTTCCTTATGGTATTGTAGTTCCATAAATTGTTCTTCTGGTTCCGCTCATTTCAGTCTTCCCAGGTTTCTCTGAATCCATTCTTTTTGTTGTTTCTTATCCATTAATTCATAAACCATAAGAAATTCCACAAGTGATAGCTATCCCTTATTTCTACTTTTTTGCTATTATAATTTTTTTGCACTTATGGATTCCTCCCCCCCTCTGTTTTTGATCCTTTGGGAGCATAAGGTCAATAGTGGTATCACTAGTTCAATTTTGGATATACTTTTAAATTGCTTTTCTGAACTTCTAGACCATTTAACAGATCTACAATCCAATATGTTTCATGACTTCCTGTTTCTCCATTTTAAAACCTATTTCCATTTGAATTATTCACAGAGTTAATTGTCTTGACTGATTTCTCTCTTAAACCCATAGGGACTCAATCAAATTTTATTTGTCACAAGTTTAGACCTTTGACAGCACAGACTTGTTGTTGAATGGTAGATTCTAGACAGATCCATGGGTCTGAGTAGAAACCATATATTTAAAAATAGGAAAAAGACCACTGGTTAGCAATTTGAGGGATAGAAAAGGCAGACCCATGAACTCAAACAGAGGTCTGAATTCAAGAGATTCATTTTATTTAATTAGGAATTTTACTTGTGACCAGATAAATCATAGTCTTCATGATTTGGAATGTAATGGGTAGCTAATATTTTGGCTCCTTCGCCATATTTATAGTCCTATGCCAGAACACCATACTGTAGCAGTTAATAAAGAATAAATTTAAGGAGAACAAAATTATACCACATTATAACTGACACTTCTTAGGATTAATTTTACAACTTGTGATTTTAATTTTGGTTGAAATGTATTTAAAATTATCTCTTGTCAGACTCTCCTATTAAGCATAATGAAACTTGATGATATTCTAATAACATTAAACTGTTTTGGTAGTTGCTAAGGTTGGTATGAAAAGACTATTCAAGCTAAAAAATAGTGTATCATTTTGAAAGAAAATGTTCCAAGAGCTGTAAGGAAGATGAGTATTTCATTCATCTCACACATTACATTATCTCTCAGACCAGTGGGTAATTTAGGAGATATTCTACATGTTGGAAGAGATCACATGAAATTAATAGGCAAAGAAATCAAGGACATTTGGGAAAGGAGGAGATCAGGAAGAAAAAGATCACTTTCTGTCTCTTTACAGCTAATAGCTGTTTCTTGTTAATGTCAATACAGTATTAGGAATCATGAAAAATGTTGCATTCCAAGAACTTGCTAATAGGGTGAATAATATTTTTTGAGTCATTACATTAAAAAATAAGACCTTGATTTTTCTCATCTTTGATCCAGATCTCAATCCCAATGGTACCATTTTCTGAACTCAGTAGTGGCCAGCCTTTTTGAAGTATAATATCAAATGGCTTTAGAATTATACAGTAAGCATTTGTTGAATTTGAATTTTTATGGTATGATCCAGCAGTTCAATGTCAATCTCTCCCCCAGTTCTCATATCTTCACTCCATATTTAGAGCTGAAGGAATCTCCAAGGTTATTTATTCTGTGTTTCATTTTATAGGTGGTATACTGAGGCAAGAGATCTTTAGTTGCTTGTCTAAGGTCACATAAGTAATAAAGAAATAAGTTGGTTCCTGTTCTGACTTGAAATTATTATTCTCTTCTACTATATCATGTAATAACTACTTTGGTGATGAGGATCAAGCCCCAAACTTGATGATGGGGTTTTAAATGAAAAATGACACTCCTTGTTTTTAAGCAATTTAACAACAGCAGCAGTGATAGCAGAGGTATAAATGTAGGGCTGTAAGAGTCACAAAGTGAGGGGAGGATTATGGGAAGATGGCAAAGTAGGCCAGAAAATTTCAAGCTCTCCAGATTTCCCTGAGAAACAGAACAAATTTGTGCCTCAGAGCAAACATAGACTGGTGGAAAAAAAAAAAAAGAGATAGAAGAGGTGGGGCAGAACAGGGGTCCTTCTGAGATAACTCTGAAGACTGGAAAAAAGAACCCAGGCTCAGATTAACCAGTCTGAATTGCAAACACCTCTGGACTAGCTCTGCAAAACACCAAGTAGGGATCCCTGGGGTGAGCTGGGTTTGGCTGGAGCCTCAGCCCAAACCACAGGAACTTTCACCTCCTGGGGAGCATGGGGAAGCAGGGGACTGAGTCTGGGAAGAATAAGTAAATCTTTCCTGATTAGGAACACCAGCCCCATCTATTCTTCAAAGACACAGCCTAGATGAGAAGGAATCAGTCCACCAGGTGACTATGGAAGCAGTCGAGCAGGGATGGGACTGGCTGTGGGCACTTGCAGGAGGGTACAGCTTTTGATTTGGGGCTCCAGGTTAGAGAGAAAGCTGAAGCAAAGCTAAGATGCTGTCTCCCACATTCTAGGATTAGAGATGTTTACACTAATATTCTTATTTTTTTAAAAAAATGAACAGGCAAAGAAGAAAGAAACCCAACTATAGAAACTTACTATGGGACTAGGGAAGATGGGGTTCATTTTTACAGGACAACAGTGAAGTAAAAAAAAATCTTTTCTACCCCCAAAGAGAAATGTTAAATGGCTACCTATCTGGAAAGAATTTATAAAAGAACTCAGAAAAGACTTCAGAAATCAAGTGAGAGAGAGAGCTCTGAAATCAGGATGACCTGAGTTCAAATTTGACCTCAGCCACTTAACACTTTCTAGCTGTATGATCCTAGGCAAGTCACTTAACTTCAATTGCCTCAGCCAAAAAAAAAAAAAAATCAAGTTAGAGAGTGAGGGAAAAACTTTTTCAAAAACATCCAAGAAAAACAAGAAAATTGTGAAAAAAAAGTTAACCAACTAGATCTTAAAGAAAAAAAATAATTCTTTGAAAATTAGAACTGGGCAAAAGAAAGCCAGCCAAGTTATAAGAGACCAATAAATAACAAAACAAAATCTAAAGAATGAATATATAGAATAGAATGTGAAACATCTCTTAAAAACCCCAACAGATTTAGAGAATGGATCAAGAAGAGAAAATATAATAATTAGATTACCTGAAAGCTGTGACCAAAAATGAACCTTGACAAAATAACGTAAGAAAATTGTCCTGGAATGATAGAACAGGAGGGAAAAGTAGAAATAGAAAAAAAAATCTACCAATCACCACCTCAAGAATATCTTTTGTGAAAAATACATAAGAATATAATGCCAAATTTAAAAATTCTTAAGATCCAAGAAAAAATTTTGCAAAACCAAACAACAAAAAACCAATTCAAATATGCTTGAGCTACAATTAGAATTGTACAGGATTTATCAGCAGCCATGATAAAAGACTGCAGGTTCTAGAATAAGATGTACTAGCAATCAAAAGAACTAGGCTTTTGATTTGATAAAATCCAACATCCATTCCTATTAAAACTACTTGAGAGTGTAGGAATAAATGGACTTTTCCTTAAAATAATCAGTAGCATCTATTTAAAACCATCAGTAAGCATCATATGTAATGGGGAGAAACTGCAACCATTCCCAGTAAGATCAGGAGTGAAACAAGGTTGCCCACTTTCGCTGTTACTATTTAATATTGTATTAGAAATGCTAGCTTTGGCAATAAAGTTGAGAAAGAGATTAAAGGAATAAGAATAGGCAATGAGGAAACCAAATTATCACTTTTTGCTGATGTTATGATGGTATACTTAGAAAACCCCAGAGATTCTACTAAAAAGTTATTAGAAAGAATCCACACCTTTAGCAAAGTTGCAGGATACAAAATAAACCCACATAAGTTATTGTTATATATCACTAACAAAACCCAACAGTTAGAGTTACAAAGAGAAATTCCATTTAAAGTAACTACCAATAAACAGTATAAAATATTGGGGAATCTATCTGCCAAGGGAAAATCAGAAA
The DNA here is from genome assembly GCF_902635505.1 of Sarcophilus harrisii. Lineage (NCBI taxonomy): Eukaryota > Metazoa > Chordata > Mammalia > Dasyuromorphia > Dasyuridae > Sarcophilus > Sarcophilus harrisii. Next base: position 469,568,326 of record NC_045427.1, on the reverse strand, counting down.
CTTTGTGAGCAAAACTACAAAACACTTTCCACACAAATTAAGTCTGATCTAACCAACTGAAAAAATATTAAATGCTCTTGGATTGGGTGAGCAAATATAATAAAGATGACAATACTACCTAAACTAATCTATTTATTTAGTGCTATACCAATCAGACTCCCAAAAACTATTTTGATGACCTAGAAAAATAACAACAAAGTTCATATGGAAAACAAAGGTCAAGAATTCCAAGGAATTAATGAAAAAAATCAAATGAAGGTGGCCTAGCTGTACCAGATCTAAAATTATATTATAAAGCAGTGGTTACCAAAACCATCTGGTATTGGCTAAGAAATAGACTAGTTGATCAATGGAATAGGTTAGGTTCAAAGGACAAAACAGCCAATAACTTTAATAATCTAGTGTTTGACAAACCCCCAGTTTTTGGGATATTTGACAAAAATTGCTGGGAAAATTGGAAATTAGTATGGCAGAAACTAGGCATTGACCCACACTTAATAACATACATCAAGATAAAGTCAAAATGGGTTCATGATCTAGGTATAAAGAATGAGATTATAAATAAATTGGAAGGGCATAGGATAGTTTACCTCTCAGACCTGTGGAAGAAGAATGAATCTATGACCAAAGAAGAACTAGAGGTCACTATTGACTACAAAATAGAAAATTTTGATTATTTCAAATTGAAAAATTTTTGTACAAACAAAACTAATGTAGGCAAGATTAAAAGGGAAACAATAACCTGGGAAAACATTTTTACAGTCAAAGGTTCTGATAAAGGCCTCATTTCCAAAATATATAGAGAATTGACTCTAATTTATAAGAAATCAAGCCATTTTCCAATTGATAAATGGTCAAAGGAATGAACAGACAATTTGACAAAGAAATTAAACATTTCTAGCCATATGAAAATATGCCCAAGTCATTATTAATCAAGGAAAATGCAAATTAAGACAACTCTGAGATACCACTACAACCTGTCAGATGGCTAGAAGACAAGAAAGATAATGCAAGTTGGAGGGGATGTGGAAATAGGGAAAATTGTTGGTGAATTGAATAATCCAGCCATTCTGGGAGAGCAATTTAACTATGCTCGTTATCAAACATGCCTGCCCTTTGATCCAGAGTTACTACTTGATACCCCAAAGAGATACTAAAGAAGGGAAAGGGACCGTATGTGCCAAATGTTTGTGGCAGCCCTGTTTGTGTGGCAAAGTGAAAATGAATGGATGCCCACAATTGAGAATGGTTGAGTAAATTGTGGTATATGAATGTTATGGAATATTATTGTTCTGTAAGAAATAACCAGCAGGACGAATACAGAGGATTAGAGACTTTAATGAACTGATGCTGAGAGAATGAGAGAACAGGAGATCATTATATACCTCAACAACGATACTGTATGAGGATGTATTCTGATGGAAGTGGATTTCTTCAACAAAGAAAAGATCTAACTTAGTTTCAGTTGATCAAGGATGGACAGAAGCAGCTACACCCAAAGAAAGAACACTGGGAAATGAATGTAAACTGTTTGCATTTTTGTTTTTTTTCCTGGGTTATTTTTATCTTCTGAATCCAATTCTCCCTGAGCAACAAGAGAACTGTTCGGTTCTGCACACATATATTGTATCTAGGATACACTGTGACATATTTAACTTGTATAGGAGTGCTTGCCATCTGGGGGGGGGTGAAGGGAGGGAGGGGAAAAGTCAGAACAGAAGTGAGTGCAAGGATAATGTTGTAAAAAAAATTACATAGCCATGGGCTCTGTCAATAAAAAGTTATTAAAAAAAAAAAAAGAACTAGGCTTTTGGCCAAAATGATCCTATCCAGCAAAATTATCCATAATATTGAATGAAATAATGGATATTTAATTAACTTGCAGATTTTCAGGATTTTTCTCGATCAAATCTGAACTTAATAGAAAATTTAACATTTAAGAATCAAGATCAAAGATTAATTTCAAGAAACTCAACATGGACAAATTATTTATTGTTGTACATGGAAATATATACCACATATTTAAGATTGTTATCAATAATTGGGTAGCTCAACAGAGATTGGGCAGAGTTGAATATGATATGATTTTAAAAAGCTATATTATCCAGGAAAAGGCAAAAATAGTAATTATGTTTTTTTTTTTATTTAATAGCCTTTTATTTACAGGATATATGCATGGGTAACTTTACAGCATTAACAATTGCCAAACCTCTTGTTCCAATTTTTCACCTCTTACCCCCCACCCCTCCCTAGATGGCAGGATGACCAGTAGATGTTAAATATATTAAAATATAAATTAGATAAAATAAGTATACATGACTAAATGTTATTTTGCTGTACAAAAGAATCAGACTTAAATATTGTACAATTAGCTTGTGAAGGAAATAAAAATGCAGGTGTGATAAATATAGGGATTGGGAATTCAATGTAATGGTTTTTAGTCATCTCCCAGAGTTCTTTTCTGGGCATAGTGGTTCAGTTAATTACTGCTCCATTAGAAATGATTTGGTTGATCTTGTTGTGAGGATGGCCTGGTCCATCAGAACTGGTCATCATATAGTATCGTTGTTGAAGTATATAATGATCTCCTGGTCCTGCTCATTTCACTCAGCATGTTTGTGTAAGTCCTCCAGGCCTTTCTGAAATTATCCTGTTGGTCATTTCTTACAGAACAGTAATATTCCATAATATTATAACCACAATTTATTCAGCATTCCCCAACTGATGGACATCCATTCAGTTTCCAGTTTTTAGCCACTACAAAGGGCTGCCACAAACATTCGTGCACATACAGGTCCCTTTCCCTTCTTTTATAATCTCTTTGGATATAATCCAGTAGTAACACTTGGATCAAAGGGTATGCACAGTTTGATAACTTTTGAGCATATTCCAAACTATTTCTCAAAATGGTTGGATTCGTTCACAACTCCACCAACAATGCATCAATGTCCCAGTTTTCCGCATCCCTCCAACAATCATCATTATTTTTCCTGTCATCTTAGCCAATCTGAATATGTGTGTAGTGGTATCTTAGAGTTGTCTTAATTTGCATTTCCTGATTAATAATGACTTGGAGCATCTTTTCATATGACTAGAAATAGTTTCCAATTTCTTCATCTGAGAATTGTCTGTTCATATCCTTTGACCATTTTTCAATTGGGGAATGGCTTGAATTTTTATAAATTAGAGTTAATTCTCTATATATTTTGGAAATGAGGCTTTATCAGGACCTTTGACTGTAAAATATTTTCCCAGTTTATTGCTTCCTTCTAATCTTTGTCTGCATTAGTTTTGTTTGTACAAAAACTTTTTCAGTTTGGTATAGTCGAAATTTTCTATTTTGTGACATAATGATCTCTAGTTCTTGCTTTGGTCATAAAGACCTTCCCTTCCACAGGTCTGAGAGGTAAACTATCCTGTGTTCCTTAATTTATTAATAATTTCATTCTTTATGCCTAGGTCATGAACCCATTTTGACCTTATTTTTGTGTACGGTTAAATATGAATCAATGCCTAGTTTCTGCTATATTAGTTTCAATTTTCCAGCAATTTTTATCAAACAGTAAGTTCTTATCCCAAAAGCTGGGATCTTTGGGTTTGTCAAAGACTAGGTTGCTATATTTGTTGACTGTTTTATCCCTTGAACCTAATTTATTCCACTGATCCAATCTATTCCTTAGCCAATACTAAATAGTTTTGCAACTGTGCTCTATAATAATAATTTTAGATCTGGTACAGCTGCCACCTTCATTTGATTTTTTTTTCATCAATTCCTTGAAATTCTTGACCTTTGTTTTTCCATATGAACTTTGTTGTTATTTTTCTAGGTCATTAAAATAGTTTTTGGGACTCTGATTGGTATAGGCAAATAAATAGATTAGTTTAGGTAATATTGTCATCTTTATTATATTTGTTTTGCCTATCCAAGAGCATTTAATATTTTTCCAATTGGTTAGATCAGACTTAATTTGTGTGAAAAGTGGTCTGTAATTTTGCTCATAAAGTTTCTGATTTTCCTTGCAGATAGATTCCTAAATATTTTATATTATCAGTAGTTACTTTAAATGAATTTCTTTTGTAATCTGACTGTTGGGTTAGTGATATAAGAATGCTGATGACTTATGTGGGTTTATTTTATAACCAGCAACTTTGCTAAAGTTGTGGATTATTTCTAACAACTTTTTAGCAGAATCTCTGGGGTTCTCTAAGTATACCATCATGTCATCGGCAAAGAGTGATAATTTGGTTTCAATAGTAATTATGTTATGCAAATATAATGTGCAGAGGAAGAACCGCTATAGAGGCATTAGATGGTGGAAGAGGACTCCTAGTTCTGAAAATCTACTCACATTGGGAATGGATTAAATAGGGAACACTACATATAGATACCATGAGGGATATAGCACCCTCCAAAATCTATAAAGAAATATAGGGGGATGGAATAGAATAAATGGGTATATAGAAAATTTATAAATTTATGGCAGTGGAACAAGGTGTGTAGATTAATGGGAAAGGGATAAAGGGGGGAAGGATTGCATAGGATAAGGTGGGGTACAGAAAGATGTTTAGATTAATGTGAGTGACTTAAAGTATGTAGATTAATGGGAATGGGATAAAGAGAAAAGGGTAGAGGGAGAAGATAAGGGAGGGATTGATGGATGGATGGAGGTTAAGTAATAGCAAAGCAAGTTAAAGAGCAGAATTAAAGTAGAAGAACTAGCAGAGATAGGAAATAAGAGATATACTCCTAATTCTTATTGTAAAATTTCTGTAATATTACAGAAATTTTACAATAAGAATTAGGAGTAGAATTTATTAGCCAAAAAGAGTAATTATTGTCTTAGACAAAGACAAATGTAAAGATTCAGTCAAGAGAGAAATTTACATTATATGTCAGCCATATTAATATTGTTTTAGATGCATGTTTATATACAGTAAATGCATGTGTATGTATGCATCTGAATATATGTAGGTATGTATGCATGTAGGTCTATATGTATGTGTGTCTATAGACATATATTTATATGTATGTATATATATATATATATATATGTATGTATATATGGGTCTGTGGGTGTGGATATATATCTCTGTGCTTAACTGTAGCCTGCTTGGGGAAGGTGAAGGAGATGAAAAGGGAAAAAAGAATAAAGTAAAAAGTGCACAGCAGAGAACAAAGATACAAACCTACAAGGAAACAACAACAAAAAAAGATGGACACTCATGAATATAATTTCTTCCCTTATTATTAAATATGCTCTCTTGAAATGGAAATTTACTGTCATATATATTTTAAATCCTCCCTGATGTTCTTCTGGGTACATGACAGTGGGTTTTTTTTTTAATTTAAAATTTCCCTTTTTGTCTTTCTTTTTAAAATTCTTTTTCTTATTTTGTATTTAGTATAAGAAATAAATTTTTAAAAAGAGTTGCAAAATGATTTAAGGAGTTTTTTGGAGATTACTCATACAAAGAAATAAATGAAATAATAGTTAGAATTTAATAAAAGTAAAATAATCTTGTCAGCAAGAATATTCATCCTTCCACTGGTGGATTTGAGACTAATCATAATCTGACTTATAGGCAAAATCAGCTTATCATCAGAGAGGAAGTGACCAAAGCACTTTGTGTATGGATGTTTGATAGATATAGCTATATGAGTCTCCTTAGTCTTTCCTTAAGCATTCATTTTTATATAATTCCTCATTGTGCTGGCCCAATGGAAAGGAAGTAAAGAGATAATGATTAGCTACTGTTGCATGTATCTATCCAAAGTATCTTGCATAGTTTAATATAACTTTTCCTGAACAGAGAAGTCTTTTCTCTAGGAAGATAAATCTGTAATTACATGAAAACTGATATAAAACCCAAGTTTCAATCTCTAAAGGTGTTTGTACTGAGACTGAGGGCTATCGTTCTAGAGGCCTTTTCACAGTACTATGTAATATATCTAGGAACTTGTCCTCTTCATTACTACCTTTCCCTTTTACATCTTTAATCTCTGTTCTCTATAGTTCTTCTCTGGACTATAAAATACTTGATTTTTTCTGCCTATTAAAAAAAAAATACTTCCCCAACCCTGCTATCCTTTTAAGCTATCACTTTAGTTCTTTTCTCTTATAATTTCTAAGCATAAACAATCTACACTTCCTATCTTTGTTTTTTTCTCACCTATTGATTCCCCTGCTGATCTTATAGCTATTCTCCCTTTCAAAAACTTCTCTTTATAAAGTCACCAATAACCTAGTTGCCATCTTATTAGTAAATCCAGGATGAGTTCTGGTGAACAGTAGTTAGACTGGGCATCACCTATAGTGGGGGAAGCTAAATGCAGAAGTTCTGAATGGAAATACTGAAGCCATGAAAATGGAAAATGGAACTCGGCAACAGCAGTCCAGAAAATTGAAGTCATTATAAGTGCCTGATGACTCTATCCAAGAGTGTACATGTGGATGGAGCCTGACCCTGACTCAAAAACCTAAATTGGAACTGAGAGTGGAGATATGAAAAAACACAATGAGAAAATGAAGACTATTAACAAGTAAAGAGAATCTAGAGAGGTAAACACAGAAGAATGTAACCACAATAACTGTAGTTTTAGAGAAGAAAAAATGGGTTGGCTCAAAGAAAACAAGAGTATCTGATATAAATGAAGCAAGAAATATTAAAAAAAATGAATTGTAAGTAAAATAAGACCCTTAGAGGAAAGATCAGAAGGATAGTAGATAAAAAGGTTAAAAATGGTTAAAAACCTTACAGTAATACTGGGCTCCATGAAAATTTAAAAGACTATACAGAACTAAATGACTCCATGCTACCAAAAATATTAAAATAAAATAAACTTTTGAAAAAATAGAAGAAAATGTAAGTTATCTACAAGGAGAAACAATTGACTTGAAGTCCAGGTCAAGGAAGACAATTTGATAATAATCATATTTCATGAAAATCATGACAAAAAAAGCTTAGATATAATTTTTCAAGAATTATAAATGAAAACTGTTTAGATTCACTGGAACTATGGGGCAAATTGAAAAGAAAAGAATTCACTGAGACTTTCATGAAAGAAACCTCATCAACATGAGAACTCTAAGGACTGTCATACCCTAAATCCAGAGTTCAAAGAGAATATTCTAGAAGCATTTAGAAAGCATTCAAGAATCAAGGAATAAGTATTATGCAAAATATGACATTAACTCCTTAAAAAAGAGAAGAATATTAGAATCAACTATCTCAAAAGTCAAAAGATAAAAGCAAACATCTAACAATATCTTACTCTGAAGTAGTGATCATAATTTTCAGAGAGACAAATGAATCTTTAATAGTATAGAAAAGTTTCAAGCATTCCTGATGAAAAGATTAGAGCTGAAAGTAACTCTGAATGGAAAAACAATAGAGTTTAGAGAAACCTAGAAAGGCACATACATTTGAGCAATCAGAAGAGATTAAACAATGCTGAAGCATCTATATTCTAATAGCTGGAGAAGAAGCAAGTGTTTCTTCAAAAAGCCTTCAAGGGTCACCAAAGACAGCAAAACTATAGTACTTGGGGATTTCAAAACCTAGACAAATCTAAAAAAAATAAAGAAAAAAATTAAAAATCTGATTGGAACTTGGGTAGAAAATGTAAATTTATGGCAATTATTGAGTGAAAATATAAAGAAATGTTCTCAGATTTATGTAATAATAATAGGTAATGTTCACATGGTACTTTAAATTAGCAAAATGTTTTACAAGTATTAACTCATTTTATGCTCACAACAACCCAAGAAGTTAGGTGTTATCATTATCCCCATTTTGCAGATAAGGAAACAGAGATACAGAAGTGAAATTATTTGCCTGAGACCACATGTTTAGTAAGTGTCTAAAGGATTTGAGTTTAAAATATTCCTGATTCTATCTCTACACACTTGACTATCTGGCAGTCTACAAAAAGTGGCTGGTGTACTAGGGTATAAAACCTTATAAACAAAGAAAACTAAATGTATCTTTTACTATGATACAATAAAATTATAATCAACAAAGGACATTTTAAGATATAATTGTAATTTAGAGACTAAATAATTTAATCCCAAAGAATTTATGAGTCAAAGAATCTTAGAAATAATAGACAATTTCATTCAAGAAGGTGATAATAGTGAGACTGTATAACAATAGTTTTGTGTTATACTCAAATCAATTATGAGGAAATATAAATCATCAACAAAGGAGAAAAAACAAATCAATGAATGGGGCATTCAACTAAAGAAAACAATAGAAAAGTAACAAAGAAACCCCAACTGAACATAAAAACAGAAATATTGAAAATTGAAAAGAGATAATAACATTAAAATTTTAGATCCATTAAATTAATAAACACAAAAAGATCTATTTTTGCAATGTAATAGGCTAAAGAAAACATTCATTAATATTAGTGGTTAAAAATAGAAAGCAAAAATCAAATGAGCACTTTCAAGAAAAAAATTCATAAATATAAAGAAATAAAAAAATATTTTTTGAACAATTAGTGCCAAAAATTGATATTTTAAGGGAAATAGATAAATAGTTTGTAGAATATGAAATATCACATTAACAGAATAAGTAATTGAGAATTTAAATACCTCAATTTCCAGAAAAAAAATTTAACAACAATTGAGATGAACTTTCAGAGGGAAAAAAAATCCCAGATAGATTTACAAGTAAAGTTTGTCAAACATTGAAAGAATAACTAATTTTAATATTGAACAAAACATGTATCAAAATAAGCAAACAAGGAGGTAGCCTAATTGTAAAAGGATGAAACTCTGAGTTGATTGCACTGGAATCAGACAATTGAGCATTTAAGGCTAATTATCGATTGGACAATACTTTATTAGCATAGGCTTGGAAAATGGCCCTTCCCACTATTCTGTGCTCACTAGATCTTTTGGTGTATACACAGAATTGTAGGAGGGATTAGGGGGTGGAGTAAGACAAGCCAGAGTCACTTTGGTGGTAGAGGAGGAGAAGGGAGGTCGTGGAAATCCTGCTTCCATCCAATTCACTTCTACCCCTAAAGACCAACAATAAAGACCAAGGACTTTTGCTTATCCGGACTCCAGCTGATTCTAAGGTATCCAGGGTGTTAACTCGGTCTTCACACCTAATTCCTTTTATGATTCAAATATGATTTTGTACCTAAACCATGAGTATTCTTATAATATGTTAAATAAAATATCAAAGAGGCTATTGTAATTTATTAACAAGTTTATTTACCATGAACAGGAATTCAGCATTAGTACAATATCAAGAAATCTAGAATTATGGCAAAAAAATTAAAATCATATGATTATATTTATGGGTGATGACAAAGTTTTTTAGAAATTTAGTACCATCTTTTGTTAAAACTACTAAAAATCATAGGAATACATATGTTGCTTTTTAATATGATAAATAGTATATATCTAAACCTAAAAGCTAGTATCATCTGTAATAGAAAAATGCTTACCAGTAAGATAAGTAATAAAGCAAAAGTGCCAACTATAATCATAATTATTTTATATATTTCTAAGAATACCAGTTATAAAAATGAGACTAGAAAAAAGAAATTGAGAGAAAAAGCATAGGCAAAGAGATGTTCTACTTAGAGAACCTTTGAGATTCACTGAAAAATGTATTGAAACAATATTTACAGCATAGTCATAGGATATAAAGTAAATCCCACAAATCATCAGTCTTTCTATATATTACAAATGAAATCTTACAGAAAAAGAAAGCAAGAGAAATTCCATTCATGATGTGACAGGGGACTAGTGAACCCCAGATTTTATGAGCATATACAGCATTCTAGTTTGATGTAATTGCCATGTGAAGTACAAGGCATGTATTTTCATGACTATGATCACTTAGTAATCACTTGGTAAAGGAACATACTTATAATTGGTTCTTGAGCTAGAATTGGTTGTACATTTCAGATGTACTAACTGGCTAAAGTTCTTTCTGTTTTCTGTTTACCTAGTTCAACTGAGAAAGATATAAGCTTGTAAGCTTTTGGGTAGGGAGAGCTCTTTGGCCTGCCAACCTGGGAATGAACAAATTATGGTATTTTAATTTAATGGAAAATTATTTTGCTATTAAACATGAGAAAATGGATAGATTCAAAGAAATTTGGGAAGACTCATGAAATAATCAAGAGTATGATGAGCAAAACTAGAATAATTTATTCAATAGCAACGATATTATAAAGAGAAATGACAGTGAAAGAATTAAGAACTCTAATATCATTAGACTATGACTCATGAAGAACAATTTTGAATTAGGATTTCCACCTTTTGAAATAAAAGGTACAAAACGAGACATCTTTTTGAACCTAGTCAATATGTAGATCTATTTTGCTTTGTTATACTAACTTGTTTAGAGGGAGGATTTTGGTAAGAAAGGAGAAAAGGAGATTTTGATGCCAAAAAAGAGAAGGAAAGAAAAAAGAGAATGTCAATGAAACATTTATGGAAATTGCTCAGAAGATACATAAGGCTGTGTTGAAGGTAATATAATAAAATGGCATAGATTTGGAATTAATGTCTTGAATTAATAATATACTTTGCCCCAATAGTATTTTATTTTTCCAAATACATGTAAAGATACTTTGCATTATTCATTTTTGTAGGACTTTGTGTTCCAAATTTTTCTCCCTTTTTTATTTCTTCCCCAAGATAGCACGTAATTTGATGTAGGTTAAATGTGTGCAGTTCCTTTAAGCATATTTCCATATTTGTCATGTAATGCTAGAAAAATCAGATGAAAAGGAAAAACATGAGAAAGAAAATAAGCAAACAGAAAAAAGTGAAAATACTATTCTTTGATTTACATTCAGTCTCCATAGTTCTTGCTTTGGGTGCAGATGGCATTTTCCATGTCAAGTCTATTAGAATTGCCTTGAATCACCACATTGCTAAAAAAAAACCAAGTTGATCACAGCTGGTAATCACATAATCTTGTTGCTTGCACAATGTTGTTTTGGTTCTATTCACTTCACTTAGCATCAGTTCATGTAAGTCTCTTCAGGCCTTTCTGAAACCAGCCTGCTCAACATTTCTTATAGAGCAATAATATTCCATTACATTCATATATCATAACTTGTTCATTCCCCATATGAGGGGCATCCACACAATTTCCAATTATTTTTTAAAATTTATTTTTATTAAATCTTTTTAATTTTTAAAATATATGTATGGATAATTTTTCAGCATTAACCTTTGAAACATCTTGTGTTTGAATATCCCCCCTTCTCCCCTTCCCCTCCCCTAGATGGCAAGTAATTCAATATATATTAAACATGATAAAATAAATGTTAAATCCCATGTCTGCATACATATTTATACAATTATCTTTCTGTACAAGAAAAATCAAATCAAAAAGAAAAAATGAGAAAGAAAATAAACCTCAAGCAAACAACAACAAAAAGAGTAAAAATCCTATGCTGTGAACCACATTCAGTTCCCACAGTCCTTTCTACAAATGGCTCTCTTCATCACAAGATCATTGGAACTGGTCTGAATCATCTTATTGTTGGAAAGAGTCATATCAGAACTGACCATCGTATAATCTTGTTGTTGCCATTTACAATGATCTCCTGGTTCTACTCATTTCACTTAGCATCAGTTCATGTAAGTCTCTCCAGACCTCTCTGAAATCATCCTGCTGATCATTTCTTATAGAACAATAATATTCCATAATATTCATATACAATAACTTATTCAGCCATTCTCCAACCAATAGACATCCACTAAGTTTCCAGTTACTTGCCACTACAAAAAGGGCTGCAACAGACATTTTTGGACATAGGGGTCCTTTTCCTTCCTTTAAGATCTCTTTGGGATACAAGCCCAGCAGTAATACTGTTGGATTAAAAGGGTATGCACAGTTTGATAATTTTTTGAGCATAGTTCCAAACTGCTCTCCAGAATGGTTGCATCACTTCACAACTCTACCAACAATGTATCAATGTCCCAGTTTTCCCACATCTCCTCCCACATTCATCATTATCTTTTCCTGTCATCTTAGCCAATCTGAGAAGTGTGTAGTGATATCGCAGATTTGTCTTAATTTGTATTTCTCTGATCAATAATGATTTAGAGCACCTTTTCATATGACTAGAAATGATTTTAATTTCATCTGAAAATTGTCTGTTCATATCCTTTGACCATTTTTATCAGCTGGAGAATGTCTTGAATTCTCATAAATTTGTCAGTTTTCTATATGTTTTAGAGATGAGGCCTTTATCAAAATCCTTGAATGTAAAATGTTTTCCCAATTTATTGCTTCCCTTCTAATCTTGTCTGCATTAGTTTTGTTTATACAAAACCTTTTTAACTTAATATAATCAAAATTATCTATTTAGTTTTCAAGAATGAATAATTCCAGTTCTTCTTTTGCCACCAATTCCTTCCTTTTCCTCAGATCTGAGAGGTAAACTATCCTTTGTTCTTCTAATTTGCTTATAATATCACTCTTCATGCCTAAAGCACGAACCCATTTCAACCTTATCATGGTATAGGGTGTTAGGTGTGGGTCAGTGCCTAGTTTCTGCCATACTACTTCAATTTCCAGTTCTTTACCACCACAAAAAGGACTGCTAGAAACATTTTTGCACATATGGACCCTTTTCCCTTTTTTATGTTTTCTTTGGATACAGACCCAGTAAAGACTGCTGGATCAAAGCACTTGTGGACACTGCATGACTTTTTAACCCTTTTTGCATAGTAAGGATATAGTTTTTTAAAAGACAAATTATATGTGATGAGAGTCAAGATTTCAGGAGCAACACTTTTTTTGTATATAAAAACATTCATGATTGTTGGTGCTTGTCAGATGCAGAATAACACACAAAAAAATGGAAAATTATCTAAGTGCCCAAAAAAGATAAATGCCTTTTGGGCATGACATTCAATAATGAGGAGTTACTAAATCTTAGGTAACATAAATTTGTAATGGTTTCAATCCACAAAGTTTTATAATTTTTTTCTCTGGTACTTGGAAACTTGGGTTTTAAAGGGAACAGATAGCTGTGAGATTGCCCCAGGACTGGGCAGGAGATGTACAGTATAAGGAAAAGAGAACAAAGAATTCAAGGATGGAAGACACTTTTGTTGACAGCAAAAGGCATTGCTAAATTGTTTGACGTTAATGTTGTGATTATGAGAGGCGGGAAAGGTAGCCTGGGTTAGAGACTAGAAAAATAAAGAGGGATTAAATTATTAGAAGTCACAATCTGGGTGAAAAACATGTTAATGAGGAAAGGGTGAAGAAAGAGGTGGAAGGATAGGTTATTGGGGTCACAAAGGAAAATTTTAGCATTTTGGACCTCATCAGTAGAGCAGTTTCAGGTGATAACGAGGGTTATGATCACTCCAGTTAGTAACTGAGATAGAGTGGAAAAAGGTCAAGGATTTAATTAAGGTCCAGGGCATTAGAAGGAATATTAAATGTAAATATTAAAGTCATTGAGAATATTTGTAGGGTGTGTGGTGAATAAGACTGTAATCAAATATTGGAATATTGAAGAAGACAGAAGAGCGGGAGGATCTGAATAATGTGAACCACTTTGATGACATGAATACCACAGGAATGATAGTAGCTATGGAGAATAAGGTGTATACTTTTTCTTTTGAGCCACGGTACATGAGAGAAGAACCATCTGGCATAGGAAATAATTATGAGAACTGTGACATCTTCAAGAGAAATCCAGATATGACTTATTACCAAGATGTGGAAGGCATAGGAAAAATAAGAAAAGATGGAAGGTAATGAATTATGTATCTAGAGCTTAGATACCATTTAGTCTAACACCTCCATTTACAGATTAAAAACCTGAAATCCAGGGAATCTAAGTGATTTGCCTAAGGTTACACAAATAGTAAATGGCAGAGTTGGGATCAGTAATCCATAAAATCAGAGTCTTTGGAAAAGGAAATAGAATAGAAATGATACTGGTCTAAAACTAAACTGGAGTAGGATTAACAGATGACACAATGGAAGGTGCTGTCTAAAAGAAAAGGATGAGGGACTGGTAGAGCTGAAGTAGACAAAGACACATAGTAGTGCATCCTCTTTCCACCTATTTAGATTTTAAGCTCCTTGAGAGCATGGCTCATGTCCAATATGTCTTTGTAGCTCCAGAGATCAGCAGAGTGGCTTGCACATAATTGTTTAATGTATGTTTGTCAAATGGAATGGTCTGGCATCTCTGGGTGATGTATATCTAGTTACTAGGAAGTCAAGAAGTTCATTACTTTCAAAACCTTTCAAGAACTTTTCTGGCAAAACAAAGAAGGGGAAAATAACTTTGTTGTTTATGAGAAGGTAGCTGCATCTGTAATGTAGGAAGCTGCCAGCATTCTCTTGATCACAAGTACTGGGCATACATGAACTTAGTTTGCTTTTTTCCCATGGCCCTGAAATTACAGGGATCACTAGCATAGACCTCAAACTTAAGCTATTCTGATGTGAGAAGGATAAAATCTCAAAGCTGGAGCCTTCCCACATGTAGGTGCAAGAATATTCCACAAAGAGGTAGGGAAATAATTCCCAAGTCAAGGTCAGGGGAGGCATGTCCAACAGGAGTTTTCCAGTTTCTCAGAACTATTAATTTCAAAAAAAAGTTTTGATATGAGATTTATCCAATTTGTTTATGTGTTAGATAGTAAAGGATTTATCACCAATTGCTAATCTGTATTTTTACACAAAATATTTTCTTCACTATGCAACTCTTATTATTGTTTATTTAAGGATCTTCTAAAAAGTTCATAGCACATATATTTTTTTCTTTTGTTTCTTTTATTAAAAAATAGCTTTTTGTTCATTAATGTCTAAATTTTTGTGCTTTAGATGGGGTTTTCTTGGCAAAGACACTGAAGTAATTTGCCATTTCCTTTTCCAAATCATTTTCACAGGTGCGGAAACTAAGACAAACAGAGTGAAGTGATTTGCCCGGGGTCACACAGCTAATGAGAATATGAGGTTAAATTTGGTCTCAGATTTTCCTGACTTTAGGCCTGGTGTTCTATACAGCACCTCCATTTCTGACATGCTGATGTCCATTTCTATTCAATCTTTCTTTCTGAAGACATTGACTGATATGAGTTATGAATTACTCTTTGTTTTCTAATGTGATATAGTAACAATTCCTGATGGCCATTCATGTAGTCAGACTGTTCAGTGGGAAGCCTATAACTTTGAGACTCAGTGGGATGGCAAGAAAGCAGAGTCATATTGCAGAGTTGAGACTGAAGACAAGGTGAAGAAGTATACCAAATACCTTTTTCCTGGAGTCAGAGGATCTCAAATCAAATCTTAATTCTGCTATTTCTTAGTTGTGAGTTCTTAGATGAGTCATTTTACTTCTTTGGACCTGTGTTCTCATCTATAAATTGAGGAGTTTGTTCTTTGTATTGGAGCTGTAAACGAATGGTTCTGTGATCCTATGTTTAGAAGGGAAGGTGTACAGCATTCCTGGATACAGCTCGTGGAGTGGGGTCACAGTGGCACTTTTTATTAAGTTGTTTTTTTTATTAGGACTTTTTCTAACTATACATTTTGGGGATGTCAGAAAATCTTGTTCTACATAATACACAGGAATGTAAGAGATTGGATTCGAACCCAGAGGGCCTCAGTTTAAAATGTGGTTCTGCCACTTGCTACAAATCTGTGTGACCTTGGGCAAGGCAACTCATCTCTGAGTAAGAATTTTCTCAACTGAAAAATGAAAGGATGAGCTAAAAATAGCCACAAACTTCTAAAATCTCTCTCAGCTAAAATCTCATGCTCCTTTGAGCCTACAGGTCACATTTATTACAGTGAAGGCTCAAAGCCTCTGGTAGACAGTGACAAATAAGGCTCAATTTTTACTTTAACAGGGTACATAAATGCCATACACTGAGAATTTGAGGGCATTGACCTACTTGAGTTGCCACACCTCCAGCTAGGAAGTCCCTTCACTAATTATTGACACTTTTATGTGATCCATAATAATTCTGGGGACTCCATTAGTCTACAATTTGTACATCTGCAACCTGTGAGAAACTCTGAGATCAAAAGCAACAAAACCACACACACCCTCCAGCTTTTAATGTTGCTCATGGAGATGGAATCAGGGAACTGTGAGAATCAGTTCTTCCCTATAAGCCACCAACTATCATCCCAACATGAGTGTAGAGTACTATTAAAACTGAGATAGATGTGCAGTCTGTGAAAGATGCAAGGTGGAAGTCCTAGAGAGAGTACCTGCAGTCCTGGAGTTGAGTGACATCTTTAGAAGTATTTGTGATCACTTTAAATGGGTCTAGTCTTCTCACCTCTCCTTCAAAAGTTCGCCTTTACCACTTGGGGATTTATGTTGCACTCTCTCATCTATTGCCCATCTTCTCATGTGAACTTTGATTTAAAGAATTCATTTAATTTTTTTTCTCTAGCAATGTGTATCTCTTCTGTCAATAAATTATCCTTGTTATCCCTCAGAGGCCCTGTGGTCTCCTTCACTGACCTCTTGTTTTTTTTGTAATTGGAAAATGTCCTGGTATTTATCTTAAACAGATCTACAATCAGCCTTTAGTTCTGCACTCTGCTTTTCTTTTAAATATTTCTTATAGTGCTGAACCCCATTCTTCACTTTTCTTTCCATCACCCTATTCTCTTATTTTGTATCTCTTTCTAACCCTTGCCTCCCTCTCATTTCTCTTGATTTGATTTTGTTTCCTTGTCTATTCACCCTGATTTACTACACACACACACACACACACACACACACACACATGCACACTGTACTGTCATTTATTGCTAGAAGGCAAATGTAGTTTTTGCCACCTTAATCCATCTCTGAACTCTTTCCATTTTTCTCTATTCCATTGCTTTCTATAATTGGATAAGGACCAGTCCTTCAGTCCTTCCTGTTGCTGATATTTAGTATCTTTCCTTCTTTTGATTTTAGTCTCCATCACTTCAGTCTAAATAGCTTTGTAATGAGGACTTTTCAGTAGGGCTTGCATCTTGCTTCATCCTTGGGCCATGGAAAGCTGTATTCCCTTGACATTCTTGTGTGTGTGTGTGTGTGTGTGTGTGTGTGTGTGTGTGTGTGTATAAAATCCTTCCTGTAACATGGCATGCTTCTCTTTGAATAAGCCCTTAGTAATTTTATTGATTAACATCTTGACAAGTAGACTTTGATATGTCACAAATGGTACAGTCTAATGTATAGATTAAGATTTACATGAAGAAACAAATCCATTTGCAAACTGGCAACCATGAAGACCTGAATTTAGGAAAGTAGTAGATTTAAGGGTTATTAAATAATGAAGTTGATAACACTCTTATTAAATAAACAATAGCAACAAATTTAATAGAAACTCACTTATTATTGATTTGAGTCTTAAAACAATAATTTTAAATGGTATAATCTGCAAAAACAAATAAGGTTAAATAATGAGACTGTCTTAATTGCTTTTATGTTCATTCTTAAGGCTCAATTAATGCTATGATTCAAGGTAATATTTTAAAGCCCCTGAATGAAGCATTTTTTTCTGCTTCCTTGAATAAATTTTCTCAAGCAATTTGCAGATGTCATCTTCAACATATGACCTGCTGTGATGACCCTATTTCTAAAAAGCTAAGCTGATAATAACTTACATTTATATAGCATTTTAAAGTATTGCAAAACACCTCCTATAATTCTTATTCAGGTTTTACAACAACCCTCCCCATAATATGGAGAACGAGCAAGACCCAAAAGCAAGTTCAACACTAGGCATAAGCCTTCCATTCTTCAAGGATCCATGACTTCAACAAAGATTCAAGGAGCAAATTGGGATTGAACTGCTTTGTGGTAACTGTCTGGAAATTCCGCATTCTCTTTTTCCTGAATCACCTCTTGAGGAGTGACAACTGGTTATTAACTTGACAGTTTAGATTTGGGTCAAGTCATAGCTATGAGATAAGTACTATATTATTATTCTTCCATTTTGTAGATAAAGAAACTGAGGTTTAGAGAAGTTGTGACTTACTCTTGATCACATAGCTGGTAAGATTTTGGAGGCAGTATATGAACCCAGGAATTCTTGATTTCACAGATGCTGACTCTTTAACACTGATATGAGATTTAAGTTAGTGTCCTAATTCTTTTCTCAAACTTTAGGGGTTCCCATAAAAAGAATTAAAAAAGGGTCAGATTCTTCTTTTCATGTTATTTCTTGCATTTAGTGGAAATTGCTCTCTAAAATGAATGAGTTTGTGATAAATTTCTTACCATCCCTAGGGATGTAGGAAATAGGCCATGTTACATATTCTGATGAGGTTTATTGAAATATTCTTTGTCTTGAAAAAGATGAACATGAGATTGGACATTTCTCAAGTTTGTGTTTCAAGTTCAGTCTCTCAAATAGGTTGATTTGGCTCATTACCAGTTACCTGAACAGGACAGAAACCTCCAATTTTAGCTTTACCAGTAGGCAGGGATGAATCCCAGATGGATAATGGAAACAGCATCACTAAAGGGACTCTTCAATAGCTCAATGGACAGTGCACTTATTGTCCCAAATTGTAGAGAGAGAGAGAGGTAGGAATTTTTAGACATTTTAGGGGACTGTAGCACTCAAGATGGAGTGGTAGTATTCCAGATGGTGACCTGGCTTTTCTTTTTATACAAAAAAATACACCTTAATTCAGCTACCTCTGGTTAGGACACTTCAATCTGTTATCTGTTATGAACTAAGATTTTAAGAAAAAAAACATTTCATTTGGGCTGAGATGAACTTTTTTGTAGTTTTGGAAACAAGTTTAGGTTGGTATAGGCAGATAGGTTCCATAGGTGATGGACTTGCATAGGATTGCATTTGAAGTAAGGAAGACACCAAATTCTGTCTCAGAAGCTTACCAGCTATGTGATCCCAAGCAAATTATTTAATCTGTCTCAATTTAACTTTTATAAAATGTGAATAATAGTAGTGCCTACCTGCCCGGGTAGTTGTGAGGATCAAATGAAGTTATATATAAAACATTTTTTCAAACCTCAAAACAGTATTTCAGAGCTAGCTATTGTTGGTTAAATAGTGAGATTGCAATAAAATTTATAGAATAAAAATAAAACAATGCAAGTATCCTTAAGAGTTTTCCTAATTAAATTTTTTTTTACATTGCCAAGGAAAATGGCCTTGAGACATGTGGGGAGGAGGGTGGAGAGAAAAGAACTAGAAAAGACTTTGTTCTAAATATTTTACAAGTTTCCCTTGGGATTCTACTTATGAATGCAATTTTAGATCTTGGGGGTTGGGGTAAGGGAATACCTCACAAAGAAGATGAGGAAGAGGAAGTAGAAGAGAGGGAAGAAGAGGATAAAGATTAAGATGATAGTCAAAGTCAGATATAATTTAAACAACTGAATAACAACAAAAATTATTGAAAATATTTGAACAGAGGCTGAATGACCATCTATAAAAGGTGCTATAAAAGTGTAAAAGTGTGTTGTGTGTGTGTAAAGGGGTTATAAAAGATAATGTTTAGAAATCTTCAGGGTTCCTTCTCACTTGATGGTCAAAGCTCTATAGAACTATAAAGGCCAGATATTATTGAACAAATTATAGCAGGCAAAGAGTTACCAACTCTGCCACAGGATATGATTTAACAGATGAATCTCCATTTAGCCCATGTAGATAGATATAAGACTAGAAAGATGATTCATTTCACCTTCTCAAAGACATGAATGTGATAAAATATATATGTAGAGAATAGAGCATGATGGTGTTTGGCAATTCGTTATCTGAAAATGTGCAACATACTTAAAGTTAAATCAGTATTATTAAAATATATTATCAATCACTTAAGTCTATGCAATCAACTAATCTATAAGCCAGGTAGCATTTGCTAAGTTCTGAGATAAAAAGGTTCACATTTATAAATTGGCTTTTGTGACTTGGCTCAATCTGCCTCCAGGATCTGCCAATATGCATATCATAATAATATCCTTTGTGTTTCAGAAAACAACCTGGCAAATTTTCTCTCTTACAAGGCATAATACTATTTCAAATGACATAGTGTCTTTTCAGTAATGCCATTCGATTGTCCCAGTGTCCAGAAATAACATGTCAGTCAGTAAACATTTATCAAGCACCTTCTCTGGGGATAGAAAAAAATGCAAAAGATTCTCCCTGCTGTTGAAGGGTTAGTCTTTGGGGAGAAAGGATGCAAACAAATAAATAGACATACAGACAAAAACGCATATGTGTAGATTTTATCTATGTGGGGGAAAAATTCCCTCCATTTTGGGGAAATTCCTTCAGTGTGAAAATCCTCTTCACAGATGCAGATTGGATACTCCGCTATAACTTAAAGATTTAAAGTTGCTTGGGGCACTGAGGATGAGTGACAGATCATCCTTTCTTTGATAACCTTTCACATGTGTGAAGATCACTGTTATTTTTCCCCTAAATAATTTTTCCCTAGATATTGCAACCATCCTCTCATGGCCTGACTTCAAATTCTCACATTATGTTAGTTACCTGTAGTTCTTTTGAAATTGATATTCCTTTCAAAAAGTATTACTTCAAACTGGACTCAGTATTCCAATTGTAGAAGAACTAGTGGAACTATCACCTCTCTTGTTCTGGACATTAAAAGTTTCTGTAGCTCAAGATTCCATTGCTTTTTTTTTTTTTAGCTTATAAGAACATTGCTAAGTCCTTTCTACTCATATGCCCACCACCTGTCACTTAAACTATTATAATAAAGTCTTAATAGGTCTTGTTGGTTCCAATATTTCCCTTTTCTGACTTTTCTTCTGTACAATTGCTAAACTAACATTTTTTGGCAGTTTTCTTTTTTTCATTTTTTATTAAGCTTTTTATTTTATAACATAATGCAAAAATAATCTTTCACCATTGACACTTGCATATTCCAATTTTCCCCCTTCTCCCTACCCTCTCCCTTAGATGATAAGTAATCCAATATATGTTAAACATATTAAATATATATGTAAATCCAATATAGGCTTACATACTTTTATAATTATCTTGCTGCACAAGAAAAATCTGATCAAAAAAGAAAAAAATGAGAAAGAAAATAAAATTCAAGCAAACAACAACAAAAGAAGTGAAAATGCTATGTTGTGATCGATGCTCCATCCCCGCTGTTCTTTCTCTGGGTGCAGATAGCCCTCATCATCACAAGATCATTGGAACTGGCCTAGATCATCTCATTGTTGTGAAGAGCCATGTTCATCAGAATTGATCAGAGTATAATCTTCCTGTTGTTGTGCATAAATAATGATCTTCTGGTTCTACTCATTTCACATAGCATCAGTTCATTTAAGTCTCTTCAGGCTTCTCTGAAATCATCCTTCTGGTTGTTTCTTATAGAACAATAATATTCCATAACATTCGTACACCATAACTTATTCAGCCATTCTCCAAATGATGGGCATCCACTCAGTTTCCAGTTTCTTGCCACAAACATTTTTGCACATGTGGGTCCCTTTCCCTCCTTTAAGATTTCTTTGGGATATAAGCCCAGTAGTAACACTGCTGGATCAAAGGGTATGCACAGTTTGATAACCTTTTGAGCACAGATCCAAATTGCTTTCCAAAATAGTTGGATCACTTCACAACTCCACCAACAATGTATTAGTGTCCCAGTTTTCCCACACTCCCTCCAACAATCGTTATTTTCTTTTCCTGTCATCTTAGCCAATCTGAGAGATGTGTAGTGGTACTTCAGAGTTGTCTTAATTTGCATTTCTCTGATCAATAGTGATTTAGATCATTATTTTTTCATATGACTGGAAATGATTTCAATTTCTTCATCCTTTGACCATTTGTCAATTGGAGAATGGTTTTAATTCTTATAAATTTGAGTCAATTCTCTGTATTTTTTTTTGAAATGAGGCCTTTATCAGAACTCTTGAGTGTAAAAATGTTTTCCCAATTTATTGCTTCCTTTCTAATCTTGCCTGCATTAGTTTTGTTTGTACAAAACCTTTTTAACTTAATATAATTAAAATTATCTATTTGGTATCTAATAACAAGCTCTAGTTCTTCTTTGGTCACAAATTCTTTCTTTCTCCATAGATCTGAGAGGTAAACTATCCTTTGTTCTTTTAATTTGTTTATAATATCACTCTTCATGTCTAAATCATGAATCAATTTTGACCTTATCTTGGTATAGAGTGTTAGATGTGGGTCAGTGCCTCTTTTCTGCCATACTAGTTTCCAATTTTCCTAGCAGTTTTTGTCAAATAGTGAGTTCTTATCCCAAAAGCTGGGGTCTTTGGTAAACTGATATTCTTGAAGTATTGATCTTAGAATGTCAAATGTCTTCTTAAGAAAATCCAGTAGCTCCCTACTGTCTCTTGGGTTAAAAAAAATATTTTATTTGTATTTAAAACCCTTCATAAACTGGCTGCACCTTTTCTTTCCAAACTGTGCAGAGATTAAACTCTTTGTTACTCTACATTCCAGTCAAATTTGCCTACCCACTATTCCTAGTATGTGACATCTCATTTCCACATTAGTGCCTTTGTGCGGGCTGTTTGTCTCCTGTATATTGAATGCTCTTTCTCCTTACTCTCACTTCTCAGAATTCTCAGCTCAATTCAAGACTTTCATATTTACTTTGTGAATATTTTATATTTCCTTATCTGGGTTTTTTTTCTCCCATGTTGTTCCTCCCAAGTGATAGGTAAGCAGTGGGGAAGGGTAGGTGGGAAATAAGGCAACTGTAGCTATAGTAACGTCAAGGATGAACTCTATACACCCGGAGACTGGTTGTGGCAGTTGTGATGTGAGAATCCTAATATGCCGGCAAAAAGGACTCTGGCAATGCCACTGAGCCGGTTGGTGTGCTGGTTACCATGATGATTACAATTGCTATTAAGCCTTGAAGAAATAGATAAGATGGCACTAGGCTTCAGGCTGGCTGTCTTCAAAACTGCTGTCATGATCAACTTGACACAGAGGATAGTGGAACATTTAGCATTCCTTTTTCCTGGTACCTCACCAACTGGAAATGGGTCAGGACAGACGATACCAGTCACTACAGTAGGTAAATCATGGGACATTGATGAAATGGACAGAAAATATGAATGCTTTCCTCACTAAAATCTCACCTTCTGTTGAAAAGACTTTCTTCCTGAATGCTATTGCCTTTTTTATTGGATATTTCCAGTTTAATTATATTCATGAATATATATGCATATATACATATATGTGTGTATGTATATGTTGTCTGTACCTATTTGCTTGTACCAACTTGTCTTCCTTATTAGACTGTGAGGTCCTTGACACCAGGAATTGTGTATTTTGCCTTTTTTCGCAACCCTAGTGCTCAACACAATGTTTATTACACAATAAGTACTTAATAAATGCTTATAAATGTATTTATACATATATATAACAAATGCTTATATGTTAGATATAAATGCTTTAATATGTGTATTATATATATGACATAACAATATAATATGTCATAAAATTGGAAACAAAGCTATTTGAACATCTTTCTAAGCTAGCCCCTTCTAGGTTTCTTATACTTTACTATGAACTCTGTAATCTAGTGACACTGGCCTCCCAGATGTTTCTTTGATTAAGCTGCTGCTCTCCTATCTCTGTTCCTTTGCTTTAGCTGTCCCTTTAACCAATGTCTTCTCTTTATTTCTTCCTCTTAGTTCTTCCTGGCTTTCTTCCTTCAAGACTTGCTACCTCTGTAGAAGACTTCCACCAGTTGTTACTGTCTGTCCACAGAGATTACATTTTCATTTATATTTTTGCATAGTATGTTGATATGTATGTGTGTGTATATATATATATATATATTTACACATATATACATGTTTGTTGCACGTATAAATACATGGAAGTGAAGTAATTTCATTAGGGAAGGCACTAATAGCTAGGGGACTGGGATTTTTTTATAGTCCTAAATATATTATGTGTGTATGTGTTTATACATACATATTATACACACACACACACACACACACACACACATAGGCACACAAGAAAGAGAATATATATTTGTGTATATAGATATACATATATATACATATTTATATATATACATTCATGGATATATATGTATACATATGCATGCATGTATATATAGAAAGTATATTTATATTTATACAGGCTATATACATATATATATGTGTATATATATACATATATATATATATATATATATATATATATATATATATATATATATGAAGAGGACATATATACCAAATATAGCTGTATAGGGCAGCTAAATAGCATAATAGAGTGCTGGGCCTGGAATCAGGAAGACTCATTTTCCTGAGTTCAACTCTGTCATCAGACATTTACTGTTTTGTGACCCTGGACAAGTCACTTAACTCCATTTATCTCAGTTTCCTCATCTGTAAAGTGAGTTGAAGAAAGAAATGGCAAACCATTTCAATATCTTTGCTAAGAAAAACCCCAAATGGGGTCATGAAGAGTTAGGCACAACTGAAACTACTGAGCAACAAATATACGTACACATATATAGGTGTATATATATATGTATGTATGTGTGTATATACACATATAAATATATACACACACTATATATCAAATATATATAATAACTATATATGCACATGTATGTACATATGTGTGTTTGTGTATGTATATATGTGTGTATATATTTAAAGAGCACATTCACTCATATATATACATATATTTGCACACACACATATATATACACATTAAAAGAGAGAAGATATGCATATATAGAGAGAAAACATCTATATTGATAGTAATATAAATATATATTCCCTTTACATGTTGTCTATTTCATTAGAATGTAAGCTCCTTGAGGGGGAAAGATTTTTTTTTAACACATTTTGTATATCCGACACTTAATATAGTGCCTTGGACACAGTAAGCACTTAAATACTTTTTCACCAGCTGACCTATAATAATATTATCAAGATAATACTGAAAACAGGGAGGCAGCTGTCTAAGACCAGAGGCTACAGAGAAAGTGCTGATTAGAATTAGCAAAGGGAGTTCTTCGCTGGGAGCTCCCCACATTAAAGAGGTCATAGGTCTAATGGAAACTGTTATTATAATAATCATTGATAATATTATAGAGTAAAATTGAGACAGCTTCTGTTCTCCAGATCGTTATGCATGAAGCTTGAGAGACCAGACTAATGAAGATGCTTCCATTTGGGAAAGGTGGTCTGGGCCCTAGTATTAACTTTCTGTATAGGATAAAACTTGTCCCCAAGCTATTTTCACAGGGATTGGGTATTGGAGTGTGCTGGAGTCTCTTCATACTAACTCATAGGACTGATTGTAAATTTTTCAGTGTGAGAATTTACACCTCAGAAACTGGCAAATGCTACAAATCAAGTCTTGATCTATAATTTTGTTGAATACTTAGATTTAAAGGATGGAGAAAATGTTAATATTGGCAGATTTAATTTAAAAGTATGTCCTTAGTACATTTTTAATGGTAGAATTGGTTGTTAAACATTTACTAGCACACCTCTCCTTGGGGAAAGGAGGTGTGCCTTTAAAAAGAGGGGGATTTTCTTGGATACATGGAAAGGGATCATGTTGAAGAACAGAGTCCTGGAAAATCTGAGTCCTGGAATTTACATTTGTGCCACCTGTGATACTGAATTCCTCTGTAGTAGAATTATAATACCCTCTCTCATCTTGCTCTTGAGAACATACATTTGGCATATGGAGAACAGTAGCAACAACCACTGTCTCCATCTTTTTTTTTTTTTTTTTTTTTTTTTTTTTTTGATGTTTCAAAAAGCTTTCTCCTTTCAATGGAAATGAAGGGTCATGTGGGAGAACCATTCCTATAAGACCTTGTTTAGGGCCTAGTAAACATACAGGGAAGGTTGTGTTATCTGTAATTGAGAGAAGGAAGCTTAAGTCATGAGTTTATCAACATATAAAAAAGCCCTGTTTACTTCCTATCATGTATCCTCTGAAGGGAATTAATAACCACCTTTGAAGAATCTGCTTAGAAAAATGTAAGCTGTGCTTTCTGGGTTATTATTTTAGTTTCCTGTTGTGTCAGTTTAACAGAAAAATCAGTGTGAATTGCAGTTGAGCAAGAAGATCTCAACCTTTAAATATATATATATTCTTATTAAAGATATTGGTTGGACTTCTTTGCCAAGAAAATCAGTCATCAACTTTCTATTGAACCCAAGAGCAGAAAAGTGTGAAAAACAAACATGATAAAAGCAAAATTAGAGAGATAGTTTTTCAGGATATTTTAGAATATTGGTTTATTACCAGTGATTTTTAAAATCTAGACCTGCTGTCATTGAGATTTGCCTTTGAACTGATTAATCCAATTCATCAAATATTTATTAAATACCTACTATGTGAAAGACTTTTGATCAGTTTTGGATATACAAAAAATAATCAGGGCAGCTAGATGGTGCAGTGGATAGAGCACCAGCCCTGAAGTGAGAAGGACCTGAGTTCAAATTTGAATTCAGACACTTAACACTTCCTAGCTGTGTGACCCTGGGCAAGCCACTTAACCCCAGTTGCTTCAGCAAAATAACTAAATGGATAGATAGGTGGATAGATAGGTAGATAAATAGGTAGGTCGGTAGATAGATAGGTAGATTGATAGATAGATAGGTAGATAGATAGATAGATAGATAGGTAGATAGGTAGGGAGAGAGACAGAGAGAGAGAGAGAGAGAGAGAGAGAGAGAGAGAGAGAGAGAGAGAGAGAGAGAGAAGTAATCCCTTGAAGGTAATTGTAAGGAAGTAGAGGAAGGGAATACTAACAACTAAGAGAATCAATTAAAGCTTCACAGAGCAGGTGCTACTTGAATTATTACCCTAAAAGAATAAACCTAAATTGCAGGTAAAGAGGGAGTGAATTCCAGTCATGGGGATTGATTTGTATCAATAGATTGAGGCAGAAGTTGAAATTGTGATTTTGGTAAGCCCACTAGTAGTCAACCTTATCTGGAACATTGATTTAGAGAAGGGAAGTAATATAAAATTACTGGGAAGATGACCTAGTAGAAAGGAGATTTATGGCCAGTTTGAAGTGAGACCTATACTAAACAAAGGAAGCAGACCACTGAAACAATTATCCATGATTGAATCACAAGGTAATTCAATTAAAAAATTCTAATTCTAATTAATTATGTGGATATTTTGGGAAAAGCCTTTGGGGTTGGGGGTGGAAAAGACTGAAGAAATAGTTGGATGTTTCTTTTCTCCCTTTCATGTTGTATGTGTCGAAATTGCTTGAATGCCAGAATGCCAGATGCAGAACATTCCAGAAAGCTTATTTTCATTTGTTCAAGCAATCCATTGACTAAAATTGAGCGGAAGAAAAAGCAGACTGGCATAAACAATTAAAGAACCATAAGGACTGGAACCTCCCATGGGAGTTAGGATAGTTACTTATTGAGAGGAAAACTACAACAAAGGCAAGTACATCTTAATTTCACTGTAGTTCTCAGAGGAATGTGCATTCTAAACAGACCAAAAGTTTCAAAAAGTTGACTTAAAATTAAAAAAAAAATTAAAATCAAATTCAATCACTCTTTGTTCAAACAAATTGGTTTAATCAAAGTCAATTCAACATTCATTGATTAATCAATCAATGCTGGTTACTCAGCACTGTTAGACTACAGGAAATTTGAGATGATAATTATAATAATAGCTAGCATTTATATAGCATTTTAAGGTTTGCAAAACCCTTCACAAATGTTATCCCATTTGAGGCATATATAATGTTCTCAAGGAACTTATATTGTCTAATTAGAAAGATAATACATAAAATAGTAAAATAATATTTTTTAAAATTTAAGGTTCATTCAGGGTACTTTGACAGACCCCTGTCCTGATTCCCTCCTGGCCTTCTCCCATTGGATCTGATAAAGATGAATGATTATTATTATAGGTGGAAATTACCTCTCACTACTTAGTATGTCTTAAATCCATAGTTAAGTTTTGTGTCCAGGTCAAATGCCACAATAAAATATAGCTTCTTGTAGCCTTCCCATTGTTTATAACAGAATAATCAAAGTCATCCTTGGAGGCATCAGCTGGGAGCCCATCTTCCCTGCATTGAAGCAGAACTCTTCAAATGGCCTTGGAAATGGCACATGAAGATAGCCTAAGCCTAAGCCTACTATGGAGAATAAGCCATGGTGGCTCAATCTCTTTGTCCTTGGAACTGTTGTTCCAGCATCCTTCTCTGATGATCCTAATCCAACTTCTCTGCAATTTTAATGTTACATACCATCTAGCATATAGCTATCTACTCTACCACCTTCCTTTTACAGATGATGGAAATGAGACCCAATGAGATTAAGTGACTTGCTCTGATTGATTCTTGACACCTCTTTGTTATCCTCAGTTTTTTCTCCCCTTTAATTGGAGGCTAGAATGGCTGGATAATAAGGTTACCCCCAAAGCCTCCCTTTATAGAGGTCCCAGAACTCATAAATTTTTTTTTCCATTTCCCATCAGCTTCCATCAGCAACTCTGTAATCAGGCTCCAATACTTGAGTGCCCTCTGACATCCTCCCTCAACTTTTCAGCTTCCTTTTTAGGTATTGTGTTTCTCCATTAGATTGTAAGATCTTTGAGGGTAAAGATTGTTTTTCACTTTCTTATTTGTATCTCCAATGCTTAGCATAATGCCTGGGACATAGTAGGGCTCAATAAATGTTTATTGACTATTTGTCCAATGCCATACAAGTAATATGGTTCAGAGGTAGGATTTGAAACACAGGTTCGCTTAGACAACATTACTTAATATATCTTATAGCAGGTATTGGGACTGGGAAGGGAGCAGGAGAGGAAGATTTTTTTAAAAGATAAGCAATTAAAATGGGAAATCTCTGCAAGCAAGGCATTTGGAAGATATTAGAAGATATAAGTACATTCATAACTATAATAGCAATTAAAATGTGGTAAACAACTGTAAAATCCATTTTCTTCCTCTTGCATTCAATACTGTGTACCATCATCTACTTAATTTATGCTCTTTCTTCTCTTGACTTCTGTGATATTCTCTTCTCACAGTTCTTTTCTCACCTATCTACTTCCTTTCTCCCCCTTTTTTCTCCCCACTGGCTTTTTTCTTCCTCTTCTCCACTAACTATGAATATCCCTAAGACTTTGTCCTTTGCTTTCTTCTTTTATTCATAGTGTATAACTTCCTTAATTATTGGAACTATTTAATTTTTCATTTTAACATCCTAGTCACTTGTGTAGGATTTAGCACCATAAATTTTGTTAAATGGAATTGATGAGAGTTGTCAATTCTGAAGACAAATGGACAAAAGGAGATTGTGTAGTCCTCTGGAAAGAATAGTGTCTTTGGACTCAGAAGACCTGAATTTGAATCCTAGGTTTTTTACTTACTACCCGCATGACCACACATAGATACTCTATCTTTCTGCAGCTCAATTTCCTCATCAATAATATAATAAAAATTTCTTTAAAAAAAAGATTCTAGAAAAAACAAACAGAAAACCCTAGCATTTGGATTAGAAAATCTTTGACGTTTCTTCCAGCTTTAAAGCTCTGTGATGTGGAAGTCACTTTTGTTTTCTTAGGGGGAAGGGTGCACAGCAAGAAGAGGATCTGACTTAGTTTTCTTTTTTTGCATATTCCATTTATATTGAAAACCCAAACCCTAAAACTTTTCTCTCAACAAGCTATGGTATAGCTAGCATTTGGTTATCAGGGATTTTTTTTTCTAGGAGACAAAAGCTTAGAGGTGAGTTTAAATTCTAACCATCACCTTTATGCCTTACCTTGTAGTCTTCTCTTGCTCTATATGGGTAGTTCTGGACTGGGACTTAGTCAGGCTAAACCATCAGTAATTTATGTGAGATAGCAGAACAAAATGAAACATTCATAGGTCATTCCACAGCTAATAAAAGATTTACTTAGCCATAGCAGAAGAGCATTCAATAAGTATACCAGGTAGATGACCCAGTGACTAGAGTGCTGGATTTGGAATCAAGTAGACTTGAGTTTGAATTCTACTTTAGATACTTAGTAGGTACGTGATCCTGAGTAAGTCATTCAATTTCTGTCTGCCTCATTTTGAAAGCAAGATTGTTGTGAGGATCAAATGAGAAAACATGGAAAGTATTTTGTAAACTTTAAAGTACTGTGTAAATGCTAGTTTATTATTATTGTTACTATTATTATTATTATTATATGTTTTGAGGGCACACCAAGTTAATTCACCTTAGGAAAGTTGCCCTGCCTGTGTCGACTATCACAGTTCAGCTGTTAAGTTTTAGAGAATACCTGGAATTTCTCTTGTCTAATTTTTACTTACTAGGAATTTTTACTTACTATTTTTGTATACTTGAGCCAATCAAGTCTCAAGAGGTACTTTCAATACTTCTTAAGGAAAAATTAGACTAACTTGCTTGGGGGACAGAGGGGATGTTAAGCTATTACTCTTACCAGGCTGAGTGCATCCACATCTGACACATCCTACCAAGGGTTTTGCCATCACCATGGCACCCGAGATTCTCTACAACTCAGCTGAATTTGCTCCAGATGTAAAAATTTCCTTTCTTGAATTGAAAAACTAAATATATATTGAAGCAATACCCATACCCGTGCTTTATAGAAATGAGTGATGCCAGACAGCCGAATTCCAACTAATGGCAGAGAATAAACCTTGGGATCCAATTTGGTTAACAAGCAGTTTTTGTTCTGCAGTTCCTGCTTGCTCCAATTTCCTCATCTCAGTCTCCCACCCTGAGAAAGCCTTCTGGGAATTTTTGGCAAAGGACATAGCTTGTAAATGAAAAACACTCTGTGGATACTTTTTGTTGAATACGGGACAGATCGACAAGGAAAAGGATGTCTTGGTACATATAGCACTTGAATAGGCTTGTGTCATGAGGACCTGGAATGGGAATTCTAAGTAGGCTTCAGTCTTCATAGAGAGTACAGGAGTTTGCTCTTTGGCTTCCCAATACACTGAGAGAAATTGAAAATCCTCTCAGAATCTTAAACAAGTCAAAATGGAGGATCAGAAGTCCACCGCAGATATAGCAGACTCACTCTAGAGTCCCTGTGGACTATTCAGGGGAATGACAAGTTACAATAAATTGGCTATGTATTATGGGAAGACAAAGATTACTCAAAACATAGTAATGAGATTGTTCAGGAACGATAGCTCTGGCCCCCTTATAGCCATTCAGATTTCCTTTGCCATGGCTTTATGAATGTTTCTAAAAATTCTGCCAGAATTGATTAATTACTCCTTTTTAAGGCTCTTGATTTCTGTTAAAAGTGAAAAATAGAGCCTATTAAACTAAATAGCTGTGATGTTACTGAAAGCAGCCTATCGGCTCTAAAATGTTACATAGGGCCGTTTGGGCAAAGCTTAGAATAGTTTAAAAGAAAAAAAAGTGATGTTAAAAAAAAAAGCTAATATTTTTCTGGGAATGTTATCTAGGTCAGATAGATGTTAAAATCTCATTTCACCACAAATCGACAGATCAAAACAATTTCTTAAGTGAAGACCACCATCTTAATTTGTCTTATCTGGGCCACTTTGGGCAGAAACATGTCTATTGCCATTTTGTGACCCCATGGCTGCCTTTTATTATGCAGATTGGGTGAAGGCCTCCTGGGCAGTCTGTTCTGTGGCCAGCATTTGCATAATGATTTGCCTCTTGAAGATGGGCAGTTAAAGGAAATAGTTTTTGAATTTCTTTTGTGAAATGGCTGCCTCTTTATTTAATGTTGAAAATGGAAGGGAATTGGGGAAGGGGTCTGCCCAACACCCTCTGTAGATACTGCCTTTGGAATTATTGGTGGAATTAAACCCGTGGAAGCCACATTAACCAGCTCATCTGAAAATGGAATTATGAGAATTCTTATTAGCAGCAACACTAGACTAGACTTACAATATTCACTTGAGTAATTATTATTGGTAAAGGCTGGGATTAAATTTTTTTTTAACCCAGTGAAAATAAATTCTTCATGATTGCCTGCCTTGGACATGCTGAAGGGGGTGGGGTGGAAAAGAAGCAGTATGAATTTTTTTTTTTTTTTAAGGGAGAAAAAAAATAATTTTGAAATGTAATTTTCCTTTGATTTCTGAGGGAATTCTGTGTGCTTGATGTTTTGTATGTAAAGGGATTATGTGTCACAAATGCAAAATGAAATACAAAATAAACCGAAGAGCAGTGAACGGTCTAAGTGCAGAAAATAATATATAATTTATGATACTTTAAATCTCATTAAAAACACTAGCTTTTGTAACTTCCTAGCAACCAATCCTCAGGGGCCCCTCGGTAAAGAGGCTGGTCCTCCCAGAGCTCGCAGTATAAAGCTTTAATAAATGAAGCACATATGGTGAGTATCTGAGTGTTCCCTGCGTGCAGGCTATTTGTCTGGGTATTCTCACAAGCCTCATATGATATCTTATAATTTGCTAATCCAATATAATAAACATAAAAGCACTTTGTTAAACTAATGTTCAGGGTTTAAATTAAACCAGCCTAGGCAGGAAAGAGAGAGAGAGAGAGAGAGAGAGAGAGAGAGAGAGAGAGAGAGAGAGAGAGAGAGAGAGAGAGAGAGAGAGAGAGAGAGAGAGAGAGAGAGAGAGAAAGAGAGAGAGAAGAGAGAGAGACAGAGACAGAGAGACAGAGAGAGACATAGAGAGACAGAGAGAGAGACACACACACACACACAGATAGAGAGACAGAGAGAGACACAAAGACAGACAGAGAGACAGAGACAGAGAGACAGAGACAGACACAGGGACAGAAAGACACAGAGACAGACAAACACAGGGACAGAGAGACACAGAGACAGAGGCAGACAGACACAGACCCAGAGACAGAGACAGAGAGACAGAGAGAGAGAAAGAGAGCTTTAATTCTTAGTATAATCCAGAGCAATATCTAAAGATAATAATACCATGTAAAGGGGATCTTTTCAAAGTAGTTTTATATCTACTATCATATTTGAAACACTAACCCTCTTGGAATTATTACTATTTTTATTAGCAATAGTAGTATTCCTATTTGAATAGATACTGTTATTCCTATTTGAGTGATTAAAAAAAAAAATTGAGTCTGAGAGGGGTTGTGAATTGCCACAGCAGTAATGAAATTCAATTCACTTCTCTTTTATTAAGGCCTACTATGTGCAAGTTCCTGGTTAAACAAGAGAACAGCTATTTTCAAACTTTTTGGTCTCAGGACTTCTTTACACTTTTAAAGGTTACTAAGGACTTCAAAGAGTTTTTGTATCTATATTTTGGCATTTACCAAATTAGAAATTATATCTGATATATTTAAATATATATATATATATTCACTTATAATAATAATAATAATAAACCCATTACATTTTAATATAAGTTGCATATTTTTATTTTAAAAAAACCCTATATTTTCAACAGCCTCAAATAGGGGAAGAGTGGCATTGTTTTATATATTCTTGCAAGTCTCTTTAATGTCTAATTTAATAGAATGCAGCTGGTTTTTCATATTTGCTTCTGCATTCAATCTGTTTTGATATGTTGTTTTAGTTGAAGTATATGAAGAAAATCTGGCCTCAGACAGAAATGTAGTTGAAAAGGGGAGAAATATTTTAATAGGAAAGTAACATCTTAGGATATTGTGAAAATAATTTTGATTTTGAGAACTCTTAAAAGGGGATTCCCTAAGAGTCCCAGATTTCAAGAAATTTATGATTTAATACTATCTGTGTGACTTTGGGCAATTCCCTTAAGAACCTTACTTCCCTTATCTGTAAAATGGGAATACCACAGGATGTTATGAAAAATTGGTTTGCAAACTTTAAAATACAATGAAAATGAAAATAGTTATTTCTTTCATAATAACAATTTTTATTATTAATAATGGAATCATAGAATGTCATAGTGGAAGAGATCTTAAAAATCAACTAGGTCTACTCTTCTCATTTTACAGATGAGGAAATGGATATTTAGTAAAGTGAAATAACTGTCACTCAGCTATTGTGTGCTAAAGTTTAAAGCTAAATTTAAGCTGTTTTTTCTGACTTCAAATTCAATTTTTTTCCCTCTCTACCAATGAATCCCAACTTTCTACGTCATTCAGACAATTTTTCTTCCCAAAATTTCTTAGATATTTGTGTGATATTAGCTCTACTATTAATATCTGAAAAAAATAGATGATGATGGAAAGTTATCGAGTTCAGTAATTCTTTTAAATGAATTTGTACTTCATACATTTAAAATTAGTAATACAGAGTAACTGGAGACACATTCAGTCTATAGAAGATATGTTTGTTTATTTTTTATTTATACTGAGATATTTAGAAATGTATCCCTTATAATAATTGCCATTTCCCACTAAGGAGTCCATAGCCCAAAGGTTGGGAACCATAGCTTTCTTGCCAATGGCCTTTTGCTAAAGCGCATTGGTAGCAGAAACGGAGTCAAGGACACAGTAGGTTTCTGGCCATGATGTCTTTAGGAAGAAATAGGTGGTCATTGTCTTGTTCACTTGGCATTATAAGAAATATTTCTCTAACAAATAGGATCAATATGGTTTATGAACTCTTTGCTTTGATGAGAGTAGAGCTTTCACTAGCAATTCTTTCACCTCAGGAGAAGGGGAGAGGTGCAGCAGAGGACAATAGGAGTTCCTGGGCAGTCAGTTATTCTTCTGAAGAGGCCCATCGAGTTATGCAGGAGTTGAGAGAAGAGAAGGCCCTGAATTATGATCATTGTAAGTAGAGGTGGGAAGGAGCATTCTAAGGAAGGGTGCTTGGCTCCCTTTGATTTTTAGCACACTGGGTTAAAGCCCTAATAGGCTAACACTGACACTCTCAAGAAATATCTACAAATGGTTGTCAACTCTGTATTTTACACTAAAATGAAGAAGAAATGACTGTATGAGTTCTGGTTTCCTTCCTTTTCAATTTAACTCCTGTAACCATTTGTTAAGCATTTAACCACAAACAAGATGCCATGCTAGTTTCTGGATGTACAAAGAAAGAAAAAATTGACACGTCCCTTGTCCTTTAGAGTCTTATAAAAGAACTTTTAAAAAATGAAAGTCTGACATCTAATTTCCTTTCAGTAAAATTTTGGTCTTTAGATCAAAAACCTTATTGCCCGAATGGCCTACAAAGATCAAGTTTGACTAATTTTCTCCTTTTCCTGACCCAGCTATTTAGTGGTTTGATTGAATTGAGCAAGCTTATTAATTATTTTAGTATTGTATGGACATAATCTTAAGATAGAAAAAAAAAAAACCTTTACCTTTTCTTGTTTTCACTAGAGCCTTCAGAATTTTTCTCCATATTCATAGAGGTTTCTCAAGGGTAAAGCCTGAGGATGATATTCACTGAAACATGATCAGTTCCTTAGGAAATGTATATGTAGAAAAGAAATTAGAGGGGACCAGAGGAAATCAGGCAGTTAATAATTGTAAAAATTCACTTCTCCATTATTCTGGAAATCCATGGAAATGTCAGTGTTTTTATGAGAACCAAATGAAATAAAATTTACCAGAGCCTTTTGTTTATATTAACACACATATAAAATACACACATACGTAATACATATATATGTACATATATATATATATATATATATATATATGTGTGTGTATATACATTCTATAAACCTTCACTGAGAAAGGTCTGGTGATAGGTGATAGGGAAATAAAGATTCAAAATTACACAGCCCCTGACTTAGAGAAATTGATTATTTCTATTAGATAGGATTAGGAAGGATTTGTAGAAATATCACTTAGTCCTTGAGGGAAGAGGAAGCTTTCCACAGAAAGAGGGAGCACATTCTAGAAATGGGGGCAGTTGATTGGATATACATAAAAGGGGAGACAGTATAAGACAAAATTGGGAAACAGTGTCATCTGGCTTGGTTAGTATAGAATAAGTAAGGTGAGATAAGATTGTAAATTAAGGTTAGAATTCAGTCATGGAGACCTTGAAATGATAGATTAAGAAGTTGGATGAGTAATTCATTGAGTTAATCCATCAATTAGCATCTCTCTGTTTTTTGGGGTGTGTGGGTCTCTCTATAATATATGTATCTTGTTAATATTCATATCTATATCATTTAGATCTCTATTAACATCTCCATCTCTCTTTGTCTCTGTTTCTGTTTTATCCTCTCTCCCTCTCTCTCTGGAAGACATTACAGATGGATGATTTTGACCCAGGATTGAATAAGAGGAAAAGATCATCCGAAATGTATTTTGGAAACTGCAGAGTACTCTCAATTTTCCCAAACTATCCTCTATCACAAAAACTCATATTTATAATAACAGTAAGATTCTCCTGGTGATGCCATATAGCTGAACAACATCAAACATCATAATGTTTGAGGAGTCAAGATATTCATTAATTTCAAAGGTAATGAGAGATGCTTTGTGGGTATAAATAGGCTACATTATATTATCAATAATATTTTGATAACAAAAAAGTATTGCAAAAGATTTCACATATAATGAGAAAAAGGAATAAAGATTAATAGTCCATGTGTCACATTGTTTTTTAGTCATTTCTGACTCGTGGTGATCCTATTTGGAATTTTCTTGGCAAAGATACTGAAGCAGTTTCCATTTCCTTTTCCAGCTTATTTTACAGATGAGGAAACTGAGGTGAACAGGGTTAAATGACTTGGTCAGGGATCATAGAGCAAGTGAGTGTCTGAAGCCAGATTTGAATTCAAGGAGTCTTCCTGACTCTAGGCTCAGTACTCTAGCCACTATGCCATCTACCTCCACCCATGGATTATTAAAATACGATTCTAAATGAGATACTTGTAAAGTGCTTATTATGTTGTCTGGCATATACAAGGCAATTAATAAATTTCTTTTCCCTTTCCTTCCCTACTTTACCACATTGGGTATCTATAAGTAGAAATCACCAGTGGATAGGATCAATTAGATAAAAGACATTTTTCTATGGACGATCTGTGAAAAGAAGTGGAAAAGTAGTGTGATGGTATATTTAACTTGGATCCTGGAAAGTTTGGTTTCAAATCTCATCTCTGACACTAACTGTGTGACCTATGGCAAGCTCCTTAATTTCTATCCCTCAATATTCTTATCTATAAAATGGTGATAATTAAATGTATCACAATGTTGTTGTGAGGCTCAAAAGAAATGATATAGGTGAAGGCCTTTGATGACTTTGAAGGTCTGTTTAATTGTCAGTGATTTCAAAGAGAAGAAGACATGGATAGATGGTAATCTGCATAGGGAAGATGAGATCACGGACCTATCCCAGTTTCATAGTCATAATAGGGTTGGCATATAAATGAGTTCTTTGTATTGAAATTCTCAGGACTGAGTCTCTTAACTTGCCATTAGATACACTATCTCCAGTACCTGCCAAAGGATAGAAAAGCCTGGAGAAAGCCTGTAGGTTGGTAGAGACCTTTCTTGTGAGTATAGAGGATTTTTTTTGAAGTTGCAAGTATCTGCAAGGCTACTTTAGAGCATGAATAGCATTCCCAGAGAGAGTCAATATTTTCAATCCCTTGGTATTACACAGGCTTCTCTCAACATCAAACGACATTCGTGGAGGGACAAGAGGAATTTCTATTGACATCTTATTGGAGTTAGAGACTCTCTGCACATTATACAATATCGCCAGAATGGTTTAGGCTCCATCAGAACAAGAATCAAGATTATAGGTAAAAGCATTAGAAAGAGAAAGTAGCCTGCATCCCTGATCACAGGGAGTCATTTAGAGGTTTCCATTTTCTTTTGTGCAGAGATGAGCAGCTCCAAGACAAAAAGGAGAATTTGGGGTGAGAATTTGAGCCCCCAATCTCTCCCCAGTGACATGTTTTCCCCCTTTCTTATCAGTCTATTAATGGTTGCTTCCAGGGATAATTGAACTTAGTAAAAAACCTTTCAGTTGGATTCAGATAAAACCACCTAGTTTAGATACCTTCCAACTTCTATCTCAATATGAGACTGGCGTTGGAAATAACATCTCACCTTTCACTATGGCACATAGAAACTACAGACAGGCAACACCACGGCATTTATTGTTGAGCTCAATTTGTTACTATATCTGAGCTGGCGGTGGAATTTTAGGGAGAGAGGAATAGGGGAAACGGAGTTTGGAGAAGAAGTAAAATACCACGTAATTAGAGTGTAGAAGCCCCAGTCACCTAATCAGTCCTGACAACAGTTTCTTAAGTCTTTAGCTCCTGCCTCCATCCTGGCTCTGACAGGTCTTGGAAGTGTCTCTCTCACATTGCTCCCCCTTGTTTTCTCTGCAAGTCTATTTACCACTTTGACTGAGGGGTGTTTGCTTTCTGTGTTGTTGCAGGGTCCAGAGTGTCTAATTGACAAATTATGCTGCTCTTTTGGTGGTTTTAACTAATCATTTAAAATAAATAAGATCATAATTATCAGTTTCCATTTACCCATTTATTAAGTAACAGTGTTCACACTGAGCAGTTTGATTCTATGTTATAATAAGGCAATCTCTACACGATGACAGATGGTGTTTCATTTTGCCGACACTGCGCTAAAGTGCTTTGAGTTGTGATGTGTTTGATTTTATTAGAGATCAGATTTAACACATGCATGCTACATAACTGCAATCGCATTCCCATTTCTCATCTGTAGGAGAAAATGAAACTATGATGAAATGTAATATACTCACCCTCAGGCAGAACTAGTGGGACTGGGAATTGCAACATAATAAATCTAATGGATATTACACTACAGGACCCTAGAAATTTACTGTTATTATGTTCAGGGAAGGAACTTGGTTTTGTAAAACTCACTTTTATTTCGCCGGCATCAGTGAAATTTCACATTATTTAACTGCTGTGTCCTGATAGCAGGGCACTAGTATTTGTGAGGTTGAAGAAGAAATGAACTCAGAGGAAGCCAAGAGTCCGAGAGGACAGGAAGGAAAAGGAAGGAGGGCAAATAGGAAAATGATTGCATTGGCTCCATGCAAATGAGAATGATGGCGTGTGGAGTTAACAATGGATTGTTGGGGTTGTCAAATTAAGCCTCATTTAGCAATTCTGTTAGCATGGCAGCCCCTGGTAGAGAACTCATCTTGCAAAAAAAAAAAAAAAAAAAAAAAATTTAAGTGTGATATCAAAGGCTTTTATATTCTCCACTCTCTCCACACCTCTCAGTAGGAAATCCAAGTTAATTACACATTTACTTATTGATGTGACTATTGACAGAACATTTCCCTAATGAGTTCATTGTCAAGTGAAATTCCCAAGATGGGTTTGGGGATCCTAAAAGCCTCCTTCACCAACAAGGGGAATTCCC
This sequence comes from Sarcophilus harrisii, assembly GCF_902635505.1. Taxonomy (NCBI): domain Eukaryota; kingdom Metazoa; phylum Chordata; class Mammalia; order Dasyuromorphia; family Dasyuridae; genus Sarcophilus; species Sarcophilus harrisii. Next base: position 469,529,055 of record NC_045427.1, on the reverse strand, counting down.
ATAGGTTGGCTCAGGCTGAGTCCATACTATATCAGGAGTCTTTTAATTGATCCCCTGCCTTCATTCTCTCTACTTTTCCCCTCTCCATCCTCAGTAATCTTTCAAACTCTCAGCTCTGATCATGTCATCTCTGGTTCAAGAACTTTTCAGTGACTACTTTCAGTGACATTTGGCCTTCACAACCACACCCATACTGCTTTTCCAGCCATATCACTCCCTGATCAGAATCAAAGCCCTCTGCTTCTTGAAGGCAGTTCTCATTATTATCCCACATTTTCTCCCTTTATTTTTACTCCTGTGATTTCTGTTCTCTGTAATGCTCTCTTTCTACATCTCTATCTAAACATTACTCATTCCTTAAGACCTAGCTCAAATTCCCATCTTCACCATTAGATTTAACTTGAGTGTCCCCAATCTCCTTTGAACTCCTGTAACTTTCCTTGATTGTATGAAGTTGGCACTTATCTTAAACCCCTTTGTAGTCTTTTCGCGGGTGTCTCTTAGTTCCCTGATTAAACAAAAGGTTCCCTGAGACCAAGGAATGTGACTATCCTTGGCAGGTGAAAAAAGTGGAGAATTTAGAATTATGCAGACCTGAGGTTGAATCCTCCTTAAGACACTGAGTACATGTCTGACTATGGGCAAGTCATTTAAATTGTTTCCTCATGTATAAATATGGGAATTAAAGCAACAGCACTTAATTCCCAGAGTCATTGTAATTATATATTTTATAATGCATAATATTTATGAATACAAGTGATATATACATACCTGTAATATATAATAATATAATGTACATTACACATATATTAATGTTTTGTAAATCTTAGAGCATAAAATCAATGCTATCTATGATGATAATAATGTTGATTTTGTTAATGTCCCTTATAATCTTGAGCTCAATGGTCTGAATAAAGCAGGAATTTAATCTATATAAGATGTCCCAAAAGTATTAGGGATGTGATTTAAGAGCGCAATTTCTGATTCCAAATGATGAGAATATGGGCTCCAAATGTTGGGGTTTGGTCATATGAAGAATTCATAATGACCATTCTTTTTTAGCAAAAAGGTATATTTATTTAGAAGAAGAGGGTACAGACAAAATGAAGAGATCCAATAGACACCAGGAATAGTAAATATAAAATAGAATTGGGAGAGCATATAGTTAGCAAAGAAAGATGTTTTAACAATTAATGCTGGAAAATAGAAGTTCCCCAGTGGAACTTACAATTACCAGGAGAAAGAGGATACCCCATGAGTTTGGAATACCCTTAACTGACAGGCTAAATCTATAGAGGAGTTTAGTATCCTAAAAGAATTAGTTAGCATCCAGAGAGAGAACTATGGAGGCTGAATCTAAACCACTCTTTTTCTTCTGCTTTATTTTCTTCTTGTGGTTTTTTCCTCTTTGCTCTGATTTTTCTCTCCCAACATGATTCATAAAGAAATGTGTATTAAAAAATTAATCATGTATAACCAGAAAAAAACAATAATAAAGTAAAACAAATAAACAAAAAAGTTAGCTAGCTGTTAGATGGAGAAAGACACCATGAGATATGGGGGAATGAGAGACACCATGAAGCATAATGAGGGGATGAGAAGAGATACATATCTTGAGAGGAGGGTTGAGGGGAAACACACCATGAGGTGTACTATCCCCAAGAGGGATTTAGCAAAGATGGCATGAGCTATGGACAGATTTATAGGGGAAATTTAACCTCTGGAGTTTGATATAATTTGGATTTCTTTTTTTTTATTATTATAGCTTTTTATTTACAAGATATATGCATGGGTAATTTTTCAGCATTGACAATTGCAAGACCTTTTGTTCCAACTTTTCCCCTCCTTCGCCCCACCCCTTCCCCCAGATAGCAGGTTGACCAATACATGTTAAATATATTAAGGTATAAGTTAAATATAACATATGTATACATGTCCAAACAGTTAGTTTGCTATACAAAAAGAATCAAACTTTGAAATAGTGTACAATTAGCCTGTGAAGGAAATCAAAAGTGCAGGTGGACAAAAATAGAGGGATTGAGAATTCTATGTAGTGGTTCATAGTCATCTCTCAGAGTTCTTTCGCTGGGCATAGCTGGTTCAATTCATTACTGTTCCACCGGAACTAATTTGGTATAATTTGGATTTCTGACCAGACATAGCAAGTGGGGCTGCCCACTATCTCCATAGAGGGTGGGAATAGGAGACAAAACTCATCTCCATTAGTTCCCTTCCCTGCCTGCTCCAGAGCAATACTCCAGTCCCTCTCTTCTAGCTGCACCTAGTTACTCAGGATGTCATCATTAGTGTTGTCAAGCTTAAGCCAAACTCAAAACTTCACTAAGATATTGAGCTATGCTATATTGATTGATTAAGAAAAGCATCCTCAAATAGCATGGTGTTAAGGACAGAACAATACATTTTGAATGAGAGAATCTGGATTCAAATTCCAATTCTGTCTCTTGCTATAGTAGGGCCTGGAATAGAGGCACTTCCTTGATTTAAAGGAAGGGTTTGGACTCACTGATCTGGAAGGTCTTTTCTAACACATATTTCCTCCCCTTCTCTCTCACCCCAGGCAGTTTCTACCATAAAGCCACACAGAAGGATTCAATTTGGAGCTGAATACCTCCATACATGTGATAGCTATACCATTTACAATCTTGTAGCACTCCGGGGACATCATTTCATGTCTCTGGGCTTCCGTTTTCTCATCTGTAACATGAGAGGGTTGGACTGGATGGCCTTTAATTTACCTCCAACTCTAAATTTATGAACTTAGAGTACAAAAAAAGGCACTGTGATGTTGTGGATAAAAAAGTTAACAGCAGAGACAAGAATATTTGAATTCATGTACCTGCCTCTGACATACTGGTTGTGTGACTTTGGACAAGTCAATTAATTTCTCAGTGCTCTGAAAAACTTTCTAAGACTGGAAGTTGTTGAGAAGGTGTTGACTTGTATTGGGAAAAGGGTGTTTTCTCATTCTACAAATCCTTATTTCTCACCAGTTCCACTGTTTTTGGTCTTCTTTGCACTTCTCCATCATGTCTTTCTTCCCTAGGAAATTCATCACTGGAAAATCTTGTTATCCTCCAAGATTGAATTTGCATTGATATTCACATCTTATCAGTCCCCTCTACTTCTGTGTTTGGACCCTTTGATTGGAAGACAGAACCATGAACTTTAGGGCCTCCTTTTAAGGAGAGGACTCTGCATAGTCCTCTCACTACCCATCAATTATCCTGCTTTTGGACTTCATCTCATTCCCTACTCAGGTACCTCCTTTCCTTTTCATTTTCTTTTTGTTTGTTTTCTCCTATTAGAACATAAGGGTAGGGACTGTTTTTGTTTTTATTTGCATTTCTATCCCCAGTGCTTAGTACACTCCTAATGTTTATTTATTATGTCAGTGAAGTTATAGGTCCTGTCCCTATCCTTATCCACCAAACATTTTCCCCTCCTTTCTTCATTCAAATAGACAATACTAAAATCTCTACAATACTTTTACTACTTACCTAAAAGAGTTGTAAAGAGCAAAGGAGTTAAGATGGGTAAAGTTCTTTATAGATCTTAAAGCACAATATAAATTTCAATCTGTTATGATTTCTTATAATGATTATATGCTAAGGTTAAGACAAGTAAATAAAGTAAAAAGAAAACAGATTAATCATTAGGAGGGAATTCCTAATTAAAAAGAAAGCAGCTTAAAGAAAAGTTGTAAAATTCTTTTTAAAAAAGGATCAAAACTCCCATTTGGATGTTTTGAAAAGATCCTGCCTGGAAACAAATTTATTGACTAGATAATTTCATAGGATCATCAATTTGGAAGGGACCTTAGAAGTCATCAAGCCAAAAGCTTCTTAAAACCGTGGGTGGCATTCTCATATGGGGCCACATAACTAAATGTCGGGGTCATGAAATTATGATTTATTATTAGTAAATGTTTGATTTGTATATCTATATATCTGAGGGTCATATAAAAATTTCTTTGCTGAAAAGATGTCACGAATAGAAAAAGTTTATGAAGTCCTGATCTAGCAAAACCCCTTAATTTTATGGATGAGGAAATTGAATCCCAGAGAAGAAAAATGATTTGCCCCAAGTCATCTAGATCATAAATAGTTAGTTAGGATTTGAATTTAGGACTTCTCATTCCAAATCCAGCAAATTTCCATTTACCAATAACCAACGGGTCATTTCTATCATAAAGAGTCTATGTAAATCTGTTAGATGACAGGCAGATTGACTGGTAGTAGTTTTTTCCTGTCACTTAAGGGACATAGTTAGGAGCTGTCTGGGTCTAAGAAAGAAAGAAAGAAAGAAAGAAAGAAAGAAAGAAAGAAAGAAAGAAAGAAAGAAAGAAAGAAAGAAAGAAAAAGGAAAGAAAAAGAAAGGAAAGGAAAAGGAAAAAAAAAAAAAAACACTTTCAACTAAGTTTACCTTGGAACGGCTTCCCTCTCCTCAATTAAGTGGAAGACAATTAAATTGGAGTCCAGCTTTGAATTCTTTTCCTCATCAAAATAAATGATTCCTTCTGACGTCCTCCCAAATGCCCGATCGTTTTCAAAAGCTAATGACGCGTTTCACTCCTCATCAGATCCCAAGAAAAACAATGCACACCCCATGAAATGCTTCACTGCTAGAGCAGGGCGGAGAAGAAGGCCACAAAGGGGGTGGGGCGAGTTGGACACAAAACACACTTGACATTTTGACAATTGGCAAAAGTGACTGAAATACAAAGGTGAAAAACAGATATCAATCTACATATTGATTTCCTATCTTTTACTAGGCTTCAGTTCACTCATTTCAACTCTTCTTTTGAGACCCAGAGACAGAGACGAGACAGAAAGTAGAGCAGAGACAAGAGAAAAGACACCATACAGAGAAAGAGAAAAAGAACACAAAAAAGAGAGAGACGAGACAGGGACAAAAAAGTAAAGAGACAGAGACAGAAAACACACATACATACAGAGAAGAGAAAAAGAAAAAGAGGAAAAGAGAAAGAAAGGCAGGACAACAAAAAGAGAGACAGGAAAAAACACACATAATAAGAAAGAAAAAGAACACGGAGAAAGAGACAGAGACAGGGAAAAAATAAAGAGCAAGACGAAAACACAACAAACAGAAAGAAAAAGAAGAAAAAAGAACGAGAAAGAGACAGACAGAGACAAAAAGTGAGGGAACAAGAAACACACACAAATACATACAGAGAAAGAAAAAGAAAGAAAAAGGACACAGGTAGGAAAGGAACAGGGACAGGACAAAAGCAAAAGAGACAGAGACAGAGAAAACACACTCATATAGAAAAAGAAAAAAAGAGAAAAAGAAAAGAGAAAAGAGAGAGAAGAGAAGGCAAAAAGTGAGGCAGAGGAAACACACACAACATACAAAAGAAGAAAAAAGAGAAAAAGACACAGAAAGGAGACGAGACAGGGCAAAGTAAGAACAGAGAGAAAACACACAACCAACAGAAAAAAAAAAAAAAGGAAAAAAAGAACACAGAAAAAGGGAGACAGAGACAGGGAAAAAGTAAAAGAGAAAGGAAAACACACACATACATACAAGAGAAAAGAGAAAAAAGAAAAAGAGACAGAGAGGAAGAACAGGGACAGGACAAAAAGTAAAAGAGAAGAAAGAAGAAAACACACATACATACAGAAGAAGAAAAAGACACAGAAAAAGAGACAGAGACAGGGACAAAAAAGTAAAGAGAAGGAACGAAAACACACACAACATACAAGAAAGAAAAAGAAAGAAAAAGGACAAGAGAGGAGACAGGAACAGGGACAAAAAAGTAAAAACAGAGGCAGAGAGAAAAACACACAACATACAGAGAAAGAAAAAAGACACACACAGAAAAAGAGACAGAACAGGGAAAAAAGAGAGACAGAGACAGAGAAACACACACATACATACAGAAAAAAAGAAAGAAAAAAGGGGAAAAGAGAGACAAAGGAGGGACAAAAAGTAAAGGAGAAGAGACAGGGACAAAAGTAAACAGAGACAGAGAAAAACACATACATACAGAAAAGAAAAAAGAGACACAGAGAAAGAGAGAGACAGAGACAGGGACAAAAAGTGAAAGAGAGACAGAGACAGAGAAACACACACATACATACAGAGAAGAGAGAAAAAGAGACACAGAGTAGGAGAGAGACAGAGACAGGGACAAAAAGTAAAAGAGAGACAGAGACAGAGAAACACACACATACATACAGAAAAAAGAGAAAAAAGAGAAAGAGAGAAAAAGAGACACAGAGAAAGAGAGAGACAGAGACAGGGACAAAAAGTAAAAGAGAGACAGAGACAGAGAAACACACACATACATACAGAAAAAAGAGAAAAAAGAGAAAGAGAGAAAAAGAGACACAGAGACAGGGACAAAAAGTAAAAGAGAGACAGAGACAGAGAAACACACACATACATACAGAAAAAAGAGAAAAAAGAGAAAGAGAGAAAAAGAGACACAGAGAAAGAGAGAGACAGAGACAGGGACAAAAAGTAAAAGAGACGAGACAAGAAACCAACCAGAAAAAAAAAAGAAAGAAAAAAGGGCAAAAAGAGGACAGGCAGGGACAAAAGTAAAAAGAGACAGGAACAGAAAACACACACATACATAAGAAAAAAAGAAGAAAAAGGAAACAGAGAAAGAGAGGGCAGAACAGGGAAAAAAGTAAAAGAGACAGGACAGAAACACACCTACAAAGAAGGAAAAAAACCACAGAAAAGAGGACAGAGCGGGACAAAAGTAAAAAGAGACAGAACAGAGAAACACACAAACATACAGAAAAAGAAAAAAGAAGGAAAAAAAAGAGAAAGAAGAGACAGAGCAGGGACAAAAAGTAAAAGAGACAGAGACAGAAACACACATACTAAAGAAAAAGAAAAAAGAAAAAGAAAAGAGACACAGAGAAAAGAGAAGAGAAGGGACAAAAAGGAAACAGAGACAGAGACAAAAACACACATAATACAGAGAGAGAGAAAGGGGAAGAGACGGACAGGGACAAAAAAAAAGAGAGACAGAGACAAAAACACACTTTAGAAAAGAAAAAGAAGAAAAAGAACACAGAAAAGGAGACGAGACAGGGACAAAAGTGAAACGAGACGAGAAAACACACATACATACAAAAGAAAAAGACACAAGAAAGGAGAGGGGGACAGGGACAAAAAGTAAAAGAGAGACGAGACGGAAAACACATTACATACAGAAAAAAGAAAAGAAAAAGAACACAGAGAAGGAGAGACAGGACAGGGAAAAAAGTAAAAGAGACGAGACAGAGAAACACACACAACAAAGAAAAAGAAAAAGAACAAGAAGAGAGGGGGACAGGGACAAAAAGAAAAAAGAGACAGAGACAGAAACACACACAACATACAGAAGAAAAGAACACAAGAAAGAGAGAGACAGGACGGGGACAAAAAGTAAAAGAGACAGAGACAGAAAACACACATACATGAAAAAGAAAAAAAAAGAGACACAGAAAGAGAGAAGAGACAGGGACAAAAAGTGAAACAGAGAAGAAAAAAACACACAACATAAGAAAAAGAAAAGAGACAAGAGAAAGGAAGAGACAGGACAGGGACAAAAGTAAAAGAGACAAGACAGAAAACACACATACATACAGAGAAGGAAAAAGGAACACAGAGAAAGAGACAAGACAGGGACAAAAAGTAAAAGAGACAGAACGAAAACACACATACATAAGAAAAAAAAGAAGAGAAAAGAACACAGAAGAGAGGACAGAACAGGGACAAAAAGTAAAAGAGCAGAGACAGAGAAAACACACATACATAAGAAAGAAGGAAAAGGCCACAGAAAGAGAGACAGAGACGGGACAAAAAGTAAAGAGACGAACAAGAAACACACACTACATACAGAAAAAGAAAAAAAAAAAGGAAGGGAAAAAAACAGAGAAGAAGGACAGGGGGGACAAAAGTAAAAGAGACAGAGACAGAGAAAACCACACATACATACAGAAAAAGAAAGGAAAAAAGACACAGAAAGGAGAAAGAAAGGGACAAAAAGTGAAACAGAACGGCAAAAACACACAACACAGAAAAGAAAAAGAGACACAGAGTAGGAGAGAGACAGGGACAGGGACAAAAAGTAAAAGAGAGACAGAGACAGAGAAACACACACATACATACAGAGAAGAGAGAAAAAGAGACACACAGAGAAAGAGAGAGACAGAGACAGGGACAAAAAGTAAAAGAGACAGAGACAGAGAAACACACACATACATACAGAAAAAAGAGAAAGAGAGAAAAAGAGACAAGAAAGAAACGAACAGGGACAAAAGTAAAACAGGCGAGACGAAAACACACATACATACAGAAAAAGAAAAGAAACAGAGAGAGAGGGGGGACAGGGACAAAAGTAAAAGGCGAGACAGAAAAACACATACAACAAGAAAAAGAAAAAGACACAAGAAAAGGGACAGAGACAGGACAAAAAGTAAAAGGCAGAGACAGAGAAAAACACATACACAGAAAAAAAAGGAAAGGAAAGAGAGAGACAGAACAGGGCAAAAGTGAAACAGAGCAGAGACAGGAAAACACACACATACAACAGAGAGAAAGGGACACAAGAAGAGAAGGGCAGGGCAAAAGTAAAAAGAGACAGAGACAGAGAAACACACATACAAGAAAAGAAAAAAGAAGAGGAAAAAAGAACAGAAAGAGAGGGACAGAACAGGGACAAAAATAAAAGAGACAGAGACGAGAAACACACACATCTACAGAAAAAAGAAAGAGAAAAAAGACACAGAAAGGGGGAAGAACAGGGACAAAAGTGAAACAGGACAAGACAGAAAACACACATACAAAAAGAAAAAAGGAGACCGGTAGGGAGAGACAGGGACAGGGACAAAAAGTAAAGAGACAGAGACAGGAAACACACACATCAACAAGAAGAGAAAAAAGGACACACAGAAAGGAAAGAGAGACAAGACAGGGACAAAAGTAAAAAAGACAGAGACAGAGCCCACATACATACAGAAAAAAAAAAAAAAAAAGAAAAAGAAAAGAAGAGAGGAAGAACAGGGACAAAAATGAAACAGGAAAGACAAGCAAATACATACAGAAAAGGGAAAAAAGAGACACAAAGAGGGAGGAGAGAGACAGGACAACAAAAATAAAGAGAAGACAGAGAACACACACATACATACAGAAGAAAAAAAGAACACACAGAGAAAAAGAACAGAGACAGGGAAAAAAAAAAAGAGACAGAACAGAGAAACAACAACATACAGAAAAAAAGAAAAGAGACACAAGAAAGAGAGACAGAGGGAAAAGGACAAAAAGTGAAACAGAGACAGAAACAAAATACATAAGAAAAAGGAAAAAAGAGATAAAGAGAAAGGCAGGGGACAAAAGTAAAAAGAGACAGAGAAACACACACATTAAAGAAGAGAAGAAAACACAAAAAAGGAGACAGGGGGGACAAAAAAAAAACAACAAGAAAAAACATCATACAAAGAGGAAAGAGGAGAAAAAACACAAAGAGACAGAGACAAAAGTAAAAGAGCAGAGACAGAAACACACAATACCGAGAAGAAAAAGAACACAGAAAGGAGAAGGGACGGGACAAAAAGTAAAGAGAAGAGACAGGCACACATAATCAGAAAGAAAAAGAAAAGAAAAGAGAGACAAGAAAAGGAAAAGAGACAGGACAGGGACAAAAAGTAAAAGAAGAACAAGAAAACACACATCTACAGAGAAGAGAGAAAAGAAGAACAAGAAAGGGGAGAACAGGGACAAAATAAAAAGAGACAGAGAAGAGAAACACACACTACATACAAGAAGGGAAAAAAAGAGAAAAAGAGCACAAGGGTAGGAAAACAGGGCAGGGACAAAAGTAAAAAGAGGCAGGGGAAAACACACATACAAAGAAAGAAGAAAAAAGACACACAGAAAGAGACAGGACAGGGACAAAAAGTAAAGAGAAAGACAGGAAAACACACATACCGAAAAAAGAAAAAAGGAAAAAGGACAAGAAAGAAGAGACAGAGGCAGGGACAAAAAAGAAAAAGAGACAGAGAAGGGAAAAGGAAAAGAGAAGAACAAGAAAACACACACATTTAAGAAGAAGAAAAAGAACACAGAAAAGAAGAGACAGGCAGGGACAAAAAAGTGAAAAGAGACGAGACGAAAACACACATAAAAAAGAGAAAAAAGACACAGGGAAGGAGAGACAGGGACAGGGACAAAAAGTAAAAAGACGAGACAGAGAAAAACACACAACATGAAAAAGAAAAAGAGACCCAAAGGAGGAGAGAGACAGGGACAGGGACAAAAAGTAAAGAGAAGCAGAAAACACACACATACTGAAGAGAAAAAGAAAGAGAAAAAGAGAAGAGCGGGACAAAAAAGTAAAGAGGCGAACAAGAAACACACACATACATACAGAAAAAAAAAAAAAGAAGAAAAGGAACAGAGAAAGAGAAAGAGAACAGGGACAAAAAGTAAAAGAGACAGAGACAGAAACACACACATACTAAAAAAGAAAGAAAAAACACAGAAAGAGAGAACGAGACAGGGACAAAAAGTAAAAAGAGAAGAGACAGAAAAACACACATACAAAAAGAAAAAAGAAAAAGAAAAAAGAAAGAAAGGCAGAGACAGGGACAAAAATGAAACAGAGACAGAGAAACACACACATACAACAGAGAAGAGAGGAAAAAGACACACAGAAAAGAGAGCGAGACAGGGACAAAAAAAGTAAAAGAGACGAGACAGAAAAACACACATACATGAAAAAAGAAAAAGAAAGGAAAAAGAACAAAAGAAGAGAGACGAGGCAGGGACAAAAAGTAAAAGACAGAACAGAGAAAAACACAACATACGGAAAAAAAAAAGAAAAGAGACACAGAAAGAGAGACAGGACAGGGACAAAAAAGTAAAAAGAGAAGAGACAAAAAACACACATAATACAGAGAAGAAAAGAGTAGGAGAGACAGGACGGGGACAAAAAGTAAAGAGACAGAGACAGAAAACACACACAAAATAAGAAAAAAGAAAAAAAAGAAAAAAGACACAGAAAAGAGAGACGAGACAGGACAAAAATGAAACAGGAGACAAGAAAACACACATACAAAAAAAAAAAGAGACACGGGGAAAGAGAGACAGGACAGGGACAAAAATAAAAGAGACAGGACAAAACACACACATACAGAAGAAAGAAGAAAAAAAGGAACACAGGAAAGGAGAGACAGAGACAGGGACAAAAAGTGAAACAGAGACAGAGACAGAGAAACAACAATTTAAAAAGAAAAAAAGAGACACAGGAAAGGAGAAGGGGACAGGGACAAAAATAAAAGAGACAAGACAAGAAAAACACATACATACAGAGAAGGGGAAAAACACACAAAAAAGAGAGACGAGACAGGGACAAAAAGTAAAAGAGAAGAGAAGAGAAACACACATCTAAAAAAAAGAAAAAAAAAGGAAAAAGGAACACGAAAGGGGGACAAAGACAGGGACAAAAGGTGGAACGAGACAGAGAAAACACACATCATACAGAAAAAGAAAAAAAGAGACACAAGGGGAGAGAGACAGGACAGGGACAAAAAGTAAAAAGGAGCAGAAACACACATACATACAAAAAGAGAAAAAAGACACAAGGAAGAGACAGGACAGGGACAAAAGGAAAGAGCAGAGACAGGAAAACACAATACATAAGAAGAAGAAAAAGAGACACAAAAGGAAGAGACAGGGACAAAAAGTAAAAGAGACAGAAGAGAAAACACATACTACAGAAGAGAGGGAAAAAGAACACAGAAAGGGAGAGAGACGGGACAAAAAGTAAAAAGAGACAGAGACAAGAAAACACACAACATAAGAAAAAGAAAAAGAAGGGAAAAAGAACGAAAAGAGGGACAGGACAGACAAAAGTAAAGGCGAACAGAGAAACACACACATACATACAGGAAAAAGAAAAAGAGACACAAAAAAGAAGGGGAAGGGAAAAATGAAACAAGAGAGACAAAACACACATACAGAGAAGAAAAGGAACAGAGGGGAGAGCGGGACAGGGACAAAAAATAAAAGGACGGGAGAAACACCCCCAACGAAGGAGGAAAAGGAAAAAGGGGAGGAGAGACGGGACAAAAAGTAAAGGGACGGACAGAGAAACACCCCAAAAAAAAAAAAAAAAGAGAAAAGAGACAAAGGAAAAAGGGGACAAAGGGACAAAAAGTAAAAGAGACGAGACAAGAAACACACACATACATAAGAAAAAAGAAAAAGGAAAAAAGAAGGAGAGAGACAGGGACGGACAAAAAGAAAAAAGAACAGAGAAACACACACATAAATACAAGAAAGAAAAAGAGACACAAGAAAGAGAGCAAGGGACAGGACAAAAAAGTAAAAAAGAGACGAGACAGAGAAAACACACATAACATAAAAAAAGGAAAAGAACAAGAAAGAGGGAACAGAAAGGGACAAAAGTAAAAGAGACAGAGACAGAGAAACACACACATACATACAGAAAAAAGAGAAAAAGAAAAGAGAGAGAGACAGAGACGGGACAAAAAGTAAAAGGCAAGACAGAAAACCCAAATACATACAGAAAAAGAAAAAGAAGAAAAAAGAGACACAGAAAAGGAGGACGGGACAGGGACAAAAAGTAAAGAGACAGAGACAGAGAAAACACACATACCGAAAAAGAAAAAAAAACAGAGAAGAGAGACGAGACAAGGGACAAAAAAGTAAAAAGACAGAGACAAGAAACACACATACATAAGAAGAAAAAGGACACAGAGAGGGGAGACAGGGAAGGACAAAAAAAAAACGAGACAGAAACACAAATACATACAGAAAAGGAAAAGAGAAAAAGAAAGAGAACAGGGGAAGGGACAAAAATAAAAGAGGACGAAAACACACACATACAACAAAAAAAAAAGAAAAAAAAAAGAAAAAAAAGAACAGAAAGAGAGAACAGGACAGGGACAAAAGTAAAAAGGACAGACAGAAAACACCCATACAAAAGAAAGAAAAAAGAGACACAAGTAAAGGGAGAGAGACAGGGACAGGGAAAAAAAAAAAAGAAAGAGAAAGAGACAGAGAACACAACAAATACAGAAAGAAAAAGACAACAGAAGAGAGACAGAAAAGGGAAAAAGAAAAGAAGAGACAGAGAAACACACACATACATACAGAAAAAAGAGAAAAAGAGACACACAGAGAAAGAGAGAGACAGAGAGAAAGAGACAGGGACAAAAAGTGAAACAGAGACAGAGAAACACAAATACATACAGAAAAAAGTGAAAAAGAGATACACAGAGAAAGAGACAGGGACAAAAAGTGAAAGAGAGACAGAGAAACACACACATACATATAAAGAATTAGAGACAGAGAAACACACACATACATACAGAGAACAGAGGGAGACACACACAGACACACACACACACACACACACAGAGAAAAATATACATGCATACAGAGAACAGAGGGAGAAACACACACACACACAGAGACAGAGACAGAAAGTGAAAGAGACGAAAAAGAAAACACATATACATGGAAAAAGAAAAGAAACCGGAAAGAGAGAGACAGGGACAGGGACAAAAAGTAAAAGAACAGAGACAAAGAAAACAGAATACAACAGAGAAGAGAAAAAAAAGAAAAAAGAACAGAAAAGAGAACAAGGCAGGGAAAAAAGTAAAAGACAGAGACAGAGAAACACACACATACATACAGAGAAGAGAGAAAAAGAACGAAAAAGGAGAGAGAGACAGGACAAAAAAGAAAAGGGAGACGAGACAGAACAACAAAAAAAAAAAAAAAAACAAGAAAGAGAGAGACAGAGAGAAAGACAGGACAAAAGTGAAACGAGACAGAAAACACAACAACAAAAAAGGAAAAAAGGACACGGAGAAGAGACAGGGACAAAAGTGAAAAGGACAAAGAAACCACAACATATAAAAAGAGAGAAAACCCAACAACAGAGACAAAGGGGAAACAGGACCCAAAAAAAAAACAGACAGAGAAAAAAATACAGAAAGGAACAGAGGAAAAAAAACAGAGACGGGGACAGAAAGTGAAGAGCAGGACAGGAAACACACATATAATACAGAAAAAGAAAAGGGTTTAACAAGAAGAGACAGAACAGGACAAGGAAGGACAAAAGGAAGGGGATACAGAAACGAGATGAGAAGAAGGAAAAGAGAAAACACTCAACAGAAAGAAAGGGGCAAAGGAGAAGAGAAAGGACAGAATGAGGACGAGAAGATAACAAAAAAAAGAGACAGGACAGAGAAGACAAATAAAAGAAAAGAAGAGAAACACAAAAGCAGAGAAAAAGGAGGAAAGAAAAAACACACAGAACAAGAGGAAGAGAGAGAGGAGAAGAAGAAAGAGGACAAGAAGAAAGGAGAAGAGACAAAAAACACAAAAAGAAAAAGAGGAGAACAAGAGAAGAGAAGGAAGGGGTGAGGGAAGAGAAAAAACAAAGAAGAAAAGAAAGGGTAGGGGGGCAAAAGGAAGAAATAGAAAGGGAAGAGAAACACACACCAGAGAAAAGAAGAGAGAGCACAGGGAAAGACGAAAGGGAACAAGGTAACGGCGATGGGAAAATAAAAGGGACAAAGAGACTTTGGGGGGAGAACAAGGAAAAGAGAAAACATACTTAAATAACGGAGAAGAGCAGGAAGAGAGCAGAGGGTTAACAAAAAAGGAAAAGGAGGGAACGGAGAAACAACAAATTTTAAAGAAAAGTCCCACCACGGGAGCCAGGGGCAGGATGGGGCAAAAAAGAACGAAATCAACTAATCAGGAAAGAAAAATCCCGGTAGAACAGAAATAAAGGGGAACAAAACACCCTTACAAAAGGAAAAGAAAAAAAAAGAGCAGAAAATAAAAACAAAAAATACCATCATTACAAAAAAAGGGAAAAACAAATAGAGAAAGGGAAAAGAAAAAAGAGCAAATGGGAAAAACCAAAATTTACAGGGAAAAGGAAAACCCACCCCAAAAGGACGAGACAGAGGAGAGGACAGATGGGGGAAAAAGGCAGAAAATAAAGCAGGAGAAAAGGGCACACTTAAAGAAAAAAAATGAAAGGAAAGGGGTGAGGAGAAAGGGGTGAAACAAAAAAAGGGCAGGAAAAAAAAAAGGGTGGTGTCCTGGGAAGGGTAAATCAAAATCAAATTGGGAAAACCTTTCCTATGGGAATTCTATATAATCTAAGTAAACAAACCCCTCCTCTTCCATAAATTAAGGTCTAGCTCATCTGTTTAAGTACTTCCAAGGGTTCTCCTTTAATGGAAAAAATCATTTTTTAATTAAAAAGAATTGGAAATTGTTCAACATTCTTTGACAAATGGAAAACTTGATTTAATTGGTACAAGGGGGAACAGGAAAGATTTCTGGCTGAAAATCCTTTTACTGGACTTTTGGATTTAACAAGAATACCTTTTCCAAATTTTTTTATAGCAAGCTGTTTCCGTAGAGGGTGTGGGGTTTGTATGGGAAAATATGTAGGAAAAATTCTGATTTAAATTTACCTAAACATTATTATTTTGAATAAAAATCATTAACATTGTTCCCAGTTTTTCCTAAAATAAAAAATAAAATTAAAGGATTTACTTATAAAGACTTTCCCAAATCTTAAAAAACTCTAAATGCCAAAAATTATAATAAAATGGGATAAACTTTTATTTGGAAAATAAAATGGGATTAAAAAGGATTTAAACCCTTTATTCACCCTTTAATCTTTTGCCCTTTTATTTTCTTAAAAGGGAAATCTTTTATTTTTCTCTGGCTCCTTTTATAAAGGAAAAAAACAAAATGGTAAGGAAACCCACAACAAGCGACGAATATTTTTAACGTGTGTCAACCTGGGCCCACAACTTTTTACCCGTTAAAGGGCTTTTCATTATTAATGGGAGTTTCTGGTTTTTGTTTTTAAGGAACCCCTGTGGGAAATCTTTATTAAGTCAACTTTTTCTTAATTATTTTTAAATTAAAAGGCCTTTGGAATTAATTTAATACTAAGAAATGTACTATGGGCAAAAGATAACTTTGAAATCAATCCTTTAAAACCTTTTTTAACTCAAATTCTGTTGGTTTAAAACCCTCCCTAGAATTATTTAAGTCCGTTCCTCCACAAATAGTTCTCTTTTTCTTTCCCCAAGGAAAACCCAAATTGGGTATGTCCAAATGTAAAAAGTAGCATTTGAAGTATTGTTGGCCTTTACTGAAAAATCTTGAATAAGACTATTAGTTTAAATGGGTTCTGGCAAAAGTTTAATAATTGGGGAAAAACCTATTTGAGGCTTTTAAAGAAATTTTTCCCTTTCACCGCAGTTCCCTTTCCACACAGGTTTTGTAAGGGTGCTAAAAATTAAATGTTTTTTTTGTGGAAAGGAACTTTGGGGCCTTTCCATTGAAAAAGAAAACTGGAAATAAAAAAACTATTAATTTAAAAAAAATTTAATTTTATAAAAATTTTTTACAAACAAATTAATTCAGATTTCTTTTGGTTAAATGGGAGGGTCCAAAATTAATTTCTTCAAGGGCCGGATTCTAACCCCTAAGATTTGGAAAAACAATAAATTTTAATAAAAAAATCCTTAAAGGGCCATGGTTTTTGTTTCTTTTTTTATTTGTTTTTTTTTTTTAATATTTTTATTTTGCAAAGTTTACAACTTACTTTCAAAACTTTTTTCCCAAACTTTTCCTTTACCCTTCCTACAAGCACCATCAACAACTTTCCAGTAATAGAAATGTCTAAAAGTGCAAGGTTCCTCTCAGTAGTGGTCTAAAAGTAGGGTTCCTTTCAGTAGTGGTCTTCTAGAAAAATCTAATTGTCCATTGTCCATTTAATGGGTATGGAGTAGTAGCGATCTTTTGAAGGTATAAGTTGAACTACATGATTAATGAGGTCTCATGATTCTGAAATTCGGTGATTTTATGATTACTCTTCTTCCTTAATCTTGGGCCTATCTCATTAACCATATGTAGTAGTACCCATTAAATTATAATATCCTTGAGAGCAAGAACAGTGTTTTGACCCTTTAGCATAGTACCTTTAACACAGCACATAGTAGATGTTACTAAATTAGTAACATATTATTATATATTATGTATACTATATAAGTATATTATATATAACATATTAATATATATTAATACATATTAATTAATTTATTGATTGGCTTGTCCAAGACATCCATATTAATGGGCTAATTTGATATACTTCCTGTTCAGCTTCAACTACAACTTGAATGATCCACTGATATCCAAGAGGAAGAAATTTGATGGTTTGGATAAATCTTCTGTAGATGATTTATGGGGCAAATAGACATGAACTGAGTAGAATGCTCACTTTTCTTTCTGTGTTATAGTGGGAAAGACAGTGGACTTGGGGTTGGAAAACATGGATTTGAATCTTAGTTTTTCTTCTTACCGACTGTGTAACTATGGATTAATCACCTAACCTCTCTGAGGTTCAGTTTATACACACACACACGTAAATCTCACAAGATGGGAAGAATGAAAATAGAATGATATCATGAATGCAAGTTGTAAATTGTCTAAAGCTTTCTATATGTGAGGAATTAAATTTTTTTTTGTCAGCAGCATTTTCTAAGAGACTTTAAAAAACTGGGTTAAGTAGGAAATGAAAACAATTATGGAATGGAAAATGATTAGAAAGGATTAGCATCTGGAACTATCTTCTTAACCACTGCTTTAATGTCCCATCATTCCCCTTGTCACCTTCCCTCTCTCCCCTACCAACACAAAAGTGCTCACGTGCGGACACACACACACACGCACACACGCACACACTGACATGTGTATTATGATAATCCTCTCTGTCGACAAGAGTTGCCCAGGCAGGCCTGCACGGGGTAACAAATAGCGACAGTAAATCACTGGCAGGAGCCATGAATTAGTCAGGAGTTCTGTATACTCCTTATTTTCACAGTCAGCCACACTGTAAACATATACTTCAGCTCACCAGGTGAGGAAGAAACTGCTGTCTGGGCTGCGCTCTTGGGTTTGTTTGGCTGCTTTGTTTGTGTTGGCTGTCTCCCTTCTCCCCCTACCACCCCTTCTTCAACTTACAAATGAATGCAGATTGTTTTACTCCTTGTAACCATGACAGAATCATCTGTTTCCTTTTCAACCTGGCGCAGGAATGATGTGTGCTCAGGTCTCCTTTGCAATGTTCCTCTGCAGTGTGACTGCATCAAGCAGGATAGAAGCATAAGGCTTCTGCCACCTGCCACATCAAGGCCTCAAAGCCCAGGTATGGCCAGAACTGCTCCCTTTATTTCACCAAAGGCAATCTCCTTTTCATTACCTTGTTATCAGACCAACCATTGTTTACCCTTTCCTCCAAAATGAAGCTCAGTTATTTTGGATGGCAGTCTAGATCTCTTCCTAAGGTGAAAAAAATACATTTTTCTCTTCAGACTTGATATATTTTCTTCCTGTTTTCATTTGTACCAAAGCATGAGGTGGAAAGCTTACATGGTCAAAGAACAATCGGAGCAATTTGACCAGAACTGAACTTGTCAGGGAATCCCAGGTAATGACTTGGCTAAAGAGCTTAGCTTCATTCATCTGATAGATTGTTTATTTGCATCATTGACTAGAATTTCCCCTCCCCCCCAACACAACTCAGTACATTAGGTAGTGTCTTGTTGATGGAGTGAATAAGAGTTAGGTGTCATGTTAGCTTTTACCACCACTGATCTTCTCATTTCGTTTTTCAGTTGGAATTTTTAGTGTCAAAAAGTTGAACTCATAATAAGCTGAAGTCTGTGGAGCATATCATTCTTCTCTTGGAAAAACCGTGGCAACTTCTGACTCTTATTAGACACTTTAGTCTGTTTATTTGATTATCAGTATTGTCATGTCATACTTATAGGATAAAGCATTGAGTCTAAATTTGGCCCATGTCACCTTGATTGCTTTGTTTACATGGTCCCAATGCACCAGTCTTCAGGAAGTCCCTGGTTTATTTAGGATGTGTGGCAGAATGATTCAGTAGTGAGAAGCAAGATTCTAATTATTAGGGGATAATACCTCCTCATAATATATCACTGCTATTGAATTAATATTTTTCCCTGTGGATATTAAAGCAATGGATTACCTCCTTCCATAATAATCACTTTAATAAATACAGTAGGCTTCCCTTCATACCTTGATTGTTTTAGACATAGATTTGAATATATAAGCCATAAAAAAACAACAGATACACTATTCCTAACATAGCTGTTTCCCATAGAGATGTCCCATCATATCAGAGAAGTCCTGATAAAGGCCTTCAGGTTCCTACTTGTTCAATGTAGTAAATTGGTAAGTTCTATAGACTACTTGACCCCAATTTTGACCTGCTCTTATTGGTTTTTCAAACCATATTTAATCACCAAGGGATGCTTCTGGACACTTTTGCAATTGTACATCCCCCAAACAATAGAAGGCACTCAGGAGCAATTCTCAGTTCTCTAAGTTTCTGAAAAAACTAGTTACCTCTATCTTCTGTCCCCATCATTTTGTGGGCAGTATTTGTCTTATTACTCTAGGAGTATGGCATGTGTGGATTTATCCAATTAGTTTCTTGTCTCATACTCTACCCTCTGGCAGATTCCATCCTTTCCTTTTACTTATGCGTTTTAATTGCCCTCAATTACAGGAATAGGGCATAATGTAATTCATCCCACAAGTATGGTATTTCTTTAGAAGCCTTTTATAACTAAAGAAGTAAAAGGAATAAACTAAACTAAACTAAAACAATCGCCATGAGGATGATCTGAATATAGTGACTTCCAATTCGAAGCAACCCAAATCTAGTTTATAGGTACAACCCAAATCTAGAACTTCAGGGATAGTTTGAGCATCTATAGACCTTCTAATTTTACTTCTCCAAGAAACAAGAAACATTGGCCAGTCACAAAGTCCTAACTATCTAGGCATGTTAGAGCTGGTCTGTCCCAATGCCAAGATTTCTCTGTTTATAGCCCTAACCTCTATGAAAACAAATACAGTAAATTCAGGTCCCTACAGGGCATAATAAGGCCAGGTCTCTTAGATTTGTCTATTAGCCAGGGCAAAAATAGGCAGGTATTCCTAAACCATTATACCTTGTCCCCCTTTCCTTATCTTGTTCCTTCTTTTCTCAGTTTGTCTGCTAGCTGTAGGTCTTCCAAGACTTCTAGTCTTGGGTCTGTCCCCTCACCAGATTTTCAGCTATCTTCATATCATCCTTCAGCAGCTAAAACTAGGTAAACATTCTTATCTTTGGGACCTTTATGGACAAGACCAAAATAATACCTGGGTTCATGTCTTCTTCCTTTCTTGCCTCAGAATTGATAAAGCAGATTGAGGAAAGAGGCTAAATTTACCTTGTCTTTGAAATCTTATCTCTTTCTACCCTGGCATCTGTTCTGCCATGATATGTTGTGATATTTTATTTGCCTATGCTACTTCTCAGATGCCATATTAAATTTTGATGCTTATCTCTTCTTCCAAGCCTTTATGAACATTGTATTAGTGTGGTATAGTAGAGAGTTTAGCCTCAATGTCAGGTTGAGTTGAGTTAAAATCTTATTGACATCAAGGACATTTTTTCTATCTCTTGCCTCCTTCTGTGGGGGAACACCTTGATTTTTATTTCCAATTTTCTTTCACTTATTTTATTCATCTAATATAATGCTGGATATATGGGAAGTGTCTATTATATGCTGTTGAAGAGCTTGCTTGTCAAATGACAGATATAAGGGGCCTGGGTCAGGTTTCTTCCCCCTCTTTTCATTAATTTCTTCTTCTCCTCACTGATTATATCACTTATATTCATTATGCATTCTGATACTTTATTATTTTCAGAATAACACTTAATAACAAATCTATCTTGTACTGCTTTGTAATTGCTTCTTCTGAATAATGATCTCATCTACTCAATAGAACTGAAAGCTCCTCCAGGGTAGGGATTCATTATCCAATAATTCTACCTACTTCTGACTTCAATGGGAAGAAGCTGTAGGAAAGGAGCTGGAGAATGACGCTAGCTGAAGGAGAACAAGGAAATCTTGGAAAGAGATTTGGAGGGTTTGGATAATGGAAAGGACCAAAACTGAGATCAAGGAAAAGAAATTTGAGAGGACTTGAAAAGAAGTTGAAGAATGAGAAAGAGAAAAACTGAAGTTGAAGAAGAAGATTTCAACAAGGACGAGGGCTTGAGCAAAAGGATTTAAAAAGGAAAGAAAAGCAAAAGAACCCAAGCTGAATGATAAGGAAAAAAGGGAAAGAAACAATATGAAGGAGAGAGGGACTCATGAGTCTATGTGATAATGTAAGCAAGACAAAGCAAATCAATCAAGTTGGTAAGACAAAGCATAAGTAATGACCTCAGACAAGGGAAAGAAAGTTAAGTGGTGCTGTAAGGTACTGTGGGAAACTATACCGTACTTAAGGAGGTAAAGAGTTAAAAGTTCAGAATTAAGGGTGTTACAACAACAGTTCTACATTGGAACTATCATCAACACTGTGAAATGACTGAGGGTTTTACTTCTGGGAAACATGAAAATCAGGGAGAATTTTGCAGTGCCTTTCTTGACTTATAGGATTTTTTATATTTCTGTCATAGACAAGGGCCTACAAGAACATTTTCTAGATTGAGTTCTAGATTGATGATGAGAAAATGGAAGAAAAGCATCAAGAAGAATAAATAAGGGAAAACATCTTAAGGGTCAAAATAGAAGCTTGATTTTTATGTCAGGAAGCCTGGAGAGTAGATTTCTGGATGAAAGCTTTAAGGCCTTCATATATTCTTATTAATGGGATGGAGTGTGCTTAATAAAATTTTGTATGAATATATTTCTTGAACTTTTCTATTCAAATAGACTTCGAAATGAAGAGTAAAGAAGAAGGAAAAAAACTGCCTATATGTAGTTAGATGACTTGATGAGTAGAAATAATGTGGAGACAGAGAGATAAATGAGAAAAAGACAGAGAAAGAATGAAAAGGTGAAAGAAGGAAGAAAAGGCAGGAAGAAAGGGAAGGAAAGACGGAAAGAATTTTTGTATAATATATGCACAGGAAACCAAAATAAATTCCTACATTGGCCTTATAAAAAATTACATTTATTATTCTGCATATTAGTCCATCATTTCTCTATTATTAGGTGGGTAGAATCTTCTTTTGGAATCATTGTTGATTATGTAATTGTTCAGAGTTGTTAAGTCTCTATTAGTTGATTTTTAATAATGCTGATATTATTACATAAATTGTTCTCCTAATTCTACTCATCAATTCATTCAAATCTTACCAAATCTCTCTGAAACTGCTTCTTTCATTTCTTACAACACAAAAATATTCCATTACATTATTGCATCAAAATTTGTTCAGCCATTCCCCAAAGTGAACTATTCTAACCATTCTAGAAAGCAATTTGGAATTATTCCCCCAAAAGTTACTAACCAGTATATATACCCTTTGATTTAATAACACTATTACTAGTACTATATCCCAAGGATATCAAAGAAAGAAAAAAAATGTCCTATTTGTACAAAATGTTTATAGCAGCTCTTTTAGTATTGGCAAAGAACTAGAATTGGAGTCTGTAGTTCTTAAAACAATCTTGCACTTTTAGTGGGCAGCAAACTCAATATGAGTCAACAATGTGATATGGTAGAAAAACAACAATAAATCAATGATATCTTTGGCTATATTAAGAAAAGTCAACTGTCCAAAACTGGCTATAGTAATCTCATTATAATCCTCTGATGACAAAACAAAATTTAGAAAACACATTCAGTTCTATTTTGGAAAAGGCATTGATTAACTAAAATCTATTCAGAAGAAGGTGACTAGGATGGTAATGATCTTTAACCTTATGCAACACAGTTATCCCTTACACATCATGACTTTGCACACTATGACTTTCTTTATAGTAATTTTCCCTATCTTGATTTTCCTTGTGGCAATTTCAGTATATCATAGGTTGGCATAAGAAATTAAATAAAAATTTTGGGGGAGTTTTATGGAAGTTGTAGACAACACAAGAAAGTCAGAAGATGACACAGAAAAATGTATAGAAACTCAACAGATGCATAAAATATATGTATGGTATTGTATATTATCATTTAATACCATAATTCAGAGTTCTTCTCTGGGTTAATACCATAATCTCAGAGTTCATAAAAGGAGAGCAAAAAAATTTTATGTGGATTTTCCGGATTATGGGTAGGGTGGGTGGTGGGTGGTAAGGGGAAATACCATATCCCTAAACTTTACAATATGGAAGGGATAACTATATAAGGATTTGTTTAAGAAACTAGGGATGTTCACATTAGGAAAGGGAAGATTCAGGTCAAGGACATAATCGTTTTTTAAAAGTATTTGAAGCACTCTCAGATGGAAGAGACATTAAAATTGCTCTTGGCTCCTTAAGTCAAAATTTGGATCAATGGACTTGGAACTGGAATCAAAGGCAGATTAAAGAAAAAAACAAACTTCCTTAACTATCACGAAGTGGTATAACCCATCTCAGGAGGTAATGGGATCTTATTTACTAGATATGTTAAAACAAAGGCTAAATGACTACTTAATGGGGATATCATAGAGGAAATTTTTAGCCAGCTATGAATTTGGATTAGATTATGTTGGAGGTCCCAACTCTTAGATTCTGATTATTAATATTATTTTTTCTTCATAGTTCCTAATATAAGGCCAGACATGTAGGAATATATCAATATTACAATGCCTTGCTACTTTTGTGATCTTATAGGTGCAGGTAGTTTCTCTAATAATGCAAATCTCAGCCCATTCATGCCCACTCATCCCATGTGACCCTCACTCATGTTCTCTCCAAAATTTGCTACGATTGCTGTATCTACTCAATGTGCTAGAGAGCTTCCTGACATTCCTTTCTCACTGTATGAATATCACTGGACTAGGGAAGCTATCCCTTCTTTTTTTTTTTTTTTTAATGCAAAGCATTTCCATGAAAGTCATGTTGTGAAAGAAACATAGAGCTCCTACCCTAATATTGAAAAAGTATCAGAAGAGAAAGAGAGAGAGAGAGAGAGAGAGAGAGAGAGAGAGAGAGACAGAGAGACAGAGACAGACAGAGAGAGACAGAGACAGACAGACAGACAGAGAGAGACAGAGAGAGACACAGAGAGAGGACAGAGAGAGAGAGACAGAGAGAGAGAGAGAGAGAGAGAGAGAGACACAGAGAGAGAGAGAGAGAGAGAGAGAGAGAGAGAGAGAGAGAAAGACAGAGAGAGAGAGAGAGAGAGAGAGAGAGAGAGAGAGAGAGAGAGAGAGAGAGAGAGAGAGAGAGAGAGAGAGAGAGATTCAATCTGTATTCAGACACTCAGTTTCTTCTCTAGGTATGGACAGGATTTTTCATCATAAGTTCTTCAGAGTAGTCATGGATCATTGTTCTGCTGAAAATAGCAAAATCATTTACAGCTGGTCATCTCAGAACATTGCTATTATTTTGTATACAGTACTTTCTAGGTTTTTTTCTGAAAGCATCTTGGAGAACTATTCCTTCTTAAAACACAGAAAGTTCAATCTTTTCTGTAGTTATCATTTCTAGGATGATATTCTTACATTTCTGTGTAATTTGATTGTAATGTGTTGTTAGCTACTCATCATTACTATAATAATTGCTAATGTTGACATAGAACTTTGAAGTTCACAAAACATTTTACATTATTGTTTCATTTGATTTGGCCATTACAACTTTGTAGATTAGATACTATTATTATCTCCATTTTACAACTGAGGAAACTGAGAGAGAAAGCTGAGAGAGAATAAATGAATTTTCAAGGATCATCTAGCTAAGTGTCAGAATTAAGATTAGAACTTGACTCTTTCTAATTTAAAGTCTAGCTTTCTATCCACTGCACTACCTAGCTTTCTCATTGTGTACCTTTTCAATGCCCTTGGAGTGATTTTCACTGTCAGTTCCTTGGAGATTGTTTTCCACGACATGCAGTTATAAACTTGTCAGGAGAATAATGGTGTTACAAAATTGGACTTTTATTTCAGGAAGAAACTTGGGGTCATTAAGAGAATTATGGAAGTTTCCAAAGGCTATTTAGCTTGCTGTTGTTCAATCCTGGCCCAGCTCATAATTTTGAGTGGTTATGTATTTCATTTAGGAGGCTCTGCACCATTCTAGGACTTGGCACATAATGCAGTCTATAAATAGGCACATCAGGAAGACCTATATTAGGAATCTCTCTTGATGTGGGATTCTGCAGCATGTTTTTTCCATGAAAGTGGCAAACACGTTAGATAAATTATTCACCTTTCTTTATGCCTCATTTGGTGATACTAAACAGGGGGTAATTGAACCAAGTAATCTCTGTTTATGCATCTGTCAAAATATTTTGTATGGTATTGATATATGGAGGAGAAATAACTTGTTGAGGGAGAGCCTTCAAGGTTTTTTGTTGTTCAATCTTGTCTAATTCTTCATAATCTCATTGGGGGATTTCTTGGCAAAGGTAATAGAACTTTGCCATTTCTCTTTCTTCACCCCATTTCAAGTTGAGGAAACTGAGGCAAATAGAGTTAAGGGACTTTAAGGGACTTACCCAGGATCCCATAACTCATAAATGTCTGCTTTACTCCAGACTCAGCACTCTATCCACTCTGCTGCTCCAGGCTTTAAGGTGGCATTTTGCAAAACCAAACTGAATACTTTTTAATAGCAACAAACAATGAGTACAGTATTTTCTAAGCTTTTCAGTTAATTGTACACTAGTAAAGATGTTGACTTCTATAGAATAACATTTGTAAAAGACATTTTCTGATAGCCTCATCAAAAGATTTCCTTTAGGCATATGTAGATTATTAAAAAAATATTTGATATTATTTTCATGTTTATATTACTTTCTTTTTCCTAAGACCCCTTCCTTCCAAATAGCATCCTCTCTTTTAATAAATAAGTATAATCAAGTAAATTAACATATTGGCCATGTCTAAAAATAGTTGTCTCATTTCTATACCTATATCCTGCTATCTGTCTAGAAGCAGGAATTGTTAATCTTAACAATAAAACCTACTTCCTGCCTCTAGATAGATTAAAGGTTTGAAATCTTAAAAAAAAGCTTCTTTTTACATTACAGATAATCTTCATAAAATTTTTGTATAGATGAGAAGATAAGAATATGGGTCAATGCTTATTGATATCCTCTTAATTACTTTTTAAGGAGTAATGTTAATGTCTGAGATTTTTTTCCATGCTTTTGGTATTTAAATCTCTTTATTAGTCCTTGTTAATTGATCTATCAGTGCCTTCAACATTTTGAGGTCTTCGTGTATACTACTATATAAATATTAAATTGAATTGAATGAAAGTTTTTGATGTTCTCCTACAGTAGCTATAAAGATAAACTAGCTAAAATCTAGTTCCTTCTAAATGACAGTGGCCTCATGTTAGGAATCCACAAAACTCTACACAAAAAAAAAATCTTCTCTGAACAATTAGTCACATTGTGACAGAGTGGAAAGAGCTGAGGACTTTCCCTCAGAATACCCGAGTTTGAGTTCCAGTTTCTTAACTTCTTAAAAGTCTGGACACAGGCAAGTCAATGAATCCTGTAAAAGTTCCATCAATATGAATATTGTGTCTTATCTAAACTCCTATCTTTTTCACAGTGCACCGTTTAAAGTAAATGTTAAATAAATGTTTTATTTTAATTAATTAATATTTGCTATAATATTTACTGTATTCCTCTCTTTCTGTAACAAAATAACTCAATTATATAGCATTTTACAATTTACAAAGAATGTACTAGAGTGCTTTGCAAACAATGGGTGATGAATAATTTTAAAAAATATATGGAAAAAGAAACTTTGGGAATCATGGAAAAATGAAAATACTGGCACTACAATTTGAAACAAGGGGATTGAAATAGGACCTCTAGAAGAATGGCTTATCTTAGAGGAAGGAGCCACCACTGGAAAATGGTCCAGTTCAAAGGTAAACTCAATAAAACATCGGAGTCCTGGAGTGTAAAGGATGTTAAAAGAGGGGGAACGAATTTGACTTGAGTATATTCAGTTCTCAGACTCTGAGCTCAGACTCTCAAGTTTTTCATTTGAGGTGGGATTCTTGTTCATAGACATGATTCCTGGAAAGACCTAAGTTGCCCAGATTTAAGGATACTGGGAACTGATGAAAGTGATTTTTAATTCTTGGATGGTCTATAATACTAGTCCAGGAAGCATTATTCTTTTGGTGTTGGCTCATCTGCCCCTGGAAAAAACACAGCAGGCTGAGAATGCCTGAGTTTTTAAACATTCAGAAGGCCATGATTCTATAAATAAGCTCCCTGTGCTAGAGATTAAATCAGCCCAGAAGCCTGCCATGCCCATTTTATTTCTGAAACAACATGTTTTCAACAGAAATCAAAATGCATGTTAATCCTTCTGTCTGACAGGCTAACGAAAGTCCGAAAAATTATGGTCACATTTGACCAGAAGAACATTAAGTTCCAGGAGCAAAGCCTACGTTTGCTGGGAAAGGTGTGGTCCATACCTCCTCTCAGAAGTCTTTTCTTTAAATGTTCAGGACAACAGCAGCATTGCAGCTCCTGGGCATTGGCTGAGCTGCAACTAACCCTTCTGATTTCCAGGGAAAGTACCTGAATAAAATAGGCACTGGGAGAGCAGCATGGAAATTGTCTGCTTTCAAATGAATGTTTTAAGATGGATTCAGCCGAATAGTGGTAGTAGTGTGGGGAAGACTTTGGAACTTAGGGCCTTATGGGAGTAAAGATTTGGGGAAATAACCTTCAATGTGTGTGTGTGTGTGTGTGTGTGTGTGTGTGTACACGCGTGCCCACACATTGGGGATGAGGGGAAAACAGAAACCCTTGGAGCTTTTAAATATCTCTAAATCAACATAGAAGTCTAGGAAATCCAAAATTGTTTATGTCTTTTTGACACAGTAGAAAAATAATGAAGCCTTAAAGGTTATTTTCCAACAAGATGCTTCTTGTAGCATATAGTAGTATTTAGCTTCTTGAAGGCAGGGCCTTTTAATTTTTGTTTTTGTATCCTTAGGACAGTGCTCTGCACTTGGTGTGTGCCTAATAAATATATCAGATGGAATTTAAATTGTTTGTATAGGCTAAATTAATAAAACATTGCTAATAGTTGTATCCCTATGGAGGGATAGAGATGTTCAAGCTTTCCCTCAGATTATCAGTATTAAAAGAAAAAATCATTTTCCAAAGGTTTTAGATTATGTATAGGCAGAATAGCAATTCTTTATACAGATGGAAGGAGTCTTGAAATGTTTCCATTTGCAGATAACTAATTAATAGTATAGAGTTTTAGGCTGTTGCATAACCTACTCAATAAGATCCATGTCCACTTAAAAGAATCTAGTAATCCATATATAAAACCCAAAGTGGATGAAAATAACTGTTGCCCTGATTCTGATATGCAGTTAAGTGAGCCCCTCATTGAGTCAATCCATCAGCAGATTTAATTTTTTTTACTTGCTTACTTATTTACCTTTGTTTTTCTGTGATTATATAGATGTATGTACACACATATATTTGTATAGACACTTGAGAGGAATGATCAGATGGACTTAGAATTGAATAGTAAGAAGAGAGCAGATGGTAACATTTGTAGAATTACACATTGCTTTCAATAATCCTGAGTTGTTCCCTGTTGCCAAAACCCATTAAAAAATCAACACCGGTATTCTTCTGGTGATACAACATAGTTGTGAAGCATGAGGTACAATATTCTTAGAAGAATAATAACTGTAGATGATCCTAAGAGCAGTGGAAAGATACAAGATGGGTGAAAGTAGGGGGTAGTATATTGTAATGATGGCTTTCATGTAAAAAATGTTATGACAGACATCATCAAGGACACATATAACTGGAAAAGGAGGTCAGCTGGTTATGCATTGAGAGATTGTTGTAGGGACCATTAAACTATGACTGCTGTGATTCATTTTATAGTGTCTGGTTTTTGATTCTCTAACCTTTCTTGTGATGTGCATAAGGATAAGTTTGCTTCTTAAAATTTTGAAGCAGCAAGTGCTATCCTTCCTTTGGGAAAAGTAAAGGAATTGATATTGCCTAAAAATATATAAAGGTATACACACATTTATTCATAGCTATATTAATAATTAAGAACTTTCTTCCTTTTTCAAAAAGAATCTTTATCTATGGGAAATTTATTTCCCCTATAGAATTTGAGTAAGTTTTCAATTGTAGAATTCTAAGATAAAAAAAGTCAGAAGTACTTTTATAAGACCTTTGATTCACACATTAAGAATATGATCCAAAGTTATATTCCTGGCATTGGCCATAGAATTTAGAGGCAGAATTAACTGGGAAGACCCACATTTATTGGTTATTCATTTTCTTTTGGTTTCACACTTAAAATTAGCCATGATGGTAATCCCTTGTTTCCCCAATGATTTTCTCATGACATAGGTGTTTACCTGGGTTCAGATAGCCTCATAGTTCTAGATAGGATCTAATTTCTTCACATTCCTTTTGCTAGTCGATCAGTCAAGAGGTGTTTATTAAGCCCTATTATGTGGCAGACATTAGGCTAAATGCTGGGGATATTCCCCACACCCCCCCCCCCAAAAAAGGGAAAAAAAGGAAAAACAGTCCTTACTTTCAAGGAGCTCACAATTTAATAAGGGAAACAAAATGTAAACAACTAAATACAAATAAGATAGAGACAAAATAAATTGTACATAACCAACAGAGGAAAGGAATTAGAATTTAGGGGGAATAAGGAATGGATCCCTTTGGACAGTAAGATTTTAGCCAGAACTTAAAAAGAAATTTAAAAAAGAACATTCTAGACATGAGAGATAAGCCACAGAAAATTTCTGGAGTCAGAACATGGAATGTTTTGTCCAAGGAATAGCAAAATGGGTAATTTCAGTGGATCAGAGGGTACATGGGGGAAAGGAAGAAAGAAGATTGGAAAGGTAGGATGAGGACAGATTGTGATGGGCCTTGAATATCAATTGGAGGATTTGTTATCCAACTTTGAGTAGATTGAGGAACATTCCAATACCAATTTTATCTCACTCCTTATGTCTCCAAATATAGACTTAAAAGCTGAGGTGACAATATTATGCTTCTTACCAATAACTGTCTTATAGATAAAAGGAGGGACAATTTCTGGGTCATATGAGAGAAGAAAATTTTCTTCTACAAAAAAAGAAAACTGGGAATCTATCTTGAGGTAGTTTCTTTGGAAATGCTGAAATACTACTCCAATTTGGATGCAGATACTGTAGCATTGCAGTCCTGTCTCTTGCCTTCTTGGAGTTTTAAGTAGCAGTAGAGAATATCCTCTAATAAATTTGTTTTGGACACTTAAGCTATGTGTAGCTTTTTTGCATCTCTAATGTGGATACTGAATTACCACATAATCACTCATTTGTAGAGATCTTTCTCATTAAAGGCAGAAATTTATATACAGAACCCTCAGTTTTAATCCTGTAGCCATAATTGTGAGGTAGAGGTACCAGATGGTCAGCCTGTATATATCTATACTGATATCTATAAAATGTTAAAGATTCAAGTATTCCAATGCATTAACTCGAACTTCTAAGGAGAGTTTATGGAAGTTGCTTAGGATGAGAAGGTATGAATATTGTACTCTATGGCAGTAGTATGACCATATATATTGATAAGATCATGGATCTATCAAAATATCAGCTTTTTTTTTTTTTTTTTACAAAATCTGTAATTTCTTTGTTATAAGTAACTTCCAGTGAAGGACTCTTTATCCATGTAGCCTTTGCTGTAACATATTCTTAATGAATAATTTGACCAGAGGTACAAAGCTAGTATGTGTCAGGGGTGGACCTGCAATCAGGCACTGCCCCTCTATCTACCAGGTTATATTTCCTATTAAGACTAGTATAAGCAATTCCCCTTCCACTTCATATAGAGTAAAATGATATTGAAAAGGGAAGAAAAAAGTACTTTTGCAGATAAGAAAGTAATTAAGGTGACTGGTAAAGTATGAAAAATATTTCTTCTTTCATAAATAAATAGCTAGTGTCCAAGAAGTAGACTTAATAAAAATTGCTAAAAAATATGTGTATAAATAAACAATTTTCTGAGAGTCTATGAGTAATTTAATCACACACAATGATAGAAAATGAGTTATGGTATACATACAAAGGCTTAAATCATTTTTCAAAGAATGTAGGATGGTTTTCTTTTGTATTTGAACAATTGGGTGATTTAAAGATGGCAGAGAGAAATGTATTTATTAAACATTACAAAAATTTACTAAAAGAATACAATTATCAAAGGTACAACACTGGACCTTTTGTAGACTATATGGCCCCTTAGTTCATTTGCATATAAGTATTTTGAGTTAAGATAGTAATAATCACAAAATGAAAAATCATGAACTATTTGGACACTATGGAATGACTAAATAAATGAGAAGATTTATCTTTTTTTAACCTTACAAGTGAAAGGTGGATTACTGTGACTTTTTGATTTAAGCCATTGAGAGTAATTGAAAATTGAAGATTGAAAAAACATCAGATGCCAAAGTTATGCTCATCGAGGCTTATGAAGATATGGTAGCCAGAGTAGTGAATTGGCAAGAATGCTTCAGATGCTAATTCCTGATTCATCAAAGAACTTGGAATGCATTAGATGATTACTTCAGTAATCATTTAACTATTTACCTTTAAGCATCACACCAAATCCGAGGGGAAATAATATCTCAGAAATGCTGTTTGCTCTCTGGTGGTTTCTCTAGTGAGACTGAGAAAAGCAGAAGGGAAAGAGGCTTTATAGCTGCTTTTCTGATAGCTTTATTTGGGATACTGGAGAAGAAAATGGCAAGTCACTCCATGTCTTTGACATGAAAACCCCAAATGAAGACACAAAAAGTCAAATATGACTGAAAAATGATTGACCAACACAAGAACCTAGTGAATAAAACATTATATGTATTTCTAAAGACAATCAAATTGATGAGCTAAGCTTTGCTGTTCTCTGGCTTAAAAGCAATTACTAATCAAATTAAGAATGCAATACTTTATTTTTCTTTTTAAAAAATTATTGTGAACAAGATTATACAATGATCAATTCTGATGGATGTGGCTCTTTTCAACTATGAGATGATTGAGGCCAGTTCCAATGATCTTGTGATGAAAAGAGCCATTTGCACCTAGAGAGAGGACTGTGGGAACTGAGTATGATTCACAACATAGCAGTTTTACATTTTGTTGTTGTTTGCTTGCATCTTGTTTTCTTTCTCATTTTTTCCTTTTTGATCTGATTTTTATTTTGCAGCAAGATACTTGTATAAATATGTGTATATATATTGGATTTAACATATTTTGAATATGTTTAACATGTATTGGATTGCTTGCTATCTAGGGAAGGGTGGGGAGGAAAGGGAGAAAATTTGGAACACAGGGTCTTGCAAGAGTCAATGTTGTACCTGATCTAAAACTATATTATAAAGCAGCAGTCACCAAAACCATTTGGTATTGGCTAAGAAATAGATTAGTTGATCAGTGGAACAGGTTACGTTCACAAGACAGAATAGTCAACTATAGCAATTTAGTGTTTGACAAACCCAAAGATCCTAACTTTTGGGATAAAAATTCATTATTTGACAAAAACTGCTGGGATAACTGGAAATTAGTATGGCAGAAATTAGGCATGGACCCACACTTAACAGCGTATACCAAGATAAGATCAAAATGGGTCCATGATTTAGACATAAAGAATGAGATTATAAACAAATTGGAGGAACATAGGATAGTTTATCTCTCAGACTTGTGGAAGAGGAAGAAATTTGTGACTAAAGACGAACTAGAGACCATTATTGATCACAAAATAGAAAATTTTGATTACATCAAATTAAAAAGCTTCTGTACAAACAAAACTAATGTAAACAAGATTAGAAGGGAAGCAACAAACTGGGAAAACATCTTCACAGTTAAAGGTTCTGATAAAGGCCTCATTTCCAAAATATATAGAGAGCTGACTCTAATTTATAAGAAACCAAGCCATTCTCCAATTGATAAATGGTCAAAGGATATGAACAGACAATTTTCAGATGAAGAAATTGAAACTATTTCTAGTCATATGAAAAGATGCTCCAAGTCATTATTAATCAGAGAAATGCAAATTAAGACAACTCTGAGATACCACTACACACCTGTCAGATTGGCTAAGATGACAGGAAAAAATAATGAGTGTTGGAGGGGATGTGGGAAAACTGGGACACTGATACATTGTTGGTGGAGCTGTTAGCGAATCCAACCATTCTGGAGAGCAATCTGGAATTATGCCCCAAAAGTTATCAAACTGTGCATACCCTTTGATCCAGCAGTGTTTCTACTGGGCTTATACCCCAAGGAGATACTAAAGAAGGGAAAGGGACCAGTATGTGCCAAAATGTTTGTGGCAGCCCTGTTTGTAGTGGCTAGAAGCTGGAAACTGAGTGGATGCCCATCAATTGGAGAATGGTTGGGTAAATTGTGGTATATGAATGTTATGGAATATTATTGTTCTGTAAGAAATGACAAGCAAGATGAATACAGAGAAGCTTGGAGAGAATTACATGAACTGATGCTAAGTGAAATGAGCAGAACCAAGAGATCATTATATACGTCAACAACGATACTGTATGAAGATGTAATCTGATGGAAGTGGATTTCTTTGACAAAGAGACCTAATTCAGTTTCAATTGATCAATGATGGACAGAAGTAGCTACACCCAAAGAAAAAAACACTGGGAAATGAATGTAAACTGTTTGCATTTTTGTTTTTCTTCCCGGGTTTCTACCTTCTGAATCCAATTCTCCCTGTGCAACAAGAAAACTGTTTGGATCTGCACACATACATTGTATCTAGGATATACTAGGACATATTCAACATATATAGGACTGCTTGCCATCTAGGGGAGGGGGTGGAGGGTGGGAGGGAAAAATTGGAACAGAAGTGAGTGCAAGGGATAATGTTGTAAAAAAAATTACCCTGGCATGGATTCTGTCAATAAAAAGTTACTATAATAATAATAATAAAAAAATAATCCAAAAAAAAGAGTCAATGTTGAAAAATTATCCATGTATATGTTTTGAAAATAAAAAGCTTTAAAAAAAAAGTGATTGGGAATTGAAAGAGTTTGGAAGTGTTTCATTAGCTTGAAACTAAAAGCAAAGATGATATGCTCATCTATAGAGAGGTGAAAAGCAGAAGCTGAAGCAATTAGCAAAGATGTATCTTCCTGTGATGAAGTTGTTTTTGAACTGACCAATGATATCTAAGTTTGCAGATTGGAGTTGTGAGTTACCTTGAATACTGGGATTTTTCTCAGTGGTGTATATTCCCATTAGGTTTCTAGAATTGTGTATGTGCTCATCTTCCCCTACAGATAATGAATACCTTGGTAGGATAATATGACCCAGGTATATGTGTTATATTTATGATTCTTGCATTTTGAGTGAAAGAATACCAGTGATATTGTTTCTTTTGCCTTATCACTAAAAGTACCATCATCACTAGTTCATATAAATGTAAAAACACCAGCAGGGATTTAAGAGTTAAAATCATGACTAGGGAATGTATAATATTCCTAAACAGGATTATCCCTAGGACTCTAAGTGTTTTAGTATAATTACATCATGGTCTTCCTTCTTTGCCACTCTGTACCTCCCAGTGTGAGAAAAAGTTTGAGGGAGTCAGAACACCAAAGGAGTAAGTAAATGATCACATACCCATGTGAGAGTTAGGAAGTATAGTGGTGGACCATTCCCCCATTAACATGTATTATTCCTGATCTAAAGGGATGATTAAAAAATAAGAAAATGTGATATCTTTAATTATTTTTTGAGAATATACTTCCTGTCTTCTTAAATGACCTCTGTCTCTCACTCAGCTTTTTTCCTCTTCTGACTTTATAAGCCTGCTATTTGAAATAGTTTATGAGTGACCAATATCTATTAGTTCTCTCCTTACATTGTTGCCAAACATATTGGACTGGTGAAATTTATTTGTTGAATTCAAGATATTTAATGTTGGACTTTAAAAAACTAGTTCATAAAATAATATTTAATATGGTTTTAGGTATCCTATTCATTCGTTGTTGATGAAGCTATAAGACTTTGCTTAGTTCTTGACTTAGATCCATTCTGATACTGGTATTTTGATATTTCTCTGGTCTCCATTCTTTCCCTGAAGCCTCAGAATTTCATTTAAGTTTATCATTTCTTGAGTAGCCCAAGGCTTCAATTTACTATAGTAGATCTTTTGTCAGCTTTCCAAGTTGTACACCTCTCTTGGACCCTCCAAACACAGGCTGCCCACCTGTAGCCATCAGTTGCATCTGAGAAAATGCTATCATAGGAGGTAACTATCAGCTGGAT
This sequence comes from Sarcophilus harrisii, assembly GCF_902635505.1. Lineage (NCBI taxonomy): Eukaryota > Metazoa > Chordata > Mammalia > Dasyuromorphia > Dasyuridae > Sarcophilus > Sarcophilus harrisii. The sequence continues at coordinate 469,493,671 of NC_045427.1, read as the reverse complement.
GCCAGAGATATCTGTGATCATTGGATCATTGAATCCAGAATCTTATGGGGATTATGGTGGGAGGTATAGGACTTGATCCCCTCCAACAAACCATCTGTTTTTCTAATCTAGAATAGTGAAACCTGGATTCTCCAGTAGACATAAAAAAAACCGCAGCATTTATTAAGTGCCTACTGTATGTCAGGCACCATGCTATCAGTGCTGGAGATATAAAGATTTTTTAAAAAATCAGTCTTTGTAAGATACTTTTAATTTAATATGGCATAATAACTTGCAGCTGAATCTTTAAGGAAGACAAAAATTCTCTTCAAATAGAGCTAAGAAAGGAAGAAGTGTATTATAAATCTGGAGAATGAGCCATTGAAAAATCAAGGAAACAGTGCTATGTTTGAAAAAGAGAGAGACTAGTATGTCTGGAACATAAATTATGTGAAAGAGAGTAATACATAATGATACTGAAAACATAAGTTAGAGCTAGGTTGTGAAGTTGTTATAAATATCAAATAGATGAATTTCTAATTTACCCTAGTGACAGTAGTAAGCCACAGAATTTATTGAGTAGGGAAGGATTTTGTCAGGTTTTGAAGGGCCACATACCTTTGCTATAGGGGCATTGCTCCATGCCTTGTAAGTCCATCATATGAGAAACTATTTTACATATAGATTAAGTCACTAGAGCATTTTGATAGAGATCTGGGATATATCTGCCTGTTTAACACCTTCTATACCATAGGAAATAGGATTATTTATTTCAATTTAACAAATTTTTACAATTTCTTATCTCTAGAATACTATTGGGAGGATTCTAGGAAGATGGCAGAATAGATCAGAAAATTCCAAGGTCTCCATATTTCCCCCACAAAACAAATTGTGCTTCAGGGAGAATGTAGATTAGCAGAAAAACAAATAAGCCTTGAGGCAGAATAGGATTCCTCCTGTGATAATTAAAAAGACTTGAAGAAAGACCCCAGGATCAATGTGAAGTGTAAGCACCTCCAGACTACTTCCACAAAAACAGCTGTGGGGAGGGGAACATACCTAAGTTGAGAGGTAGCCTTGGCCTTAACCACAGGATTCTCACTTCCCGGACAGCTGGGGAATTGGAGGGTCTGAGTCTGGGAAGACAGAGGGAACATCTGCTGTTAGGAATGCCAGGCTCAACTGTGTTGGAGAAACTTGGTCTCAGGCAAGAAGAAACCAGCACATTGAGTGAGTGCAGAAGCAGTGGGACAGGGCCATTGCTGGCTGTGGGAACTTGCAGGAGGGTGGATTATTGGGTTTGAGGTTCCAGGTCAGAGGGGAAAACAGAAGTGAAATTAGAGACACTATCTCCCACACCCCAGGATTAGAGGTGCTTACACAAATAGTTCTCATGAGAAAAAGAACAGGCAAAAGAAGAAAGAGCCCCACAATAAAAACTTACTATGGGAATAAGTGAGACAGGGGTTTACCATCAAAGAAAGAGTGTGAAGAAAAAAAAAAAAAAAAAACCTCTTTTACCCCAAAGAATAATGTTAAATAGCTACCTGCCCAGTAAGAATTTATAGAAGAACTCAAAAAGCTTTTAAAAATCAAATGAGAGTGATTGAGGAAAAAAAACAAAAAAACAAAACAAAATAAAAAGAATTACCCAAGAAAAAGAAAAAGTTTGGAAAAAAAGTTAATCAACTAGAAAAAAAGATACAGAATTAAAGAAGAAAATAATTCTTTCAAAATTAGAATTGGGCAAGGGGAAGTTAGTAAATCATAAGAGAGCAAGAAATAAGAAGACAAAACATAAAGAATGAAAAATAGAAGAGAATGTAAAACATTTTATAAGGAAAAAAAAAACAGATTTGGAGAACAGATCAAGAAGAGATAACATAAGCATAATTGGACCACCTGAAAGTTGTGAACCAAAAAAGAACCTTGACACAATAATACTAGAAATAATCAAAGAAAACTGTTCTGGAGTGATAGAACAGGAGGGGACAGTAGAAATAGAAAAAAAAAATCTACTAATCATCACCTCAAAGAGAAGGAAAACACATAGGAATATTGAAGTTTTGAAACCTCAAGATCAAAGAGAAAATTCTACAAAAAACAAACAAAATCAAATATGCTTGAGCTACAATTAGAATTGTACAAGATTTAGTAGCAGCTACAATAAAAAACTGAAGATCCTGATGTAATATATATCAACAATCAAAAGAACTAGGTCTGTGGCAAAAAATATTATATCCAGCAAAACTAACCATAGTATTGAACTACAATAACAACAAGTACATTCAATGAGTTTACAGATTTTTCAGGACTTTTTCTCAAATCTGAACTTAATAGAAAATTTAACATATAAGAGACAACATCAAAAATTAATTTGAAGGAATTCAACAAGGACAAATTATTTATGTTCTTTACATGGAAATGTAAACCATATGTTTAGGATTGATATCAGTAATTGGGTAGTTCAAAAGAAAGATTAGAACATAGCTGAATATGATTTGACTCTAAAAAGCAAAACTGTCTTAGAGGTTAAAATAGTAATTATGCTATACACAATGAGAAGCAGAAGAAGAACCAACATAGAGGCATTAGACTGGGGAAGAGGGCTGGTAATCCTGAAAACCTACTCTCATTGGGAATCTATCTATCTATCTATCTATCTATCTGTCTGTCTGTCTATCTATCTATTTATCTTCCATCAAGGGTATAACACTCTTCAAAATCTATAAAGAAATAAGGGTGGAATGAATAGGATGAGGTAGGCTACAGAAGGGTGTTTGAATTTATGGCAGTGGGACAAGGTATGTAGACTAATAGGAATGCGATAAAGAGGGAGGAAAAGGATAAGTGGAGAAAATAAGAGAGAGATCCATGGCAGAAGGTGGGGGAGGAAGGTTAAATAATACAAGCCAAGTTAAGGAGTAGAATTAAAGGAGAAGAGTTAGCAGGAATAGGAAATAAGATACACAAACTACTATGACAAGGATCAGGAGTAGAATTTGTCAGAAAAAAGTAGGGCTAGTAGTCATTGTTCCCAGACAAAGTCAAACTTAAATATTTCATCAAGAGAGGATTCTAGATTATATGTCATCCATATTAATATTGTTTTATATGCTTGTCTACATATGTATAAATGCATAAAATATGTGTATACATGTATGTATGTAGCTGTATGTATATGCATATATAGCTATATGAATGTTGTGGAGGGATATGAGATATATATATATACTGATTAACTGTAATCTGCTGGGGGAGGTGAAAGGGATGAAAGAGGAAAAAAAGAATAAAGTAAAAAATACACAGCAGAGAGCAAAAGAATAATCCACAAGGAAGCAAAATTAAAAAAAAGATGGACAGTCATGAATATAATCTCTTTTATAATTTTATATACTTTCTTGAAATGGAAATTTATTGTTACAGTTTTGAATTGTCGTTGATGTTCTGCTGGACACATATTGATCTCTAATTTTTTTCCATTTTTGTCTTTTTATTTTGTTTTTTTCTTATTTTGTATTTAGTTGTAAATAAATATATATATTTTTTAAATGTAAAAACTATTAAATGGAGAGATAAAGAAAATACCACTTAAGAAATTTATGGTCTAAGAGAAAAAATGATTGCATCCAAATAACTAATCTATAAGAAAGAATATATCAAGTTCATGAAAAAGATCAAACCAAAGCTTGGAGGACACCTAAGATTTGAACATAGAGCAATTTTTGACATAGGTTCAGAATGATTGGTAAATAAGGTTGCCTCAAATTTCAGGGCATAGTGATTGAAGATGATTTTAACTACGCAACATACATTAATTATTATTTGGAAATGAGAAGGGGGAAATTTGTATTTTCAGCAGAGAGAGAGAGGGAGAGGCAGAGAGACAAAGAGAGAGAGAGACACAGAGAGATAGAAAGAGACAGAGACAGAAGAGGCAGAGAAAGAGAGAGAGACAGAAGCAGAGGAGGTAGACAAAGACAGAGTGAGACAGAGACAGAGAAAGAAACACACACAGAGACACATACAGAAAGAGACAGAGATACACTCACACACAGAGAATCCTCAAAATTGGTTTCTGGTCGACTGCATCTGCGAGTTGCCATGCTTCGAAGTTTATTCAGGAAACTTTTCTTAGTGCCTCTTAGGGTATTGAGTTAGAGTATAAAACTTGTGAGTTCCGATTGCAGCTCTGCTCCTGGGTTATGCTGAGAAGCTCATTTAACTTCTCAGGGCTTCTGGGTTCTCATCAATAAAATGAAGACATTGGTCTAGATGATTTCTTAGGTATATTCCAGCTCTTATCTTATGATTCAGCCTGGTAATTTTATGATGTTTCTTCTTTTGGTTTAATGAATCCTTTGTTCCTTGGGACAAGGGAAACAGATTCCTTCTGGGTGTCATTCATTGACAGTACTGCTCCCTGCTGGTTGCATGGTAGACCTGGTTCACTCTTTGAAGACTGAAGGTTACCCAGCAATGTTTCATTTGCTACTGATCCTTCTGTTGCTTTTTTCATATCAGTTTTCCTTCTTATAATTGAATGTGCAAGGTTTATTTTTTTTATTTTTCTTAAGGGCTGACAATTTGAAAATGTCAGCTGATTAATATTATAATTTTAATTTCAAATCTAGAAGCTCAAAGTCAGTGAGAAATGGAGGCAACATTCAAAGGACTTTAAATCAAAAAGGAAAAAAGAGAACTCTTTGGGGAAAGCCCTTCATTTTCAGTGACCAAGACAAAATACAAATCTCATATTCTGGCCTGTAATTATCTACCAACCCATACATGTTGGATTTGTCTTTTGATCATCTGTGAAATGAAGCTCACACAAATAGATCACAGGAAAACAAGGTAGACCCAGTTGCAAATATTGAGGATCTCCTGGCTAGGAGAGTGAGCTTCAATTCTGCCAAGAATCCCCAAGACAGTTTCAGCTAAGATGAATTTTTCTTTTTTCCCAGAGGCATCTGGAGAAATGAAACTTAATAATCTTGATAGAGAAATTTGTCGTGGAAGTCTCTTTAAAGGATAGTGAGCTATCTCCTCCCCGCTTCATCTCCTTCCCTTTTTCCACTTGCTTGTTCTCTGTACCCTCACTACTGTTATTCTGTGCCAGCTGCCAACATACTGACTATATCTACTTTCCATGAAGATGTAGTGTGGATGCTTATGCTTCTTGAATTCTGATCATCTCTAGGTCTCCTTTGTTGGTTTTCCCACTCTAAATAGCATTTTGCATACAGTCCGGATCAGCAGGGACCCTTGGGCTGGCATTAAGGGGAAAAATCTGGTTTCTTTCTTTGTCCCTGGATCCCCCTAGGCTCCCCCTTCTCTCCCACCCCCACCCCTTCTCTTTAGATCAGTGCCTTCAGCTGTGTGTAAATTAAGCACATTCTTGTGCTTTTGCAGGTCACATCTGGGATATTCTGGACATCTCTGGTATAAATTCTGAATTTATGAAGTCCGTAATTTGCTGCTTCCAGTTTCTAATGCCCTTGTGTTGGAGCTGTTTGCTTAGAGTTTGGTATCTGATATTCTTAATGATAAGGTCAATTTTATTGATGCTGAACTCTGTGCCCTCATTTTTTCCCCATTGCATTTTTTTAGGCACATATAGAGAGGGTAACTCATCTTAATATCTTGTGTTCACAATTCTGTTTAGCATGAAATCAGTAACTGACATATTAATTATAATAATCTGTTAAATATACTTTACCTACATGTTAATTATGGAAGACCATTCTCATTTATTTCTCTGGGTAGCCTATTAATTCAACCCAGATGGTACAGCTTTGTGAGACGGTAACACTGAGCATTTGCAGAATAAATCATGTTGCCAAGATACAGCAGCAAAAATGTTATCACATCTGAATAAGCTTTAGTATGATATAACCATGAAAGAAAACTTACCTATTACTCACAGGCTGAAGCTTAGTTAAGATCAGGATCGGTAAGCCAATTTTTTTTTTGCAACCCATAATGGTTTTATCCAAAAAGAGAGGGCTCTTTATTTAAGCCCAATGCTCCATAAATAATTTAAGATGGGGAAAATGAAATTCCGCCTCAGAGAGTTCATAACTTGGTAGGGGTAGAGAAGGCAGCTGTGCTTTGGATGGGGGGTGGTGGTGGGGGATGTTCTGATGTCAAGGCAGCCATCATATGAGGAAATGTTTGTAGTACACCTTCTTGTTTCTCCTGCTTTCTCTGTTCTCTCAGATTTTGACCTACATACGATTAGGGTGAGTAGGAATTTGGAAACTGTGCTCTGAAAAATTATTCTAGAAATATCTAACATTTCCAGGATCGTGTTTTGGCCATAGAAATTCTCCAGGTTCATTTAGCATTATTTTAGAGATATCACATAAGATCAGAATAGCAATGATTTTCAATGATGTTTATGGATTGATTCCTTAATAAGAGAACCCACATGAGCAGAGCACTGAACTTGGGGTGAGGAAAGCCTGAGTTCCAGTTTCACATCAGATGCTTACTTAACTTTGCAACTTTAGATAAACCAGTTAAACACTTTATGCCTGTTTCCTTATCTGTAAAATAAAGATAATGATCCTATAGTGTCTACCTCATGCTGTCATTATGAGGCTCAAATTTAGATATGTTTCTAAAACATTTTACAAATCTTCAACTGTTATATTAGTGTTATTATTATAGGCAAGATAACATAGTAAAAAAAGAGCTGATCTTGGAGCTAGGAAGACCAGATTCTGTCTCTGTCATTTACTCGCTATATAACCTTGGTCAAGTCATTTAAACTTTTGGGGCTCTGTATAACTCTTTCTACATTGAAGACCATTGCTGATTTTCACTGATAGAAGATGTTTCTCACAAGACCTTCCCTTCACCGAAAAAATCACAGATTTGGTCCTTATCATCCTCCTCCTCGTCCTCCTTTTCCTCTCTTTTCTCCTCCTTCTCTAATATTTCATCTTCTTGGAGAAGCTAGTGATTGTGCTCTCTGGACCAGCTGGTCTTATATTTCTCTAACTACAATCTATCACCTTCTAATCAAATCTATGCATCTTTAGGGTTTGGTCCAAGTTCTTTCTCCTTTGTAAAGCTTTCTTTAATTACTCTAGACCTCACTAGACTCAGTCTTCTCAGATTCTCTATACCCAAGTAGTCTGCATAATAGAAGCTGACACTTATTTGTATACTGGTGTTCTCTAATTGTTGTACTAAGTCTGATTTGGAACCTTTTCATGTATTTAAGTCTTATATCAAGAATGTGTCAAGGACCTGTGATTTCATTGTTCTGATACTTGGTATGCTAACTCCTATCCTACATCTACAGGTTAAAAAAAAAATTAAAGTATAGTCCTAAAGAGTTTCCTAAGATTCATGAATTTAAATGAGGTGGTTCATTCAGCTATTCTATGTTACATTTGATCTTAGCTCGGAGAATTTGAATCCTTGTCTTTCCAACATAAGATCCATTAATACATCTGCTACTTTATGCCTCTTTTCTTCTTATCTCATAGTGTCTTAACTCTCCAAAAAGGACAAAACTCTTTGAGTTTCCCTGTGGGGACTGAGACCCTGTCACTTTTTTATTCTTTAACTCCATGGTATCTAACACATGACTGGGCAACAAAGTATGGGAAATATTTATCTGGCAGATTAAACTCAATGATGCTACTGTTTCTGTGTATCAATCAATCAAAATATTTATTGAGTGCCTTCTATCTGCCATTGGTACCTAGGTGGCACAGTAGACAGAGTGCCATGCTTGAAGTCAGGAAGATCTGAGTTCAAATGTGACCTCAGACACTTGCTAGCTATGTGATCCTGGACCAATCACTTAATACTATTTGCCTTAGTTTCATCATCTGTAAAATGAGATGGAAAAGGAAATGACAAATTACTTCAGTATCTTTGTCAAGAAAACCTCAAATAGGGTTATGAAGGGTTGGACACAACTGAAAAGAACAATAACAACAAAAATAACAACAACAACAATATACTAAGCAATGTGCTAAATGCTGGGGTTATAAAGACAAAACTGAAAGAATACTTGCTCTCCTTTCCTCAGGATCTTTTCGAATAAAATTTAAGAAAACTAAACACAAATTCTCTCTCTCTCTCTCTCTCTCTCTCTCTCTCTCTCTCTCTCTCTCTTTCTCTCTCTTCCTTCCCATACATCAATCCATCCATCTCTCATCTATCTATCCATCCGTCCATTCACCCATCTTTCTATCTATCTATCTATCTATCTATCTACCTATCTCTTGTCCCAAAAGTCTTTTTAAGCAGCTGAAAACTTAAGAATAAAACTGCATCAGTACTGCTGTTTTACCATATCTACATGCCATAGACACAAACATACAGATACATAGACACAGGTACCCAGACATACTTCTACCTGATAAAAAAATCCATAGAAGCTTAGCTGAATAAGTCTAAGTTACTCTTCTAAAATGGAAGGCCCTTTTAATTTCTGGAGAGCACTTAAATTAGCTATCTATATTTTAGGTTCACATTTTTAAGCCTAAGGGAAGAGTTCAAAACTGGAGCCACAAAAACCTTACACAGGGTTTTAAAAAAGGAAAGAATAAAAACCAAGTGGTTCCCAGAAAGAAGAATTTGTATGGAGATAATTAAAGTTCACATAAATGCCCAAAGCAAAAAATGGGTTGACAAACTCAAAGTCAATTGGTTTTGGTGATTACTGAGACAAGAAAAAGGAAACTAAAAGAAAGGGTAGGATTTGTGATATCTAAATAATGATGCTAACTAGTAAGTGCATTTGAAACCAAATAGATTTAAATTAACACTGGAATTGGTTTTTACTTTCCTATGAATCTTTCTGGGCTTCACCAGAAAGAAAAAATTATTCAATTATATGAAAGTAGAGGGAATCTAGCTGTTGTATGTACCAGGGACTCTGAACTGAAGTACCAGGCAGGAGCACTCAGCAGAAAGCGTTTGGTTATAAAGGCTAGAATTATTTACCCAGTTTGGTTCCCTGTCTATAAGGACATTGGCTCTATGGAAAAAGGTGTTGAAGAGGAACTCAGCAGGCCTGGCACATCTGGCAAACCCACTGAAGTCACAGCTGTGTCTGACTCCCCAACTTAGCAGCAATGAGAGCCTCACAACCACGACATGGTTAAGTGGAACTTTTAGCTGGGGAATATAAAATCTTAAATGGCAGAGATAACGTCAGTCTGAGTTACCGTTTTCAGAATGACACAGATGTTAGGATAAGGGAGCATAAATGGAAATTAAAGAGAAACAAATTCAGAACAGATGTCAGGAAGCATTTTTTCATGCAGAGAATCACAAACGTGTGGAATGGCCTACCAGGCAAGATTGTTAAGGCAAAGACACAGGGGACATTCAAGAAATGATCAGATGGCATCATGGGGGAATTGAGTAGTAAAAAAGGAAATGAGCATGCATAAGGCGACTGGCTTTAATCTAATCCTCAACAATGTCCATGTTCTTATGTTGCTAATGCTTACATACTTACCTTGGATAAACATACATAATTCCTTTGCTTTTTAGGTTTCGGAGCTTGTTACCATTCTTAAAATAGATACTTTCACATAATAAAGAAGACATTGGGATATTAGGGGAGAGACCTTTCCCTTTGTTTTCCCCCATGAGTTTTGCATAGAAAATGAACATTTAAATTAGATTCATATATTTAGTACAAAGACTGCACTATGCTAATTATCCAGTTCATCTTCTATACTATCACCCGCACTTAGAAGCCCAATGTATACTGGATGATTCTGGGGAAAATTGACAGTGATATTCTATTCCTGCCAAAAGCCCCAGGGCTCAAAGCTTGGTGGTATCTGAGATGACTTTAAAATTTCAGATGCAGGAGAGAAGAAAGTAAAGTTGTACCCCAGATTTGAATAAATTCCTCATGGTGGGAGCTTAGGCTATTGATAGAAATAGTAGGAATACTCTTTATGACCACTTCTCTTTTCATCAGCTGTACCTCAAAAAACCCACAGAACAAACCAAAACAAAACCCAGAGACCATGCTTAAGGAGATTCTCTCCAACTTCCCCTTTAAAAGTGGCATCATATGGGGACATAGTTTAGTATATTCCTAGGAGAAGAGAGTGTACAATCAAGGATTTAAAGCCCCAAAGGCAGGTAGTTGAGAATAAGTACAGTAAAACCTCATTAATCTGGACCCTAGTAATTTAGAATGTATGAATAATTCAGACTCTCCAGGCTGGGAAGAAGATTACTTTTGTGATATCTATGGGGAAAGAGTTTACTAAGCAAATTAATAGTATAAACAAGATTTTAAGGGAGAGTGGATAGTCTACTTAAGAGAACAAAGTATTTTTAAATATAAGGTAACATCCTCTACATATGTACAATTAATGTGCTAATTTCTAATAGTGCTCTTGGTTACCAATGTCTGTAGGACTGATATCTACAGCATTTAGTAGCTTTCAGGAAATTTTATTGAATTTTCCTGGAGTTAAAGAAATGTTTCCTAAAGTGTTTGTAATTTAGATATTTCTTTGATTCATAGAGTCTTCCCCTTAAGTTTGAATTAATGAGTTTTTCCTATTGATTTTTCAATAGGACTCCATTTTTTCTTGAACTAGAATCTTGCTATTCTACCTTTAGTCTGTAAGGAATGAAGGTATATGCATGTGGAGGGGGGAATATTCAGACTCAGAAAATTTTCAATTTCAATAGACTTGTGACTTTACTGATGAAGTTAATCTCTTTGGTTTTATTCCTAGTTACTCAAGATGGCAGTTCAGTTTCATGAATTATTGTGGACTAAAAACAAACAAACAAAAAGCAAACAACCAACCAGCCTTCTGATGATGAGAACCTCTAGACTTGTCTGGGCCAGCCCTTCAATGTTACCACTACAAGGCTTCTACTCAACTGGTCCATGTTTGTTGTTCACTAGACTAGCCTTTGAGAACTAAAGGCCCCTTCTATGACAGAAGGAGCCATCAGGATAGGATTTTTATAGAACACTTTCTAAGCTGATAAAGAACATTGCATATTTAAGTATCTAAGGCACAATTAAACTTCCAGACTTCCATTTTCAGCATTTTATTCAATGGAACACCAAGCTGCCTATATTTCACAGGATGGTTACAGGAGCCAAAATTTCAAGCATTTTAGAGTCCAGATCAACTTTCTCATTTTACAAATTGAGAAATTGAGGCCTGGATTTGTAAAAGAACTTGCCTAAGATTGTACTGAAGGAATCAAAATTTAAAAATGGACAGGAAAGCATTTTGAAAAGCAAAGCATCCTTTGGAGATATGAGGTTAATATTTTCATGGCTCTGGGTGTTGCTCTAACTTTTTTCTGGTAAAACACTGTTGGTAAAATAGCTTGATTTTTCTTTTTTCTTTTTTTGCCTTTTGAGTAGACACATCAAGAACATTTATTAGGCTCAAAGGGTTATAGATATAGAACTATAAGGAGCCTTATTGATTATCTGACCCCGTCATCTCATTTTGCAGATGAGGAAACTGAGGCTTAGAGAGATCAAATGCCTAGATCAAGATTACAAATTTTATGAACAGGACAGTCATGATTTAAATTCAGTTCTTTTGACTCCAATGTAGGTTTTTTCCCCCCTGATCTTCAGCTTGACTTACTTTTTGTCATGCTTTTGGCACTTGAACAAGAAGGATACCTAAAATTCAAAAGATTAAAAAAAGAACTCACCATGTTCCTTTTTAGTCTATGAGTTCCTGGTAAATTGAGGTTAGACATTTTGCCTTGTCATTCTCTCAGTGAAAGGAATGGGTGCTATTCTTCTGCCCACCCTCCAGCTATTAGACAGGTGTTGGAGACTCAAAATTTACAGCCAGAGAAATGCAATACTATCCAGGGGCAGATAATTTGGTTTTAGCCTTCATTTCATATCAGTTTCTAGTCCTGTCAGTTCCTGACTTGTAAAGTAAATTAATCAATTAAACAAAAATTGATTTTATGTACCCTTTCCATTTAAGCTGTTCTTAAATAATGTTTGATCAATGTACATTTAAAGCCTTTGCAGTTTAAACAAATCATCACCTATTCTTTTAGCTGCAGACACAGAGAGCTAGACAATAGTCTGTTAACTTATCTGGAGCAAGTGAAAAGCAATGTCTTGGCTTATCTCCTTAAATGTGTTTAAGACAAGTAAAACTGGTTCATTGATCATATCCTGAGAAATTCAGTAGCAGAATAGTTTTAGAGATTGACTTAAAATCATATATAAATAAAAAACCCTTGAAAAATCATATGTAAATCTCATAGGTATGTGCTGGGCATAGGATAGGTATGCTCCATGGAAGATTTAGTAGGAAAAATGTGATTGGGACCACAAGTGACTCTTATGGAGCTTGAGTTTTACAACAGAGGCTCCCATTGTGCTCCTATCTTATAGTAGCAGGTATGGGATAGCTATCTGGCAGATTTTTTTGGAAGTTTGTTTGCTAGACTTAAGGTAAGAGAATGGGTTAACAAATGGATAGCCCATGTGTTCCATTGGTATGTCCATAACTGCAGAACTATAGAAGAAGGTACCCAGCATGGTGAGTTAACCCCTGTGGATGACTTATGGAAATAACATGCAGAGGAAGGTCAGGCATTTCTGGAGGGAATATTCACATCCATTAGCCCAAAATGTTTTGACATGAATATTTGACAAAATGCCACAGCCCCTTCCTATCTTTATAGAAGTCAACAATGTTTTTAATAGTTATAATTGTAGAGTTTTATTATTTCTGTTGTTTGTCAGAGTGCTTTCTTAATTCAAGTACATATTGAACATCCGTAACTCTCTCAATCCAGTAGTAGACAAAGTAAAAAAGAATAACAGAAAAATAAATAGAACTCATCCTCGAAGAACTTAACATTTTTTGAAGAACAAGACCTACATATATTACACAGTTATGATTAAGTTCTAAAATGAGTGCTACATGTAATAAGGGTTCCAGGTAAGAAAACAGAACTAAAAATGGGGAGTTATGATAATGTTAGCTCAGTTTTATCTGGTGAATTATGACTGACAAAATGATTTTCTTACAATGACTGTATAAGAAAGGGAGAGGAAATACAATTAGCTGCATTTTATAGATAGGTAAACTGAAACTCAGAAAGGACATGATCTACTCCCGTTTATGTGGTTATTGTGTCAATCCTAAATCTTGTGGACTACCCATACACTTTGCTTTGCTTTTCTCTAATAAACTTATAGTTATGTTATAGTTATCTGCATTTGCATCTAATCCTCCAATGAGACTGTAGACTCTAAATGGCCAGGGAACATTTGTTTTTGAAATTTTGCTTCTTTTCCAATGCTTACAATGATCACTATATGTGATCAGTGGATGAGGGAAGGGACAGTCTTGTATTTAAGAGTAATGTCTCACATTTAGTTCTTGGCCATTTTTATTTTGGTGTTCGTGGCAGTGAATGATGGTCTAGGTTCATCTTCCTCTGACTTCCATAATCCCTTGCTCTCCTTTTCCTGTCCTGCTTCTATAATTTTCTTCTTGATCATTAGTCACCTATGTCATCTTTAAACTGAATTACAATTGGACCTCTTCTCTCATTATTTCCCTTGTTGATCTTTCTGTTTCCCAGTTGATGCTCCCCTTCTATTTCACATGTGCATTATGTCACTGTATTGTTTCTTTGGATGCCTTAATTTTCTTTCCTTCCTTCCTTCCTTCCTTCCTTCCTTCCTTCCTTCCTTCCTTCCTTCCTTCCTTCCTTCCTTCCTTCCTTCCTTCCTTTCTTCCTTCCTTCCTTCCTTCCTTCCTTCCTTTCTTTCTTCCTTCCTTCCTTCCTTCCTTTCTTCTTGCTTTCTTGATTTTCTTTCTTGCTTTTCTTTCTTTCTTTCTTTCCAAGATTATACTTAACTGGTAGTTCAGAGGAATTCTGTAGATATTGTTTACCTAAACTTTAGTGAATTGCTTAATAAAGTGTAGCTGGCTAATCTTGCAGAAAGGATGGAGAGATGTGGACTGGACAATAACATAGATGAATTTGGAATGAATCCAAAGGCAGGACTCAGTGAATAACTGTTAATGGTTCAATGCTTTAGTGTGACAGGAGGTCTCCAGTGGTATGCCCTGGGGATCTGTGCTCTGGCCTGTGCTGCTTAACTTCTGTATCAGTGACTTGGATAAAGGTGCAAGCAGCATGCTGATCAAGTTTACAGATGATGCAAAGCTGGAGGGACAGTTGCAAATATGCTGGATGACAGAATCAGAATCCACAAATATTGTGATGTGACACAGTATTGAACTGAATCTAATACGATGAAATCGGTAATTCTTGAGTAAAGTTCTATGTTTGGTTAAACGTTATTTCCATAAGTGCAGGAATAGGAGACGTGTCCATCTAACAGTTCTTCATTTCAACCAAGATGGCAGAGGAAACAGAGAATTGACTTAAGAGTGAGAGAACGTAGGTTGAGATTCTGCTTCTAATGCTTTACCATCTGTGCGACCTCGAGCAAAGCATCTAACTTTTCTGGGCCTCAGTATTATTATTTGATGAAGAAAGCTAGTCTCATTGGTCTCATCAGCTCTATATCTGGGATTCCATGATTCTCTGGTCCTGTGTGTTCTAAGTGTTTTTAGTGAACGGATCACAAGCTTTGATGAGTCAAGACCATTCTCTGACAGTCAAGAAGGCTAATAATATTTTATGCTACATTTGGAGAATGAATAAATGAATGAAACTTTTATTAAGCACTTATTGTGTACAAAGCTCTGGGGATACAGATAGAAAAGTGAGACAGTTTTGCTTAGCATCCTAATGGGGGGAACAGCATATAGGAAGGGTTCAGCTACTTATCAGAAGGTCCCACAGTCCTTAGAGTAGAGGAGAAAAGCAGATGGTAATGTCTCTTCTTTAATGCTATTTCTATGAATAAAGTCATAACAGTATGTGATGTGTGCCAAGGACTTTGGTGACAAGAGCTTTCTTTTCTAGGTTTTCAGTAGCTATGGCTGCAGCATCTGCAGGGGCAATTCTCAGGCTCCATCTCCATAGACGAAGCTTCTAAGGCTGTGGACACTGGGTTGGAAGCACTGCCAGTCCAGAGGGGCCTGTCTTCATGACTCTCGTCTGTCTCCATCAGAGTCTGAAGGGAAATAGTGGGCAAGGCATCAGTGCTGACTATTCTCCCGGAGTAGCATATGCTTCCTCTTCCTCTCCCTCAAGGGGCCTTGCTCTTTCAGCTAGGCTAGTCTACTTGTCCTATGAGTGGCTCTTGGGTGGCCGTTGATAGGGATGACTGGCTCTTTTTTCATAAGGGACACTTCTCCAGATGATTACAATAAAAGTTGGACTGGACTAGGACTAGTAGTCAAAGGAATGCTGTATATAGAATCTATCGTGGTTGTTGTTTAGTCATTTTCAGACATGTCCAACCCTTTGTATTTTCTTAGCATAGTTACTGGAGTGATTCACCATTTTCTTTTTTTTAAATTGTATTTGGAAAAAAAAAGTTCAGTTCAAGAAATCAATCAACTATTTTGTAACATACTGCAATAAAAAAGATGATTGCACATGAAACTCAAAATCTACCATGTACAGTCTGCTATTCTCTACAAATATATAGCAAAGTTATGTAAATTTCTTTTTAAAAAATTCTTTTCCTCCTCCCCCATCTTATGGATGGCTACCATTAGACACAAATAGAGATATATATATATGTATGTAAAAATATTTTATTCATACTTCTCTACTCAGTTTTTTATCTCTCTCCAATTCATTTTACAGATGAGAAAACTGAGGCAAAGTCAGTTAAGTGACTTGCCCAGATTCACATAACTAGTAAATGTCTGAAGTGAGATTTGAACTCAGTAAGATGAGTCTTTTGACTCCAAGTCCAGCATTCTAACCCTTGTACCACCTGGTTCCCAAGTAGTTGCCACCTAGATATAGTTTATCTTGGAGTGAGCTGGGGGGTAAGATTGTTATTTTTCCTATGGTGCCTGTGATTATCTGCCTCTTAGTAGCAATTGGTCAGCATTTGTTTCTGATGCTTCTGATGAGGAAGGTGGACCCCACAATGATTTCTCTCCTCAAGGATGAGATCAACTCAACTAGAAGTAGGTCTAGTTTTTTAAGGACACTGCTGTTCCCAAAGTTCTTTAGTTCAATGCCCTGGGCTGTCTCCATTAGGGTAAAAAGCCAGTAGATGGTCAAAGTAGTGGTGATTGTTTGGCTTGTCAGACACATCTGCCTCTTGACTCTTCCCACAGAGTATCCTGCAACTTCAGCATAGCCAGGCTGGCTTACCTGCCTTGTGAATGGTAGTTGGTGAGAGGCTGAGTGTCCAGATAAGAAAGGTGACAGTCTTTTTGCTTTTTCTTTGAGGTTTTGGATGTAAGAGCTTTGATGTTATTATCTTCTTCTAAGTGTGTGTTTTGATCTTTCTTGTCACCATAGTAACTTTCCATGGTCAGAATCTTTTTTTTTCTTTTTTTGGTTCATTTTCCCTGCCTATTTATTTGACTTTTAACTCTTTGTTAAAGTAGGGCTCTGTTTCTGGAGTGGAGTATGCAATGTCCCAAACTTCAAGGGTTTTGTGCAGCTCTTTTCAGCAATCCTTCTAGGGACCTGTAAGTTTTCAGTTTTTCCAAAGTGGTATAATGCAAGAGGAAGTGTGTTTACTACTCTCCTGGCCTGAACTCTGGTCTTTAAGTGGCAGTCTGCTTTCTTGGAACTGTAAGGAGGACCTTCACTCTATTGTGACTGTAAGTTCTAGTGGTTTAGTGCTCCTCTTCATCCTGAAACTGAGCCAGGACTGTGTCCTGAATCTGAGTACAGGCAAAGCAATAGAGTCCTCATTAGTGCTAGCAAAGAGATCCCTGTAATCTCCTTCTGACCCCTTTATTGTTTAACCCTCTTACCATCTGTGGACTGAGTCCTCTGGAAGCTGCTGCTGCCAGTGGCTTCCAAGACCCACTCCTAATTTGCCGGTTCTACTGAGTTCCATTTTCACCATCGTGCAACAGACCTTTCCTGCTGGATTAAGTTGTCTTTGGTTGGAAAATTGTTTCATTTTGTCTATTTGTGGATTTGGATGCTCTAAAATTTGTTATTATTTAAATTCATTCAGTCATTATTTAAAAGTATTTGGAGGAGTTTGGATGGAGCTTAAGTGAATCTCTGCTTTTACTCTGCCATTTTGGCTCTACCTCCAGATAGCCTTTTGAATAGTGAGATGCTCAGACAATGCCTGGGATTGTATATCCATTTCTTGATGATGCCACACTTTAGGTATGACATTTTTTCTTTCATTACTTGTTAACCATCTTCAGGAATACCCATTCTTCCACAGGCATATTAAATGGGTTCTATGAGGGTCTTTGACATTCGAAAGTACCATTAATCCCCTTTTAAATTATCTACTAGCATCATTGCTACAATGCATTGCTACAAATAAAATGATTAATTACCCAGAAACTATGTCTCTTAAACTTTTTGTTTGTCACAGTTTAAGGAGCCAGAGATATTTAACTTAGAGAAGACTCAAGAGGAATATAATAATTGTCTTCAGATATTCAAATAATTTTTTTTTATAGAAGAGGACCCAAACAGGAACAGTGAATGGGAGTTGGAAAGAGGCAAACTTAGGCTTCGTATCAGAAAAAAAAGCTTTCTGATAAATTAGAGTTATTAAAAAACGGGATGAGCAGTCTTAGAAAGCCTTAGGTTCCCACTCATTGGAGCTCTGTAAGTGGAGGAGAGTTGGTCAGGTATATCATAACAGGAATTCCTTTATGGGTATAGATTAGATATGAGATGATGGCTGAAGTCTCTTCCAATTCTAAAATCAGTGATTCTGTTTCTGCAAAAGTTATATGATCAGGAAAAATCCTGAGTCTTTGTTCAAATGTGGAGACTGCCGGCATCCTCAACATGTGAGAGAAAGGGTCATGCCCTCTTCAGGGCTATCAACCACAGCTGTTGGCTTCCTGCCTTCACAACTCAAGGGTACTTCTTTCCTTATTGTATTAACCATTTATCAGATTATGTAACCTGAAACTTTAGACCCTGAGGGATGGAGAGATGAAGAATGGTAAATCTCAATGTGGGGAGGCAGAGCAAGAACAAATCTTGGCTATTAGGAAGCAAAGGAAGTCTGAGGATGTTGGACCCTGAAATCTTGAAACATTTTAGGATGGACATGCATTTGGCAGTTAGGGAGACTCCACCAGAGACTAACTGCAAACATTTAAAAATTTTTATTATAAGCATGAAAAAAATGGACATCTCCATGTGCCGAGTTTTGTTTTTCATTTTTTGAAAGCAATTTGAAAGTAATTCCAAGGCTTACCCTGGAGAAGAGTGTCCTTCATATTTCTGCCTATCCCCAGAGTAGGAAGACATTAGTTCAATTTAATTCAACTTAGAAAATTATGAAGTATCTACTATGTTTAAGACATTATACAAAGTACTGAGACAAAAAAATAAAGATGGAAAGAAAGAAAGGGAGAGAGGAAGAAATAAAGAATGAAAGGAAGGGAAGAAAAAAGGAAGGAAAGAAGGAAGGAAGAAAAAAGAGAGGAAAAAGAAGGAAGAAAGGAAGGAAGGAAGAAAATTGCTATTCCAAAGAGCTAATAAAGGAGGATATTACATGTACACAAGTAAACAAATACAAACAATATAAAATAACTCACAGCAATTTTGAGAGAGAGACAATAACTGAATGGAATGATTGATTAAAACGCATTTTTAGAAAGAGCTTATTATGTGCAAGGCACAGCTAGGTTCTGGGAATACAAATAGAAATTCAAGACATTACCTTCTTTCAAGAAGCCCTCAATGAAAATACCTGGAGGGTGGGTATGTGGGAGTCTGGAGGGGCAGAACAGCTCAGAAATAAAATTAGGAATAGGAAAAAAATGAGATTTGTAGAATATGAATGGAATTTACTTGCTTGTGTTACTTGTAGAAAGCACATGAATATAATTTGCTTCATAGAGCAAACTTCTACCCATGAAGGAATCCAATTGTATAGCTAAGAATGTTTTTGTTTTCTCCTATAAATGTGTTGTTTGAAAGTATTGTCTGTGTGCCTAGAAACTTCATAAGAATTTGGACAGACAGTCACAATCTAATTTAGGGATAGTAATGAGGTGCCAGTGAAATAGCACTATGATGGCATAATTAGTGTTCCCTGTTCCTCTGCTGAACCCTCTTAATGAAATGAAAATACATGTCTGTCTGTGTTAGAAATTGGTGACTTTTGCCCATTTTTCAGCATAATTAAATGCAATCATGAAGTTTGAATATATCATGATTGCTTTCAGTGAGAAAAGTGTGTATAGGAAAATATTAATTTGTCATTAGACTGTGGCAACATCCAGGACCTGAATTCTAAAGTTAAAGAAATGGGTACTTGATTTTCTAGTTCTTACCAATATGGAGTAGTAAATGGAATGATAAAGTAACAAAACTAAATAATTTCTTTTTTTCCATTTAATCAAACAGCACTTATTAACCTATTGCCAAGTACCAACTGATAGAAAATCAGCAGTGGATTCAGGAAGCTTCATCTTTCTAAGTTCAAATCTGGTCTCAGACACTTGTAGCTGTCTGGGCAAGTCATTTAACACTATTTGCCTCAGTTTCCTCATTTATAAAATGAGCTGGAAAAAGAAATGGCAAACCACTTCAGACAAATGGCAAACCACAAGAACCCCAAATGAGGTCACTGATAGACACATTGAACAAGAAGTACCAACAAGACAAAAATGTAAAAAAAATGTCCCCTCAGGGAGGTGATATTCTTTTATGGGTAAATAATACAGGGGCATAGAAGTACCCCAGGGGCTTTCTAGTTTTTACAGATAAGAGAACAGGCCTAGAAAAGCCAAATGTCTTTCCCAAGATTAGAGAGTAGTAAGTAGCAATGCCTTGATTTTAACACAGGAACTCTGACTTCAGATATAGCATTTCTCCCACCGTATGACGACAGACTGCTTCAAGGAGCTTATGCCCGTTCATTCTAAGGGATGCATGTCGTATGCACACAAATACATCCAAAGATCTATACAAAGCAAGCACAAAATAATTTCAGAAAGATGCAGTGCACTAACCAGTACAGGGATTATGAGGAGACTGCAATAGGAGATGAGGGTGGTCAGGTGGTGCAGCGGACATCATGCCGGACCTGGAGTCACCAGAAGCTAAGTTCCAATCTAATCAGAAACCAGCTCTGTGAGTCTGGGCAAGCCCCTTAGGTTTTATGCCTCAGTTTCCTTATCTGTAAAATGAGTTGAATGAGGAAATGGCAAAGCCTCCAGCACCTTTGCCAAAGAAACCTTGAATGGGCTCACGGTGAGTAGGACAGAGCTGCAGCATTAGACCAGATCCTTGAAAGGAGTTGGGGGAGAGGAGGAGACATTCCAGGCATCAGGGACAAACTGTACAAAGGCTTGGGAGGCCTGGAGTGGTGCAGTGAACTGTCTGTTCTGGCTGTCAGGGAGACTGAGACTGGTGGAGTGATTGAACTAAGAGTTGGGAGCTGCTGCAAGACTAAGCTAATCCTGTGTCCTCACTAACTCTGGGCACCAGCAAAGCAAGTCCCCAGGGATGCAAGGGGCCACCTGGCTCCCTGAATAGGGGCAAACCAGCCCAGGTGAAACACAGAGTAGGTCAAAGTGTCTGTGCCGTATGTACAGCAGCGGGAGCTGGCCTGCCCCAAAAGTGGCTCCTGGACCTCAGACAGGCAAAACACAGGAAAGCAAGGAAGGAGTGTCAGTAACTGGGTACAGCAAGGAGTTGTATTCTGTAACGCAGAGTGCATGAAGGTAAGAATGCAAAATCAGGCTACTAAGGTTGTTGTTCTTCATCCCCATTTTTGAAGACCAGTGACATCATGGGATGATGCATTGCCTTGTTTGTGAATTGGATTTAAGTAGGGTAGAGATGCACAAAGTCATCACCCTCATAAGGTAAATTAAAGCCAGATAGTGATGATGCCCTTTTTTTAAATTGGTTCAAAATTTTCCAATTTTCCTTTGACTTGTATTTTAATAGCTTTCCCCCCATTATTTCTTCATTGTCCAAATTTTTCTTAAGACTTGACTTCAGGGGCAGCTAGGTGGCACAGTGGATAGAGCACCAGCCCTGGAGTCAGGAGGACCTGAGTTCAAATTTGATCTCAGACACTTAACACTCCCCAGCTGTGTGACTCTGGGCAAGTCACTTAACCCCAACTGCCTCAGCAAAAAAAAAAAAAAAAAAAAAAAAAAAAAGATGATTTCAGTGGATGAGTTGAGTGTACTAGACAGCAACCCACCAGGTGCCACAGATAATACCTCAGTGTGGCATTGGTTTTTGTAACCCTCCTGACACTCTGGTCCAACCCATACATGAATAGAAACCGCCTTGATAAACATCTTCCTTAAGCTTCCAGTATTGAGAAATATACAACATCACTCTTTTTATGAATCCCACAAAGGCAAAATCTCATAGGGGGAGCAAAGTGTCCCAGAGCTTTGGATGTGGAATCGGGAAAACCCAAGTTCAAATCCTCTCTCCTATACTTACTACCCATGTGACCCTGGCAAGGATCTTTGAAGTTTTCTTTTGTTGAATTGTCCCTTCCCAGAGTGGTTTTATTAGATTCCCCCACAATTCTAAGGATGTCTCTGCCATATTAGAGTATGCTTCACACTTTTTCTATAACATTTTAGAAAATTTGCATCAGATTAAAAAATAATCACAGTACTCTCATCCTACTTCTTCAGAAAGAAAATCTTCCCTGGCCTGCTTCTCTTGAGAGGGAACGTTGAGGAAACCTATGGAGAGCTTTTCTAGAAACATTTACTACATTTCAGGGTCTTATCTAAGTCAGAAAATTAGACTTAGCCTTAACTGCTGTGTGTGTGCATGCATGTATGTGTGTGTATAAGGTAGCACATAAAATATTAAAAATACTGAAAAATAAAGCAGATGTTTGAAAATGTCAGAAGTTTGCCAAATTGACTTATTTCACAATAAAATAATACTTTTGGGGGACAGGGAAGAAGCAATAAACTAATCTAAATAATAGAATATAATCCCATCTCCTAACAGCTTTTCTGTTATTTATTACTACTGTAAATCCTGGATAGCTAGAGATATTCTGTTTATGATGAGATAGTTGATTTATTTTTTTAAAAATATTAGCATTATTATTTATTAATTCTCCTAGGAATCCTTCATGAACACTCTATAAATATTAGCATATCTGATGGCTCATAAAGATCTGATGGAAATGGAAACATTATGTTTGATGTATGGTGAAGATTTGACATCTTACTTTTGCATTGTTTATTCTTTATAGTTTGTGATATGAAAGAGTTCAAATAATTAATAGCTCACATCAGAACACATAGAAATAAGAATAGAACTAGCATAATGTTTTGAAGATTCTCTTTGACTTAAGGGCATAATTTTTTTCCCTAGAAACTACTAATTAATCTGACAGCTATTGTTGGAGGCTTTACTATAAAATTTTATTTAAAACACCTTTCTTCCTTCCCTCCCTTCTCTTTCTCTGTGTGTCTTGGTCTGTTTCACTGTCTTTGTCTCTGTTGGTGTGTACCTGCAATTTTATCACTTGGGAAATTCCCTGGTGTAAATTGACAACTTATCTAAAATTTAGGTTTTAGAGAGTTCTTCAGGCTACCAAGAGGTTAAGAGACTTAACCCATAATCATGAAGATACCGTAGTGTTAGACAGGATTTGAACCAGGGTTTTTAATTTCAAGCTTGGCTTTTTAATCTGCTATGCCACATTGCAAATCATATTTCTATGTTTTTGAGTTACAAGAAGATATCATATGTATTTTTTAAAATAAGATTTTATTATCTTTTGTTTTTATAGCACCTACGTGTATCAATGTTTATCTTTCCTTTCCTCCCAGAGAACCATCACTTAAAACAAAGAATACAAAATTGGGGCGGGGGGGGGGGGGGGAGGAAACCTAAAGAACACATTGAAAAAAATTGCACACATGCAATTGTCCACACACATAGATCCTACTTCTGTAGAAAAGGAGTGGGATGAGAAATCTTCATGAATCTTCTTGGAAGCCAAGCTTAGTCATTATAAAGTTGAGCATTAAATTTTGGTTGTTTTGTTGGTCTGTTTCTTTCTATGTGTATTATTGTGTATATATATATATATATATATATATATATATATATATATATTTTGTTTTACTGGTTTTGCTTTACTTCACTCTCTATCAGTTTCTATGAATCTTCCTGTGTTTCTACATATTGATCATATTCATCACTGTTTACAGTGTAGTGATTGCCTAGTGTTTTGCTGTCCTACAACTTCTTTAGCCATTCTTTAATCTATAGGTATGTACTTTATTTGCATTTCTTTGCAGAAACTGATGATAACAATATTTTGGAAGATGTCATATTTTTAATAGCATTCTTGTCCTTATCATTTAACCAAGTATACTGGCAATATTGGTTTTCACTAGTGCATGATATTATTCTAGGTGTGACCTGTGGGTCAAACCTGATGTCTCTAGTCCTGATATCAATAGCCAACAAGTATTCACTGAGTTTCTTTATATTTTAATCTGCTGGGGACTGGGGGACATACTAGAGAAAAAAAAGACAAGGGCCCAGACTGAAAAGGTTATTATGAGGATCAAAGGAGATAATATATGTAAAGCCTTTTGCAAGCCTTAAAGTGCTATGTAAATGTTAACTAAATTATTTTTAAATTCTGTTAAATTATTTTTAAAATCTACTTAAGTTATACATAGATGTATTGTTGTTTGATTGTTTTTTAGTCATGTCTGACTCTTTGTGACCCCATTTGGTATTTTCTTGGAAAAGATTCTGGAATGGTTTGCTCTTTCCTTTTTCAGCTCATGATAGGGAAAAGGTTAGATGAGGAAACTGAGGAAAATATGATTAGGTTACTTGTTCAGAGTCACACTGCAAATAAGTCTGAAGTTGTATTTGACTTTGGGTCTTCTTGGCTCTAGGCCTAGCACTCTATTCATACCATTTAACTGCCTCTAGATGCATATACAGCAAGATGTAATAATTTATGGATCTCTTTTTAAAGTTTATTTTGTGTGGAAAAACTGGGACACTAATGCATTGTTTGTGGAGTAGTGAATGGATCCAACCATTCTGGAGAGCAATTTGGAACTATGCTCAAAAAGTTATCAAACTGTGCATACCCTTTGATCTAGCAGTGTTACTACTGGGCTTATACCCCAAAGAGATACTAAAGAAGGGAAAGGGACCTGTATGTGCAAAAATGTTTGTGGCAGCCCTGTTTGTAGGGGCCAGAAACTGGAAACTGAGCGGATGCCCATCAGTTGGAGAATATCTGGGTAAATTGTGGTATATGAATGTTACAGAATATTATTGTTCTATAAAAAATGATCAGCAGGATGATTTTAGAAAGACCTGGAGAGACTTACATGAACTGATGCTGAGTGAAATGAGCAGGACCAAGAGATCATTATACACAGCAACCACAATATAGTATGAGGATGTATTCTGATGGAAGTGGATTTCTTCGACAAAGAGAAGATCTAATTCAGTTCCAATTGATCAATGATGGATAGAATCAGCCACACCCAGAGAAGAAACACTGGGAAATGAGTGTAAACTGTCTGCATTTTTGTTTTTCTTCCCTGGTTATTTTTACCTTCTGAATCCAATTCTTCCTGTGCAATAAGAGAACAGTTTGGTTCTGCACACATATATTGTATCTAGGATATACTATAACATATTTAACATGTATAAGACTGCCTGCCATCTAGGGGAGGGGATGGAGAGAGGGAAGGGAAAAGTTGGAACAGAAGTGAGTGCAAGGGATAATGTTATAAAAAATTACCCAGGTGTATGTTCTGTCAATAAAAAATTATAAAAAAATTAAAAAAATAAAGCTTATTTTGACCTTCCACATCTGGAGAGGATTGATTAGCCATCTTCAATGGCATCATTTCCTTAGCAGTTAAAAAAAACCAAAAACCTTTATCTGGTAATTTAACTATATGATTGTAGAAAACACTCTAAATGGTCAATATTTCATCTTTCTTAATAACTTGTAACAAATTGAGATTTGTGATCTAGGTAAGATTACTACTCTTCAAATAAACAGGACAGTTAAGGGATTGAAGATGTAGGCCTACCAAGGACGTTAGAAGGCATATTGTCCAACCCTTTATCTTTGACACAGGAGGAAATTAAGACTCAGGGAGGTGACATGACTTATACAGGGTTACACAAGGAACAACTTTGCAAAAAAGGGATTGAGAATCAAATCCTCTCCTAATTCAGTTCTGTTTCCACTGGACCAGGCTGATGCCAAGAAAGTCTGGATTTCAGCTTTCTGTCCTTCTGAACTATTTCCTCACATTTGCTTAATTAGAGCATTTGGTCTTTTCCTGGATGTTGCTTTTTTATTTCTTTTCTTTCATTCATAATTTCCCACCTTTTCTCTTTCTCTTTCTTTTGCTTTCTTTCTTTCATTCAATACTGTAGGACTTCTCCCTTATATTAAGCAGATTCAATTTATTGCTCCTATTTGCTTTCTGAAGCCAAACTGATCCAGTCTAATTCCTTTTCCATATAATAGAAGCTATTTTGTCTCTCTTAAGTCTTTTTTGTTCCAGCTTTAACATCCTTAGTTTCTTCAGTTTCCATTTAGCATGATCTCAAGTTCAGTAACCATTCTAATTGTCCTCCAATAGACAACCTCCAATACATCAACTTATACTAGACTTACATTTTCCATTGGAGTTTCTAGGCCTTATTTGCCTCCCCTGATTGTTCTTGTCATTTTTTATCACATTTATTTCTTTCTCTCTATCTACTTTTGCTAGACTGAAGTCATAGCTCCATGTGGTAAATAAATTGGAGAATTCTATTTCCACCTCAGAAATGGGCATTAAATTTATCTTCTCTCTTCTGTATTGAAAATCCTCACCATTTTACCTTAGAATTAAAGATTAA
Organism: Sarcophilus harrisii; assembly: GCF_902635505.1. NCBI lineage: Eukaryota > Metazoa > Chordata > Mammalia > Dasyuromorphia > Dasyuridae > Sarcophilus > Sarcophilus harrisii. The sequence goes on along the minus strand of NC_045427.1, from coordinate 469,467,718 downwards.
TGGTTGGGAAAAGCATATAGTTCCTCTCTAATTTTGAATGGGAACCAGTTTTAGTTCTTTATGATTCTTACCTGTACCCCTTTTGAGTCCAGAAATTTGATCTGACATTTATTTCAGCTTTTTTCACTGAAACCAAAAATGTCATATAAATTTATGTGGAAGGACATATTTAAATAATATTCTAACATGGTTCTAAATTTAAATATATATGTGTGTGTATGTATACACACATACATATGTGTCTTTTGTTTTTAAATAATTTTTAGTTACAAATATATTTCTTATCTCTGAAGGGGATAACCAAGCTTGATCATTGCAATTAAACATTCATTTTCAATTTTTAAGTGTTCTTTTCATTTTCATTATTGTAGTCATTGTGTACATTGTTTTTTCTGATTCTGCTTACATCACTTTGCATAAGTTCATATGTCTTCCTTTATTTTTCTGTGTTCTTTATGTTCACAGCTTCCTACAGTACTGTAATATTGCATTATATTCATGTACAATGATTTGTTTAGCTACTTCCCCAATTGGCAGACATTTACTTCATTTCTAGTTCTCTGCCAATTCAAAAAAAAAGTTCTCTAACCTCTTTGGAGTATATGCTGAGGAGAGATATTACTGGGTCAAAGGATATAGATATTTTTTGTAACTTAGCACAATTTTAAATCATTTTCTCCAGTGAAGGTTTGACCATGTCACTCTCCTATTTAATAAACTCCAGTGATTTCCTGTTAATTTGAGGATTAAATATAAAACCATCTATTTGGCATTGAAAGTCCCTCACAGTGTGGCTTCTTTTTATCTTTTGAATATTCTTATGCTTTATTCCCTTTCTTATATTTTGTGATTCAGTCAACACCTGCCTCCTTGTTGTTAACTCATGCATGGTGTTCCATTTTGTGATTTTGTTTCTTTTTATTGACTCTTCCCTGGAATGCTCTCTTATAATTTCCTTGCCTTCCTTCTCCACCATGAGTAATACCTTTCCTTTGAGATTATCTTCCATCAACTCTATGTGTAAATATATCCTTATACATATTGACATCAATATCTATAAATATTTATAATAACTATACTTACCTATTTATCTACCTCTCTACCTCTCTATTTGTCTTTCTATGTGTTTCTATTGATCTGTTTGCTTATATCTATCTGTCTCTATCTATCTATCTACCTATCTATCCATCTCTCTCTCTTTCCATCCATCTACCACTCTCCCATCTATCTATATATCCATTCAGCCAGCCAGCTATCCATTCATCTATCTACCCACCCATCTAGGTATCTATCTGCCTGTCTGTCTACTGTACATACTTTTTTGAAATGTATCCTTTGTTAGAATATGAGTTCGCTGAAGTCAGGGCCAATTTTTTTTTTTTTTTTTTTTTTTACTGTTTATTGTATAACAACCTCTGCAAAGTATTGGCTGACTTCAAAGATCTTAGGTTCTTCCTGGCTTTGGAAGAGATAAAATTAATGGCAGCTCTCAGATGAGAAGGTGGACATTTTCACAAACAAAGGCAAGAGTTTTGAAGATATTTTGAAAGAGAACAAGAAAATGAAATAGGTCATAGTCATCCCAGGTAGTAGCTGTTCTTGGTGTCTATGACATCTGTAGTTCTCTTCAAGATCATGAAATATATCTCTAAATAGAAAAGCACAGATATATACATATATACACATATATATTATAATTCTTGTTTTTTGAAAGTAGCTGACACTTCTCAATTAGTAATATCACTACAAAAATTAGAAATAGAGCACAGCAGACATAATTCATTGATGGTCTTTACATCTGCCTCTTGTCTTACTGAATTGTATGGGTATGTGATTATTCTTTTAAAGAATATATTTGCCAGATTTAAACTTATTTTTCATTAACACATAGTCTGTTTGATAAAAATTGCTGGGAAAATTGGAAACTAATATGGCAGAAACTAGGCATTGATCCATACTTAACGCCGTACACCAAGATAAGGTCAAAATGGATTCATGACCTAGGCATAAAGAATGAAATTATTAATAAATTAGAGGAACATAGGATAGTTTACCTCTCAGACCTGTGGAAGGGGAAGGTCTTTATGACCAAAGCAGAACTAGAGATCATTACTGATCACAAAATAGAAAATTTCGATTATACCAAACTGAAAAGTTTTGCACAAACAAAACTAATGCAGACAAGATTAGAAGGGAAGCAATAAACTGGGAAAATATTTTACAGTCAAAGGTTCTGATAAAGGCCTCATTTCCAAAATATATAGAGAATTAACTCTAATTTATAAAAATCAAGCCATTCTCCTATTGAAAAATGGTCAAAGGATATGAACAGACAATTCTCAGATGAAGAAATTGAAACTATTTCTAGTCATATGAAAAGATGTTCCAAGTCATTATTAATCAGAGAAATGCAAATTAAGACAACTCTAAAATACCACTACACACCTGTCAGATTGGCTAAGATGACAGGAAAAAATAATGATGATTGTTGGAGGGGATGTGGGAAAACTGGGACATTGATGCATTGTTGGTGGAGTTGTGAACGAATCCAACCATTCTGGAGAGTAGTTTGGAACTATGCTCAAAAAGTTATCAAACTGTGCATACCCTTTGATCCAGCAGTGTTACTACTGGGATTATATCCCAAAGAGATTATAAAGAAGGGAAAGGGACCTGTATGTGCACGAATGTTTGTGGCAGCCCTTTTGTAGTGGCTAGAAACTGAAACTGAATGGATGTCCATCAGTTGGAGAATGGCTGAATAAATTGTGGTATATGAAAATTATGGAATATTACTGTTCTGTAAGAAATGACCAACAGGATGATTTCAGAAAGGCCTGGAGAGACTTACACAAACTGATGCTGAGTGAAATGAGCAGGACCAGGAGATCATTATATACTTCAACAACAATACTAGATGATGACCAGTTCTGATGGATCAGGCCATCCTCAGCAACGAGATCAACCAAATCATTTCTAATGGAGCAGTAATGAACTGAACTAGCTATGCCCAGAAAAAGAACTCTGGGAGATGACTAAAAACCATTACATTGAATTCCCAATCCCTATATTTATGCACACCTGCATTTTTGATTTCCTTCACAAGCTAATTGTACAGTAATTCAGAGTCTGATTCTTTTTGTACAGCAAAATAATGTTTTGGTCATGTATACTTATTGTGTATCTAAGTTATATTTTAATATATTTAACATCTACTAGTCATCCTGCCATCTAGGGAAGGGGGGGGGGGTAAGAGGTGAAAAATTGGAACAAGAGGTTTGGCAATTGTTAATCCTGTAAAGTTACCCATGTATATATCCTGTAAATAAAAGGCTATTAAATTTAAAAAAAAAAACACATAGTCTGATCATGTCCTTACATGACCTAATATTCTTTATTCATGGAGTTAGGAAAGGAAAGCAATAGCCATGAAAGGAAAGAGGAACCTTTCCAGATAAAGGTGGGAGCTCAACCCTTTAGCACATTGCTAGAAAGTTTTAGTCTTTAACTGGAGGCATAAGCATTTCATAACTATACTTGCAAAGTCACAATTGCTATGAATGCTTATTATTTAAAAATAAATCTTCCTCATAGACATAAGCCTAATAGTAACCAGATGTTACATGTATATCCTTAGAACTTAGTGCATGACCCATAGCCACTAACTAAAAAATGTTGACTGACTGTTGCTTTCCAGATTGGTAGTACCAATGTATAATTTTTCCAATAATGTATTAAAGTACTTATCTTTTCATACATTCTCCAGCATTAACTATTCCCATTTCTTGTCATCTTTGTCAATTTGTTTGGTGTGAGGTGAAACCTTAGAGTTCTTTGGGTTTGTATTTCTTATGTTATTAATGACTCAGAACAATCTTTCACATAGTTTAGAGTTTGCAGTTTTTCTTTTGGCAACCTTGTGCTCCTATTTCATTTATTTAACTATTTAATCATTGGAGAATGGTTTTTAAGAACAGTGAAATTTAGAACCATTTGTTGTTTCTTTTTTATTATCACAAGTGCATATATTATCTGTTACCATGGAATGGTCAGCAAAATGGAATAAGGAAGAAATGTGGCCTAATACACTACTGCCATAAAAGAATATTGGACTGGGGAAGAATTTTCTTCACATAAACAATCACCTCATTGATGCTTACAATTCACCTTTTTACTGTGCTTTGCCTGATTCCATTATGACCTACTCTAATTTAGACTGCTGCTATAGTCTCTTTGTTCCATCTCCTACCTAGGCCTTGGATTTGGTGTCCCTTTGTCTTGACTTGGCACAAAATTCTGTTTACTTTTTGGATTCAAGACTTGGACCCTTTTTTTTTTTATTTGACCTAGAGAGCTGCTATTTTGAATGAAAATGTTATATCTTGTCTTTGTTGAATATTTTCCATCATATACATTGCTAAGTCTCAAGTCAAGGTCAGTAGAGACATTGGATTCAATTAAACATTTATTAAATGCCTACTCTTAACAAGTTACTGTACCAGGCATTTGGAGTCACAAAGATGAATAATACTGCAGTCCTTAATCTATGCTTAAGAAGTTTACAATTTACTGAGAAGATATATTTTGCATATAAGTATTATGCAAAATAAAGGAGGAATTAAGAAAAAAAGATGCAATAGAAAAAATTTGAACAGAGCAAAGGTATTTTTAACTGAGAATATTAGGAAAGATTTCTTGGAAGAGTAGAACCAAAGAAGAACATTGTCAATAAAGAACACAGAGTGGTGGTTGGTCAACAGTTTCAGCATTGGGGAAGGTCAAGGAGGATGGGAACTGAGGAAAGATCACTAGATTTAGAAGTTATGAAATCATTGGTATCCTTTCACAGGATAAATTTAATAGAATAGGACAGTGAAAAGTCAGATCAAAAAGAGTTGAGAAATAAATGGGTGGTGAGGAACTAGGACAGTGAATGTAGGCTACTCTTTCAAGGAATTTCTCTATGAGGAAAACAGATAAAGTGATGGCTTGAGTGGATTGTAGAACCAAGAGAAGGTTTTCTTTTGGGGGCAACAAGGGGGATACAAGTCTATTTATAGTACAGACCAAAGTGAGTTTATAGGAAAGGAAAGCCTGAAAGAGGAGAAACATAACAATTGATGAGACAAGCACCCGGAGAAGACAATATAGGATATGATCAAAGACAGAAGGGCAAAGGTAAGGGCTGCTCCATCTCGAGAATAGAGCAAAGGAGAAGGATCAGATAGGTAAAGACATAGAGGTATTTTAAGGGATTAAGAATGAGGTATGAAGGAGCTCAATCTTCCAAGCAAACTAGGAAGTAGGATCATCTGCCTGAAAAAAGGGATAAGGGTGAGTGAAGTTAGAATTGTGAAAAGATGAGAATGTAACAGTATTATAAGATCAAAGGCCAAGAACTGAGAAATGACTTCTTTCGGTGATATCAAAATCAAATAGAAACAAGGATTACTAAATTATACATAATGATCTCTAAAGACTGCATATTGAATTAGAAAATCACATGTTAATATTTTCTATGTTCTATAGTATTTTTACTTATTGTATTTAATTATATTGTATCTAATTGTATTTTAAATGGGTTTGGGCTTCATGAGGGAATATTGCTGGTGGCTGTATGTTTGATACCTTTGATTTAGTTTTAGTTACTCAGTTAATTATGGGCCAGGTAGCAGATGATATCTGCTGCATGAAGTTGAACAGAGAAAGAGACTAAGCATGAGAAGGGGAAGTTGCCAGTATTTGGGAGCATCAATAAAGCCTTCACATAAAAGGTAGCACTTGTTGATCTTTGAAGGAAGCTAGCGATTCTAAAAGGTAGAGTTGAGGAGTATATTTTAATAATGGGAAATAGCCAGTGCAAAGATAGTGGAATGGCAGAGAGAATAAAGCAGAAGAGTGATCAGTTTGTATGTTTGAACAGGAATAATGTGTAATAAGAATGGGAAGGTAGGGAAAGTAAGATTTTGAAGGAGTCTAAATGCTAAATAACAGCATTTATATTTTAACCTAGATGTCATAAGGAGCCTTTGGAGTTATATTGAATCAGGGAATGGTGATGGTGAAATCTGAGCTTCTTTGGTAGTTGGATGAGAATGAATTGAAGTGGAGAGACTTGAGGAAGTGAGACAAATTAGTAGAATTATTGAAATATTATGGCAACAGATGGTGAGGCCCTGTGCTAGAGTAGTTGCTAGATAGTTGAGGGAAGAGAATGAGATATATTAGAAAGATGTTATGGAAATATAAGCAGGATTTGGAAAGTCATTGGACATATGGGGTAAGTAAGAATAAGTAATGGAGGATGAATCTAAGATTGCAAGCTTTGGTGATTAGTGCCTTCCACAAAAATAAGGAATTATGGAAGAGTGGTGGATTTAGGGGAAGGCAAATGAATTGTTTTGGACATTTTGAACTTGACATGCCTATGGAATATCTAAGTTAAAATATTCAATAACAAGTTTCTAAAATGTGACTAGAATTCAGGAGAGACTGGGCTTCCCAAGGACTAACCATATCTATGTCAAAATTATCAAGTATATTCAATTGGCTTTAGTCCTATTGAGTAGTAGCTAATATTATAGGCATGGAGCATTGCACCTGATTTTCAGTAATTTTGTAGACTGCACTTCCATTGTGTAATGTGCCATTTTATAAAGATTCCAAAAGAAAGTGAAAGGGTACTAAATGGCGACAGTGAGTATAGATAGCTTTTTCAAGGAATTTGGCTCAGAAATGAAGGAAAGATATAGAATAGTAGGTTGATAGGGAGGGTACAGATGTGGAAACTGCAACTCAGAGATATTAAATGATTTACCCTTGGTCACACAGTTAGCATTTTGGAGATGAGATCTGAATCCAAATTTTCCTAACTCCACATTCAGCATGCTATTCTACTTGAACCTAAATGGCTCTCAGTCTTGTGTGACTTTCTTCTACTTTTATAAGTTGTGGCCCAGGGTTGGAAAATTTTTGTAGTATTCTAAGTTTTCACACTGTCTACAAATAACAATTTAACAATTGTAACTTTAAATATGCGATGTTTATCCAATAGCCAATAAACTGATATACTATTGGTAAAAATGAACCATGTTCATATTAACATTTCTGGTATAAATGAAGCAAATTTCAGTCAAATGAATGAAATCCTTACTAGAGGCAACAGCACTTTAGAGGCATTTAGAGTATTAAATTTTCAGGATATCTCAAAGGTGAAGACCTAAAGAATGGGAAAAATCGGGAGTAATATTATGACAGGTTTACAGGAATCTAGGGCAAAAATCACCAACTCTGTTTTCTCTCTCCTCAACTCCCAAGCATTAGTAAATATCTCCTTCAGATTTATTAAACCTTTAAGATACTTTCCATGCTCCATCTGCTAGCTGCTGAAGACATGAAGTTTCAGACCCCATGTGGAGGAGCACATTGCCTGAACTCTGGGGAAGACGTAAAAAGAGTCTATTAAGTAGCCCTTAAGTAGGTAGGATGGAGGCCTGGGAGATCTTGCTGGTTGGTTCCCTAACCTATTCACCACAATGGCTTTTCCAAAGCAATTAATTAATTAATTGATTGGTTGATTTTTAGCAAAGCAGTCAGGATTAAGTTGGGTCACACAGCTGGTAAGTGTCAAGTGTATGAGGCTGGATTTGAACTCAGATCTTCCTGACTGGAGCCAATGCTTTCCACTGTACTACCTAGCTGCCCTCTCAGCATACCTATGTTACTCCTTTCTCCCACACTTAGCTAAGGCATAAAATATTTAGTTCAACCATAAGAGATTCTGCTCTTATTGAAGAGGAAACTCCTTTGAAATTGTTAGGAAGACAATTGGAAATCAGGAATATATTTAGGATTTACCACTCTCTAAGAGCAGCAGGATGATACAGTGGATAAAGTGCCTGGCCTGGAGTCAGGAAGATTCATTTTCCTGAGTTCATATAAGTCTCAGACACTTACTTTCTGTGTGATCCTGGGCAAGTCCTTTAATATTGTTTGCTTCAATTTCCTCATTTGCAAAATGAGCTGGAGAAGGAAATGGAAAATTACTCCAATATTTTTGCCAAGAAAATCTCAAACGGGCTCACAGAGTCAGATGTGACTGAAATGACTGAATAACAACTTTCCCCCACTTCTCTAAAAAGGTTTTTCCTTTCTTCTTCCTGGAGTCAATTCCAAGGAGAATCTGGAACTCTGAAGCAAGAATGACAAATATCTATTCTCTCCAAGATTCTTTCAACAATTCCATCCCCCATTCTATCATAAAGGGTCATTTCAGTATTCTCTCTGCAAATTAAACATGGTACTTGAGCATTTCATATTGAATATTTTAGGAAACATGGGTTATACTAGTAGTGTCATAACAATGAAAATCGTGGAGCAACTCAACCTCAGAAGAATCAAAATTGCAAATAATCCAAAAAGCAATAAGATGCATAGTGGGTATAAGTAGGCTCCTAGTCTTTACAACCTAGGAATATTCCTCAACTTCTCTCTTTAAAAAACCCCATGTTCCACCATTGGTAAAAGCTATTGTTTCTACCTTTGTTGAATCTTTTGTATATGCACCCTTCTCTCCTCAGCCATCGGAGAAGATCCTTATCATTTTCTGCCTGGGCAATTGTGATAAGCTGCAGCTCGGTCTCCTTGCCACAGACCTTTTCCTATCGCAGCCCATCCTTCACTCAGTTGTCTAATGACTCTTTTTTTATCCTCAGGATCAAATATAAAATCTTCTGTTAGGCTTTCAAAGCCTTTCAAAACTTGGCTCCTTCCTACCTTTCAAGTATCCTTAAACCTTAATCTTCTCTGTATAGTCTAAGATCTAGTTAAATGAGCCTCTTTTGCTCTTCCCGACATAAAACATCTCCCAATTCTCATCATTTTCACAGGTTGTTACTTTTGTTTGGAATGTTTTTCCTTCTCTTTGGAACCTCCCAGTTTTCATGTCTTACTTCATGTCTCAACCAAAATACCATCTTCTATAAGAAGTTTTTACCAGTCCACAATCTTAATGCCTTCCTTTGAGATTACTCCTCAGTTTATCCTAAATTCATCTTATCTGTACATTGTTGTTTGCATGTGTCTCTTTCAATAGGTTATGAAGTCTTTGAGAGTTAAGGGTTATTTTTTGCTTTTCTTTGGATTCCCACACTTTAGTACAGTTAGTTCCTGGCACATAACGAATGATTAATAAATTTTCATTGACTGACATATTAATGGTTACTTGAATATAAGAAGTGCATAAATGATATCTTCAAGGTCATGAAGAGCCAGATTGAAAATAGATGTTCATCCATCCCATGCCAAGTTGTAAAACTTAAGAAATTTGTCTTCAGTAAATCTGGTTTTCCCTTTAACTATTCCTTCCCTATCCTACATAGCTCCATTCCCTGCTTTTGATGTTTATGGTCTTCCATAAAGTACTCTCACCTTACCTCTAGCTTCACATATTCACAGTGAAGGAGAGGATCTCAGTCTTCTGAATCTTCATTGAATGCTAGTCAGTCACTGTGTTATTTCCTAAAGGGAAGCTTGCATTTTAAGACTTTCTCATTATGAAATGAGAATCTATATCTCATTCAGAAAGAGTTTTAAGCATTAGTTAGTAGAAAAGTTATATGTATGTATACACACACATATATGTCATATTAAACTTGAAATTCAAAAGAATAAAATGAAAAAATAATAATTAAATGTATACAAGGTACAGAGTTCTGTGTGAAACGTTTTGTGAACCACAAGGTTGAGATAAGACATGATACCTGCACTTACATAGCTTGTTAACAAATAAGGAAATGTGATGAACAAAAATAGCTTATACACAATATTAAAAGATGAGTGCATTGAGCATTGCAAAATAATGTTCTACATGTGATATAAAAGAGGAGATAATAATTATTATTAACTGAAGGAATGAAGAAAAACTACTGAAGGAAATGACATTTAGGTTGGGCTTTAAAACATGAGTAGAAATTCATCAGATAAAGATGGGGAGGACCTTCTAGGTTTAAGGAATAGTCTTTAGTAAAGTTGAAAAGGTATGAGATCACTGTGCATATTTGGGGATACAGTTAATTTAAAGTACAGAATGCATGAAGGAGAGCAAGATGAGATATAGTTAAAAAGGTAAGGCAGTAAGAGATTGAAGAGCTATTTTGAAGGTTGAGCGGTCAAATTTTGCTAGGAATGCAGTAGGGAGCTACTAAAGATCGGGGAGAAGTTGCCATGATTAGATCAATGCAAAACTGGAAATTATTCTGGTATAGTGTGAAAGATAGATAGGATGGGAGTGGAATGGGAAAGGAAGACCTATTAGGACTCCATTGCACTAGTTCTGGAGGGGGTAATGAGGAACTGTACTGGGGTGCTAAAAGTTGAAATAAAGAGGAGGGATATATTCAAGATGTGTCATAGAAATCATGCCATAGAGAGGACTCTCCTTTTCTGTAAGACCTGTCCCCTTCCTGACCAAAGGGATATTCAAGTATGTATAAGGGAAAAGTCAGTAACTACTATGTCCATCCTTCAAAATTCTTGATTTTGGGAATGTCTGTGGCATGAGATAATAAAGAGGATTTTTCTGTTGGAGATAAAGCATCTGATTTTTCTTTCAGGATGTAAACAATCTAGTTTTAACAGAACTCACAGAAACATTACCCTTTTCCCAAAATAGTACCCCCTCCCAAAGCTAATTAACACACACACACACACACACACACACACACACACACACACAAACACATATTTATTTACATGTTAAGGCAACATAACACAAGCAGACTGGGTGATTAATAGTAAAGCCTCAGGCACAGTTATAATGCATGTGACTTAAGGCTGAGCGACTTTAATCATAGCAGAAGTATAGTAATAGTCCTGAAATGTACTGGACTGGCTGCAATGCCTGACTCCTATTACAGAACTGCATCCATCAATACAGATCACATTGGCAGCAACCCCCAAACTTTCCCTAGGAAAGCATGATGTATCAGTCAGAAGAATCTGCCAGTTCTTGTGGAAGCTCCCCTGTCTGCCCTTCTTTGCTTGAGAAGCAAGATGTTTCCTTAAGAGGAGTACTAGCACAGATTTGGAAGATCTTGGTTCAGTTACTGTCTCATGGGTATAGCTTCTTGTCAAGCTTTGCATTTCATAATCTCAGTTTCCTCATCTGAAAATGGGGATAATAAAACCTACCTAATAGAATTGATGTTATTATTATTATTAATTATTATTATATTTACTCTGATGGTACTAAACATCTTCAAGGACTCTCCCTGGGAAGTTTTCCCTGGTTAACCTGGAGAATTTAGAAGTAAGAGCTTGTATATTTGCACAGTAATTGTCATTTTGCAAAGTACTTTAACATCCATTATTTTATTTTATCCTCACAGCAGCCCTGTGGAGTGGGGAGGGAATATTACATGTTATTCGAATTCATATTTTATGTTTCCATTGAGTTGAAAACCATGATCATATTTTACATAATCATAGCTTTGAATAATAGGTGGCACAATGGATAGAACACTGGGTCTGAAGTCAGAAAGATTTATCTTCTTGAGTTTAAATAGAATCTCAGACACTTACTAGTGTTACCGTTGGCAAATCACTTAACCCCATTTGCCTCAGTTTCCTCATCAGTACAATGAGCTGGAGAAGAAAATAGCAAAGTTATCTTAGGAGTACAACTCCTTTTACTCTTTATTTTCACTATTCTTTATTCATCTCATGGTAGTTTTTTGTCTGTTTGTGAAGGAAATCTGGAAAGCATTTCTGACCTAATCTACCATTTTATCAGAATCCCCCCTTGAATTTTTCAAACTGTATTCTATTGAAAGGTATCATTCTATGAAAATTATTCTCTTCACTTTCCCTTAAAATTCTTTTCCTCTGCATTTCCTTGTTACTTTTAAAGGCACCATAATCATTCAGGTTCACAACCTTGGTGATATCTTGTTTCTTTCCACTCCCTTACCCACAAACTAAATCCAATGAGCCTTCTGGCTTTATGAACATCTATTGAATCTGTCTTTTTCTCTTCATTTGGCTTCTATCATAGTTCAGGTCCTTATCACCCTTTTTCCTGAACAATTATAATGACCTCTAATTAGTGCTTCCAATCTTTCTATTCAATTCATTCTTCACACTATGTTATTTATTTTTAAAACAGATACTGATCATATCACTTTCATAAAAACTTCAGTAGCTCCCCATTAACTTTGTGATAAAGAGAAAATCCTAGGATTGACAGTTAAAAGCCTCTACAGTCTGCACTCCACATATCTTTTCAGTCTTTTATCCTATTACTCTCCTTTACATATTCTTCATGATAGTTAAACAAGCCTATCTGTTCCCTATTATATCTCCCTAGACATAATATTCCATTATCTTAGTTCTGAACCTTTGACACCAGAGATCCCATGTCTGAATGCATGTCATCCTCACCTCTTCCTCCTACAATGCTTGAATTCCTTCAAAGCTCTGGTCACCTAATATAATTAAAAGGGCAATACTACCTACATTAATTTACTTATTCAATGCCATACCAATAAAAATACCAAAATTATATTCATAGAGCTAGGAAAATAATCAGAAAATTCATCCGGAGGACCAAAATGCCTCCATTGATGAAGGCATAGGTTTACTGAAGCCCAAAGGAGGGTCTTATCCAACTTCTGTCTCTTCCTCTTTCTCTAGGTTATACTCCTATAATTCCCATCTTGTGCATTCTTGATCAAGAATATTAAAGAAATCACTGAAAAAAATAAAGAAAGGTGACCAAGCCATACCAGATCTCAAACTATATTATAAAGCAGTAATCATCAAAGTAGTTGGGTACTGGGAAAAAAACACAGAATAGATTAAATATATAATATACAGAAGGAAATGACCACAATAACCTGGTGCTTCGTTAAAACAATTTATCAATGTTAAAGACCATAAGCAGGCAGTTTTCAGAAGAAGAGATCAAGGATATTGATAATCACAAGAAATATGCTCCAAATTATCAATTATTGGAGAAATGCAAATGAAAAAACTCTGAAATATCACTTTACACTTATCAGATTGACTAACATGACAGGAAAATAAAATGATAGATCCTTAAGAGGATGTGAAAAAAATAACTGGGAGAACAATTTAGAATTATGCCCAAAGGACCATAAAACTGTGCTTTGACCCAACAATACCACTACGAAATTTACAATCCAATGAGATTGCAGAAAAAGGAAAAGGTCCCATATATACAAAAATGTTTATATATGAATTTTTTTGTGGTGGCAGACCACAAAATTTGGTTCCCATTCATTGGGGAATGTGAATAAGTTATGGTATATGATTGTGATGTAATATTATTGTGCTATAAGAAATGATGATCAGAGTGATCTCAGAAAAACCTGGGAAGACATATATACTGATGCAAAGTGAAGTAAGAACATTACACATAGTAACAATATTGTTAACAATAATCAGCCATTTTGATAGATACAATAATCTGTGACAATTCCAAAGGATACTTTATGAGAAAGGTGATGCAACTCTAAAAACTCTGAGTACAGATTGAAGCATATTTTTCTTTCCCTGACGCCACTGGGGTTAAGCGACTTGCCCTGGGTCACACAGCCAGGAAGTATTAAGGCTACATTTGAACTCAGGTCCTCCTGACTTCAGGGTTGATGTTGTATCCCCTGCACCCCCTAGTTGCCCCATCCTATTGTTGTTTTTGGTAACATGTCTAATGTAAATGTTTTGCCTGACTTCTTATTTCTAATGGGTATTATATTTTTTGCCTTCTCGTTGGTTGGGTGGAGGGGGTAAAGGAAGAAAAAAAATGTGAAACTGAAAATTAAAATTAAAAAACAAACACCAAAGCTCTGCTCACATACTTCCTCCTGATAATGCCTTCTCTTCTTTGAAATCATTTAAATATACCTTGTATTTATTTGTCTATATATGTGGCAGATTCTTCCCCAGCTGAAGATATGTTCTTTGAAAACAAAGATGATTTTGTTTTGGTCTCTGAATTTTCAGACTCTCACTGTGATGACTTGCACATAGTAAATGCCTAGTGTGTGTGTGTGTGTGTGTGTGTGTGTGTGTGCTGAATCAAATTAAATTTTGTAGGAGTATTGTATAGATTTATGCTTTAGGAATTTTTCCAAAAAAAGATGCATTTTGTCATATTTTTCATTTGCTTGAGGCAATGGAGGAGCATATAGTATATTTAAATAATATGTAGTATATTGCCAATGAGCTTTTCTAAAAAAAAAAAAATAAAGAAATACAAGAAAGGAAAAAAAAAAGAGAAAGAGAGGGACTGGTCAAATAGTGAGACTAAAGGATTAAAGATGGTTAACTTTAGTGTTGCAGGGTCCAAATAGCAAAGAGAAATCCCTCAAGTTGCTAGATTCTCTAGTCATTGCTTTGTGTGATTGTTGTTTTTGTACAGTTGTTTCACTCTTGTCTGACTCTTTGTGACCTCATTTGAAGTTTTCTGGGCAAAGATATTGGAGTGGTTTGCCAACTCCTTCTCCAGCTCATTTTACAGATGAGGAAACTGAGGCAAATGGAAGTGGATTTCCCAGAGTCACACTGCTAGTAAGAGTCTGAGGCCAGATTTGAACTCAAGATGAGACTTCTTGACGCTAGTCCTGGTGCTCTATCCTCTGTGCTACCCAGCTGCTCTTTTGGGGTACCTAGTAAATGTTAAAAGTAGTACAGGAAGGTGAAGACTTGTGGCAAGAGATTGACCCAATCTCTTATGCATGACATATAGAAGGACATTGCATGGGATGAAAAAATGTGGATGGATTAGGACCTGCACAATTGGTGCCTCCATTGATGAAGGGGGTTCACTGAAGCCCAAAGGAGGGTCTTATCCAATTTCTTTCTCTTCCTCTGCCTCTGGGTTATACTCCTATAATTCCCATCTTGTGCATTCTTAATTGCACCATTTTCCAAATGAGCATTATAAATGTTACCTATAGAAACAATATTAACAGTAAAAATCCTTAAAAAAAAAAAAAAGAAAGAAACCTCTCATCCAAAACAAAACAAAACAAAAAGTCCCTATGAGATTTTTCTCTCTAATCTTTTTACTTTGATGCTTGCTATCTCAGACATCCTCTTTCTCTCTGATGACAAATTGCCATCAACAATATAGCTGAGAACCTCAGCGGATCTGTGGTCTATTCCCTTCAGCCATGTCTTCTCATCCTAAGTGATTCTTGTTCGTGGCCTTCCATAAATCGTTCACTGGGTGTCTGTCCAGTAGAGACTTTCTTAGAATTCTCTTATTATTTGATAGATACAGATGTACAGCTCTGCAGCAACTTTTTAAAACTATCTATTAAGTCACAGAGAAATTGGAGTCAGCATTGGTAGAGTAAGGAACCACACAGGAGAAATCACAGATTCTTGATATAATGAAATAGAAGTTTCCTGCCAATCCTGTCCTACCTCCTCTATCTTTCATATCCTTGCCTCTCACAATTTCCCTGGAATGAGATAGAATTACAAGGATGCTATCACTCTTCACATTTAGGAATAATGATGTAGTGAGCATGTCAGTCAACAAGTAGTAAGTAATTAAGGACCTACTATATGCCAGGTATTTTGTTAAGAGCTGAGAATACAGTTACAAAAAATGAAACCATTCTCTCTCACAATGAACTTTCATTCTAATGAAAGAAACAGTAATAAATTTGGCATTAATAAATAAAGACACATATCCAAAGTAGTTAAATATGAAGTAGTTTGGGAGGCAGGGAATTAGTAGTTAATGAGAATCCTGGACCATAACCAGGAGTTCCCTTCTTTTTCCTTTCCTTTTCTCTTTTTTAAGGGTTGGGGATAAAGGGGGCTATTCTCCCAGGACTCAGACTTTGTAATATCCTTTCTTCAGAGGCACTGATACACAGTGAAAAGAAATAAAGGACATTTAAAAATAATTGACATGGAGTCAGAAAAATCAAATGATATTACTGTAAAATCCTTGCTCTAGCCAGGCAATAACTTGGCTGGGTCTGAGTATCATAGTTCTGTTTGCTCTGTAGTTGTTTCATTATGTATTTTTATTGGCTATTTTCCCCCTTTATCCCTTGTTGATAGAGGGTACTTAGCTGTTTATGAGTATCTCTAAGGGTGAAGTTTTCTATTTCCTGCCTAGAATTCTAAGTGAATAGGCCAAAATAGGCAGATTGACAGAGTCACAACTCCACAGTGGACTATGGGCTATGAGTGGCTTTTTGTACTTCACCTCTACCCAGACTTTCCAAGGGACTCCAGAAAAGACACATAATGTCCCTTCACCCCAGGAAACTTACATTCTAGTTGGGAAAGGCAAGAATAATAGACATACATTAGTTAACAAATCAACAAAACAATATATTCTATGCAGAAATGAGTGCTATAGGCAAAATTGTGTGACACGTTTAAGGCATAGTTAGTGAACCTCCAGGAAAGAAGGGATTTTAAAATTGGAAGGGGTCCTAAAGAATAACTTATCCAAACTTGTTATTTTACAAAAGTGCCAAGTAGTTGTGACTAGTGCAAGATCACACAATATTTAATGGCACAGCAGAGATTTGAACCCAGGTCCCTTTCCACCATACCAGTGGTGTCAGATTCATATAGAATCACTTTAAGTTACATATTGACTTAGAAAGATGACAAATTAATATTATCTATGTTTTATTATATTTTGATTTATTTTTGTTAAATACTTTCCAATTACATTTTAATTAGTTATGAGGTTTGCTCCAGAGTCTGCCATCTTTGTGACTAATACCACACGATCTTCCTGATAGAACAGAGTGATCAAGGAATGTTTCCTAGAGGAAGACCAAGATTCTGAAGATTGAATATTTGTCTGTAAAGTATGTGGAAAGAGTTCTAGGTGGAGACATGACAATAGTCACAGTGTATTTGGGGAACAGTGAAAAGACAATCGGCTTGACTGGAGCAAAGGTTATACTCTCCTGCCTAATGACATCCTTCAGGAGGGCACTGATATTAGATTCTGGTGAGGACCATGGTTGGATAGAAACCATAGTGTTGATTTGGCATTCCCAGTTTAAGGAACAAAGGAAGAAGTTGAAGAGGAGTCTAGTGTGGATGGAGGTGCGAGGAACAATACACAGCACAGTACACCAAGATGGGCTAACTAGAGCAATAATGGGGGAGAGCCCAGATGCATTATTGGAAGTAGAAGCAGACTCAGAATCAGAAACTCAAAAGAATATTTGATAGTGGGGATAGCAAAAGGCCAGGCTCAGGTTTCACTTTGTAATTGTTCAATATCAGCTTATGTTAATAGATTGACCTAGCTAGCTATATCCTATTTGTCTCACTAAGAGGCCTCATAGCTGCATGAAAGTTTAAAGGACATGCTCCATTAGTTCCCACTCTACTTTCATCTAGGTAGGAAGCTGGAGATTTCCCCAAAACATGATTGATTGGGATTCATCTTGATGGAACTAGAGGATTTACTACCTTAGGAGTAAATGGGATAGCAGTGAAGGATTATGGAAAAAAGACTCAGTTCTTAATTTGCTTTTTTTTTTTTTTTTTTTTTTGGTTGGAACAATAGTTTTTGTGCATGAAAGATTAAAAACAAAAAGTCATTAATGGGGAATAGATACTTAATATAAAAAGAGCTGATATTTATATAACACTGAAAAGTTTGCAAAATGTTTTTCATATTTTATATCATTTGCCTATCATAATAATTTTGTGAGATGTGTGCTACTGGACTTATTCCCATCTTAATGTGGGGAAACTGAAATAAAGGGTCTTGTTCTAGGTATAATGCT